>NC_139813.1:1610053-2210053 GCF_963457635.1 Microchirus variegatus | reverse complement strand
ATGACCCCGTAGTGTGACCCAGTAAGTATCAAGACATTCTGATGTATAGTTTCAGAATAAAAGCCCGTCAAACTGTTGAATATGACACAAATTACATATGATTTTGGATTCAATTTAAAAGGAAACGCCCTGTTATCAAACAATAATTCCACTTCAGGGTGATAGTACATGACCCCGTTGTGTGACCCAGTAAGTATCAAGACATTCTGATGTATAGTTTCAGAATAAAAGCCTGTCAAAGTGTTGATTATTACACAAATGAATTATGATTTTGGATTCAATTTAAAAGGAAACGCCCTGTTATCAAACAATAATTCAACTTCAGGGTGATAGTACATGACCCCGTAGTGTGACCCAGTAAGTATAAAGACATTCTGATGTACAGTTTCAGAATAAAAGCCTGTCAAAGTGTTGATTATTACACAAATGAATTATGATTTTGGATTCAAATTGAAAGGAAACACCCAGTTATCAAAGAATAATTCCACTTCAGGGTGATAGTATATGACCTGATAGTGTGACCGATTTAGTTTCAAGACATTCTGATGTAAAGTTTTAGAATAAAAGCCCATTAAACTGTCAAATTTTTTAAAAGACTAAAAGATAACGCCCTGTTATCAAAGAATAATTCCACTTCAGGATTATAGTACATGACCCCGTACTGGAACGAGTACTGGAAAGTGCTCCAACCGGGGACTCCATAGTTCTGTTGGGAGACTTCAACGCCCACGTGGACAATGACAGTGTGACCTGGAGGGGCGTTATTGGGAGGAATGGCCTCCCCGATCTGAACCCGAGTGGTGTTTTGTTATTGGACTTCTGTGCTAGTCACAGTTTGTCCATAACAAACACCATGTTTGAGCATAAGGGTGTCCATCAGTGCACTTGGCACCAGGACACCCTAGGCCGGAGGTCAATGATCGACTTTGTGGTTGTGTCATCTGGCCTCCGACCGCATGTCTTGGACACTTGGGTAATGAGAGGGGCTGAGCTGTCAACAGATCACCACCTGGTGGTGAGTTGGATCCGCTGGCAGGGGAGGAAGCTGGACAGACTTGGCAGACCAAATCGCGTTGTGAGGGTCTGCTCCTGGCGGAATCACCTGGCAGGGAGGTCTTCAACTCCCACCTCCAGGAGAGCTTTGACCAGATCCCGAGGGAAGCTGGAGATATGGAGTCAGAGTGGACCATGTTCTACACTTCCATTGTGGACGTAGCGGTTCGAAGCTGTGGCCGTAAGGTCTCCGGTGCTAGCCGCGGCGGCAATCCCCAAACCCAGTGGTGGACGCCGAAAGTAAGGGATGTTGTCAAGCTGAAGAAGGAGTCCTATCGAGCCTGGTTGGTTCGAGGGACTCCTGAGCTGACAAAGCCCATTAAATACGACACAAATTACAACTCCTGGTGGGGTGAAATGGTTTCTGCAAAGATGGGGCTGGACTGTAGAGTAATGGAGCTCAGGTGAGCGCGAATTTGTCTTAGTCATCAAAATTATGATTCCTATACTCGCAAGACCGTATTATTGTCCTACACAAAACAAATGTGAAAATCAAAAAAGGAATAACTACTTGTAATGATTTTAATCCAGTGATAGAATGTTGTAATTGCTTTTAAAGTACTGCAAAAGATAAGTATTTATAATTTCATGTCACTACAAGAATTCTTATTAATACATAGAACATGTTGTACATCAGAAGTCTTTACATGGAGAGGGTTTAAAAAATAAATGTCTTGATACTAACTGTGACACACTATAGGGTTCTATACTATAACCCTGAAGTGGAATTACCCTGGATTTCCACTGGACGCGGAACGGCAGCGGCGCGGTCGCTGTTGCAAATCGTTTCCATTCTAATCAATGAGAGCATTTCCACCAGACGCGCTGCGGAGCGTCTCAGCAGCGGCCCAGAAGCGGCTCACCGCGCCGCAGCGCTATCGATAGGAATCAGTTCTATTTTTTCCGTTGCCGCTGCTGAACCTCGTAAATTTCAACAAAGCAGATCGCACAAGACAGGAAGTCCGACACAGAATCAAAGTAAAACATTTCCGCCCCCCTTTCAAAATTAAACACAATACGCAGGTCATATCGCCTGTCACAACTTCACATTACGTCGTGACCGCTGCTGCCAGGTAAACAGTCAATTAATCAGAGCGTCTCAGAGTCATAATGTACGACGAGAGACTGATTGTTGAAGTGGAGAAACATAAAATAATTTATGACACCAGATCAACAGTTCTTCCACGTCGGAGAATTAAAAGAAGCTGTGTTGTTGTTGTTTACTTTATACACACAGTCTATCGCTGGATCTCGCGAATTCGCGTCTGTTCGAGATAATCGCGCGATCTTCCGTGAATACCGCCGGCTCCCAAGGCTCCGCGCCGCTGCCGTGACGCGCCCGGTGGGGATTGCCGCCGGGCAGAGGACGAAGCAGAACCGCGCCGCTGCCGTTCCGCGGCCGTTCCGCATCCAGTGGAAATCCGGGGTAAGTCTGTGACAACTGGGTGTTTCCTCTTAAATAGATCCAAAATCATATGTAATTTGTGTCACATTTGACAGGCTTTTATTCTGAAACTATACATCAGAATGTCTTGAAACTAACTGGGTCACACTTTCAGGTCATATACTATCACCCTGAAGTGGAATTATTTTTTGATAACTAGGCGTTTCCTTTCAATTTGAATCCAAAATCATAATTAATTTGTGTCATATTCGACACTTTGACAGGCTTTTATTCTGAAACTATACATCAGAATGTCTTAAGACTAACTGGGTCACACTATCAGGTCATATACTATCACCCTGAAGTGGAATTATTTTTTGATAACAAGGCGTTTCCTTTCAATTTGAATCCAAAATCATAATTAATTTGTGTCATATTCGACACTTTGACAGGCTTTTATTCTGAAACTATACATCAGAATGTCTGAAGACTAACTGGGTCACACTATCAGGTCATATACTATCACCCTGGAGTGGAATTATTCTTTGATAACAGGGCGTTTCCTTTTAATTTGAATCCAAAATCATATATAATTTGTGTCATATGTGACAGTTTGACGGGCTTTTAATCTGAAACTATACATCAGAATGTCTTAAGACTAACTGGGTCACACTATCAGGTCATATACTATCACCCTGGAGTGGAATTATTCTTTGATAACAGGGCGTTTCCTTTTAAATTGAATCCAAAATCATGTGTAATTTGTGTCATATTCAACAGTTTGACGGGCTTTTATTCTGAAACTATACATCAGAATTTCTTTAAACTTAATGGGTCACACAACGGGGTCATGTTCCATCACCCTGAAGTAGAATTAGTCTGTGATAACAGGGCGTTTCCTTTTCAATTGAATCCAAAATCATGTGTAATTTGTGTCATATTCGACAGTTTGACAGGCTTTTATTCTGAAACTATACATCAGAATGTCTTTAAACTTAATGGGTCACATTACAGGGTCATGTACTATCACCCTGAAGTGGAATTAGTCTGTGATAACAGGGCGTTTCCTTTTAAATTGAATCCAAAATCATATGTAATTTGTGTTATATTCGACAGTTTGACGGGCTTTTATTCTGAAACTATACATCAGAATGTCTTTAAACTTAATGGGTCACACTACTGGGTCACATTACAGGGTCATGTACTATCACCCTGAAGTGGAATTAGTCTGTGATAACAGGGCGTTTCCTTTTAAATTGAATCCAAAATCATGTGTAATTTGTGTCATATTCGACAGTTTGACGGGCTTTTATTCTGAAACTATACATCAGAATGTCTTTAAACTTAATGGGTCACACAACCAGGTCATGTACTATCACCCTGAAGTAGAATTAGTCTGTGATAACAGGGCGTTTCCTTTTAAATTGAATCCAAAATCATATGTAATTTGTGTTATATTCGACAGTTTGATGGGCTTTTATTCTGAAACTATACGTCAGAATGTCTTTAAACTTAATGGGTCACACTACGGGGTCATGTACTATCACCCTGCAGTGAAATTAGTCTGTGATAACAGGGCGTATTCCAATAAAAAAAAGTAATGGCTTAAGCTTACAGTTGTCAATTATATGAGCTTTTATTTTGAAAGTACATTTCTCAACGTCCGTACATTTCCGTTGCTAGTATTTGCTTTAGATGACGGTCTTTCGCTATGTACCCGAGGGATGCTTTTATTTTGAAACCAGTTCTGAGACGTTGTTACCGTAAACCTGCTTTAATCACCCACAGCAAAAAACTGGGTTGTCAGGTTTGACTGTCGTTCACGATGTGTTGGCTGGCTTGACCGCAGTCTCAAGAACCCTCTACCTCTGATCCACCCACAGCCCTGAATGTGTGCGTGTGTGTGTGCGTGTGTGTGCGCGTCCGTGTGTGTGTGGCGGGACAGACAGGGAGGTCTGTGTTTGCGATATGTACGCTGACCGACATCAATTCACCCTCATAGGTCCACGACACCCGCCGGTGTGTGGTTATAGTGTCTATGGAAAACACCTGTACAGATCACTACATGTGCCATGACATCGTTGATGTGGAATCCGGACAACCCCTGACATCTGCGGTGATGTTCTCAGCAGGTGTGTTGGGTAACATCGTGGCTCTGCTGCTGTTGGAAGTCCGGCGCAGGAAGAGCAGTGCGTCTCTGTACCAGATCCTGGTGACTGCGCTCCTCCTGACGGACCTTCTGGGCTCCGTCTCTGTCAGCCCCGTGGTTCTGTCAGCTTATGCTCAGAAGAAGACTCTAGTGGGGATGAGTGTCAACAAGGAAATGTGCTTCTACTTTGGCTTCAGTATGACCTTCCTAAGCCTCTCCACGCTGGCTCTCCTGTGCGCAATGGCACTTGAGCGCTACCTCTCCATAGGCTACCCCTATTTTTACGAAGAGCACCTGAGCAACCGCAGTATTTATATCACTCTTTTGCTCATTTACATAAGCAGCATCATTTTCTGCATCCCTCCCCTCCTGGGTTTCGGTGCATATGTGCAGTACTGCCCAGGGACATGGTGTTTTCTGGAGATGGGACACACAGTTGGAACGGATACAATTTACATCGGATTTTACGCGTCTTTCATCCTCCTTATAATCTCCACCACGGTCATGTGCAACATATATGTAATTTGCCTACTGGTGATGATGCACAGAAGGGGCAAAATGCGCCGTTGCGGCCGCAGATCTCGCTCCATGACGGAGGAAGTGGCGCATATCCTGCCGCTTTCGTTGATCACTGTGGTCTACATCTGCTGCACCTTCCCTTTAGTGGTAAGAACTTACATTTTATATTTGTCTCTTGACTATATATATACGTGTATATATATATAACGTTTATTTATAGATAAACACAATTATACATTCATCATATTAAAATGGGTCTTTTAAACCTGAAAAACAAAACAACAATGATAACAAAAACATTAAAAAACATAAACAGTTATAACACATCACATTAGTCTATTATATACTGATATATATTATTATATTACAACACTGAATGTTTATTCCTCCTCCTCATCTGTCGAATTCAGATATTTCATAAATTAATGAAATGGTCCCCATCTTCTTTTCCATTGATTATTATTATTATTATTGCTATTGTCGTTGTTGTTATTATATAATTATTAATAATATTATGTCATTATTATTATTGTTGTTGTTATCAGTGGTAGTAGTTTTTCTTTTAATTTCATCTTGTCTCGACAATATAACAATGACAGTGACAGTGCTGCACAAGTAATAGTAAAACCAACATTTACATAAAGCATGCAGCAGGGAAAACAGATGTAAAGCAGCCTTAAAGTCATCAATATGCATTGTCCCTTTTAAATAAATGCATTTCAAATTTCAAATGTCAAAAGTCTTGATATAACGAGGCCCTGAAGGTCAGAACGCAACAACATTACAGAAAACACAAGAACATTTCACAAAACACAACAAAATGTGTGTAGTGTAGACACTGTGGTGCACTTTGAAAGCATACAACATGTACTGTCCACCAGAGTTTATGCTATCATTTTTCTTTGATGGCCCATGTGGCTGTTACGGTGGCCGACAGGGGCAAACGCACTGCAAACCCCAAAACACCAGCAAATGAGAAAACACCGGCAAACAAGAAAACACCGGCAAGTAACAAAACGCCAGCAAATAAGAAAACGCCAGCAAATAAGAAAACGTCAGCAAGTAAGAAAACACCGGCAAGTAAGAAAACACCAGCAAGTAACAAAACGGAAGTGCTCCAGGTCTGTGGGGGCGCTGTCGTGCAGGTCTTCGACCAACCTGTTGACTCGCAGTGTTGGAGTAGCATCCAGCTGCAGCCCCGGAGACCAACACCCTGGCGTGATAATAGTGGTTTAATGTACAGGATTTTTTTTCTAAAAACTTTATATACACACCGAAACGACGGGAGTGATTTTTATATTAAGCAAGAACGAAGGAAGAATATAAAAGTACGTTAGCCTGTCCATATATTGAGCGCCACAGCGGGGACAACGACCACCTCCTAACCACCTCCCTGGAGCCCCAGAGCGGATACAACAAGCACCACATACACACTCACCCCCTGGAGCTCCGCTGTTATACTTTTTTCACCGTTTTACACATTTTTCACACTATTAACCAATAAAACCTTGTCAGATATCAATGTTTCTTCCCTTTACTACTACTCACTGTTTATTTGTAAAACTAACTAAACTAAATCTTAAAAATAAAATTAAAAAAATTGTCATGTCATAATTTTACAATAAAGGTTTCTATTTTTTATTGTTTGAACGGTGATTATTGTATGCAATTTTATATTCCCTTTGAGGTATTTTGTATATTTGTATATGTGTACTGGAAAAGTTTAAATAAAAAAGTTTTGACCCAACACTGCGATTGTACCCAGCTGCAGCCACGGAGACCAACACCCTCGTGACAGATTTTGTTTAGTTAGTTTTACAAACAAACTTACAACAATAATCACCGTTCAAACAATAACAACCTTTATTGTAAAATTATGACATGACAATTTTTTTCATTTTATTTTTAAGATTTAGTTTAGTTAGTTTTACAAATAAACAGTGAGTAGTAGTAAAGGGAAGAAACATTGATATCTGACAAGGTTTTATTGGTTAATAGTGTGAAAAATGTGTAAAACGGTGAAAAAAGTATAACAGCGGAGCTCCAGGGGGTGAGTGTGTATGTGGTGCTTGTTGTATCCGCTCTGGGGCTCCAGGGAGGCGGTTAGGAGGTGGTTGTTGTCCCCGCTGTGGCGCTCAATATATGGACTGGCTAACGTACTTTTATAGTCTTCCTTCGTTCTTGCTTAAGATAAAAATCACTTCCGTCAAACCACTCCCGTCGTTTCGGTGTGTATATAAAGTTTTTAGAAAAAAAACCCGTACATTAAACCACTATTATCAAGCCAGGGTGTTGTTGTCACGCCAGGGTGTTGGTCTCCGGGGCTGCAGCTGGATGCTACTCCAACACTGCGAGTCAACAGGTTGGTCGAAGACCTGCACGACAGCGCCCCCACAGGCCTGGAGCACTTCCGTTTTGTTACTTGCTGGTGTTTTCTTATTTGCCGGTGTTTTCTTATTTGCTGGTGTTTTCTTATTTGCTGGCGTTTTGTTACTTGCTGGCGTTTTCTTATTTGCTGGCGTTTTGTTACTTGCTGGCGTTTTCTTATTTGCTGGCGTTTTCTATTTGCTGGCGTTTTGTTACTTGCCAGTGTTTTCTTACTTGCTGGTGTTTTCTTACTTGCTGGTGTTTTCTATTTGCTGGCGTTTTGTTACCTGCCGGTGTTTTCTTGTTTGCCAGTGTTTTCTCATTTGCTGGTGTTTTGGGGTTTGCACTGCGTTTGCCCCTGTCGGCCACCGTAGGCTGTTAATATTTAAAAATTCCAGCCATTTAGGACATATAGTATTCTTAGGCCACATCCAGATGGTAACAACACAAAACTTAAACAATCTTCTTCTTTTTTTTGTATCGCCATTTTCTCTGTAAAGACATCCATCCATTTTCTACTGCTTTATCTCAGCTGATGTAGGGTGATAGGTGGGGTCACACCCTGGACAGTTCACCAGTCCGTAAAGACATAATTTCAGGAAATTTAAATATGATAGCACTGTAGCTGCGATGTAACTTTACACCAAAAACAGAGAAGGCATTGTAAACATTAGATATTATAACACAAACAGACACAAAATGAACCGAGCCAGGGGTTTGTTTATGTTTATGTTTCCGTGTGAATATTTAGTGATTTTACAGATCCTGTAATGTTGTTTTATGTGAAATGTTGTTGTGTTTTGACATTCAGGACCATCGTATGATATGGATATATGCTAACAATATAAATAAAACTATATGCAAATCCATGAATCTCAAAAATCTCATGCATTAGATTGGGGGACTTGCAGGTTTGAGACCTCTGACATAAACAAGCATATCCTCTATGTCTCTGATTATATCCAGAACCTGAGGTACAGAACCTGAGGTAGTCAGTGCAGAACTCTAAGATATGTATGGACACTAAACTCTGTCTCATCTCGTGTCCCCGCTGGTAGCCATGTTTGCAGTGAGAGTCAGTGTTTCTTTGAGTCTGGTTTACAGTGCAGGGGGTGTCCTAAGTGCAGACAGAAGAACACACAACCATGACTTTGACTTTTACTATAGACACTTTTAATATGAAATGTTGTCTTCATGTTTTCATAGTTTCTAAATTTGTAATGCATTGATAAGGTCTTTAATCAGAACACAGCTAAATGTGGTGTAATATCATTATAATAATTCTATATTTTCTCCACACACACAAATGCACAAACCTCTGCAGCTCCGAGTGTACATCAATCTCACTGGCAGCCATGGGGAGTGTCATGCAGCTGACCTCAGAGCTCTCCGTTTCCTGTCATTTCACTCCATCATTAATCCCTGGGTCTTCATCATTCTCCGCCCATCTATTCTGAAAATCATCTGGAGGAAGTTGCACAAACTGCAGACATCCACATCAACTGGTCAGTCCACAGAAGCACCAGGTGAGAGGAAAATGAGGGCAACAGTGGCAACTTTCGCACAATGAGCAGACACTCCGCAGCTGGGGTGAAACACCTGTAATTGGTATCACTCCGGGAAGTCATGGACTGGCCTCAATATGTGCTAGTAAGTCGCCAAATTAGCTGTTGTTAAAGCTCACCAAGTTGTGTCCAGCTCTTGGTGGTGTTGTGAAAACACACACAATGGCGGTTTCTTCTCTGCAGACATTTCCACAAGAGATAGAATGCATAGAGCAACTTGTGACGTAGATCTCCAAGTGATCACACACATACATTATATGTTTCTCCTCCATTTTTAGCTGTTTGTACATGACGTCATCCAGAGAATCTCAATGATGATTGGACATTGAGTCAATCAACTGGAGAGATGGTGCAAGAGATCTTGTCTCACTGCATGACAAATGTGTGTCCTGTGTGAACACAGCATAAGGTCAAGCTGCACTTTGTACATGCTCTGCTGGACTACACCATTATTTCTTCAAACTCTGCATATCTGAACTTGAAGTTTGACCTTTCTTCCCCAAGTTCAAATTTTGAATGCAAGTGGATGCAAGCTATAGACTGTTCTATTTGTATTTTGTCCTTTACTTCCAACTACTCTGCATTTTCACCAAAAAAGAGCCAAAACAACTGAATTCTTGTAGAGTTACCTCAAATATAATCACCTGACACCAACAGCCTTGGCATTAATGGATAGTTGGGAATTTAAAAATGCCTATGTTTTTTTTTATTAATGCAACATAAATATAAAATATCAATAGCCACACCACAATACTTTAGTACTGATCTACGAAGAACTGGTGCCAACTGCTTCTCAGTATCCATCCCTATTCTTGACCAGGAAATCGTTTTCATCATCCTCGTTTTTTATTTCTGCAAAAAGTTCATCATCATCATCAACATCTCTTTGGTTCAGAGTGGTGAGCTCAGTTCGCAGTACAATGTCAACATATGATCCTGGAAGCTGGGTAATGGTGGATTTTTATGGAATCAAATGAGGTTCAATAATATTTTGACTGTGTCATATGATGATGCCTTTTGTATGAATGTGTATTTTCTTGTGTCCAATAATGTATATTACACGACAAATGTGTTTGTGTAGAGAATTAATGCGTCATTCAAATCTGTGCAAGAATATTTTGAAACTAAGGTTTCAACAACCTGAATCAACAATACAGTATCAGATGTGTTTGCATAACAGTAGCTTTGTAAGTATGAGTGTGAGTCAATGGGCCAAGTATCAGACAGATGTGTGTTACTGGTATTGGCATCAATCACCACCCTGAATTCAATATAATTGAATTGAATTCAAATCATAACATACATCATCTCAAGGCACTGTACATAGACACCATCATGCAGTGCAGAGAAACCCAACAATTCACACAATGAGCAAGCACTAGGAATCAGTGGAGAGGAAAAAACTTTCTCTTCACATAAGAAATCTCTGACAGAACCAGACTCAAAGATCTGCAGCCATCTGCCTCGACCGGTTTGGGTGAAAGGAAAAATGGGGGACAGAAATCTAAGGTAGAATCATGTAATAATTTCTTATGTTGAGCATTTCCACACTTTTATTTACAGCCATCAGGAGAGATGTGGGGTTAAGTGACATGCCCAAGGACACATCAGACTAACAGAGCCAGGAATCAAACCCACATCCTTTGTGTTGAACGACAACTTGCTTTACCACTGAGCTACCTTTGAAAACAAGGCAAAGCATTACAAGAAAAACACAAAGTTGAGGAGTTGCCATGCTCATCAGTACCATTGAGACTAGAACCTGTCCACCGCCAACTGTAGGAACATCATCCTCCATATCTAATTACAAGAACACTCAAAGGGTTAATGCTTTATGGATATGTATAGAAATGTACCTGCTTATAGCTATTACCATCTTACTGAAGCATGGGAAAAGTGACCCTGATCTGTTAAGATATACACATCTGAACATGGATCAGATCCAGATGAAACTTGGTACTTGGTGGTGCATACATAAATTGTGTTCAAAGAGTTAGGGTTGAGCATTAGACAACAACAGTAGATTCTCACCTAAATTGAATGAAAATCATATTGGTCCATCAAAAACTGCAGACAGGAAGTAAGTCAAATAAACCCATGCCAATGAAAACATAAGATGTTTGGCAGAGGTAACATGGAGCACAGTAGCACTATATCCTTTGGTCTGACGACATATAAAACATTAGGAAGGAGGTCCCCATTTTACCTATACAGTGAAGATCAGAATCAGAATCCAATAATCTTGCAGCTCCTCATCTAATGCATAGCAGATATGGTGTAACTGAACTGTAATTGTTCACTTTTATTTCGATATGACTTTGTCTTATTTACTTCCCATTGTGTTTGTCATTGCCATGCAATATATACAGATCAGAAAAGGAGAGATTTGTGTTACCCTTTTTACTCATTTATATTTATGGATTTTGTATTTATTTATGTATATTGTTTTTTTTTTGGTGTGTTTAATTTGTGGCGACATGGATTGTGTTGATATGTCTTGTCTTAAATAAAACATATTTGATATACAAAAATAGCTCTTGCGTCTTTTCCAGTTACCCATATACCGGTCCTGGACTTCAAACAATAAAAGTCCAAACTTCACTCAGTTTCTTCTGGTTTTTGCTCTTGGCTGCAACCGAACAGCTGAATTCTTTGTTAAATACCCTGAAGATCTGTTGAACAAGAAAATAATGGTGAACCTTCTCTCTAGAGGAATGTTCACGACAACAGTTCCCCTCCTTCCTATTTTGAAGCCAGAAGCCTTCAGATACTCAGCTGTATCGTGTCTACAGCTTGTACTGTGCTCTAATCCATGGTGAAAGTCATGCAATTTCTCAGACTTAGCCAACCTTTCCTCCACAGTCATGTTGCACAACAGGAAACTGTGGTAGTAAGCACCAGAAGTAGTCCAGAGGGGAACTTCCTGACATGCATGCATCTAAGGCTACATCCATATATGTCTCTGTTCTGAATACCCTGCTGAGCATTTTTTTTTTTATGAATCTGGCTCCATTTTAGTTTGAAAAATACTTTTAGCCTTGATGTGGGAAAAAGTGGTCTATTAGGCAGTGATTTAGATTTAATATATTTATTTTCTTTTTTAAACCAATATTGTGTTGTTAGCAGTGCTTTCTGAAAATATGCAATCAACTGCAGAGGAGCGACTCAACTGTCTCTTCACACTGGCATGCACATGCTCAGTGAAACTGAATTATCATGTGATCTACGTTTTTGAATGCAGATTACTTCTGATACTGAGCTGAAACACTCATCTTGACACAGATGTTTTAAAATCTATGAAAACAGGTTGGATGTAGCCTTCTTTCAAAGAAAAGTCACACTTTCCTAAGCCTAACATTAATGATTAAGCATAAATGTATTAGTATTGTTAAATGATTCATATAATTGTGGGATGCTTGTTTTTTGGTCTATCACAAACCCTTGGCCCTACTCCTTGCACCTGTACGCCTGGCTTTCTCCTTTCTTTGGTTGCCCTGTGTTGCCATCTCATCCCTAGGAGATGTAACACAATTGGGGGCTGGTACGGGATACTTTGGGCAACTAAGGTTGGTGAGTCAAAGGAATTATTAATGCAATTAATCATGAATTTTGATTTGCAGGACTTTATTACCAGTCCTAATGTTGTAAAGGTTGATTCAAGCTATAAGGATGACTTGGTCTGGGCTTAAGAAGGACATCAAGGATATTGTTGTGGTGAAGCTCATTGAGTTAAATGTTCTTGCAGTCCCTGTGGGCCCAGTTCGGCCATCAGACATTGTGGGTGATCCCTCCGTAGCTGGTTACCAGGATTTAGAGGCTACATTAGCTTCTCCAACATGTGATTCTGTCAAACCTGACAACGCCACCTTGCCTCGTTTTGATAGATAGAAACTGAAAAAGAGATTAAGTTAAAACAGCTTGAAATGGAGGCTATGAGAATCTCCTCTAAACACTGGCCCTACTGGACAGCCCAACACAATTTTGGTTAATTAGCATCTTCTTAGATGGTCACCCATGAACAGGGTTTTGTTGTCTCTAAATGTATTGCTTTAGTCCCAACATTCAGAGAGGTTGACTAATATTTTAATACTTTTGAGAGAATTGTACTGCATTACCCTGGATTTGCCGTTGCAAATAGTTTCCATTCTAATCAATGATAGCATTTCCATTGGGCGCGCTGCGGAACGTCTCAGCAGTGTCCCAGAAGCGGCTCGCCACGCCGCATCGCTATCGATAGGTAGCAGTTCTATTTTTTCCGTTGCCACTGCTGAACCGCGTAAATTTCAACAGAGCAGAACGACAGGTAGTGCGACACACACTCAAAGTAAATATTTCTGCCCCCCTTTCAAAATAAAACACAATACACAGGTCATATAGCCTGTCATAACTTCACATGAACATTACATCGTGACCAGTGCTACCAGGTCAACAGTCAATTAATCAGAGCGTCTCAGAGAGTCATAATGTACGACGAGAGACTGATTGTTGAAGTGGAGAAACATAAAATCATTTATGACACCAGATCAACAGTTCTTCCACGTCGGAGAATGTAAGAAGCTGTGTTGTTGTTGTTTCCTTTATACACACAGTCTATCGCGGGATCTCGCGAACTCGCGTCCGTTCGAGATTATCACGTGATCTTCTGTGAAAACCGCTGGCTCCCAAGGCTCCGCGCCGCTGCTGTAACGCGCCTGGTGAGGTAAAAGCTATTACTTCCAATTCTTTAGTAGAACATAGCAGAGTATAGTCATCCGGAAGACCAAAAATGCCAATGTGTGGTGAATAGTTCTTGAAAATACCTTAGACTTGGTGTTGAAGTAAATTTGCCAAAAGTTAGACTCCCAAGGCAACACGCCCGGTGGGGATTGCCACTGGTTAGAGGTCGAAGTCGAACGCGTCCAGTGGAAATCCGGGGTGAGACTGGCCGACGGACATGTGGCCTATTTTGCTTCAATGCAAGCAACAATTAGCTGATACTCTCACCAGTAATTTTACCTATTTGACTGCTCGTTAGTGCAAATCTAATCTAATCAGCCAATCACATATCACAAAATCAATGCATTTAGTTGACATAGTAGACATAGTAGATTGATGTGCTGCTGAAGTTCAAATTGACTTTGAATGGTTTTTAGGTTTGAGTATTTCAGAAACTGCTGATTGACTCGAAATTTCACACAAAAAAGAATGATCAAAAAATTAGAAAATACTGTATGTAGTGAGCAGCATCTTCTGTGGGAGAAAATGTCTTGTTAATTCCAAAATTCTGAGGAGAATGACAGGTTCAAGATGATAGACAGTAAACAGTAATTCAAATAACCATTTCCATATTCCTTTATATACCTTTAGCAAGATGCCAAAATTGCCTAATATATTCAGCCACGTGGGGGGTACATAAGTGTTGTTGTACATAAGTGTTGTTGAGTCTTTGTGGCGACTCCTGCTGGTGTCTGACAGTAGTTGGGAGTAAGTTGTTGGATGGCAGGGGGCTGGGCCAGTTTGGCAATTTGATAACTGGGGACACCTGGGCCGTATTCGGGTTTGCCATATAAGCAGGTTCTCATACATTGTGTCTCTCTCTCTTTTTCCCCTTGCAGACAGACGCCTGTCTCCCCGGGTGACGCGGCAGCCTTAATCCTTAGTTCTTTTGATTTCTTTTATGCATCATACAACATCCAGACACACCATATTTACCATGCATGCACACCTTACATGACTGATCTGACTGACTCTCACACCTCACGTTATTGTATTTCCTGATTTATCTTTATTATTGATCTAAATAAATATGATTTGTTATTCCTTTAACGGTGCGTCTCCATTTGTTTGTCATGGCCTAGAGCCAGCTGTGACAAATGGGGGCTCGTCGGTCAGTTAAAGCTTGATTCGTTGGATCGTTGCTATGTGGTGTTGCTGCGTTTGATTTACGCATGTATCTTTTGGTGCGCATTTAGGGCCTGATTTACTAAGATTCCAAATAGCGAGCGCTAAATTGCTTGCGCGAGCAGAAAGACTGCGCCCGCTACTGGGTTACGTTTTGCGGGTGAACTACTAAGATTGCGGCCGCAATTGACTACAGGCGCAGAAGTGGTTAAGATCGCCCTATTTAAATGAGGATTTTGCGCTAGTCAAGAGTTGTCCACATGGAGAAAGAGTAGACTCAACGGAAGCGCTGAATTAATTTTGAAGCCACTGAACAGAAAGTGACGTTCTGCGATGAGCAGATAACTGGGATCGAGGCATATATGACATATTGTTCCCCGGGTCCATAGGACCTTTTTATATTATTATTATTATTATTATTATTATAATCCTGCGTCGGTAATTTGGACAGCTCCGTCATTACCTGACGTATCA
This sequence comes from Microchirus variegatus, assembly GCF_963457635.1. Classification (NCBI taxonomy): domain Eukaryota; kingdom Metazoa; phylum Chordata; class Actinopteri; order Pleuronectiformes; family Soleidae; genus Microchirus; species Microchirus variegatus. The sequence continues at coordinate 2,194,662 of NC_139813.1, read as the reverse complement.
AACAAAGAAAACTATGGACTATGGATGTTGCCGTAAAAAAAGAAAAGAAGGTGCTGCGCTCTCCTGCTTACTCACCTGCAGCTCACTGACAGCTGCCAGGGAGCGAGTTCTGCTGTTTCTATGGATCTAATGGATGAGTGACTGTCTTGTCAATAAGTAAATAAATAAATAAAGCGGATCATCACGACGGCTTTTTAGTCCCAGTCCGTCCCTGGTTTCATCTGTGTTAATTCAGTCAGGCTGAGTTTCCATTACGCGTGCCAACAGCCTTTGATCTGACGTCAGAGGCGACGGGACAATCGATATGATATATCTATAGCTGATTCAGATAGTTACATTAAATAGTGATTGTTGTGATTATTTATTGCATTTAAATGTGTCTGGAACTGGAAGGGTTAGAGTTAAGGTAACCTGCCTGTGAGGTTTTGGTGACGTGTGCGCACTGTGCCACCTGCGCTTCGCCGTGCACTGAGAGTAGACCAGGTTAGATGGACACATTAAGGTAAAGCGGGGTTCCCCGTTCCTCCGGTCTTAACTGGGTAACATAGGTACGACTCCTCCTTGAACCACAAACTGCAGACCAAGGTAAGCCCGTACCAGTACAAACACACATTTCTCCTCTGGATATCTATGTTTAATTTATTCAGATATACCAAATAAGAAATGAATGTGCGTCATCTGTGAACGCGTAGTTGAACATGCTCTGGAAAAGCGTAATTTCCTGATTTACAAATATAATATAACTATAAATAACCGCAGCCATGTGTGCGCACCGCTGTGCCAGTTAAGACCTGCCTTTCAAACGTGCTAAATATAGATGCAGAAATAAACACCGCAATCAGTTTCAGGTTTGATAAATCACTTTGCGCGTGCTAAAATAACATATTTACATTTTCTCCTCCCATCACACGCAAAATAGCGAGTAAACGCCCCATATTGCATATGCATTAAGGCAAGAACGCTAAATGGGTTGCGGGTGCTATTTTGCCCGTCTGAGGGATGCGCTCCTCGTTGCGCCTTGTTAGTAGATCAGCATCAACGCAAATCTGCGTGTGCAATCCAGTTTGCACACGTTTTTGCTCGCTTCTCAAAGCCTCGTGGGTTTCAGTGCATAAATACCCGCCGCGGACCCACACGAAGACTAGGGGTGAGTTTATCTAGTATTGGTTAGGCAGTTAGGGGGAGTACTCCTGGGGCTAGGTTTGCCTCATGTATACTTCTGGTGGGTGGTTAAAGCTGTGCATTCTGTTCGGTCAGGTGTTTTTTTTGATTTATTATGGCTTCCGTGTCTGAGTTTTTTGCTGCGCCTTCAGAGGTATTTCTGAGTAGCTGTACGAAGGAGCAGTTATTGCAAGTAGCCGATCATTATGAAATTACGGTTGTAGATAAAAAGCGTAAAGATGAGATAAGGTGTGTTATCTTGTCCGCGTTATTAGAGAGCGGTGTCTTAGGGAAGGGAGAACCTGTGGGGGAGATGGCTGCGCTACCTGTCGGTCCGGCTGGTGCGCCGGGTTATGTGCCAATGTGTAACTTAACGTTTGAGCAACAAAGAGACTTAATGTTGTTGCAGTTTGAGCAGGAAAAGCATAAACTGAGAGTGGAGGCGGACAGTAGGATGGAACTAGAGAAAGTTCGGCAGACTACTGAGGGAATGAAATTGGAGCTGCAGAAATGTAAATTGGATTTAATCAGGGATGGTAAACTGTCAGGCGAGTCGGGAGCGGATGGTGCCTCTGTCTCTGGTACTGTGCCGCGTTCGTGTGATATGGGCGTAAATTTACGTTTATTGCCGAAGTTACGTTTTTTACGCTGTTTGAGCGCATTGCTGATGCGAGAGGGTGGCCGGATGAGGACCGGACTCTGATGCTTCAGTGTGTGCTTACGGGCAGGGCTCAAGAAGCATACTCTGCATTGAGCGCAACTGACTGTTTAAGTTATGCTAAGGTTTAGTTGTCGGTGTTGAAAGCTTATGAGTTAGTCCCCGAGGCTTATCGTCAAAAATTCAGAAAATGGGTAAAAGGTGATAAGCAGACTAACGTGGAGTTGGCCCGTGATTTGCTCTGTCACTTTAACCGTTGGTGTACTGCTGCTGATGTGGACAATTTTGATGACCTGCGGGAGTTAATGGTGTTGGAGCAGTTTAAAAACTCGATTCCTCAGCGCGTAGCCATTTATGTCACTGAGCAGAAAGCAACCACTGTTCTTAGAGCAGCTGAGTTGGCGGATGATTTTGCTTTAATCCACAGAGGGGTTAGTGATGTATGCTCTGGCGGAGAGGCGAGACGTAGAGCTAGTAGCTATGGTAACTCGCGTTACAGTAATCCGTCTCCAGCGGCTGCGCCCTCTTTTACATTGAAGAATGTACGTGCTAGGAATGACAGCAGTAAATTGTATAATTACTGTCAGGAACCTGGTCATTGGAAGGACCAGTGTCCTGTTTTGAGGTCTGAAGGAAGAAATAATTTTCCTACCGGCACCTGTTCTGCCCTGTTCCAGTGCCCCGGTGTGTGCGGAGCTGGGCTGTGATGCTGGTTTTGATCCCTTTATTACGAGCGCTGTCGTGTCTTTAGTCGGCAGTGATGAGCGTGTGCGGATCAGGCTGTTACGGGACACGGGGGCGAAACACTCATTCATCTTGCGGTCAGTGTTGCCTTTTTCGTCTGTCACGGAAACGGGGGAATGCATTGTGATGCGTGGGATGGAGATGGGGCTGGTTCCTGTGCCACGGCATAATATGGTGCTTAACTGTGAGCTTTTTCAGGGCACGGTTGCGGTGGGAGTGCGCCACACGTTGTCTGTGGATGGTGTGGAGATGATTTTAGGAAACGATCTGGCTGGTGGTGCTGTATGGGCTAACGTGCCTCCTCCTCTGGATACTGCTAGACCGTTGTCGACTGGGGCGTGGGATGACAGTGGCGGGGGGTTTCCAGACGTTTTCCCTGTTTGCGCTGTGACGCGTGCTCAGGGCCGCGCTGTAGCTCCTCCAGACTCGTGGGAAAGTGGGGATAATGTGGGGCTTGAGTTTGTGGTGCCTTTGCCTGATCTGCCTCCGTCTGTTTCTCGGGAGGAGTGGGTAAAAAGTCAGCAGTCTGACCCAACTCTGTCCACTCTGTTGGATAATGTTCTTCCTGGAGACGAGGTACGGGACGTTGCGCATGGCTATTTCCTCCAGAAGGGCTTGCTGGTGCGGAAATGGGTGCCATGTGAAGGTGATTCTGTCGGAGAACCATTATTCCAGGTTGTTGCACCGGAGAAGTTTTCGCCACACGGTGTAGAAAATCGCGAATGAGGATTCTGGTCATTTAGGAGTGAGGAAAACTTATGACCGTGTTTTGCGGTATTTTTTTTGGCCAAAGTTGAAGAGTGATGTTTCCAGATATATTAAGTCGTGCCATACCTGTCAACTCACTAGTAAGCCGAGTCAGTCAATCAAGCCAGCACCGCTTTGTCCTATCGAGCATTTGATTATTGACTGTGTGGGGCGATTGCCTCCGTCAAAATCTGGCTGCCTGTACTTATTGACTGTGGTATGCCAAACTACCCGGTACCCGGCGGCGTATCCATTGCGCTCTGTCACCGCCAGGTTGATTGTGAAGGCTTTATCACAGTTTATTTCTGTTTTTGGTATACCCAGGGTAATTCAGAGCAACCAAGGTTCTAACTTCATGTCTCATCTCTTTTCACAGGTCCTCAAGCAGCTTAAAGTCAAGCATAACCGTGCGTCAGCGTATCATGCGCAGAGCCAGGGGGCGTTGGAGCGCTTTCACCAAACGCTTAAGTCGCTGCGCTCCTATTGTGTTGAGCTTGGGGGGGATTGGGAAGAGGGCCTGCAGGAGCCTCGGCCTTGGCTGATGTTGTCAGCCCGGGAGGTCGTGCAGGAGAGCACTGGATTCAGTCCAAATGATCTCGTTTTTGGTCACACAGTGCGCGGTCTGCTTGCGATCCTTCGGGATGATTTGGCTGAGGCCGATCCACCCACAAATCTGATCGATTATGTTAATGGTTTTCCGCATCGCTTGTTTACAGCTGTTGAGAGGGCACATGAGAATTTGGATGAAACTCAGTCTAAAATGAAAAATCTTTACGATCGTCGGCCGGAGCGCCGTCAGTTCAGTCCAGGGGATCAGGTTTTGGTCCTGTCTCCTATTCTAAATTCTCCATTTCAGGCGTAATTAACAGGCCCGTACACTGTGGAGCAGCAAGTTTCTGTGCAAAATGATATAATTGCCACTCCGCAGCGGAGGAAAAAGTCCCGTCTCTGTCACGTAAATTTATTGAAGCCCTATGTTTCCGAGTCTCAGTGTTTACATGTTAGTCCTGCACTTATTGTGAATGATGTGTCTTCAGGTTTGGGGTCTGCTGCCTTGGGGTCGGACGCGGAGGTGGATGTCAGAGAACCGGACGATCCTGTGGTTTGTGGTAGGCTAAGAAACTCTGAGACACTGCGTGATTTGGGGAGCCTGCTCAGTCTGAGCTGCGTCTCAGCGCTCTGAGATGGCAGAGTTAATTAGGAGCTATCCAACACTGTTCGGGGACACTCCATCGCGTACACACCTCATAGAGCACGACATTGACACCTGGGTTTGTACCCCAATACAGCAGCGTTTTTATAGGTGTGCGCCACATAAACGTCAGGTAATGGAGTCCGAGGTAAAATACATGTTGGATAACAATATCGCAGTCCCGTCATCATCTAGTTGGGCATCGCCTTCATTGTTGGTTGACAAATCTGATAAATCGCACAGATTTTGTACAGATTATCGAAAAGTAAATAAAGCCACAAAACCAGATTCGTATCCGTTACCTCGTATGGAGGACTGCATTGACCAGGTCGGTGCAGCCAAGTTTGTAAGTAAATTCGACCTTTTAAAAGGTTATTGGCAAGTTCCTCTTTCTGCTCGCGCTCGGGAAATTTCGGCCCTCTGGTCTGTATGAGTATACAGTGATGAGTTTTGGACTTCTGAATGCTCTCGCGACCTTTCAGCGCCTTATGAATTTGGTTGTGGGGGGTCTCGAAGGTTGTGCGGTTTATTTAGATGACGTAGTAATTGTAAGTGACACATGGGATGCTCACGTGCAGCGCATCCGTGCATTGTTTGGCCGTCTGGCCGGGGCGCGTCTCACTGTCAATTTGGCGAAGTGTGAGGTGGCGAAGGCGACGGTGACGTACCTGGGCCGGGTGGTTGGACAGGGCTATGTTCGTCCAGTAGATGCGAAGGTGAGAGCTGTAGAGCAGTACCCTGTCCCATGTACAAAGAAGGAGCTTATGCGCTTCTTGGGGTTAGCCGGTTATTATCGGAGTTTTTGTAAAAACTTTTCCACAGTAGTTGCGCCTCTGACGGATTTGCTGAAGGGGAAGGTGAAATATGTGTGGTCCCCTCGTTGTCAAACTGCCTTTGAAAACGTGAAGTCTCTGTTGTGCTCTGCTCCGGTCCTGGCTGCACCGTGTTTAGATAAACCATTTAAGATGCAGGTAGATGCCAGCCAGGTGGGGGCTGGGGCAGTTTTGTTGCAAGAGACAGATGGAGTTGATAGACCTGTGTGTTACTACTCAAAAAAGTTTAACTCATACCAGCGTAATTATTGAGATGGAACTCCTGCTGGTGTCTGACAGTAGTTGGGAGTAAGTTGTTGGATGGCAGGGGGCTGGGCCAGTTTGGCAATTTGATAACTGGGGACACCTGGGCCGTATTCGGGTTTGCCATATAAGCAGGTTCTCATACATTGTGTCTCTCTCTCTTTTTCCCCTTGCAGACAGACGCCTGTCTCCCCGGGTGACGCGGGCGACTAATCCTTAGTTCTTTTGATTTCTTTTATGCATCATACAACATCCACACACACCATATTTACCATGCATGCACACCTTACATGACTGATCTGACTGACTCTCACACCTCACGTTATTGTATTTCCTGATTTATCTTTATTATTGATCTAAATAAATATGATTTGTTATTCCTTTAACGGTGCGTCTCCATTTGTTTGTCATGGCCTAGAGCCAGCTGTGACAGTGTTCTACTGATGCTGGTCCCAAACCTGGAAATATTAGGGGGTTGCATCCGTCAAGGTCATCTGGTGTGAAGAAAATCTACGATATAATGATGATGAATATTAGGAGCAGCAAAGTAATGAATATACTGAACAAGTATGTAGCACATCACTGATTCACCCTTTGTCTCATTAAGAAACTCTTCCTGCAGGACCAGAACCACTGCTTTTCCACTGCTGATTACCAACGCTTGGTAATAATAAGGTTAGCATTTGAAATGCACCAAAAATAATTTCATTTATATTTTAGTGGTTCAGCCTCCTCTTTCCCAGGCTCACTAACAGGATATGACAAGAACAAGACATGACACATGTTTCCCAGAACAGTGTTTACATTTCACTCATGACTGGAAGCCACATGAGCTGAACACTTCAAGCTGTTGAAGTCTCTGGGTAACTCTGAGTCTCTGAGAGGAGTAAACCCATCCATCCATCATCTACCGCTTTATCCTCCACCAGAGGGTCGCGGGGGGTGCTGTGCCTATCTCAGCTGACATTGGGCGATAGGCGGGGTACACCCTGGACAGTTCACCAGTCCATCGAAGGGCCACATATAAAGACAAACAACCATTCACTCACACTCTCACACCTACGGTCAATTTAGAGTGACCAATTCACCTAATCCCCATATCGCATGTTTTTGAACTGTGGGAGGAAGCCGGAGACCTGGAGAAAACCCACGCACACACAGGGAGGACATGCAAACTCCTTGCAGAAAGGCCCTTGTGAGCAGCCACATCCCCGTCCCCCTTAAACAACTGTTGATTTGATTTGCAATGACATCTCAGTAGGAAACCTGCCTAAAGGGGTCCCACGTCACCTCACGTTAACCTGTGGGAAGTTGTAACCCATTGTTCTGCAAGTTGTAAATGAAGCTGAAGGAAAATGAAGAGGAGTTATCAATCAGGAAGTTGGAAGAGGAAGAAAAAAGAGAGGATGAAGAAAAAAGAAAGAAAGACACAGTTGTAAGTGGCGCTACTGGCGCAGATAATGATATAATCATAACATTAACAGATAGCAGCTAACATTAGTGTCATAATGCTAGCTGAGGCTAATGCTAACTACTAGAAGCAGTGCTTCAAAGGTGCTGATGAGGAATTTCCTGCTGTAGGTTTAGTACCTCCAAGAAAACTATCAACTCCATTTGGAATGGAGGTTGTGCACAACTATGAAAAACCTCAGGTCACATTGCAAAATATACTCACCACAAACTTCCAGTGCACATTGTCAATATTCACAAATCCGATGACTCCATCATAACCGTCAAATGTGACCTGACAAAAGAAATAGAACACAAAGAAGTCATGTACACAATTTTATCACTTCCAGTAGGAAACAAATTGAGCAGCTGCTATTACAAATGTGTTAGTGAAAAACATCTTCCAAAACATGATTTAGGGTAACACATTTTGAACTGTTGAGTCTCTGAAGCTTACTGATGTATCTCCAAAATGAAGCCAATGTAATGCAGTTTATTTGATGAAAATCAAACACATGGCTAGATTCTAATGACCTTACGTAACACTTGCCTGGCCATCTGCCATGTAAAATTCCACCCATTGTGTAGTGATTCATGGGGTACAGTCTGCCCACTGTATCCGTGGAATTTAGGATGGCTCTGATGTAATATTCTATCACCTTTTGGAGAAATTGTAGATCACATTAAACATACCTTAAACATCATTTTATCCACATAACTGAAATTGAATTTCACCTGACTATTTTGAAATCAATTATTGATTGATGTATCATCACATTGATTGAACCGGTTAATCAATAGTGTTGTACAATGACACAGATTCATCTTATTTACAGGTGTGGTATAGCCATTTCTAAACTTGCCTCTCCCATTATGAGTTCATCAGGCCTCAAGGTTTCAAACCACTTCAGTAGGTTTAGATGTCCAAAGGGAATCAACCTGCAAACAAACTCATTTCATTACACCACATAAATAAAAACATTCAATTTATCAAATTTCCACACTGTACATTCTACTGTCTGTAGAAATTAGTCTGTTATTACACTTAACCACCTCATTTTGTATTCATGAATATTTCTCACATTCTATTTAAAGTAATAGGAGTTATATTTATTATTATTATTTATGTATTTAATGAAAGATGAACTTAAGTTTAACTGTGTCCTGTGTTGTGAATACAGTCAATGTTTATCATAGTCCTATCCTGCAAAGTGTTGAAAGACTACAGGTTCATTAAATTATGAATTCAATGTAATGGTCAGGAAAAAGTACCTCTGTGTCAGGCACGACCCTTTACTTGTGAAGCTCGTCTTGGCCTTCGTAGCAGATTTTGCTGTCTTTGGAGCTGGAACTGCTTCCGGGGAAGAGAAAAAATGTGACTTGGCTGCTGAGGCTGCCCTTGTCCCAACCCTCTTGAGATAGGTTGATGTCTTCTTTTATGTGTTCAAATAGTACTTCATCAGATAATTTATGGCAGATAATGTGCTCTCTGTATCGGCCCTGTAAGGAGGCACACATCTTCCTCACAAACATTCCTGACCTCAGTCCCCTCTTCTTATTGAGAATGTATTGTTTAATTATGCTTAACATGGCTGTTGGTTGGTCCCTGGTTTAGCATACCTCTTCAAATTTCCCAGCAACAGTCCACTCCAGAGGTGGAATAGCCCTAAATAATGTTCAAAAAGAACTTCAATTATTGCTGGGCAGTTAAAGGGATTCTCCTCTGAGGTCTCGGTATTGGCATTGTTTTCTGCCAGCTCTTCTTGAACCTCCTTGAACACCTCTGAATAATTGTTTTCCAATTTCTTCTGTCCTCCTCCTCATCCCTTGGCTTTTTAGTCCCGTCTTCCTCGTCCTCTTCATCCAAATCAATAATGTTGCCTTCTTTTATAGACTTCTGCAAGGCTTTGAGGTTTTCCTTGACCAGGCTGGAATTAGTCAGCACTATACAGAAGGACCGGAAGAAACCCAATTCAATTTCCATGGTGGTGCAAAGGCAAATGTGGCAAAATCCTTTAATCCTTGGTGAGATGTTTTTTAGCAAATTAACTGTCTGACAGCCTTCAGGATACAGTATGTGCAGCACATATTTGGAGAACAGTGGTGTTTCCTATTTCTCTCCAGGTCTTCTGATTCCAGCAAATAGAGAAAGCATTCTCAAGCTGACAATACTTTCTCTGTTAAAGGCCATCAGAACACTCTGGAGAAGAGCCCAGCTGTAGTCTGTCTGGTGATAGGCTGTCTCTATTTGGTGCACCCTCAATGTGGTGTGTTGCAAAAGTTTTCATGCAAACTGCATCAACCAAAATGTTATTGGTGGAATAGAATGCTCATTTGTCAGCATTTCACACACTGGTAGTGGGGGTGCATTTTCACCACCAGGTAGAGTCAGAGCATAGTAGAGGACTCTTTTATTCTGACCTGGTACCTTACAACAAACACTCCCTGTGACATCAAGGTGTAATGTCAGAGGGGCCTTTCTTCTTAGGTGCTGAACAAGAATGTTAACTGCGGTCTCCATGTACATATGGATTGCAAATTGATCAACTTGGAAATGTTGAATGTATCCTGGCATCTTATGAAATCTGATATCGGTTTCCTTCATGATGTTTTGTGTGAGATACATTTCCATAAACATATCATCATGTAATCGTTTTCCTTTGCTTAACTGCTGATTTTATAGTTTTGAGGACATTTCTGTCACCTGGTTATATTTCCTGCCATCATTTCTGCCGAAGTGATTTCTCTCAGCTTTCTGTAGTAGAATTGGCTTACTCCTTTATGTACAGCCCTTGCTATTTTCCCTCTTTTCCCGCTTGTGTAACCCACTTGATGTGTGAGAGGAGACCAGTGTTAATATAGAACAGTAAAAGTGCATAAAACCCTTAAAGGCGCCATCTGTAACAATGCGGCCAAAAACAGTTACTACACTCAAAATCAAAACACTGCAGCGAGTCGTATCCGCCTCCCACTCCACTCCTCCCTTCCAGAGTCGCCGTTGGCATATAACTCTGTCAGCAACGAGCGGGGAGCGAGCGTTTTATCATAAATGAGTGGCTCTAAGACACATAATGTATGGTAACATTAGCTGTTGACTAGGGATGGATATATCAGATGGAATAACTTCATGCATGATATTTGACTGAACTGTCCTTCATTTTTGCCTCCCCTTTTATAATGTTATATAGCAGGGATGCCAACTTCTGTGTGGCATTTCATTGTCGAAAATCCAGAGGTCTTTTATTTTGAAAGGGAGTCTCCGCCCATTCGCCGCACGGCAGTTCCAACATCACGCTTTACTACGGCCAGTCGATTGCATACCGCTTCCACGCTGGAGAATTACGTGTCATTAAATGATGTTTACTATTACGTCGTGCCTTCGGAAAGCATCGTCTGTAAGTCCCATGCCTGTGTAATGTTTGTCATGAAGACTATGATTCAGTGTTCGTACAGAGCCTTGAAAGTCTGGAAAATGCTTGATTTTAAGTATAGTGTTTTCAAGGTTTGAAATGTGCTTGAAATTTGAGCACTGTGCTGGAAAATGCTGGATTTACTCGACATTTAGTCAGGAAGCTCCTTTTAGTTGTAATGTTTAATTTTTAGATTTTATATCCTATGCATATGTCATTGCATTTGTCTGTTTCAAAGATGTAAGCCCCCTACCCCCCGTCCTGAAGGCCTCAAAATCTGCCATCAACCGATACGAACACACAATCATAACCCAGCATGTTAACACTATGTCACCCATGCAGTTATGTCTTCCAATGCTTTATTGGATCAGAGCCAAAGTAGTCCCTTTTACGTACTTATTCTGCCCTCGCTGTATGTCAGCTATCAATCAATCAATCAATCAATCAATCAATCTTTATTTATATAGCACACAGTTTACAAAACATAGTTTGTCTCACGGGACTTCACAGGGTTGGTAACATCCTCTGTCCTTAGACCTTCGACCAGGGTAAGGAAAAACTACCAGGGAAAAAAAAAACCCTTGTAAAAGGGAAAAAGGGTAGAAACCTTAGGGAGAACCACAGGTGAGGGATCCACTCCCTGGACGGACAGACGTGCAGTAGATGTTACCCAAAACATACAATACACAATGACAAGAATAAAAAGTGAAAAAAAAAAAAAGTCTTTAAATACCAGGATCATCTGGATCACTGGGTTTATCACAGCCTGTAGTGAAGACTGTTGTGGTCAGAGACTTGAAGATGACAGAGTCTTCTTTCCTGTCCTGACCTCATGTCGTTCACTGGTTTCAGCAGAACTGTAAGAGATTAAAATCAGTTAGAGATGAGCTACATGTGGATTTATGTGCTACATCTCATGGGGGGACATCGGGTAAGTGGTGAGGGATGAGAAATCGAGGACGGGGTAGAGAAAGTGCGGCTCGTGCAAAGTCTGTGTGCTCATTCTAAGTGCATGATGGGAAATTCCCCCAGCAGTCTAAGCCTATGGCAGCATAAGATAGACTATTCTAATCAGGACATACCTGATCTAGCTTCGACTATAGTCTATGTTTAAAAGGTAGGTTTTCAGTCTCACCTTAAAGGCAGAGACCGAGTCAGACTGTCTGACTGAAAACGGAAGTTGGTTCCACAGGAGAGGAGCCTGGTAGATAAATGTTCTACCACCGATTCTACTTCTAGTTATTTTAGGAATAACCAGTAGACCTGAGTTCAAGGAGCGCAGCGGTCTATTCGGTTGATATAAAGTGATTAAGTCACAAATGTAAGAAGGTGCCTGATTATTCAGGGCCTTGTATGTAAGTAGAAGTATTTTAAAATCGATTCTACTTTTCACTGGGAGCAAGTGAAGAGAAGCCAGGACAGGAGTTATATGATCACGTCGTCTGGTTCCAGTCAGTATCCGTGCTGCTGCGTTCTGGACCAGTTGAAGGCTTCTCAAGGACTTACTAGGACATCCAGACAGTAAGGAGTTACAGTAATCCAGCCTAGAGGTTATAAAGGCGTGGATAAGTTTCTCAGAGTCTTGTCTTGATATAATGTTTCTAATTGTCTTGATGTTGTGAAGGTGGAAGAAGGCTGTTCTACATATATGCTTAATGTGTTCATCCAGTGATAAATCCTGGTCAAACAGGACTCCTAGGTTCCTTACTGTAGTGCAAGGGACTGGAGTGTTACTGCCTAGGTTTAGAGCTCCAAGTGCTGCTCTTATATCTTTTGGCCAGAGGACCATGACCTCAGTTTTTTCTGTGTTAAGCATCAGAAAGTTACGAGTCATCCACGTCTATATGTCTATGAGACAATCCTGGAGTTTAATAGATGGGTTTGGGTCGTCCGGTCGTACAGATACATATAGCTGGGTGTCGTCTGTATAACAATGAAAATCTATGTTGTGTTTCCTGATAATGTTGCCTAATGGCAGCATGTACAGGGTAAAAAGAATAGGTCCAAGCACAGAACCCTGAGGAACTCCGTAGTTGACCTTAGTGAGTATGGAGGATTCCTCGTTTACACTAACAAACTGAATACTGTCCAATAAATAGGACTTGAACCAGACAAGTGCCGATCCTCTAATCCCAACGTCTTGTTCTAGTCTATGTAGCAGGATCTCATGATCTATAGTATCAAATGCTGCACTGAGATCCAACAGAACCAGTATAGAAGCCAGTCCTTTTTCAGAGGCCATAAGAATATCATCTTTTACTCTAAGTAGTGCAGTCTCTGTACTGTGGTGGGTTCTAAACCCAGACTGGAACTTTTCAAATACATTATTGCTACACAGGTGATCACACAACTGTGTGGCTGCAGCTTTTTCTAAAATCTTTGAAATAAAAGGAAGGTTCAAGATCGGTCTATAGTTACTCAGAATGCTGCTGTCGAGAGAAGGCTTTTTAAGTAATGGCTTAATTACTGCCATCTTAAAGGCCTTTGGGACACAGCCGCTCAGTAAAGACATATTTATTTGATCTAGTAAAATATTACCAACTTGTGGTAGAGCTTCTCTAAGGAGTCTAGCTGGTATAGGGTCCAACTGACATGTAGTTAGTTTAGAGGAGGAGACCAGTGAGGTCAGCTCCGGGAGGCTTATAGGAATAAAATGATTCAGTACATGTAAAGCTGGAGCCGCGATTAAGTCTAGGCTCGCTGTACTAAACTGGTTGTCAATTCTATCTCTGATCGTTTCTATCTTATCGTTAAAAAATGTTATTATATTATAAGTCATTACTACTCAGCGATCGAGGGATCGATGGATTCGTTGCATCATGGCTCTCCGTCAGCCTGGCTACAGTGCTGAAGAGGAACCTAGGGTTGCTCTTATTTTTCTCTATTAACTCTGAGTAATAAGAAGTTCTTGCATGTCTAAGACCTTTTTTATATATATCAAAACTGTTCTTCCACAAGACATAGTGACTGTCATTATGTGTGGAACGCCACGTTCTTTCTAACTTCCGTGTACTGAGCTTTAACGCTCAAGTTTGGGCTGTGTACCACGGGGGAAAGACTTGTCCCAGGTGATAACCTTTCTCTTAAGAGGAGCAACAGTGTTTAGAACTGTTTGCAAGGTTAAATTTGTGTTGTCCACTATTCCATTAAGTTCTGTGGTAGAGATGTTTCTATAGTCATCCTCTGTGATAAAACATGGCTGGAGGGCAGACGAGAGTTGTTTTTGTGAATTTTTCAACTGAACTGTCAGATAAACAACGACTGTAATAATGCTGCTGTTTAGGATCAGTAACATTAGTAAGTACAACTTCAAATGAGATCAGACAATGGTCCGATATCAAAGGATTCTCATCAAATAGTTATGTATGTCAGTACCATACGTCAAGATAAGGTCAAGTGTGTGTCCATGACGATGTGTTGGTTTGTTAACCTGATGCTTGAAGCCAATTGATTCAAGCAAAGCTTTAAAAGACGAGCCAAGACTATTATTGGCTACGTCCACATGAATATTAAAATCACCTACTATGATGATTTTATCTGAACAAAGAACTAAATCAGATAAAAAATCTGCAAAATCACTTAAAAAGTCGGAGTAGGAGTTCGGTGGTCGGTATACAACGATAAACTAGAGTCTGTTATTCTGTTTAATACTTGAGTCTAACAGACTTAGAGGAAGGTGCTCAAATGATTCATAAGTACCCGTGGGTCGAGCGGTAAGCGAAAATATATAGTCAAATATGGCTGCGACCCCTCCACCTCTGCCATTTCCTCTAGGGGTATGAACATTGGTGTGGGAAGGAGGCGTTGCTTCGTTTATAGATGCATAATCATTCACTTGAAGCCATGTTTCTGTTAAGCAGAGCAAGTCAAAATCCTGTTCGTGTATCAGTTCATTCACAAGCAATGCTTTTGAGCGGAGAGAACGAATATTTAACAAACCAAACTAAGCTAGGCTGTTAGCACCCGGCTCAGAGGGAGAGTACTGCACTGGTTTACAGACTACTATGGATAAGCTAGAAAGAGCACTTAGCTTCGGTTTTTAGGTGACGTGTGGGTAGTATCCCTCATGGCGAGTGTCAGCTGCTGGAAGGGCTACAGCTAGACAGATAGTTAACAATAATGGAGTCACTCTGGAAGTCTTGTTGAGGATGGTTTGGTCTTTTGTTGTTCTTTTTCCTCAGTTTTATTTCACAGATTTCTTCCCATTAGATATTTTTGTAAGACTGTAAACAAACAGAATAATACACATTGCAAAATGTAACGTCTGTTGTCTTTTACAACAATAAAGTATGAACACACATTCACAAATCAACAGATGTAAATAAATCTGTGAAGCGCCACAACCCCCTACTGGGCAAATTCGATACTACATCGGCAGAACAAACACATTCACCGCAAGTTCAACTCGTACAAATTGTATTAATTAAAGTAAACAGACACTACACAATAACTATAAAGTTGTCGTGTAATTACTCACAGACAAAGATTTTACCAGCGCTGTTTTGAAGCAGCCAGCCTTGTGTTGATTTCCATGCTGTTGCTTGAGTCTTCTTCGTGGAACGCGACTTCTACGTCGACGACAGTCTCACGTCACTCCCATCAGCCACAGAGTTACTAGTCCGGAAGAGGAACATCACAAACTTGTTGACCCAGACTCAGACAGCGAGGTACGTTCCTGCTACAACTCTCTCTGTCCCTCCATCCATGCTGGGATCTCATCGCTTCGAGCGATTCTCCTCATGGAAGGCTCTTGTGCGGGCTATCGCTTCCCTGACCAGCATGTTGGGACGCAAGAGGGCAGCAGTCACAGCCGGTGACGAGAACAGCTGTACCTCAACACCTTGCACAGTGGAACAGCTATTGAAAGCAGAGACTCTCATCATCAGCTGTGTGCAAATGGAGACTTACGGAGAAGAGTTTGACTGCTTGGGTACTGGGAAAATCATCCCCAAAGACAGTCCCCTACGGAAGCTAGACCCTTATGTGGACAAAGAAGGACTTCTAAGGATAGGAGGAAGGCTCAGGCATGGGACACTCGATGTACGAGAACAGTTTCCCATCGTCATTCCAGCTCGCAACCACAGTGGGAAGCTCCTTGTGAGACACTTCCATGGGAAAGTCAAACACCAGGGTCGCGTCATCACGGAAGGATCCATTCGCATGGCAGGATACTGGATTGTCGGCGCCAGACGCTGCATCAACAGCATCCTCCACAAGTGTGTGGTTTGCAACAAACTTCGTGGGAGTACAGTCATCCAGAAAATGGCGGCTCTTCCATCCGACCGTCTGAACACAGAGCCACCTTTTACCTTTGTGGGACTTGACGTGTTCAGCCCCTGGGTTGTCCCCACAAGACGAACCCGTGGAGGTCAAGCTAAAAGCAAAAGGTGGGCAGTACTTTTTACGTGTATGGCCACACGTGCTGTGCACATCAAACTCATAGAATCGTTGGATTCCTCGAGCTTCATTAACGCCTTATGCCGATTCTTTGCTCTGAGAGGACCTGCGAAGCAGATTCGTTCTGACAGTGGGACAAACTTCACAGGTGCCTGCAAGGAACTCCACATGCTGATCACAGATCCCAAAGAGCCCAATGTCAGAAAGTATTTGGGTGAGGAAGGGTGTACGTAGATTTTCAACCCCCCCTCATTCCTCTCATATGGGAAGGACCTGGGAACGTATGATTGGAGTCTCCAGACAAATTCTTGACTCCATGCTCCATTACATCGGTCAATCACGCCTGACGCATGAACTGTTGTCCACTTTAATGGCTTAAGTAACGGTGATCATCAACGCCAGACCCCTCACACATATTTCCTCAGACCCAGAGTCTCCATTCATTCTGACCCCCGCTTCGCTACTGACGCAGAAATTGAGCACCTTCCCTTCCCCTCCGGGAACCTTCGACAGCAAGGATCTTCACCGGCAGCAGTGGAGGCAGGTGCAGCATCTTGCAAACATCTTCTGGCACAGATGGAGGCATGAGTACCTTCCTACACTCCAGAGTCATAGCAAGTCCTAACCTCAAGGAGGTTAAAAGGCTCGTTTAAGGAGGAATGTGTTTCATTTATATATACTGCTTTCCTTTAGATCTGATATACTGACCTGTGTTGTGTTTGCACTGTGTACAGTTCGAGGTCGAGTTTATGTTAATATAATAATTCACAGTATTTACATAGGCTTACACAGGTTTGTTTACATGCTGTCATGTGGGTCAGCTTGTGTGTGTGTGTGAAGTGATGACATGCAGCATCATGTGACTTAACAATTTATTCACAAGTTTTATATGTGAATGTTTATTTGAACAATTCTATTTTGTGTAATTTCATACAGTTTTACAAAAGAAAAAGAAAAAAGAAAAGACAAGAAAGAAAGTGTAAAGTGGATTATCTGTGAACATCACTAAAGATCCTGAAAGAAACACTGGACTTTGGAGCTATCTGTCAGCTTGTCTACGTCACAACACGGACACGTGAGACAGAACAAAACCTTAGAGTGAGACATCGTGGCATGCAGGGGCAAATTACCACCACACACCCAATATCCATCCATCCATCCATTATCTACCGCTTTTTCCTCCACCAGAGGGTCGCGGGGGGTGCTGTGCCTATCTCAGCAGACATTGGGCGATAGGCAGGGTACGCCCTGGACAGTTCGCCAGTCCATCACAGGGCCACATAGAGACAAACAACCATTCACTCACACACTCACACCTACAGTCAATTTAGAGTGACCAATTCACCTAATCCCCATATTGCATGTTTTTGGACTGTGGGAGGAAGCCGGAGAACCCGGAGAAAACCCACGCACACACGGGGAGAACATGCAAACTCCTTGCAGAAAGGCCCTTGTTCCGAAGTTGTGCCAAACGGGGCTCGAACCCAGGAACCTGGGTCTTCCTGCTGCAAAGGCAAGAGTGCTAACCACTACACCAACCGTGGGCCCACACCCAATATATTTATTTATATTAATATTTTATGCATGCAAGCTTATTAATGCTTTATACAATAATAAGTTAAATAATGTTGACACTGTCCAGAATCAATCCTACAACCTTCCCGACACAAGTCCACCTATTTAACCACTCGGCTAACGCTGTTATTCTCTCTGTGCCAGAAGACCATTAGGTTAGATTAGAAAGAGACTAAAAAGACACATCTCTGTGTCATCTGAACTGCAGCCGCAGCCAGCGCCAAGCAGAACCAGCCATAGCCGCTGACAGAACAGAACAGAACCGACCGGTTGTTCTGTCGGCGGTGGAGACGGCAGCTGCGCACCGGGCAACGCCGTCCACCACGGGGCGGTGGTGGTTCTGCCCGGCCCCCGACGCACCGAAATGGGTATGGCAGCCGCTCCACTTCAGTGCTACAGTACGGCAGCCTCCAAAACCGAGGGAACAGTTCAAACTCACACACACTTTAACTTTGCATCAAGCTTAAGAAAATAGCTTACAAAGAACATTTCCACACAATGCATGACCACATACCATTGACTGTGTCTGCTCGGGTTAGCTGAATTAGCAGACCATTACTTAGCCCTTCCTTTCGACATTTTTTTCCCCAAATAAACATACCATTTACAATATCACCAGGTTCCCTGCTGAAAAAACAGCTTAGACCAGCTTATGATGGTTGATGGTTTTAGCTGATTTAGCTGGTCTTAGCTGGTCTTACGCTGGTTTAGTTGGTTCACCAAGCTGGAGAAGATGGCCAGGCTGGTGTGTCAGTCGCTGGCCAGCTGAATATTTTGGCACATGTACTTTTGCCAAAAAATGTCAAAACTTGATTATTTTATTTCATGCGCTGGGTCAAAATCCATCAACGTTGTTTGTGTGTCGAACGTCATCACGTCGACAGAAGATGACGCACACACACCTCGCCAGGTTCTAAAAATCGCGAACCACACTACACACTACATACTGTATCTAATTCACACTTTGTCGTTTTCTATTAAAGTAGTATATTTATATTGTCGAGGCTAGTGGGTTGGTTTGGATAACAACGTAGCTAGCCATTTAGCCGCTAGCATGAAAGCACACAAGGATCGTCTCCACCGGAACCTCTCTCTTGTCTTGGGCTTAATATCCCGAAGTCATGTAACGTTAACTCAATTTACTTTATTATTTATGTATACAATTTATCACCCAAGCATACGCACACGCACACACGTACACAGACACACACACCACACACATGCACACACACGCAGGGTTATCAAGTTTTGAGGTGAGTTCGGAGTGGGACTTCATCTGGGGGGTTGAGGGTCGTGTGTTCCGGCGTTGATGGCATACTTTTCAGGATATAAAATAAAATAAAAAAATATTACAACCAAACATGTCCTGTATTGCTAAGGGCAGTGTTGGGCAGGCTGTATATATATGTATTTATGTGTATATTACATACATACATATATTATATATGTATGTATATATATATATATATTTGTATAGCCCACAGTTTACAAAACATAGTTTGTCTCACGAGACTTCACAGGGTTGGTAACATCCTCTGTCCTTAGACCTTCGACCAAGGTGAAGAAAAACTACCAGGGAAAAAACCCTTATAACAGGGAAAAAAGGTAGAAACCTTAGGGAGAACCACAGGTGAGGGATCCACTCCCTGGACGGACAGACGTGCAGTAGATGATTTGGGGATGACAGAGTCCTCTTTCCTGTCTTGACCTCATGTCGTTCACTGGTGTCAGCAGAACTGTTAGAGATTAAAATCAGTTAGAGATGTGCTATATGTGGATTTATGTGCTTCATCTCATGGGGGAACATCGGGTAAGTGGTGAGGGTTGAGAAATCAAGGACGGGGTAGAGAAAGTGCGGTTCGTGCAAAGTCTGTGTGCTCATTCTAAGTGCATGATGGGAAATTCCCCCAGCAGTCTAAGCATATGGCAGTGTCACACGGTGACACAGACGGCGCTGGTCGGCTGCAGGATACAGGGGAGACGCGTCGCGGGAAACGTGGAGGTTGAAGTGAGCTTCACCCCTCCTCCGAGCTAAGTATCGCTTTTATTTCATTCCCCTCATCATCACTTGTTGCACAGACGGGAAGACAGAGAAACCCCTTGATTGTGTTTATTACTATTTGGTTTGGACTTTATTTCGCATGCAGCCTTTGTTTTGGTTTGATTTTGATTTATCTATTTATGGTTGCATGTTGATTTAGTTATTATTTCCAAAGGGGTTTCTCAGGTTTTAACCCAAAGTATTGACTGACTATTCTCTGTACATGATAGTTGGAGGTGGCGCCAGGACTGGACCCACGCACCTGAAGGAGAGAGGACACGAGCTTGGAATTGAACTGTAACTAGACTGTACTCTGCTACTACCTGCTGCCTCTGGTCATCGTTACTCCATGGACTCCTTTTATTGTGTTTTTATCATAGTCTCAGTAGACCTGTCGCGATATTCAATAAATCAATTAATCGCACGATAATTAAAATGAGCTCGATAATTTTTCTGGCCGCGATAAATGCCATCTGCATGCTTTTTTGTTTTCCCCGTCTCTCTCTCTCTCGGGTCCTAAAGTGTGTGAAATTTGATGTAGTATGCATGCCAGGTGGCTAGGTGGCGCTGTGAAGCACTGCCATACAACAACACCAGGAGCGCGCGCATGCGCTGAAACTTCCTTCTACTTCTTTCTAGTAGCGCTGAGTTGCCCACAGTCGAAAACCAAAACATTGACTCGGTGTAATTGCTGAAATGACTCCTGGATTTGTATCACCCACCCTCCAGAGTGGAAATCTTAAAAAGGCTCCGCTGTTCACCCTTTAGACGGGAACGCGACAGCGCTGCTCACGCTGACACGACGCTGAACCTGGGGCGAATGTGGTGCCAACTTCAGTGTCGTGTCAGCGTGAGCAGCGCTGTCGCGTTCCCGTCTAAAGGGTGAACAGCGGAGCCTTTTTAAGATTTCCACTCTGGAGGGTGGGTTAATTTTTTTAAGCCCCTAAAACGCCGTCGCCGTCTAAACGAAAGGCACATCTGATAAAATATTGTGTCGGTTTCACCCGGGAGCGTTGCCGTGTAAAGCCAGGGTAACGATGAGTGAACCCTCATGTCAGTCACTTGTCAGTCACATGGTGTGTGGGGAGGCGGGACTCCTGGTGTAGCCTACCACAGCAGAGTGCAGCTAACCCATTTTATTTATTGCTTTTGCTTGTTTGTTAATTTAATGTGTTCTAGTTTTTAATATTCTTTAAAAATAAAAGTTTATTTCTCTTTGAAAAGGTGTACCTGCATTATTATACCATTATCATTGTATTAGATGAAAATGATCTCAGAACAACAATATTATCGATTATCGCAATAATTTCTGAGACAATTTATCGTCCAGCAAAATTTGTTATCGTGACAGGCCTAAGTCTCAGCCTGCTCTTTAGCATAACCATGTTTTAATAAATATCATTCGTTGTAACTTCCTTCTTGTGCTTGTTTGTGGCCAGTGGCTCCCCAGAAGAGACCTCATTCATTCAGGTTGTATTTTTATTCCTTATTCATTATTTCAATCCACACCCGTTACAGCAGCATAAGATAGACTATCCTAATCAGGACATACCTGATCTAGCTTTGACTATAGTCTATGTTAAAAAGGTAGGTTTTCAGTCTCACCTTAAAGGCAGAGACCGAGTCAGACTGTCTGACTGAAAGCGGAAGTTGGTTCCACAGGAGAGGAGCCTGGTAGATAAATGTTCTACCACCGATTCTACTTCTAGTTATTTTAGGAATAACCAGTAGACCTGAGTTCAAGGAGCGCAGCGGTCTATTCGGTTGATATAAAGTGATTAAGTCACAAATATAAGAAGGTGCCTGAGAATTCAGGGGCTTGAATGTAAGAAGAAGTATTTTAAAATCGATTCTACTTTTCACTGGGAGCCAGTGAAGAGAAGCCAAGACAGGAGTTATATGATCACGTCGTCTGGTTCGAGTCAGTATCCGTGCTGCTGCGTTCTGGACCAGTTGAAGGCTTCTCAAGGACTTACTAGGACATCCAGACAGTAAGGAGTTACAGTAATCCAGCCTAGAGGTTATAAAGGCGTGGATAAGTTTCTCAGAGTCTTGTCTTGATATAATATTTCTAATTGTCTTGATGTTGCGAAGGTGGAAGAAGGCTGTTCTACATATATGCTTAATGTGTTCATCCAGTGATAAATCCTGGTCAAACAGGACTCCTAGGTTCCTTACTGTAGTGCAAGGGACTGGAGTGTTACTGCCTAGGTTTAGAGGTCCACTTGAAAGTGAAAGTGAAAAGATACGTCTGCCTGTCCATGGTCAGTCCAGGTGGGGCCAGGACAGTCATCAAAGTGTTTGATTTTGTCATTCAGAGTGCCTTTGCCAATTCTGAAAGAAAAAAAAAATACTTGTTTCAGATCATGGTTCATGTTAACAGGCACTTTATCACTGAATCAGTATAGATTGATCAGTAGTATTGCTTGAATTATGTGTGAATGCCACACCTTTATGTGCATGAATCGCACGTGTCATTAACACGTTCATCACACATTGTGTTAATCACGTGTGATTCATGCATGCAAAGGTGTGGCATTCACACATCATTCAATGCAATGTTAGGTTTCAAACATAGGAGTTTCATCTCAAAGCATGTGATATATCATCTCAAAGGTATATATAATTACCGTTATGGCAACATAACATTCTGAAACGCACCAGAAGTGTGTTATCCACACGTTATTCTTGCACAGCAAGGTCATATGCTCCCGTACATATCGATCAGATGATCGTAGCTTATAAGACGATCATTAATTCCTTAATTCCAACACAAAGTTGATGGTTTTAAGACCCACAATACTGTGATTTGAAGCATTTAGTGGCTTCTTCAGAACTTCAACTTGTGTAATTTTGAAAAAAACAGAAATCCCTAATTTTGAAAAAAAAAAACGTTTTCCTGTTTTTTCTCGTTTTGCGCTTTGCCGGCTTGTTCCCGCTTGGTCTGTGGCGGGTCACAAATAGGACTTGAACCAGACAAATGCCGATCCTTTAATCCCAACATCTTGTTCCAGTCTATGTAGCAGGATCTCATGATCTATAGTATCAAATGCTGCACTGAGATCCAACAGAACCAGTATAGAAGCCAGTCCTTTTTCAGAGGCCATAAGAATATCATCTTTTACTCTAAGTAGTGCAGTCTCTGTACTGTGGTGGGTTCTAAACCCAGACTGGAACTTTTCAAATACATTATTGCTACACAGGTGATCGCACAACTGGGAGGTTACAGCTTTTTCTAAAATCTGTTACCATCTGTAAAAAAATTTTGGAATCAACTTTTTATTGATTTTCAACATTAGAAACACAGGGAATACACAAACATTGAATACACCAAACACCACTACCCATCACTTTCCCAGAACATGCATAACCCACATCATTCCCCTTGTCCTACCTTCCCCACTGAACACACAGAACACCCCCACATCCCTCCCCTCCCTGCGGGACACACAATCATACCTTTGTACATAATCGAAATCAAAACAATCAAGTAGGACAGGATTACACACATACAGCCTAATACAGATGAACCTATAGAGTCATGATAAAAATGTTTTAACATCCACTGTAGCTTTTTCTCACATCTGCAGTGTTTGTGGCTTGGAGTTGTTAATGCGAGCTGATGACCACTCCAGATAGATCACCTCGAGGAGAGCTTGTAGCCAATGTTTTATTGATAACTGATGTGGCGGGAGCCACCTTAAAACTATACGTTTTTTTGCTGCAGTCATGCCCGCCAGCCAGAGTTTACACTTTACCTCAGCAATCTTGAATCTGGAGTCATCATTTAAGAGAAGAAGTGCCGGCTCCAGTGGGAGTTTCCACCCTATCAGATCAGACACCTTATCCACAATTTTAACCCAGAACCTTTGTACATCTGGACACTCCCACAGAATATGCATCAATGTACCCATAGCGCCCTGATTACAGAATGTACAGTCAGGATTGGGAGCTAGGCCCATTATATGTCTTTTACATGGTGTTAAGTAGGTCCTGTGGCAAATTTTGTAGTGAATTAACTGGTGATTTGGGTTTTTAGACGACCGAAGGACATTTCCCCACACAGTATCCCAATCAATGGTCTCTGTTCCTAGATGCACATCTGCCTCCCAAGATCTGCGTTCGGGTGATTCTGCAGGGGTGTATGTTAGGAGATTATTATAAATATAAGAGACTGTTTTCTTATGGGGAGCTTTCTCCATCAGTGATATTAAAGGGTGGGTCCCCAAATTAACCCCCCAAGGCACCTTGAGCGAATTAAGTGCTGACCTTACTCTAAAATAGAGGAACTGTGAGTTTCTTGGGATGCCGAAATGGGACATTAGATTGGGAAAGTCCAGAATTGTGTTTTGGCCCGAGATATCCCCCAATGTCAAAATACCATGTTGAGCCCATAATTGTGAGATGAATGGCACACCACCCATCAATTAATTGATGTTATGCCAAATGGGGGACCGTTATGCCATTTTGGTTTAAAACCCATATATTTTTCTACATTCACCATTGTTTGTATTACATGTGATATTATCGGGCCAAATTGAGTAAAACATTTCTTGTGTTAGAGTCCAGAGAAAGCCATATCCTGAAGTCTCAGAGGATGAACCAGCTCCTGCTCTAGTGTCTTCCAAGGGGAAGTTACATCTGCACCAAACCAGTGCTTCAAGGAACGTAGCACGAACGCCCAGTGATATAACTTAAAGTTTGGGCAAGCCCATCCACCCTGGGGTTTATCTCTTTGTAGCGTTGACCATTTAATGTAAGGTTTTTTCCCATTCCAAATGAACTTTTTAAGCTTTCAGTCAAGTTTCTGCCAAAACCCCGCTGGGGTTGATAAAGGGAGCATAGAAATTACAAAATTTATACGTGGGAGCACATTCATTTTGATTGTAGCGACCCGGGCAGGCATTGATGAAGGGAGTGCTGTCCATCTCCCAAGGTCATCCTCAATTTTTTTCAAAATGGAAGAGTAATTATTTTAGCTGTTGCCTGGATACAGGGACTGATTTCTATACCTAAATATACCGCTTTTTGCGCCACCAGTATGCAGGATTAGATTTTTAATTTCTTCAGATCTGTGTTCAACAATAATAGGATCGACTTTGAGTAGTTAATCTTATAACCAGAAAGTGTACCAAATTGTTCTATGATTTTCAGCACACTCGGGAGAGATTGTTGTAGGTTGGAGAGATAAACAAGTGTGTCGTCCGCGTACATTGAAATGGAGTGAGACGTGGAGCCAATTTGAATTGGAGCAACTAATGGGCTTTGTCGTATGTATTGGGCTAACGGTTCGAGCGATAAATTGAAGATGGCAGGAGATGCTGGGCAGCTCTGTCTAGAACCGCGACCCACACTAAAAAGATCAGAGAGCTGCCCAGCTGTGACAACCCTAGAAGAAGGATTAGAATATAAAACTTGTATCAGAAAAATTTAAATTTGGTCCAAATTTTATTTAAATAAGACTTTCCACAGATATCCCCATTCCAAGCGATCAAACGCCTTTTCCGCATCGAGAAATAGGAGTCCACCTGGCAGACCTATCTTTTTGGCATCCGCGATGACATGTAAAAGACGGCGGACATTGTCTGATGCTAATCTTCCTTTAAGGAAACCGGTTTGATCTGGGTTGATTAACTTCCCTACGACTTTGTCCAAACGCATAGCAATAACTTTGGAATACATTTTGATGTCTGCATTAATTAGTGAAATAGGGCGATAACTTGCACAGTTCTGGGGATCCTTGCCAGGTTTATGAAGCACTGAGATAAGTGCTGTGTTAAGATCTTTGTGGAAATGGCCCTTTATCATAGCAGAATTAATAGTGTCTAACCAAATTGGACCCATAGTTTCCCATAGTTCTAAATATAGCTCAGCAGGGATCCCATCAATTCCTGGGGAGTGCCCCCTATTGGTTAATTTGACTGCTGTGTGTAGTTCTAAAGTTATTGGGGCATCCAGTTCCTTGGATTCATTGTCAGATAACGTAGGTAAGTCCAGCTTGTCAAAAAATTAGTCAAATGATTCCGGTGAAAGTCTATCCTCTGAGAAGTATAGATTCTCAAAAAATGACTTAAACGTATCATTAATATCGGCTGTTTTGACGTGACGTGTCCCTTCACCGGGCAGTTAATAGATGGGATGTTGAATTGGTTTTCTTGCCGTTTCAACATTAAAGCAAGGAGACGACTTGGTTTACTGCTATCCGTATAGTATCTATATTTGGTGGTGTGCATCATAAATTCAACCCGTTGTCTAAGTATATTATCTAGCTCTGTCCTCACTGATTTAAGCTTTGTTTCCACTTCCTCCCTATAGTTGTCCTTAAGCTCTCTCTCTAAATTACTGCAAGCCTGTTCTAGTTGGGAAATTTTTTGCAATCTGCATTTTTTAAGATGAGAAACCAATCGCATTGTGGCGCAGAAAGCCTTTGATCGCTGACCATACAATTGCTATATACGAGACTGAATCTTTGTTAATATTAATAAATTCTACCAATTTGGTTTTAACTTGTGGGATATATTTTTCATTTTTAAGAAGGGTTGTATTAAACCTCCATCTGGAAGGGGTACCATGTAGGAAAACCAGATTAAATGAGGTTATTATTGCATTATGATCAGAGATGTTACGAGGTAAGAATATAACTTCGTCCACAGTTGGGATCAGATTTGGTGTGGCTAGGATATAGTCTATCCTTGAGAACATTTTATGATATGGGGAGAAGTATGTGTAATCTCTAGCCGTAGGATTCTGAATCCTCCAGATATCCACCAAGTTAATATCCTTCACGTCGGAGGATAAGACTTGTGAATGCGTAATGGATGGATTAGATCTATCTAGACTGCAATCAAAAAATGTGTTCATGTCTGATCCTACAATAAGTGAGTAGTTAGAGAGACACAGCAACTCCTTAGTAAACCAAGGAAAATAAGATGGATCAAAGGCTGTGGGTGCTTATATACTTGCGAAGGCTATTTTTTCCCCTGGATAGAAACCCCACAATAAGCCAATCTCCCAGAATGATTCCAACTAATTTTATCAATTGCCAGATTTAGTTTACGTTTCATTAGAATCATAACCCCTTTGGTCTTAGATCCATCCCCAGAGGATGCTACTACTCTGTAGTGTTTGTTCTGCATACGACGGACATCAGGCGGTACTAGATGGGTCTCAGATAGGAGAGCCACATCAACATTTTTCCTTTTCAGTAACTCTAGAACTTTGGAGCGCTTAAATGGCAATTTAATCCCCTAACATTGAGGGATAATATATTGTAATTAGCCATACAAGTGAACCCTGATCAGAATGAAATGTAATCCTAATATGCAATAGTATAACATCCATGTGTGTCCCCCCACCCCACCCTCCCTTTTGTGATATACACATAACTTCCTTGTAACCCTCCTTGAGCTATCTACCTAACCTAGTAGAGCTCCCAAGTTTAAATTCTTAAAATATAACGCCAAAAACAAGTATCTTTTTTATATCTCAAATAGATTTGTCCCTGTCACCTCCAATCTGAGTTATTTAGTCAAGCAGTATAGAGACATAGCGATGCAGTAATTACTGCTGATCAGAGAACAACCACTGATTGTCTGAAGTTCATATGAATTATAGAAAGAACAATTAGCAATTCAACAAAATTGTGCCACAGAAAAAAAATATATCAAAATGAAAAGCTGAGTGGCCAGTAACATATTAAACCAGAGTAATACTGTGTATTGGGTGTCTTTCTAAAACACCACCAGCGTTGCAGGGTATCGCAGGCTGAACTTGATATCCTTCTCGTACAACTGTGCTTTCACCTTCTTATAGGCGCTACGCTTGGCCGCCAGCTTGGCCGCCAGCCGGGATTTTCTTACCCCCGTATGAGAGTTGGCGTTTCTTTATTGCCAGCTGGAGCACTCGTTCCCTCTCCTGGTAGCGATGAAAGCATAGGATAAATGTGACCCGCCACGGACCAAGCGGGAACAAGTCGGCCGAGCGCAAAACTAGAAAAACAGGAAAACGTTTTTTTTTTTCTAAATTAGGGATTTCCGTTTTTTTTTTAAATTACACAAGTTGAAGTTTTGAAGAAGCCACTACCTGCTTCAAATCACAGTATTGTGGGTCTTAAAACCAAAAACTTTGTGTTTGAATTAAGGTTGTTTTATCGCTGTGAATCACTCCTAGTTTGGGTGTGGCGATCTCACATTCCAGAGCCTTTGTTGCTTTTTCAGCCAATCAGCTGACGATCACGGAGAATACACATGGCTAATTAATATGCAGCTCCCACTCAGAGAGAGCGAGGAGGGGAGAGAGAGTGTCTGGAACTTTCCAGCATATGTGTGCAGTGTGTGTGTGTGTGTGCAGCGTGTGTGTGTGCAGTGCGAAATTAAAGCGTGATTATCATCAAAGCAGTCATCATCAAAGCTTTGTTTGACAAAGGAAGGCAAAGAGAACAGGACAATAAGAGCTGTGGCTGAGCAGCTTCTTCACAGGGACAGAGAAAGCACAGAGACTGCTGGTGTGTGGACTGTTAGCATTTTAAGCTAGCGATCTTTATGCTAACGTGTTAGCAGACTTCATCGTCACAAAAACAACAAACAGATGATTATTCCGCGGCTGAAAGAGAGCAGGACACACACGGTAGTTGTCTGAGATGATGACATGACGCCAGCACCGCTCTATCTCTTATCTAATTGGACTTTTGGAGGCGAACAGACGTAAACTGCGACGAAAAGGAAGCAAGCACGGACCTCTTATGATCAGAGGCACTGAAGTCTGCCGGAATACCTTTCAGTTTCTTATTGGGTGAGTTTTCATTAACGTTGTTAATCTATGTTATGTTAGTGTTCATTCAAAGTCACATACAGACGCACATAGGGACGCTGTCTTTTAATAATCCACTGTGCGTTTCATAACGCCGTTTGGCTACATTGTTATTAGCTCGCTAGCTCGGTACTGTATTATTACAATGAGAATGATGCAAAACTTTTGTTCGGTCAGATGAGCGTATTATAAGTCGTAAGAGGAGCATGTCACGGCCCTCTTTGAGATTTTGTACACCCGCAGGTTCAGTTTGATAATTCAAATGCTTTGAGACAAAACTCCCGTGTTCGAAACCTAACATTGCATTGAATGATGTGTGAATGCCACACTTTTGCACGCATGAATCACACATGTGATTAACAGACGTGTGATTAACACAATGTGTGATGAACGTGTTAATTACATGTGCAATTTATGCACATAAAGGTGTGGCATTCACACATAATTCAAGCAATATATAATGATCAATCTATACTGATTCAGTGATTAAATGCCTGTTAACATGAACCATGATCTGAAACAAGTATTTTTTTATTTTTTTTCAGAATCCTGGGCATAAGGATTGGCATGTGAAGTTGCTGCCAACCCATGTGTCCAAGGCCTCAGTGTGGCGTCAATACATGAGGTCGTCTAAGGCTCTTGGTATGTGTATAAATTGATTTCTATACAATAGCCAAATGCTTATATAGACTGCTATATGTAATGTGTAAAATGTCATTTTTTGGGGGGAAAAGTTAAATAATTATTTTCATTGTGGTTCTTGCTGTCAACAGGTAGTGGAACACAGCTCTCCTGAAAGTCGCCTCAATATTCCGCAGCTTGTTGGAACGGCAGATGGCAGAGTGATAGTAAAGACCATCGACTGGCAGACACATCTGAGTCCCTACTTTCAAAAGCTCCCACAGATCAAGAGTTATCAGAACTTTAGGTATTTATATTCAAAATTCTGCATTTTATGAATAAAAAAATCAAGAATGGACATGATAGTGTTCCATGTGAACAGTGAGCCATGTTTTAAATATCCTGTTGTGTGCTTCTATTCTGTCACAGCTTTGATGCCAACAGACCAGGTGTGGTGCTTGCTCAAACTCACAGTGATGCAGAGCCTATCGAGTTTCAGCTACTGCGCAACCCAGGAGTTCTGCCCCCTGTTGACAGTCTCCCCGTCCTGGCCCCACCTGGACTGACCATGGACAGGCAGACGTATCTTTTTGAAAAAATCCGGCCTTTCTGTTCTGATGAGGCAAAATTCTTCACATGCCCAGCACCAAAGGTTACAGCACAGAAGAGGGTGCGTTTGTGATGTCATCATTTAGTCCGCATATCAACTGTGATGGACAGAGTGGGTACAGCCACATTGTGGGGGAGGAACTGGTATTGAAGATGATAATATAGTCCATGGTCTGGAAAATATTGAACTCTCCTTCACACACTTAGATATATTTTATTTGATATTTGAAGTATGTATCTATCTTTCACCTTTCGTGTTTCTCATTTTTATTCAAGTGCTTTTTGTAACAGAAGAATTTCCCTCTGGGGATCAATAAAGTAAATTCTGATTCTTATCAGTCCACTGAAGTACTTACAGCAAATAACACTACATTGACATGAACTACATTCATTCCTTTGTTTTCAAACTGCTACACTGTTTCTGTCCTGTGGGCTAACAGACATCAGATGTCACTGACAGTTAGACTGGGTGGGGGGTTGTGACCATGTTAATGTTATGCAAATGAGCAGCTATTGGCCTGGCTCCTCAAGAAGGTCGAAATCTTTCAGGCTGAATTTCTCCCTAAAGCAGTTTGAGGAGTGCCTACATTCAAATGGCCACATCTTCCTCAAAAATGATCAGATGGACATGTGTTTGACATTGTTGGAAAGCTTAGAAATCACACTTTCAGAATATGTAAATAACTCCAAATGTCCCAAAGTAGACTTGTGAACCCTTTTGCCATGGCTGGACACAAATGGTCGGGGATGTGCGGCAGGGCTCGGCTTGGCCATCAGCGCTCTGTGACATCTCTCCAACTCCGGTGGTTTTGTAAAACTTTCGTCGTTCAGCACTTTCGCCAGAAGCTCGGACATAAATTTCAGTGGACACTGTCCCCTCTCGCTGTCCTCGGCGATACCGAGGACCCTCAAGTTCACACGCCTCTGCCTGTTTTCATATCCATCCAGTGTGTCTTTTAGTCCTTCATTTTCCTTAGCAAGGTCGTGCATGGTGGATTGTAGTTCCTCTATGGATGTTTCCAGCGTGGTGATACGGTCACTGTGGTCTGAAAGTGCGCCTTCCGTCTTGGTAAAACAAGCCTCAAACGATTCAACCAGCCGTTTTACAGCTTCCAGTGCTGTCTGAATTGACAAGAGCGCTGTTGTTATTACTTCCGTGATGTTGCTCCGGGATTTCTCGAGCTCGGTTACCAACGTGGCTAACGTTAGCTGCTCCGCCGCTGCTGCCTCGGTACTTCTCGTAGCCGGTCGCTCTTTTCTGTTTCCTTCTGACATCTCAAATGTAAATCTAACCTGATAAGGTCGGTGGCGTAAAGTTATTGTCAATTTATAGGTGTAATTATTCATCTAAAACGAACTATACTCAGGAGCTCCCCTCCACGCGTCCGCTCAGCAAGCCATCAACCCGGAAGTCCTTTTTCTAAAATCTTTGAAATAAAAGGGAGGTTTGAGATCGGTCTATAGTTACTCAGAATGCTGCTGTCGAGAGAAGGCTTTTTAAGTAATGGCTTAATTACGGCCATTTTAAAGGCCTTTGGGACACAGCCGCTCAGTTAAGACATATTTATTTGATCTAGTTAGATATTACCAACTTGTGGTAGAGCTTCTCTAAGGAGTCTAGCTGGTATAGGGTCCAACTGACATGTAGTTAGTTTAGAGGAGGAGACCAGTGAGGTCAGCTCCGGGAGGCTTATAGGAGTAAAATTATTTAGTACGTGTATAGCTGGAGCCGCGATTAGGTCTAAGCTCGCTGTACTAAACTGGTTGTTTGGTTGTTAATCCATCCATTATCTACCGTTCATCCTCCACCGTGGGTGTGTGGGGTGCTGTGCCTATCTCAGCTGACATTGGGTGATAGGCGGGGTACACCCTGGACAGTTTGCCAGTCCATTGCAGGGCCATATATAGAGACAAACGACCATTCACTCACACTCTCACACCTATGGTCAATTTAGAGTGACCAATTCACCTAATCCCTATATCGCATGTTTTTGGACTGTGGGAGGAAGCCGGAGAATGGGGCTCAAACTCAGGAAACCCAGGTATTCTTTGTCACGATCTACATTCTCACATTCTTTCAGTATCTTGTTGTTGTTGTTCTCTGCTGCTCTGTGTCTTTCTCTCTCTCTCCCTGCAGGAGGCGTGGTTGACCCACTTTCCCTGATGACGCTGGTGATTGCCTCCACCTGCGCAGCTCCACCCCAGCTGCTTCTGATCAGCGATCTGGAGGACTCTTAAGGCTTAGCTGCGCTCGTCACCAGCGTCAGTTCGTTGTTTCGCTTAGCCGGTAAAGACGCTATTTACTTTGCTGCTAGAAACTTGACTTTCCGAAACCATACTTACGATCGTTCTCTCCAGGTCGCCACGTCTCCTGCGCCGAGAAGTCACCGTGGATTCCAAGACTTCCGGAATCACTTCCTCCTGCTGTTTCTCTCGTCTCGTCTCCTCTACGCCAGCGGAGCTGCTGCTACCCACTCACTCCTCTGGAACTCCTGTTTCTCCTCTCTCAACATCCCGATTGAGTTCGTTCCTCTAGAACTACGATACAAACTTTGTGCCACTGTGGAGTCTTCCAACCCCGCTGCTGCCCGTCACATACCTGTCTCTGTCACACTTACGTCCCTGCTAGCTCGTTGTACCCTAGAGCTAATAAAACTGTTGTTTATTATACTTACCTTGTCTTGTCTGCATTCGAGTCCTCCATTCTCTCTCTCAGACGTTTCCCCTTAAAGGGAAACATAACATTCTTGCTGCAAAGGCAAGAGTGCTAACCACTACACCAACCATGAGCCCTGAAATGGCTGATAGTTTTGTGCAAAAAAGGTAAGTAACAAAACCACCAACATTCAGGTACAATACAATTTGCGTATAGTGCAAAAATGTTACAGTTACAGTACCACCAACATTTGGGTAGAACCGTCACAATTGGCTCTTACAAAATTAGAGGTAACAATATAAACAACATTAAGGTGCAATGGCCACAAAAGGCTATTTTTGCAGAAATATAAGTAACAGTACCAATAATGTTCAGGTGCAACTGCTACAGTTGGTTCTTGCTGCAAAAAGTTACAGTACCAACAAGACACAGGCATCGCTACAGTTGGCTCATAGAGCGAAATATTCTGGTACATACATAGGCCTATCAATCTTGGTACTATTTTGAGTCATAGCGAAAGTCACATATTGTTCATAAGTCCTTAAAATCTTACTCAGTTCACAGTGATTAAAATCCCCAAGGATGAATTTGGGTGCATCAGGGCAAATTGTGTCAAGTCTGTGAGTTACATCCCTAATCATCTGAGCTGCAACGGATACATTTGCGCGTGGGTGAATATAAACAGTTCTAAAAAAACAACTGTGGGAATTCACGGGGCAGGTAGTAGGGACGGAGGCTAATTGACAGCAACTCAATGTCTGGAGTACATATTTTCTCCCACACAGCAACTGTGCTACAGTACCTTTAGCTCACGTAGAAACACACACCTCCTCCTCGTTGTTTCTTAGTAATCGTCTGTGATCGGTCCAGTCGAATTGGTGAACCATATCCACTTAATGTCAGGTCCTTGTCCCGATCCACCTCGCTGAGCCACGTTTCAGTAAGGGCAAGAACACAGGTTTCCCTTTCCCTCGTGTTTGGAAGTGGCCCACACCTCCAATTCCTCCAACTTGTTGCGAATAGATTGCATGTTGGAGAGGAGAACGGATGGAAGTGCAGGAAGCTTAAAAGAGTGCATAAAAGTGTGCATAGAAGTGCGAAATATTGCACAAGAGTCCCCATTGTGCGTGGTCGTGATGTCTAGATCTTGGAATACAATGTTTCATTCAACAGTCATTCATTGAGCATTCATTTCACTTGCTGAAGACCACACTGAAGGGAAAATGCCCAAATAACAAGCAGAAACTGAAAACCGTTGCAGTAGAGGCCTGGCAGAGCATCACCAGGGATGTGTAATGATAAATTCAATATCTCTGGCTCAGAGCTAGAACTGCCCATCACCCGATACCTGCCCAGTGCAGAATACCAGGTCCTTTGCGTGTAGTGTATTGTATTTTGTGTATTGTGTCTACCTACAGTAGACAAAGAGGTGGGAAAGCACCGAGTTTTTGTCTATTGGAGGAATGCAAAGGGGGAGCTGCTCAGGCATAAATGTGTTCACTTTGCTTTGGGTCTTTCTCCATCAAGGATCACTCATGTGAAGAATTACCTTTTCCTTGCAACAAAAATACGGCCGGCAGAAGTTCTCTATTTCATTCTTCACCAGCAGCAGAGACATTTCCACAACAATTTGGTGTCCGAAAGTGGGATCCCTCGAGGGATCATCTGAGGCGGTACATGGACAGTGACTGGCCATCCTGGAAGATAAACTTTGAGGTCAAAATACTTTTCTGAGAAGGGAGGACTGACCACAAACACCCCAGATCGTCGCTGCTGGGATTTCTACGAACGCAATTCAGCAAAATTCATCTGGTGAGCACTGAAATATTGACATTTTAAATTTATTTTCTTTAAAAATTGTGTTTAAAATTGGCAAAACATTTCCGTTTCTCACATATACACAATCGATCGGCTTTTTGTTGCTTGTAGTATGAACACGAAGCAGCCTGGGGTTTTTTTAAATCACGTTGAAAACCTTTAAAAGAAGTGATTTTGCTTTTTCGTTCGCTTGTAGCATAGACAAGTGATCAAGTCTTCTTATTTTAAAACAAAATAGCTCGACTGGCTTTTTGTTGCTTGTAGCATTAATCGAAGCAGCCAAGGTTCTTTTTTTTAATTACTTGTAAAACAAAAGTAATTTTGCTTTTTTGTTCGCTTGTAGCACAGACAAAGCGATAAAAGGTTTTTGTTATTTTGTCCGATAATACAGAAATTACCATGTCTTTGGCTCTTGTCCCTTAGAAACGAAGAGGCCCTTACAGAGACATCTGTAGTGTAGTAGTTGTGCACAACCTCAATTTGGAATGGGGAGTAAGAGTTCAGTTGAGGTTTAGACCTCAGAGGGGGAGAATGTGGATTTTATGAGAAGGAAATTTGGGGATAAAAGTTTAACATTTTTAAATGCCTGGACAGCTGAGTTTGTAATCCCAATAGGGAATCCCTCAGTTTAAGAAGTATATTGATTGAGGGGAAACAAACAAGAAATGAGAAGTAAAAAAAAAGAACAGATGAAAATATGAAGGTGGAAAGGTTTTCAGAGGTGAAAGGGGGAAGCAGAAACAACTCCCTTTGAAAAGAAAATTTCACACACAAAGAACACCACATCCTTCCTTATCCTTCAGCTCTACCACCATACAACACAGAGACAAAGGAAGCAAAAGATGGGAAGCTTACACCACCATGCCACAACAAAAAACAGGTTCAGGAGCAACTCATTGGGGGTTTTCAGAGAGGCTGGACTCCTGCTGACAAGCCAAACCAACTTGTGATATCGTAAGAAGGTACTGCACCACACACACCCACACATACTGAGCAGATTAATACACAATCAATTGAGATTTCAGCACAATATGTGCATCAACATAATCAGAACACAAGATAAGATAAGATAAGATAAGATAGTCCTTTATTCGACAACTGATCATTTCAAAAGGTTTCCACAACATACATTGAACAAAATGTTGTATTCTTTGCCGACTCAGGAGGAGCCACACATTAGATGCAAGATACAAACATGCATTCTTGCTCTCAAAGAGTGTCTCCCATTAACCTAATGGGCAGGGACTTGATGTGCAAATTAGGCCTTTTTTTCTGATCTCAGAAGGTATCAAAGATCACAGACAGTGAAGTTAAAAAGACACATTTAGCTGTTCTGGTAAAAAAAAATTACAAACTAAAAGCAAGTTTAAAAAAGTGGATTTTGGGTGATGTTTTTGAACTGAGGGAGATCGGTGATGCTCCGAATGTTATGTGGGAGAGAGTTCCAGGGTTTGGAAGCAGAGCAGCTGAAGGCACTGCTCCCCATGGTGCTAAGGCAGAAGGAGGGGACAGTGAGGTGGATGAGGAGGAGGATCTGAAGAAAATGGGAGAGGATGAAATGTGAAGGAGGTCAGAAAGGTAGGGAGGGGCTAGATTGTGGATGGACTTGAAAGTGTATGAGGATTTTGTACTGAATTCTGAAGTTGATGGGGGCCAGTAAAGTTGTTGAGGGAGAGTCAGTAAGTTGGTGATGGAGAGCCAGTGAAGTTGTTGAAGGACCGGGGCGATGTGGTGAAAATTGGGAAGATTTGGGCCCATGTCAATCATGTCAGCGCGCAGCCGATTGGCAAAAAACATCTGATCGATCTTTTTTTTTTTTTTTTTTTTTTTACTTTTAGAGTTTACCATCTATTGTGCACACTCCAAGACAAATCCAGCTGGCACCTAAAATCACTTCTTAATGTTTAAATGTTTGTCTTTTTCCTCCCAAACAATAAGAACATAACTGTATTGCTGTCCTCGAGCAGGTCTGCTCGAGAAATTCCACGAAACAGAACTAAACCAGATCTGTTTTTTTTTTTGTAGATGGATCAGCTTCCTTCAACCCACAAACCGGTCGCAAAAGAGTTGGATTTGCTGTTGTCACTAATCATGAAACGTTTCAGGTTTCATGATTAGTCTGCACAAGGATGGTGATGGTGATAAAGGATCTCAGAAGGAAGCACTGGCACTCCAACAGTGGCAAGGTCCATTCCAGGTCCCTTAACCAACACAGGGATTCAGCTGTCGTTCTGAACGGCGCAAGGATGTACGACACCAGGGAGGACGACGCTGGAACAGACGGCCAACAGAGGGATTCAGCTGCCAGGCTGAACAACGTGAGGACAGACACGAAGACGAACAACACAAGTACGAATGAGCGCAAGGAGAGGATAACACAAGGAATAACTCCATAAATTCAACAACCACCAACTGGACGTCAGGACAACAACGCAAACCTTTTTTCCAATAAACCATGCACTACCTGATCCTGATCTTAACATGTTGGATGATGCTAACAGAGGCCTACACATACAAACCTGCCAAGACTGTCACTCTGACAGAAAGACAAAATGCAACCTTCACCTGCACTGTTTATCCCGAAATTTGGCGATCAGGTCAAATTCTCTCATATTATGCCAAATATGACTGTCTAAGAGACTAAGGGCCTGATTTACTAAGATCCCAAAATAGAGAATGCTAAATGTGTGCGGAAGCTTAAAGACTGCGCCTGCTGCTGGTTTGTGTTTTGCGGGTGACCGACTCAGATTGCCGCCGACTACAGGCGCAGAAGTGATTAAGACCGCTCTATTTAAATGAGGATTTTGCGCTAGTCAAGGGTTGTCAACATGGAGAAAGAGAAAGCGCAGACTCAACGGAAGCGCAAAAGAAAATTTGAAGCCACTGAACAGACAGCTGACGTACTGTGATGAGCAGTCGGTGTGACGGACAGCTCCATCATTACCTGACATATCAAACAAAGAAAACTATGGACTGTGGATGTTTCCATAAAAAAAAAAAAAGAAAAGGTGCCACACGCTCCTTCTGACTCACCTGCAGCTCACTGAGCTCATTACAACGGCAGCCACGGCAGCTTTTTAGTCCCAGTCCGTCCCTTGTTTCATCTGTGTTCATTCAGTCAGACCGAGTTTCCATGACGCGTGCCAACAGCCTTTGATCTGACGTCAGATGCGATGGGAAAATCAATATAGATATAAATCTATGTACTGATTCAGATAGTTACATTAAATAGTGATTCTTGTGATTATTTATTGCATTTAAATTTGCCTGGAACTGTGGAAACCTACCTGGTTTTGGTGACGTTTGCGCACTCTGCACCACTCAGCCAAAATACCGTACCGTTTGCGTTCTTCACGGCTACTGCTATTTATTTATTAATTAATGTATTTATTCATCAGAAATGTGTTGAGATGTGTGGCACCATGTTGTGTATTACACACCATTAGGGGAATTGTAACATTTGTTGTATTGTGTTGTATTATATCTGTATCATGTCGTAAATTTTTGTCTTAATTTAAGTTTTAATCTTTAAACCCCCCCTTTATTGATTTCTACAATAATTTTTTTTATTGACTTCTACAATAATTTTTTTTTTATTGATTTCTACATTCAATAAACTCAGTATAAAGCGCAGAGCCTCAATAAACCAATCAATTACACCTAACCAATAAACCACTAAAATACCCTGAATCAAATACCCTTAACCCATGGTGTTCACTGAGCATGAATGGAACAAAAATGCCGCTCTTATGTATATAAAATTGAGCTCAGAGTCAAAGATTACGCCCAGGTTCTTTACCTGATTCGAATGTTTTATGGACAGTGTTTGCAGTTTTGATAAAAGTTTCTCTCTCTGAGCCTTATGATCGATAATTAAAACCTCAGCCTGGTCCTGGTTGAGCTGTAGGAAGTTTTCTGCATTCCAGGATTTGATGTCTAAAATACAATTAAAAAGGGCATCAATTGGTCCTGTGTCATCTGGAGACATGGGTATGTACAGCTGAGTGTCATCTGCATAGCTGTGGAAATTGATACCATGCCTCCTGATGACATTTCCTAGTGGGAGCATGAATAGATTAAAATGTATGGTGCCTTAACATTGAGCCTTGGGCCACACCACACTTGAGTTCATGGATCCTTGAGGAGCTTGAGTCCAAACTTAAAATACATTTTCTATTCCTGAGATAAGAACTGAACCATTGTCGGCCGGTTCCAGAGAGGTCAGACCAGATTGAATTTCATTTAGCTGAATAAAAACACGTTTTTTCTAAAATGTTGCTTAAAAATGGTAAGTTGGACACTGATCTGTAGTTATTAAGAGCATTAGGATCCAAATAGTTTTTCTTTAGAAGCGGTCTCACTATGCCACAGGGAAAGTACCCATCTGAAGAGAACAATTTACAATGTTAGAGAGCTCACCTTCAAATAATCCATAAACTGTTTTAAAAAGTAATGTTGGAATTGAGTCTAAAAGGCAGGTTAATTTTACTCTACCAAGTGTATCAAAGTGTAAATAGGATAGGAGGATAAAATTCTCCCTAAAGCAGTTTGAGGAGTGCCTACATTCAAATGACCACATCTTCTTCAAATATTATCCAATTTAAATGTTGGACGTTGTTGGAAAGCTTAGAAATCACACTTTCGAAAATGTAAATAACTCAAAATGTCCCTCGGCAGAGTTGTTCCCAGTTTTGCCATGGCTGGCCACATATGGAATGAAAGTTTGAATATATTGAATGAAACTTTGACCGTAGGTGTGAGTGGATGGTTGTTTGTCTCCATATGTGTCCCTGTGATGGACTGGCAATCTGTCCAGGGTGTACCCCGCCTTCCCCCACGATCCTCCCGTGGAGGATAAAGCGGTAGAAGATGGACATATACAGTATATAGATATATACATACTTTTGTCAGCAGGAGGCGGAGGATCTACATAAAAGTGAAAAGCAAAACTGAGTGTTGACCTACTTTAGCCAATGAGGTATCTGAATATGATGACTATGAAGTGAAATTGTACATCTCAGGTTTTTTGTCCATTTTTTTTTACATTCTCTGGGAGATTTCAGACCAAAAAAATAGCAACAAACACCAGGGTATAATATCAGTAAGGAGAGGTCACAGGCAATGATGTGAAAGCAATCCATTCTTTTCTGGCTCAATTGATTATAGCCACTGATAGTGGCTGCGAAAGAGTCTACATGATACTCATCAACTCCGCATACAACTCACCACCTCTGTAGGACCTTGAAAGAAACTTCCTCACACTCAGAAATAGCACTAACCCAGTGATCTTTATTTTCAAAAGGCAATCACTACATTGAATGTAATGGTTGCATGACAGATACAGTGAGCAACGTCCAAGAACAGAGCACTAGTTGGTTGTGCATCATAACACGCAGTTTTGAAAAAACAACGCGGTGAGCATCATCTTGTGAAGCATGTAGTGATTGGTATACAATCAACACCATATACACCGTAATATAGTTTCGCAACAAAGCATGCCTTTTTTGTTCCATGACTTGGTTTTCTTTTGAAACATTTGTGTAGTTCTTAGAAGCTTATGAAAACATGTTATCCTTTCTTTTGCTGCATACACACGAGTCTAAAGATTCACTAGGTAATGTGAAGAGTGGGATCAGACGGATGATGTGCATACTCAGAGAGTGAGTTCATTAACATGGGTTGAGGCATGTGTTTGTGGAAATGGAGAATTTGATCAGCATTTCCCTCAAAGGTACATCGTGGTCATTTGTGGCAAAGTGGTATTTACTTTAGCTGCCACCACAATGGCTGAAAAGTGCAGTTGATGCATTGGTTCATGTTAATGCTGCACTCACTAATGCCCTGGAGGCATCAACTGGAATACTTCATGTATTCTTGTATATTTTAGATTATTAATTGTTTACCTCAAACACTACACTGTTTATTTTTGCCAAAGTGCACCCAACAACAACATTAATTTTTTCAACACTTGCCAAGAAGTCAACCATGACACTTGTCACCTCCAACACTAAGCGTCCGGCCCTGCCCAACATCAAGCATTAGTCACGCCTATGTGTGAATGCTCCATAAAGGCCCTTCCATACTTTGTTGTGTTTTTGTGCCACCAACTGGCATGAATGGACCACCCATCATCTGCAAAACATATTTAAGTGTGTAACATCTGGACATGGGCAGATATAATGTTTTGTCCCTTGGATCAAAATGGTCATCTGCAGACTCACAGATGTAAACATAAAATTATGAAAACATTCATCTGGACTGAGAGTATAGACTGTAAAAATGTATATATTCGTCTATATAATTGTATAAAACTTCCACTGGTTGCAAAAAGAGCTCAGTTTGAATGGAAGTCTATGGGAAGCTGAGCTTCTACTTCTGTTGACATTTTCCTGAGGAGTTAATGGGGTCAATCACTAGTAGTCTTCTTCAATAAAACTGGATGTCAGTTTTGTAACTTGTTTTCCAATAGAGAAGAAATAAACAAGTATGCTGTATATAAGTGGACAACAGTGTGATTGACAGCTGGTATCATCCAATAGGAGACCTGTTGCAGGTGATGCCTCTGAAATGTCAGCAAAATGTCAACATTGATTCTGGATGCTTCAAAACAGGAGTGCAGTTTTTTATGGGTGACATCATGACGGGTTGCAACTGGCCTAAGATATATGGTTAATTGGTTAAGGTTATGGTATAGTAAGGTTTAGGTTCATAGAGGGCAACAGTCCCTGAGCTGAGAGGGAAGTTCCTAAGAATAGAGTGAGGACAATTTTGTGAGAACCAGCTAAAATTCTATGGTCTTACTTGTAAAAGTTGTTTTAATGAATGAGGGTGAGCTGGTGTGATGCTTGGTCCTGGAAGTGGCTGTCATGGCTGACCTTGTAGCAAGAGTTGCTAAATTGATGATGCAATCTCATGTATCTGCTGTTTCAAAAGGGGGACAAGGGGAGAACGGTCTTGTGCAATAGCTCTGTTTGGACATTGTACCATGTGACGTGAGCAAATAAATGTGATTAAATTGGCTGGTGTCTCTTTTACATTATATGATTTGCTGTCAATTGGAATGGGAATTGGAACATTATTAATTTATGCCACATGTGACATAAGAAAAATGAACCAACAGAGCAACAATGTAGTCCAGCATGCATTGCTGCTGCTCCATTCAAAGTGAATTAGAAGGGTTGAAGTTAATGCCTCGACGGTATACTTGTGAGTTGGTTGTTAAGAACCACAAAGCACCCTTTTGCTTCAGGGAGTCAAAAAAGAAAGCAAAGTCAAGCGGTTAGGACAAGTAAATAATAGAATAACAAATGATATAACTTGTGTTACATTGGATAACTTAGCTTTGTCAGTGGTTTGGGTCCAGTCTTGGGTCCCCAGGTCCCTTCAGACATCACCAATTTTAAGTTGCATTACTATGAGTGACCACTTGGTGTTGCCTGTGAATTACCTCCAACTGAGATGACATCCATTTACTTCTCTGTAGAGTTTGTCTCTGTTGAAATTCAGCTCTCAAGACTTCTTATGTGTACTTTCATGGTGAGGATAAAATTGGCCAAAGAGGTATTAAGGCTTATACAGAAGTGTTTGTTGTGGCATGTTTGCTTGATTGACAGCCATGGTTGTTGTCACGTTTTTTCCCAACTCAGCTTCATGCAGGTCCCTTTCACTTTGCTGATTTGATATTTCAATTTCACAAGTTGTACATGAGGGATAAACCTAAATCCATGCTCCACGAATTCACTTGAGGCACTTCCTGCCTGACTCTTGTGTTCATACATTCACGTACATGTATACGTACACGTATGAACGATTTGCCTATGTCAACAAGTGCAATGATAGTACATAGTGCACACTCACAGTAATAGCAGTGCATTTCGTAATTTTACACCATCACCAACACCATTGGTGTTCCATGTACCCAATGGTGAAACACTCCTTCTTCTTGCATTATGGCTATTCTTCCATTCTCTTTCATGGAGCACAATAGCATTCATTGTTCCTCTTCATCTCAAAGTGTCATTGCATCACCTATCAAACAACATCACCAACCAAGTTTAGGACAACAAGCCCTGAGATAGTATTCAAAGAGGTCATGGTGAAGGTAGCAGTTTGGACATTGTACTAAAACAACAGCGTAGATTAGGGACCATCAACAATGGACATCACATGTTCTCAGTGGTTTTCAAACACATTAGAAAGCACATTCTAGACTTGAGTTTCATCAGGCAACATGAAAACAGCATGACAACAATCACATAGCAGAATTGTTACATTTAGATCAAGCTTCTCTCTCTTGTTACTTTCCTTTTTTTTAGGGTGACTATTTATTTTATAACATTTCTGTGTTACTCATCTTCTGACTTGAGCCACATAATAGTCACAGCACCAAGTGAAAGGTCCATGTGTACATCAGACCTCGTTTAAAAATATTTCCAATCATCTAAATTAACTTAAACAAGACATATCCAGTAGTGGCAATTATGACAAATAATGATCATTGTTTCTTTTCATCTTAGACAGACTGTAAAGCTAATTCATATTGTAAGTCACAAAAGGCATCCCTTCCAGTGGATCATTCCTTCAGACTGACCGTTACTTAGGTAGAGTTGTAAACATCTGGAAATATCCACGTTTGGCCATTATTTGTGTTATTTGTGAAACAAAACAAAAAAACAGAGCTGACAAGCACACAACTTCCCAAAAATCCAAAACAAGTGTATACAGGGTCAAGTTCAAGTTGTATAACACAGAAGTGTGAATATGACTTAATTACATGTCATTAACCATGTTCTTTCCCTCCCTAATTTTTTTTTTTTTTTTTTTAAATATTAATTTATATCTTTCTCCGTGTGCCCTCATCTTCCAGGTTGCAGGATCCAGATCCAGTTTTGAGGTTACAACTATTATTAATATTATGTCATCACCATTATTATTATTATGCTTTAATTAAAAGTCAATATCAATATAATTTTTTATCAACAATTTCTGCTTATATAAATGAATAAACGTTCTATAAACATGTCATCACTGATTCGTACTGTCCTGTATAAACTTGACACAGTCGTTGTACAGTCTGGTTCTGTCAGAGATTTCTTCTTCTTCTGTTAAAATAGGTTTTTATTTTCTCTCCACTGATTCCTAGTGTTTGCTCATTGTGTGAATTGTAGGGTTTCTCTGCTCAGTATGATGTTGTCTATCTAGATTGCAATGAGATAATGTGATTTGGCACTACACAAATAAAATTGAATTGAATTGAATTGAAAACAAAGCATTGACAATAAGTATTTATTTCTATGAACAGTTAAGTCAAGCTAAGGCAGCTGGACTTCACCATTTAATTGATCTACTGTCTTTGTTTTCAATATATTGACCTGTCACCTGTTACAATAGGCCCCCTCTAAGCTTCTTAGAATTATAAAGTGTTTTCTGGTTGACTTCAGCTGTGTCTTTCTACTAGACATGCACTCGACTTTGTAAGTCTGCATGTTATTTTCACATCCTTTAGCTTATTATTGTTAGTATTATTTTTGCACTGAATAGGGTTGCACTTAAAATCTTAGTACTGGTTACAATGACATAAAGATTTTCTGATTTTCTGATTGTTCTTTCTACTATCCATTCACTTAACTAAGATCATAAATTCAGGCTCCTCATCAGTCCAAAAAAAGTTCTTGTATTGTATTGTAGCGACTTCTA
This sequence comes from Microchirus variegatus, assembly GCF_963457635.1. Lineage (NCBI taxonomy): Eukaryota > Metazoa > Chordata > Actinopteri > Pleuronectiformes > Soleidae > Microchirus > Microchirus variegatus. Next base: position 2,151,004 of record NC_139813.1, on the reverse strand, counting down.
CTATTACACCTGGGTCAAATCCCAGGAACTGTGGAACATGTGCAGTTTGGGTTGTTGAACATACTGTACATCACTCTACTGTACACTCCCAGTGGCATCATCTGGGTGTATTAGTCCAACTTTGGAGAATTCTATGAAGTAAACTTTCAGCTGTATAACATGTTTACAAGTAAGTCTGGTTTTAGCCTGACAAATACATTTATGAGATATTTTTGTGACCACTGACTGATATAGTTACACTTTTATATTTTTCTTACTTAGTTGTTATAGATCTCTGCTTAAGCACATGCATTTTAACATCACTTGAAAAGGTGTAGACTAAAATTAGAGGACCATGTTCAACCATTCATGTTTACATTACAGTTGTAGCTGATAAAAAAACCTGCATTTTTACCCTGTAATATAGTACAGAGAAATTTGACCCTGAAGTAAAATCCAATTGTGTAATTGTATTAACCTTTTAGACAAAAAGTGGACATGTCCAAAACTTGGGGTTCTGCAGATGAATTAACTGTTGCATATGAATTTTATCTGAGTTTATATGAGTTTTATCACTGCTAGGTCTATCATTTAAAGGGACACTGTGTAGTATTTATGGGTTTATATAACCCAAAATCCACTTTTTTATACATATTATGTGCTCCTGCATTGTCTAGTCGCTGTATAATAGTTGTTGTTTCATTTTCGTAGTGTTTCAAAAAGTCATGTAAAATAACATGTTTCTACCGGAGCCTGTAAGGACAAACGCGAGAGAACAAATCAAGCGTCTCTTTACTTGTAGCTGAAGTCCCGCCTCCTATCTCTCCGCTTCGTCTGCTACGGCCGTGGTAGCTCCGCCCTCTCCCTCACCTCACGAACCTCATCTGCTGACACGGAGAAAGACGACGAGGACGACATTTGACTGGCTATGGATACCGTAGCGCTCAGGGAAGGGAGGGGGTGAGCAGAGGAGCAGTTCTTTGTTGTAAATTTCAGCCTCTCCTCTAGATGTCACTATAAACTACTTACTTCACCTTCTGTTCCTGTTACGCTTGGCCAACTTCACCAACAGGTCCATGTAATCACGTTTGTCATATGTTGCATTACATGACATCACAGTGTTGAAATAAATGAGAGAAATAATGGCCACAGCTACAGAAGTAAGATGTATATTATTAATTGAACACCGAGTAGCGAACAACTATTTGGCATAGCACAGTTGTAGAGAGCTGACCAGGTCTTACATTTATAAAACACAACACATGACCATTATTATCCATAGGGCCCAGTGAATAGTGTGAACATTACAATATGTAGAACAAAGGGACAGGTACAGTCCCTGCTTCAACACACACAGGAGTAAGGGAGACCTAAGGCACCACTGGTGGTGTTTAAAAGCTCTTCTTGGAGGAGAGCACTTGGTCTATGGGTCCATGTGAATATGCAGCTCATTTGCTTCAAGTGTTTCCTCGCTCTCATTCTCTTTGGTCTGCTCTAGTAAAAACCCATTCTGTGGTTTGCATATTTCCACAAAAAGTGGGAAATCAGACAAGCTAGTGTTGCACTCCTTGTCTTCAATCTCATCATCTCCTTCCTCCTTCCTTTTCCCTTCTTTTGCACTGCAGTCAAAAGTGGGCATTAAGCAGGCGTAGGCCTCACTGTGAGGCCGGCGAGCTTCGTCCGGGATGTTCTTCTTCAGGTCCCTGTTCCTGTTGCGCTTGGCCAACTTGGTGACGGAACCCAGACGATTGAAAATGTTGTCCTCAGACGTGGTTTGGTGGTCAGAGCGTCGATCGCAGTGCTCAGCGCCCCGCAGCCGGAGGTTGTTCAGCTTGGTATCAATGCTCTCCTGGGATGACGTCTTGTAAGTGTTAGTGTCCAGACTATTGAAGACAGCCCGTCGCTCAGGGGAAAGCACGTCGAGAGACACGGCGCGCTGGTCCAGGCCCAGCTGCCGTCTCTCCATGCTACGGATTGTGGCAGCTCGCTGCAGCTTGTCGTGCACCTCAACACTCATACGCCGTCTCGTCTCCCGGAACTCTGCACGTACATTTGCTTTCCACTCGGCTGCATGAGCCTTGATCTCTCCAACCTTAGACAAAGACAGCAGAAAGAAAGTTATTATGAATCCCTGCACTGTTCTCAGCAGATGTATGCTTTGCTCAGAAGTAACTTTGTTTAGTTGTCATTGTTCAGTTATGTCCACGTATTAGAGTTCTTCCTGCAAAATGTAATTTGTAGTTTTCAGACCTATAAATCATTTTAAACAAGGAGGAGGAAAAACCTGACTTCTTAGCCAACTATTTGCAGCTCACGGTTGGTGTAGTGGTTAGCACTCGTCTTCTGGGTAACCAGGAAGGTTAGAGTGAACGAGAAGGAGAAAAGAAAAGAGAGAAGCCGGGAGAAAGATCTGCGCTACATAATAGTTTTTTGTAGTTGTGAGTTCCCCATGAAAATAAAAAATACAATGGTGTCTTTCATGGAACTGCCGGTATATATTAAAGACGGAGAAATAACGCATACATTGAATAATTGCGGGGTGTCTCTAATTAAAAGGAGGATGTGGCCTGGCACGGACATTGCAGACAGGACAAGATATCTTGAAGTCAAATTCAATAATACTGTTAAATCACTACCATACTCAACAAAGTTAGATACCACAACAGGACCGGAATACTTCAGAGACTGGAGTACGAGAGGAGTGACAGCAGGGCGGAGAGAGAGGAGAAGATGGCAGTGAAGAAGAGGAGAAGGAGGAGAGGGGATGGGGTAGTATAGAACGTGAGGAGTTGCGAGGGAGGAGAAAAGGAGAAAGAGAGAGAATGGGGAGAGGGGGGCATGGATGAGAGGGGAGAAGGAGGTTAATGAAGAGAAATATTATTATTATTATTATTATTATTATTAAGGTTTATTTAGATAGGGACAGATACAAAAACATAGACAAGTTTGAACAGTCATCTGATGCATGCATCATAGTGTTTTTAGCTAAAGCTAATTCACAACACTTGTCCCTAGTAGGGCTTTTGAATAAAATAAAAATACAGGTTGACATTATTAAAAAAAAACAAAAAAAAAACAGAACAGAACTATCATGTAGTTCTGTTCACATTAAAGATGACAAAAATTGGAATTCAATTTTGTTGGAGCACTGAGGCCACATCTTTTGAGGTAGAGAAAATTATTGAACAACTTTTAATCATTAACTTGTCTAGAACATATGTACTTAGTTTCTCGGGCTAGTTAAAAAGTGCTATTACGAGTTCCTTCAAATGCATAGACTAGTCAAGTTATGTTTTTTCCAAAATGGCTGACTTCTGGTTGGGCGGAGCTAATGGAAGGTATTAGAAACTGATTGGAACAACTATGTGTGACTTAGCCACAAAAGACAAAAGAAAAAATGTAGCATTTTATGTAAATATGACCACTTTATCTTGCGTCAAAAATTCCCAAAAAATTCATCAAGAAAATTTGGACTAAGTCTATCACACTCTCCAAATTTCGTCCCGATCGAACTACATGTCTGACCATAACCCGACTTCTGGGGGCGCTATAGAGCCCTGGGGCTGTCAACGGGTTAGGACCCTATGTCACTATCCCATTGTTTGCCCACCCTACCTCCCTGCCAAATTTCAAGAGTTTTTAATTCACATTAACCCCCTCAATAATGAGCGCAACATCGGAGAAAAATAATCTCAACAGGAACAATACAGGTGTGAAATATGCTTTCAGTCTCTCATCCTTGATATGACTCAACCATCCAGAACGAGTCAACTCCAGTACTTTGCATAGGACTAGGTCCTTGAGAGTGCTCTGTGCAATCTCTGTAGCCAACACGGGGAGCTCATCCACTACTGAGAAATAGAAGATACTGTTCTCCTCCGCTGTATTATCTTTTCCAATAAATCCTATCCTTTCAAATTTTTTTCTTAGTCCTTCTCCATCTCAAGCTGTTGGTAAGCATGTGACAGGTCTAACTTGCTGAAGAGAGTGTAACCGGCCAGAGTGGCAAAAAGATCTTCGACGTTCGGTAGTGGATAGTTCTCCTCCTCCACACTCTGATTTACTGTGATCTTATAGTCTCCACAGATATGAATTGACTTGTCTGATTTGGGTACCACTAATATCGGGGAAGCCCACTGACTATGTTCAACCTTTGAGATAATGCCAGCTTTTTCTAGCCGGTTTAACTCTTTTTAGACTGCGTCTTTGGTCTATGGTCTGGCCTTCCTGAAAACCAGTTTGGTATTTGGCTTTACAGTGATGCTGGCTTTAAATTCACGAATAGTGCCTAGCTCCTCAGAAAACACTGCTTTGTGTCTCTGCAACACTGCCTCTACAGCTACATCATTACAGCCCCCTGCTGGTATAACTGAGAAAATACTCGCCCAGTCTAGACTGAAATTTGTGAGCCAGTTGCGGCCAAGGAGGGCTGGTCTGTCACCTTCACGATCACTAGAGGTAAATCACCACTCTGGTTTTCATATTTCTCATTGACAGTCACTTGTCCCATCAAGGGAATATTCTCACCGGAAAAGGTTGACAGCTGCACTTTACTTTCTTTCAGTGGCAGGTGAGAGAGATGTTTCTTAAACACTATTTCAGAAACAAGTGTTACGGCCGCTCCAGTGTCAAGCTGCATCTCTAGAAGAGTTCCTTCTAATTGGACAGTAACTGTTATTTCCTTTTTTCCATTTCCAGCAGTATATGTGGGATACACGGCATTCATGACCCAAACAGTTCATCATCTCCATTTCCTGCTGTCTCAATTAGACTGCAATTTTCAGCCACATACTGTGTATGCCCCTGCCTATGTTTTAGTTTTACACATCCTTGCTATGTGTCCTAACACTTGTGGCATGTCTCGGTTTTGTACCTACATACTTGTGCTGCATGATTGCTACTGTCACATCGGTAACAGGGCTGGGGATTTTCTGTTCTATGTGGTCTGGAATTGTCACTCGTGGTCTTACTTTTCGCTGGTGGCTGGTTTGCTTTTCCAAGTACCTTTTGTTCTCTTCTTGTCAATCCTATTCACTGTGGCAGGTCCTTTTATTTAAGTGCCGAATTCCAGTGTATTTTTCGATGCCATTTCCATTGATAAAGACAGTTCACATGCTTTTGCAAATGTCATATTTTGCTCAGTAAGCAACTTTCTCTGAAACGGGGGCTGAATTCACAATGGATGGATAGCTGTTTTAGTACCCCAATATAATCGGACACGGACTCATTATCTTGCTGATTCCTTTTTTGGAATTTGAATCTCTTCGCAATAACGAGTGGCTTCAGCTTGTAATGGGATGATTAGTTTCCCATTGGCCTGTTTACCGTCTTAAATATATGCTGTAAATATATCCATAACAGGTACGGCACATGGAGACCAACTTGAACACGTCTGAGCTTGTTTATTGCCATTCACAGACAACCGCAAACAGTTAACATCTGGGCATTCTGGTATTATTAAATGACCACCAGATGGCGGTCGTAGACCACAAATTATAAATCATATAGCAACTAAACAGTTATAGTATCAAAATACTACAAAGGGGAGATTGATGAAGGAGCGATAGAGGCAGCAATAGAGAGGTTAGGAAAGAACAAAAGTCTAGGGATAGATGGTCTAATAGGAACATTTTATAAAACAAGACTATTTAGACAAATGGAAGAGACAGGGGAGATGACAGAGAGTATGACAATAGGATTAGTATTAGTATTATATATGAAAAAAGAGATAAAGAATGATTCAAAATTTATAGGCCAATAAGTATGTTAAATAATGATTACAAAATACTTGCATGGGTGTTAGCTAATAGGATTAAACAAGTTATATGGAAGGTGGTAGGGAGTGCACAGTCATAGTATACCAGGTAGGGACATAGCAGACACATTCAGTATAATTGTTAGTTTAGATTTAAACAAAGCATTTGATAGAGTAGACTGTATTTATACATGAGTGTAATGTATAGTTCTTTTTAAGGCACAATAAAACATTCAAAAATATAAGCAGGTTAAAAGGAAAATTGTATGTGGGGAACTGAAAGTTTATTTTGAGAGAATGAGAAATTTAATAAACAAGAATTGGAAAGAAGAGTTTGTAAAAAATTGAATGGAGAGAGTTGTAGCTGTTTGTTGTGCATGGGAAAGTGTGAGAATGTAATGTGTTGCTTGTAAACTATGTGCTGAGCCATGGAAGGTTTTCTGTAAAACTGAGAAGAGACATAGCCCACTGAAAGAAAAATTGTTGATGTGTGGGATATTTTTGTTCAAATTTTAAAAAGAGATATACATATGATTTACAGTGTTTGTGAGAAGGATGAATTCAATGATAGCTTTGTGGAGTGGAGCACACTGATTTCAATTGGGAATGATGGGAATGTATTATTTAATTTAGGAAAATGTGTATGTAATGATTTGCTCTATTATATACAAAACAGTTGGAATGTAGCCATAATGTATTTTATAGAATGCTGGCTTTGTGTAGGGATCAATGTAAATATAAATAAGTTTGCTTTTGATAATAAAAGATTAAAAAAACAAAACAAAAAAAAACTATTTTTGCAGCGAAAATCCCCAATTGGAACAAGGGTCTTAACAAAACATGCAATAAGGGGATGAGGTTACTTGGTCACTCTGTATTGACCATCGGTGTGAATGTGAGAGTGAATGGTTGTGGTTGAACTGTCCAGGGTGTACCCTGCCTATCGCCCCGTGACCTTCATGTGGAGAATTAAGTGGTAAAAAAAATGGATGAAGGTCATGAAAGGGTGGAATCCAGAGATCTCAGACTTATTGCCTGCATAAAACACAACATCAGTAAATTCACCACAAGAACAGCCCTACTAGAAATATGCCAAATTGGTGGGGTTCATTGAGGTAAGCAAGCTTGGCTAGAATTCTTATACCTTGTCAATGTAAGACTGTAATGTACCTTGAAACTAGAAAAACTGGCCAAATTTTTAAAGAAATTATGCTTCTGCCGCATTGGAAATGTTTGCTTTAAATGAGTGTTCCTTTTTTATTGAGCTGACATTAAAAATGAACACCTTACATTTCTGTCATTTGCACAAACACCAATCACAGCCTCTTTGGCTGAGATACATATGTATTTGACAGTCAGTTGTTAACTAAATACTGATGAGTGTATTTACAAACTGTATATTTGTATGTATATTTGTGTGTATATTTGACAGTATGGTGTTCTGGACCTTTGCTTAAAAACTTCCTCTATATGGACCTCTCAGAATTGTGGAAGGTCGGAGTAGTTTATCATGTCACACATTTAAATGAACAATAAAATGATAAATTATTTATCAATTCATACACAAAAGAATCAAATACGCATTTTACCAAACTGTCAATGACATAATTCCTAGGGCTCACTTTACCTCTTCTTTTGTCTTTTTGGACAGGACCCTCAGCCAGTCACCGATCATGTTGAGCACAGCAGCAAAGTAGGCCAAACCACCCAGTATCCAGAACCACACCAGTGGTCTGTACCACTTCCGGTATTCGATCCGTCGGTTTCCCCCTAATGAGAAGACAGGATAAGAATAGATGCATCATAGCCTAAATGTCCACTAGAGTATGTGAGTTGAGTGGAAAAGGGCTGTGTATGTTTCCCTGTACTAATTAACTGGTGGAGAAGCACACACCCAAAAATAAGAATTAAAACTTGTTTCTAACTGAGCAAAGCACTGTGGCATGGACCTTCACAGGCACCACATAAGCTAAAAGCTGGCACAGATGTGTTGATTGTAAACTTCTAAATATGCTACATATTGCAAGCCAGCATAGAAGTGCTTCAGTTGAATGAGCTCATTGAATCGGTTGGAATCTTAAACATGGGGTTGTGGCATCAAGAGGGCAATGACACATTCTGTCATGGTTTCAACCTCATCATAACATTTTCCCTTTTTATCCTGATCACTAACTCTCATGTCATTTCAGACCCTGTCACTCACTCCTCCTGCCACTCCCAGTCACCTGATCTGCTCCACCCCTGTCACACGCCATCAGCTAATCACTCTGCTCATATATATACCGGCCCATTTCCCTTTGCTCTCTGCCAGATCGTCTACCCTATTGTCAAACCTAGTTATCCAGCGTTGTATTCCCTCTGATTCTGACATTGCCTAAACCTGCTTCTGACCTTCCAGTTTTGCCTGCCCCTTAATGGATTTGTTTGCCTCGTGGACTGATTTCCTGTTTTTGATCCCCGCCTGTCGTCTCCTTGTCGGATTTGTTTGCCACGCGGACTGACTTCCTGGTCTGACTGGTCTCACTGCCTGTTACTTTTCAACTGCTCTGTCTTGTGTGTCGTGCTTTTGGTTCTCGCCTGCCATTTTGTGTAAGCCTGACACATACCAACAGCAAACTGCACCACATTTGTCCCACAATAGACATGATCGATGAAAAAAAAGATTGAAAATAGTATTTAAAACAACAGGTACACATTTGAAGTATTGTCTGAGTTTAGCATGATGTCAATATGGAAATAGATACAGTATGCTCAGTATTTCTACCAGCAGGTGCTCATTAAAATAGTCTAAGTAAACGGAGCAGGAAAAGTAAGAGCAAGAAACACTCTACACTCTTGATTGGTTCTCACCTGCCACATAGTCACCTATTCCAACTGTTGTCAGAGTGATGACCACAAAATATGTGGACTCCAGAGCTGTCCAGCCTTCTATGTATTTGAAGATCACTGCTGGGATGGTGACAAAGAGGATGCAGCCAGCCAGGATGAAGAGGAGTGTGGAGGCCACACGGATCTTAGTCTGACTGATCTGGTTATGTTTGTTCTATGATATGAGAGAAAGTCATCACACACTGTATATGAAGCAAAAGTTCTCAATTATTTCTAAGGATGTTTGATGTGTATATACATATAAATCATTAATGAATCATTTCAAGTGGTTTAATTATCATCGATGTGATGAGAAGAGAACACAGTGTTAACTGCAAATGGAACTGAGAAGGATGAAAGAGAAGGCAGGTTGTTTTAGCTTCTTCCACAGGTAAAATCAGGTTATTTCATCTGAATAGACTGTTCTTAGACAGAGTGTGAGAGAGCAGATGTGATACCAGAATCAAATCAGTATCCAGACATTTGATTTCCATGCAGGGCCTTATTATGTCATCAACTTTTACTGATTTCAATTAACTTAATTCCTTAAAACAATACCACACAACTCAGATGGCTGCTGTACATGCACACAGTTCTCCATGTACAACATCCACAATAATCTATATCTTTGCTGCTTTACTGCTGATTTCAGTCCATTTAGTGTCATGGGTTATTTGTCCAAAATCAGTGCCACACTCACACATAGCTTAGTCCCACTGTCACAGAATAAACAGACCTGTCAAGGGCTGACCGAACATCATTAGGTGAAAGATCATGGCTGGTACTGATACCAGGGTGACTACAGTGAGTCGTCTTTTAACTCAAAGGTTGTGGGTTTGATTCCCAGCTCCGTTAGTCTACATGTCGACGTGTCCTTTGGGTTGACACTTAACCCCACGCTGATTCTGACAACTGTGCCGGCAGCATGTGAATGGGTATGAAAGATGAGTGATAGATGCACATAGATGCACTGTATGAAAGTGTGAGTGAATGAATGAATGGCAAAAGTGTGGTGTGAAGCAGATTTGAGTTGTCATCAAGATTAGAAAAATGCAGGCCATTTACTAGCAGAGGCTCCCTCTTAATTTCCTGGGAGTCACAGAGCAATAGACAGGCTTCTTGCATCATTGACCCTCAAGACGCATTCACTGACCTCCAGGAAATCTCATGTACATCAGTATATGCAGTATGACTTACCCGAAACATTTTCTCCACCTTGGCGATGCTTTTGACAAATATTGTACCAAGCTGGTCCCCGACGCCTGCCAGCAAGAAACCAAACAGAGGAATGCCAAATATTGCATACAGGATGCAGAAGATCTTCCCTCTTTCTGTGCTTGGTGCAATGTTCCCATAACCTGGAGGAGCAAAACCAGTTTTACACTAGTTAGCTTATTTCAATGTACAGTATATACAACATGCATATTAGACATTTGGCCTCATGCATGAACACTTAGCCACTACTTCTATCACATTTGAAACCATAAGTCAATCAGTCAGCAAAAAGATTATAACAAATCACCAGTGTTAATATAGTAGCTCATTTGGCCACAAACATATCTATAAATATAAATGCATAGAGAGCATTCCCTCAGTCAGGTCTGATAGTATTGTTTTCAAATGAAGGATGTTGCATTAAAATATTGTTAGATCATTTCTTTTGACAAAGACCAAACATATAATAACGTTACACATATCCGCTTTGATTTTGCACTGTGAATGTGTTCACGTACATGCTAGAGTGACCACCTGTCCCGCTTTACGTTGTACTGTACAGCAAATTTACCATTTGTCGACCCTGCCTAATTGAAAGTAAAAACACGGATAGTAGGGCTGGACGATTAATGGAATTTTAGTCATTTACACGCATCGTTTATGTAAATTCCTATGAAAAAAGACCTTCCTAGAAAAAGACCTTGAATGCACCCATGTTACGTGCAGCTGCAGCAAGCGTGTTACGTGTGTGGATCAATAATATGAGGAGAGAGCGATTGAAAACATGGCAGAAAGGCAGCCTTTGGTTAAAAGGAAAGGTAGGACAACATTTTGTCTTCAATTTGACAGACATCGAGCAAAAGGAAATTGTTTGCAAAGTTTCTCGCACTGTCGTGTCTGCTCCTCAAGTAGGGTGACCACCTCCAAACAGACAAAATGTGGGACAAGTAGCATGGTAAAGTGGGACATTGTGGGACGGACTTAATCGTTTAAATCTTGAGATATACTGTAGGGCTGGACTATTATGGCAAAAATAATAATCACAATTATTTTGATTCATATTGAAATCATGATTAATACAGACGATTATTAATTGATTTCAAAACTTGAGTACTTATTGAGCCACCAAAACTCAACGTTAAATATAACTTAAAAGATCAGCCAGAAATAATAATAATAATAATAATAGTAGTACATTAAAACAATGATAGCAATAAAAACAATAAATAAAAATAAATAACCAATCTACTTGCAATGCTGCACAACTTGCAAAAAATTACAACATGCAAAAAGCACTAATAACAGGCTAAATTAAAACAAAAATGCTCTTCTTTTTCAAAGAACAAAACAGTGCGATACTCCCTCAGCCCATCTTTTGCAACTTCATCGCAACATCATACAGGGCTGGCTGTGCAACTCTGCTGAAATGTTTACGTGACGGAAACAGTTAACGCTTGTCCAAAGTGTTAACAAGTGTTTTGAATCCTGGTTTGCTTACAGTACTGATGCTTACATGTCCTTGGCTACCATAAATGTCACAGCCTCCGCTATCTCTTGATGTCTGCGGGACGTGGTGGGTTATGGGACGGCATTGTAAAGAGTGTCCTTAATAGAGGACTGTTTTGCGGTGGTGCTGACTGACGAGCTTGCTCTTTTTTGCTCCTTTATCACCTGGTCATACACCACTTTATGACTGAACTTTAAGTGATTGAATAAGTTGGTCGTGCATCGTTGGTGTAGCATCGTGTTGCCATGCTACTTATCCCACATTTTGTCAGTTTGGAGGTGGTCACCAAAGGATATTGTTTTATACCTTTTATGTTGCTGTGCCTTTAACCCTGTAAAGCACTTTGGTCAACCTTGGTTGTTTGCTCTAGAAATAACATTGACTTTGTTTGACTTGACTACTACATCTACCTCATGAAACAATCACACTTCGTCATATTTTCTTTTTCAACAGAAATTCTTCCATCTTGAGTTTGTATTGAGCAATCATCAGTACTATTACGTCCATTATTGTTGTACTTCTACTCTGCAGACTCAAAAACTCATACAGAAAAACTGAAAGCTAATTTCATAAAAATACTATTGATATCTGATACTAGCGACCTCACCATATTCAGGATACTCCTCCCCTCTCCTGACAATAAAAGACATGTATGTGAATTACAACCTCCTCACATTTGATCAGCTTTGTTGGATATATCAAATTCCTAACATTTTATTAAATAGCTGCATTTTTTTTTGAGAACATGAACACACGTCATAAACACACTTGACCTTATCTTAACATATGGTATTGACATACATAACTTGGTAGTATTTAATGAGAATCCCTTGATATCGGACCATTGTCTGATCTCATTTGAAGTTGTACTTACTAATGCTACTGATCCTAAACAGCAGCATTATTACAGTCGCTGTTTATCTGACAGTTCAGTTGAAAAATTCACTGAACAGCTCTCGTCTGCCGTTTTATCACAGAGGATGACTATAGAAACATCACTCCCACAGAACTTAATGGAATAGTGGACAACACAAATTTAACCTTGCAAACAGTTCTAAACACTGTTGCTCCTCTTAAGAGAAAGGTTATCTCCCGGGACAAGTCTGCCCCGTGGTACACAGCCCAAACTCGAGCGTTAAAGCTCAGTACACGGAAGTTAGAAAGAACGTGGCGTTCCACACATAATGACAGTCACTTTGTCTTGTGGAAGAACAGTTTTGATATATATAAAAAAGCTCTTAGACATGCAAGAACTTCTTATTACTCAAAGTTAATAGAGAAAAATAAGAGCAACCCCAGGTTCCTTTTCAGCACTGTAGCCAGGCTGACGGAGAGCCATGATGCAACGAATCCATCGATCCCTCGATCGCTGAGTAGTAATGACTTTATAACATTTTTAACGATAAGATAGAAACGATCAGAGATAGAATTAACAACCAGTTTAGTACAGCTGGAGCCGCGACTTAATCGCGGCTCCAGCTTTACACGTACTAAATAATTTTATTCCTATAAGCCTCCGGGAGCTGACCTCACTGGTCTCCTCCTCCAAACTAACTACATGTCAGTTGGACCCTATACCAGCTAGACTCCTTAGAGAGGCTCTACCACAAGTTGGTAATATTTTACTAGATCAAGTAAATATGTCTTTACTGAGCGGCTGTGTCCCAAAGGCCTTTAAGATGGCAGTAATTAAGCCATTACTTAAAAAGCCTTCTCTCGACAGCAGCATTCTGAGTAACTATAGACCGATATCGTACCTCCCTTTTATTTCAAAGATTTTAGAAAAAGCTGTAGCCATCCAGTTGTGCGATCACCTGTGTAGCAATAATGTATTTGAAAAGTTCCAGTCTGGGTTTAGAACCCACCACAGTACAGAGACTGCACTACTTAGAGTAAAAGATGATATTCTTATGGCCTCTGAAAAAGGACTGGCTTCTATACTGGTTCTGCTGGATCTCAGTGCAGCATTTGATACGATAGATCATGAGATCCTGCTACATAGACTAGAACAAGATGTTGGGATTAAAGCATTGGTTCTCAAACTGCGGCCCGGGGGCCAATGGCGGCCCGCAGAAACATTTATGGCGGCCCGCAGTGAATTACAGTTGATAGTTTTAATCCAGGAGCTACTAAGCTTGTTAAATGTTTATTGGACATGACTGGATACAGACCAATCAGTGTAAAAAAAATACTGGGTATTTACCTGGTTTCTATGCGGTGAATTTTAGTGTATTATTGGGTTATAAGCTGGTAATAAGCAGGTAGCTAGTAAATATAACAGAAATGTGTTGCTTGGTATTAACCTGTAATTAGAAGGTAAGAAAAATGGCCAAAATACTGGGTAATGACCCAGTAAATTATAAAGCGTTATTATATTAAAGCTTATATTACTTAACGCTAAACTGTAGAACTGCAATCTGGTCATTAAAATGATTACAAATGGGATTTCTTTCTGTTTTGTTTCTATGGTGGCCCTCAGTCCAATGTTGGGTTCCTAAATTGGCCCTCAGGTATCAAAACTTTGAGAACCCCTGGATTAAAGGATCGGCATTTGTCTGGTTCAAGTCCTATTTATCGGACAGATTTCAGTTTGTTAGTGTAAACGAGGAATCCTCCATATTCACTAAGGTTAACGACGGAGTCCCTCAGGGTTCTGTGCTTGGACCTATTCTTTTTACCCTGTACATGCTGCCATTAGGCAACATTATCAGGAAACACAACATAGATTTTCATTGTTATACAGACGACACCCAGCTATATGTATCTGTACGACCGGACGACCCAAACCCATCTATTAAACTCCAGGATTGTCTCATAGACATACAGACGTGGATGACTCGTAACTTTCTGATGCTTAACACAGAAAAAACTGAGGTCATGGTCCTTGGGCCAAAAGATATAAGAGCAGCACTTGGAGCTCTAAACCTAGGCAGTAACACTCCAGTCCCTTGCACTACAGTAAGGAACCTAGGAGTCCTGTTTGACCAGGATTTATCACTGGATGAACACATTAAGCATATATGTAGAACAGCCTTCTTCCACCTTCGCAACATCAAGACAATTAGAAATATTATATCAAGACAAGACTCTGAGAAACTTATCCACGCCTTTATAACCTCTAGGCTGGATTACTGTAACTCCTTACTGTCTGGATGTCCTAGTAAGTCCTTGAGAAGCCTTCAACTGGTCCAGAACGCAGCAGCACGGATACTGACTGGAACCAGACGACGTGACCATATAACTCCTGTCTTGGCTTCTCTTCACTGGCTCCCAGTGAAAAGTAGAATAGATTTTAAAATACTTCTACTTACATACAAGGCCCTGAACAATCAGGCACCTTCTTACATTTGTGACTTAATCACTTTATATCAACCGAATAGAACGCTGCGCTCCTTGAACTCAGGTCTACTGGTTATTCCTAAAATAACTAGAAGTAGAATCGGTGGTAGAACATTTAGCTACCAGGCTCCTCTCCTGTGGAACCAACTTCCGTTTTCAGTCAGACAGTCTGACTCGGTCTCTGCCTTTAAGGTGAGACTGAAAACCTACCTTTTTAACATAGCCTATAGTCAAAGCTAGATCAGGTATGTCCTGATTAGAATAGTCTATCTTATGCTGCCATAGGCTTAGACTGCTGGGGGAATTTCCCATCATGCACTTAGAATGAGCACACAGACTTTGCACGAGCCGCACTTTCTCTACCCTGTCCTCGATTTCTCAACCCTCACCACTTACCCGATGTCCCCCCATGAGATGTAGCACATAAATCCACATGTAGCTCATCTCTAACTGATTTTAATCTCTTACAGTTCTGCTGACACCAGTGAACGACATGAGGTCAGGACAGGAAAGAGGACTCTGTCATCTTCAAGTCTCTGACCACAACAGTCTTCACTACAGGCTGTGATAAACCCAGTGATCCAGATGATCCTGGCATTTAAAGACTTTTCACTTTTTATTCTTGTCATTGTGTATTGTATGTTTTGGGTAAAATCTACTGCACGTCTGTCCGTCCAGGGAGTGGATCCCTCACCTGTGGTTCTCCCTAAGGTTTCTACCCTTTTCCCTGTTATAAGGGTTTTTTCCCTGGTAGTTTTTCCTTACCCTGGTCGAAGGTCTAAGGACAGAGGATGTTACCAACCCTGTGAAGTCCTGTGAGACAAACTATGTTTTGTAAACTGTGGGCTATACAAATAAAGATTGATAGATTGATTGATTGATTGACATGAACAAGTAAGACCTCAACTGTGACAGCTGGAAAATGAAGTGGGATCATATATCTCTATTCTATACAGCTCTGTTGCCATTCAATGAAGTCTAGAGACAAGATAGCAGTAAGGAATTAGGAAATGGCATCTTTACAAGCTCAAAAAATAATCTCTCAGCAGAAAAATTAAGTTATTAGAATTTTTGGACAATTCAGATGTTTGGAATAAAGAGTTTCTCTGTCCTAAAGGAAACAAGTATTGAAAAATAATTGTTAAATGTAATAATTCACCAATTAAAACCGTGCAGGTACCTTCTGTGCATGTATGGATGAATGGGATGAATTATTGTATTGTGGTGGAAAAGACACAGGAAGAGCACGAGAGTTTGAAGAGCTGTGGAAACCTCTTCTGTGTGTTAAACTTCACTGTTGTGACGCTGGTGTGTCTTATTTTATTTAGAAAATGACTGTGTATTTGTTTCTGATGTATTATCATTTCCCTTTGTAAATCTATTGTTTTTAAAACTAATAACAGGGAGAAAGAGAGTAGCTCATATTAGCTGCTCAACAACTCACTTTGCATAAATGTCCTTTCTGCTGATGTAGCACCTTAAAAAACACCTAATGCTGGAAAGAGTCTAAAAGAAAGTTGGACAATAAAATGCACTAAACTCTGCCAATGTCAACAGAGTTTCAGATATGGAGAGATTGTCTTGGGTCATCTGTCGTGTATGAAATGTCCTCCTGTGCTGTGATCCCAAAATGATAGTATTTTAAGTGAAATGTAATGAAGTTGTCATCACAGTACCTATGGTTGTGATGACAGTCCCAGCAAAGAAGAAGGCACTTCCCAGGTCCCAGTGACTGGAGTTGTAGGATGTGTCACCGACAGGATTCACTCCTGCATTCACAGCCTCCACAGAGTGCTGCAGGGAAAAACATTTCAAAAACATTGATTCCTCTCTGGTCCCATTAGAATTATAATCTCTCCCTTCCTCAGTGACTTCTGTGCTCCAAATCTCTGCTCGCTGCTGGTGTTCATTATTATTGCTAATTCTGGTATGCAATTATGTTAAAAGTACATTAAGCAGTCTACGTGTTGATGTGCCCATGGGCTAGACAGTTAACCCTGTACTGCTCTTGCAAATTTCAGGGTAATGAATGAGTATGATTGCATACAGATACATACAGCTGTGCATATACAGTGCATTGAATGAATATAAGAATATATGCTACTTGGAATCAAAACTATGAAAGCACTATATACTGTAAATACAGACCATTTACCGTTTTTGGCGTTACCGATCAATTATCAAGGACATACTAATCCGAGCGAGAACAACACTTCTGCACCTCCTCTGCAGTCTGTTTACTGCCTTTGCTAAATGTAAAAACATTTACACATGAAATGTGTTATTTGAAAATAATAACAAAAAAGGTCATTTCAAAAAATCACGTTTGTGATTAAATTAAATGAGAAACGTTTGTGTAGCCAATTGGAAAAACATGACTCCAGATGGCACTGCTTGAGGGGATTGAGTTTTGAATTCAGGTGTTTGGAACTATTCACTCTTGCTACACCAACATGTTCGTCAGGTACTGGCAATATGTACAAGGTAAATGTTTGGATAGGTGGTATGAAACAACAGTTCATACCAACAGTTCTTGAGAAAAACAAAGGGATGCATTACTAAAATGGGAGAAAACAACACTAGTGTAAGAAGTAAGAAGGGAAAATGGAAAGATCCTGCCATTGATGCTACGGTGAACATTCTGGTTCCTCGGGTTTGATTGTATATTATGCTTTGCACTACAGTTTTGCCATTCACCCATTCACACTTTCATACAGCACATCTATGTGCAGCGCATTTTCTATCACTCATCTTTCATATCGACTCACACGCTGCCAGCACAGTTTTAAGTGTCTTGTCCAAGGACACATCAGCATTTCAACTTCTACCACTGAGCTACCATCAACTGCTCGTGGAACTGCAGATATGCCAACCTCTTTTATTAGGTATTTCAACTACTTTTTTATCATGTATTTTTCTTGATAATTTGCTTTCAACTAAACAGCATTTTACAGAGTTATATCGGAGTTCTGTGCGGTCAAATTTCACCAGGCTACATTTGTGATATAAAACAATTTCATTAGTAATCTAAAATTTGGAATTTGGAAATCAGACAATATCCAAGCTAGGTTATTTTTTCGTGTGTAGACAGCAGCACAGCATCACTCTCTCTAGGACACACACACACACACGAACACACAAATTGTCCTGCAGGCACCATGTTGTACTACAACCTGAGTTTAACTGATCACCTTGTTCTGTAAATAAATTGCTTAGTATGGAATGATGAGTTCATAGCATTATCTTTGCAGAAGAGTTGGGCTTTTCATTTAGAGTTGTATAAAAGTAATTTCTGCCATTAGGGGTCGCTCTATCAGGCAAAACAATAAGCAGCACTTGGCTCATTAAAAAAAAAAAAAAATATATATATATATATATATAATAACGCACACTAAGAGAGTGCTTTTAGTGTTTTAAGAGTCTTGACATTTTATTGAACACAGAGGAGCATTAAAAAGTGTAATATTTATGGCAATTGATAAGGCATACTATAGCAATGTTACTGGCTTTATTATGACAGCAGAGTTTTCTGCAGTGTTTCCCTTCCATGAAAGTGGAGTTAATAAATGATGATGGTAAGGGGTCAAGGGGAGCGGTTTTGATGACAATAGAAAAGTTTGTCTGGCACTAACATACTTTTATTATTATTATTATTATTATTATTAGCCTATTATTATTCAATCAATCAATCTTTAGACACAATAGCGGTCCATAGAGAATACAATAAAAAAAGACAAACAGACATATAGATAAAAAGGAAAATAAAAAAGTCATAGACAGTCCATTAAATATTCACATAAAGATTGCAACGCCAGTGGTTCCACAGTTTAGAAGTAAATCTGACTGCACAGGAGCGCAGGATTCACTAAAGCTTCAATTATGCTATTGCTAGACAGTTAACCTACACATACATCTGTACATAAGATTCCTGAGTACAGCAGGACAAGAGGGAACATCAACATGCACAAAGACTGGCTAGCACTACTCCATCTGGGCACTTTGAGTAGCAGCCTCAATCCATCATTATATGCCACATGGAGTTTATGAATGCTACTACTCTTGTATCTCCTCCACAGATGGGCAGTGTACATCGCTGTACAAAAGGCTTTAAATAATGCTACTTTCACAAAGGATGAACACATGCCAAATTTCCTTATAAGCATATTTGCTTGAGCATACACTGTGCAAATATGTCACGGTCATCAGACAGGTCATCTGTTATATAATGCCCTAAATATTTAGCCTCATTGCATGTGTTATTAGCCTGTTATTATTATTATTATGATAATATTATTATTATTAGCCTATTATTATTATTATTATTATAAGGCTATTTAACAACTCGACTGACATAATTTTTATATGCTATATACACCAAACTTAGGCCAATAACCTATGAACACTACATGACAACGTAAACGGCTGATTATCGCGAGTCGTGAATCGTGACTCATCGCAGTTTCCAGCTCAGCCGGAAGTTCTACAGATCCACTCATGACAACATAACCGGCTGTTTAGCGCGAGTCTCGGCTGTTTATGGCTCTGCAGTTGAGTTGACTTGTGGTGTTGTGGTTGCCTTTGAAATTGTAAGTTTACAACTTTTGACAGCTAAGATGGCTAGGACTAGTAGCTAATGTTGCAAGATGTTTTTGTGTGGCGCTGTTTAAATTAAATTGTAGAATGACTCAACTGATCCGAGTTAATGATGCTAGTGACTCGCGACTCATGGGTTAATTTAAAGACACAGGTTAAAGAGTCAGTTGAATCATGACTCAACCAGCTCTAGAAAGGAGTGGGAAGATGCCTGTGGATGAACACTTCCCAAAGATCCGTGGCTGTGTTCTCAACATTTTTCTCCTGATGCATTTGAGGCTTTTAGTCAACCACAACTGCTGAAAGAGCTCACCGGAGAAGCTGGGTATAAATGGAGATTAAAACTAAATGCTTTTCCTACAATTTTCGCATTAAAAAGCGCCACAGACAAGTTACAATGTTACGCAAACCATCTGACACGCCACTGGTCACAGAGGAAGCTGATTATCAGTTATCTTCAGTCAGTTAAGCAATCAGTATAAGTGTAACGTTACAGTCTTCTCCAGTCTGTTAGTGAATGAGCTGGTGGTGTGCTAACTCTCAGCTAGTTGCTAAATCATTAGAATCACAGTCAATACTTCATACACAAAGCTGTGTCATTCACACATGATTCAAGCCCTGGAGCTAGTGAATTCAGCCACATAACATTCTGAAACGCACAGTGGATTATTAAGGGTGAATTCCAATTCCTTGCTTAATCCTCAAACTTAACCCTCAATTTCAAAAATGTGCGCTCCCTCTAGTGCAAGTTCTGTCCCGATTCTCAGAAAAATTAAGTTCAGATGATGTTAGATGATCTTAGTTTAGGTCCATATTATGGATTACTGATGTCATTGTTGCATAACATTTATTTTTATTTTACAATCTTTTGTCAATAGTCGGCCGGTGTGGTTTACTTTTCAATAAGTCGTGGTGTGTGGTAACTGTCAGCTGAATATTTGTATGAGTATCATCTTATAACTAACTGACAACCTAATAACTTGACTGACAAACGGATCGTTATAAATAATCCTGACGTAAATGTGTTCTTCTTCTTTTTTAGAGTTGACAGACTGGACGCAGTTTTCACGTTATTCTGCCCCCTACAGTCTGAAGACGTATCTGCATTTAAGGGGTGTCCCATTTCTAAGTGACAAAATAACCCTCAACACTTGGTTTTGAGGGTTAGTTAAGATTAAGGGTTGAGCTTGAGGGTTAAGATTGAGGGTTAAGATAGGAATTGGCCCTTACTCTATTTAGTTTGAGCATGTCATTTTCGAGCAGGGACTCCAAAAAGAGGGTCAGGGAAGAAGATGTTAACTAGAACTGTGCCTGTGGTCTACCAATTCCTCACAATGTTCCTCACAGTTGAAACTGAGAGCTTAAATCTCTGCGATAGCTTTCTGTATCCTTCCCCTAAACCATGATGTTGAACAATCATTGTTTTCAGGGGCCTCATATACAAAGACTTGCATGGATTTCCTACTGAAACTTGGCGTACGCCAAAATCCAGAAACTGTTATACACACAAATAAATTCAGATGTATCAATCATCTTTTGTACATCCCAAATCAACGTGGAATTAAGCGCACATGCAGAGGAGCCAAACTCCTCCCTGTCCACACCCCATTTACATACGTAAATCAATTTAAATAAGCCCTGAGATTCACCTCTTTGATCAGATAACGCAATGAACAAATAAAAGAAAAGGAATTTCACACATTCTGAGCAAGAGATTCTAGTGAAAGAATGAAAACGCACAGGGAGATTTTGTTTGGTACACTGTCAACAAACAACAACAACAAATATGACAAAGAAAAGACGTAAGTGGGATTGTGTGTGTGAGGCTGTAAATGCCGTGGGATCAGAGCAGCGCGCACACACAGATTAAAAAGAAATGGTCAGATCTCAAGGTGGAGGTGAAGCGAAGGGTTTCTGTCCATCGCTGAAGTGTGACCGCAACAGGTCATACAATTAGCTGCTCACAACACACATCGCTCGTGCGTAAAGATGGCAAGATATTATACACTTTGGGCCTGATTTACTAAAGCTTTGCGCGTGCAAAACGTGTGCAAACTGGATTGCACACGCAGATTTGCATTGATGCTGATCTAGTAACAGGGCGCAATGAGGAGTGCGTCCCTCAGACAAAATAGCACTCGCAACCCATTGCCTTAATGCATATGCAATATGGGGCGATGGGAGGAGAAAATGTAAATATGTTATTTTAGCACACGCAAAGTGATTTATTTTCCAGAGCATGTTCAACTACGCGTTCACAGATGACGCACATTCATTTCTTATTTGGTATATCTGAATAAATTAAATATAGATATCCATAGGAGAAATGTGTGTTTGTACTGGTATGGGCTTACCTTGGTCTGCAGTTTGTGGTTCAAGGAGGGGTCGTACCTATGTTCCCCGGTTAAGACCGGAGGAACGGGGAACCCCGCTTTACCTTAACGGGTCCAGCTCTAACCTGGTCTACACGGCGAAGCGCAGGTGGCACAGTGCGCACACGTCACCAAAACCTCACAGGCAGGTTACCCTAACCCTAACTCTTCCAGTTCCAGACACATTTAAATGCAATAAATAATCACTATTTAATGTAACTATCTGAATCAGCTATAGATATATCATCTATATCAATTGTCCCGTCGCCTCTTATTTGTGCCATTATTCAAATTAAAATGCATTAACAGAAATGCTTTCTCATTTTCAAAATGGAGCTGCATTTTGTGACTCAAAAATAAAATGAATAATCAATATTCCAAAATGCATTTTCATTTTCAAATTCAAGACTGCTCATTCTGTGACTTAATTAAAATGATAAAGAAAATGACATTTAGGATTTAATTTTCAAAACATCCTCCAGCAAAAAGGTAACAAAATTCAATTTGAAATGTCAAATTTGAAAATTAAAATGCATTAGATGGAATGCTTTTTCATTTTCAAAATGTAGCTGCATTTTCTGACCCATAAATAAAATTAATAATCAATATTCCAAACTGCATTTTTATTTTCAACTTCAAGACTGCTTATTCTGTGACTTAATTAAAAGACAAAGCAAACAGAGAAACGTTTTTTCGTTTTCATGTTCGCCGCAAAAAGTGTCTCATAATTCAAATGAGTTCGCAATATGGAGCGGCGCAGGATAGTGACGTCACTGACCACTCCCCTTGTTCTGGCTCTGCTACACACAGCCACACAAACGAGTGGAGGAACATTGCGGACCAGACTTCTCTGTTAAATATTGAGATGTCAGACATTTCACTGGTAATTGTCGGAGATTAACCCACGTTTTTTAGGATTGTTAAAGTAGTTTTAACCGATCTACAGTTCAGCATTATTGTTTGGCTCGATACTTGTGTCAGAGTTCTCTGTAGCGCAGACTCCGTGTGACACAAACACACACAACTGCAGCATCTATGCAGCCGGTCAGTCAGCGGTGCTGTCCCTAAACACACCAGACTCCTTAGTGAGATTTTAGACATTTCACCCCTGTAATTGTTGGATGTTAACCCACGTTTTTGGGAGTTTTACTGATCTACAGTCAGTTGTGTAAGACTTGTTTTTCCTGTGACGGCACTCTGGTCAATCAGTCGTCGACAGTCTGGCGAAGTGGCGATATCACGCATAGTACCCCTTCAGCATCATAGATATAAAAAGAGGTAGATGTGTCGTCCGCGCTGCTGGCCAATACTGCCGTAAGACATCTATACTTTGCATATCTATGCTCAGCACGCTTGGAAGAACAATGGGCGTGGCCAGTGACGTCACTATCCTGCGCCCATACGTATTGCGAACTCATTTGAATTATGAAACACTTTTTGCGGCGAACATTTAAACAAAAAAGCATTTCTCTGTTTGCTTTGTCTTTTAATTAAAGCACAGAATAAGCAGTTTTGAAGTTGAAAATTAAAATGCAGTTTGGAATATTGATTATTAATTTTATTTATGAGTCAAAAAATGCAGCTACATTTTGGAAATGAAAAAGCATTTCTGTTAATGCATTTTAATTTGAATAATGGCACAAATTTGCTTCCATAGCCTCTGACGTCAGATCAAAGGCTGTTGGCACGCGTAATGGAAACTTACCCAACTGAATTAACACAGATGAAACCAGGGACAGAGTGGAACTAAAAAGCCCTTGTGATTCACACATCCATTGAAATTAGACCAATGTGTAATCTTGAGAGAAACAGCAGAGCGCCCCCTGCATGTGAGTCAGGAGGAGAGCGCAGTACCTTTTTTTTTTTTTTTTTACGGCAACATCCAAAGTCCATAGTTTTCTTTGTCTGATACGTCAGGTAATGATGGAGCTGTCCAAAATACAGACGCAGGATTAAAATAATAAAAATATAAAAACCCGGGGAACAAGGACGTCATTTATGCCTCGATCTCAGTTATCTGCTCATCGCAGAACGTCAGCTGTGCTTTCTATTCAGTGGCTTCAAATTTAATTCTGCGCTTCCGTTGAGTCTGCTCTTTCTCCATGTTGATAACTCTTGACTAGTGCAAAATCCTCATTTAAATAGGGCGATCTTAACCACTTCTGCGCCTGTAGTCAATTGCGGCCGCAATCTTAGTAGTTCACCCGCAAAATATAATCCAGTAACAGGCGCAGTCTTTCTGCTCGCGCAAGCAATTTAGCGCTTGCTATTTGGAATCTTAGTAAATCAGGCCCTTTGACTCATGTTTCAATTTTTTTTTATTTTCTCACAATTAATTAATTGCTGCAACTTTACGCCCGCTTTTACTGACATGAATACTGAACACAGGGAGACGATCCTGTGTTCAGTATTCGTGAATACTGAACACAGGATTACGATCAATTTCACCAGCAGAAAATAAAGAAAACCAAAAACATGATATTTGAATGGTTTACATACGGGACAATTAAAAGAATAAACTATTTACTCACCCAGAAGCCACCCATCGCGCACTGTGCCAGCCTTCAACCTGTTCACACCATGCTGTTATAATGAATGAGTCATGCGTTGAACCAGGCCACCTTGCCACAATGTTAGTTTGCTGCATTTGCGCATCACATATGATTTGAACATTGATGGAATGAAAATGTTTCCTATTAAGGTAAACAAATTATGTGATGGCGCTTTTATAGCAATGTGTGTGCAGTCAATAGCTCCGATTACATTAGGGAAACCGGCTCTTGCTGAAAATTGCGCTTTAATGTTGGCCTGTTTAACAACATTGTATGGGAATTTGATGTACCTGGATGACTTTTGGATGATTCTGTCCCACACAGCTGGCATGGCTCGGCTCAGTGTTGACTGACACACTCCTGACCGAAATCGGCTAATGAGCCAATTATCATCGTTTGCAAGTAAATCCTCGCTCACGTCGGATTGCACCATTTGCAAGGTGTTAATTGTTCATACGTGTGTCTCTGATGTTCACATCACTCTGATGACTACTTGTTTTCACATTATTAACAGTTTCCCAGCATCACCACTAAGTGTCGCCAAAGGAACAATAGCTGGAGAAACGTGTGTACGCCAGCCATGAAGTTGGCGTGGGCACCGCACATTTCCACGGTCATTTCACGTTTCATACAACTGAACGTGAGCGTGGAAAAGGACGTACGCCACGTTTTTGTGCGTACGCAACCTTTGTACATGAGGCCCCTGATCATTGGAGAGTTGTTTTGAGGTTCCCATGTTGCCACTCTTCAGAGAAGATGCAAAGAGGAGAAACACTTACAATTGACCTCCTCTCTCATGATTGGATTCAGTGATTGAAACAAATATATTAACATTAATTAAACATTTACATGCAGAGCGCGCCCACTCGCAAAGCAGACAGTCGCGCCGCATCGGTGCGTATGTGTTTTTCCATATTCAAATATTAATTTTCACCTCCGAATGTCTGTTTTTAAAACATTCGTTGACACCCCTAAATGGAACTGAACTTGATTGGATAGTATGGATAGTTGCCCCGAGGTGCAAAACACAAACCCAAATCTCAAACGCAAATCAAAAAACACAAACAAAACTCTTTTTTTTTGCATTTGTGTTTTGTCATTTGTGGTTGTGTTTTTTGATTTGCATTTGTGTTTTGCACCTCACGGCCACCATAGGATTGAGTCCTATTTATCGGAAAGATTCCAATTAATCCATGTTAATGTTAATTCTTCCATGCACATGAAAGTTAACAATGTAGAATTCTAACTATGGAGTTCTACAGGGCTCAGAACTTGTGCTTTTACTCTTCACCCTACACATGAGTCATTTGAACACTTCTGTTGTTATGCAGATTACACACAGATGTATTTATTAATGAGGCTGGATAAAAGAAATCAGGTTGTTAAACTCCACGAATGTGTTTAATGAGCTGTGTGGAACCATAATCCATAATTAACTTGTATGTGCAAACCAACATGCAGCAAGAACAGAGGAACATTTTCCAGACCGAGGTCTTTTCATTTTTTCAGCCAGGCTCCACATTAGCCAGAGAAGAGTCTGAGCTCACAAACAATAAGTGTATATATTAGAGAAACTGCTGCTTACAGCTAAAAGACAAATACGCAGCAATGGAAAAGGCAACTGTGGGAGTGATGAGTGATGTTTTTTAGCCAGAGAAGAGGGGAACAGGGCCTCGTCCACCTGGCCAACTGGACTGGTTTGCAGCAGCATCATTAGGCATTTCTAAAATGATGGGTTTTGTCCTTTTTATCAAAGTGCTTTTAAAGCTATACTTACCTTTCTTGCATGTCTCTCACCACTGAGTAAAATTTTGAACATGAACAACTCCGCCTCCCTCAAAGTCCCACCCAGCGGCGGCCATGCGCAATTCATTAGCAGCCTGGACGCAGAGTGTAGAGGTTCTCCTCCCTGCTCTGAGTCTCCAAACGCCACAACGCAGATTTAGTGACAAAGTCGCCACGTTGGTAACACTACTCTGTCAGAGATGTGCGCGACTCACAAGGTGTGACAGCGGTCGGTGAGACGCGCGACAGATGACAGACGGGTAGCTATTTTATTCGGTTTGAATAATTTAATTGGTCATACTTTTATCATTATAATATGATAAATAAATAATGATAAGTTTCAAAACCTGATGGGTTTTTCTTATGTTTTAGAGTGCCATATGCCTATTAGGAGCAATTTAAGATTACAAAAGAAAATATGTAAAAATCAAGAAAGGTAAACATAGCTTGAAACCATGAGCCCTTTTTAAACATAAAAGCTGTCCTGAAACAGACTCTCTGCACTAGTTGTTAAAAGAAACATTCATCAATCAGAATCAGAATCAGAATACTTTTTTTTGACAGAACACCTGGACTGATAATAGTGGATAACTGTGATCATGCAGCGGCTGGTGGATGCAGTAGGGCTACGTTGAGCTATTCCCATGTCCTGGGCTCTTTGCTGGGCTGTTGTCTGATGTCTGATGGCCACGAGCATCCTGGATGTCTGGACCCAGAGACTCTCAAGAAAAGAGAAGAACACCTACTAAAGGATTACCCCAATAAAAAAACTTAAAACTTATCCTGCATTACACAGTCATTAACAGTGCCAGTACTTAATCCTACTGTTTTCAACAAAAGAAATATCTGTAAGCTGCAAGAGACTGCTTACACATAAAATCATGAAAAACAAATTGAAGGTGGCTACCTTTAGTGGGGTCATCATAGAAATTCATCCATCCATCCATCCATTATCTACCACTTTATACTCTACTGGAGGATTGTGTGGGTGCTGTGTCTAACTCAGCTGACATAGGGCGATAGGCAGGGTACACCCTGGACAGTTCGCCAGTCCATCGCATGGCAACATTTAGAGACAAACAACTCTCACACTCACACCTACGGTCAATTCAGATTGACCAATTCACCTAATCCCCAAATCTGCATGTTTTTAGACTGTGGGAGGAAGCCAGAGCAGCCCCACACACACATGGGGAGAACATGAAAACTTTATGCAGAAAGGCCCTTGTTCCAACGGGGATCAAACCCGGGTCTTCTTGCTGCAAAGGCATAGCAATTCATGTCAGCTAAAATTACCACATCCATCATCTACTGCTTTATCCTACACCAGAGGGTCGCATGGGGTGCTGTGCCTATCTCAGCTGACATTGGGGGATAGGCGGGGTACACCCTGGACAGTTCACCATGACAGAATCTGCACCATATCGGCACAATTTCCTCTGGTTCCTTCTTGGCCACAGGTAAGCAACTGATGTCAATGCCATGAATCAGGAGAACAGACCTGGGAATCATAGCAGTATCCCATGTAAGCAAAGACTGAAAGTGATATACTTGTTCTATTACTCAGGTCTCAGGAGAAGATAGTCTAAATTAAATATCACTTTCATCGTTTTATCCCATGAGAGACAATGCAGTGCCAACTCACAGTCACATCAAGCATCGTGATTTGAAAAGTCACTTTGTTTTCTGTGTTTACTCCCCATTAGACTCAAGGTGATACAAGCACACTGTTGCAGCTGGTAAACAAAATTAATAAAGTTTCAGTAATTTAAATTTATTATGGATCTGCCTCAATTATGGACTGCCATCCATTATTTATCCAGGACAAACCAGTTGTGTCAAAAACAAACACAAAGAGATAGTCTTACATTATTCATCTTTTCAGCAAACATAAATAGTCTCTGTAAACTGAGAAAAGTTCTGAACTTGTCCTTGACAATGTCATCTCTGAGGGAAACAAATTGTTGAGGCACAGACTCTGTCAGAATCAGATTTACTAATCTATGAACCCAAAAGAGTAGCTTACTCACAATTCAATTGACAGCATGCACATGAATACTGGTTATGTTTCATATCTCATCAGCATTCTTTACACACTCATGTACTTATTTGGCTAAGAACAAATGTTACATTTATTGAAGTGAGAGAGAGAGTGTGAGAGAGAGTACTTCGCAGCAACAAGCACGTGTGAGGCTCAAATGCGCCCCCTTGTGCCTTTTCACTGTGGCTTTATGTCCGATCGTATCCATCAACAAGAATAAATATGTCACACGGGACTGCATGATACTGGAAAAAATATGATTAGAATTGAGATCACGGTTCTCTGACACAACTTTTCCACAATTCAAAGTGTTTAACGCACTCATGAACAAAATATTTTTTTAACGCGCTTTTCTGCGTTACCCATGCCGTGTTTGCCTGTGTGTAAAGTTCTGATCTGTTTAAGTGATGTGTGTGCATGCCTGTTGCTTGTGTGTGTGCTTGCCTGGGCCCTGTTGTCATGAGACCAATTTGAATGACGTAGCTAACGCCCTATTTTTTCCTCCCGTTTCCCCCGGTTACCACCAAAACGATGTTGTGATGACGCACGAAAAAACTGCGGCCAGCACGCGCCTGTCTATACCTGCTTAGTCTGTCCAAGTTCAGTTTGGAACACCAATAAAACGATTCCAACAAGATGTGAGGACACGATGGAACAGCACCTATTATGCTGGAAAGTGTCTTTGCCCAAAAGCGAAACTTGGCGGCAAACAGTGCAGATTATGAACTCCCTGCGACACCCTTTGAGCAGTTAACTAAAGAGATCAGCTCATATGATGCATCCATTAGTCCCTTGATTACAGAGCTAAAGCGTCTTCTACACAAAGATTGAGACCATGGAGTGAAAACAATGAAAAGTGCAATCTTGAGAATATGTCAACGCATTTTACTAAGATCTACTTGGATCCCCTGTATTTCATTGAGACTGTACTCGATCCTCGTCACAAAAATCATTATGTATGTGTCATATATGGATGTGGGGATATAACTATGCATAGATCCAGTCTGCGTTGGATCATATGGTTTTACATGCCATTATGTATTATACAATAAACACTATTGTCGCTTTTCCACCGGCCCGACTCTTAACGGCACTACGCTACACAACACTGTTAGCGAGTGTTTCCACTAGCGTAGAACCTGGAACCAGGCACTATTTGTAGTACCTGCTCTAGCGAGGTTCCAAATCAGCGGCGCAGGTAGTATGCGCTGATTGGTCAAAACTGCCGGCCACTGATTGGCCAGAAGTGTCGTCACTGGGTGCGTCATGAGCGCGACACAGGATGCAGGAATCAAATCCACAATTTTTTTTTAAAATAGCAGCGCGGGAATACCTTGACATGGCGACTCTGCATAAGAACATTCCATGGTCCAACGACGAGGTCCAGACTGTCCTGTGTTTAGTCAGAGACGACAACATACAGAGCGAGCTGGACGGAGCCATACGTAACGAGCAGGTCTTACCGGGAGTCGATGTCCGCTCACGGCTTCCACAGCAACTCCAAAAACTCCGCACACGCCAATGGTAAGTGTTTTTTCAGCCTGAGAGCAACGTTTAACCACTGCTGAGAATAAACTCACTTAAACAAGACATTTTAAAAGTAACATCATGTGTGTCGGCAAGCTCTGTCCGTCTGTTTACACGAGACAACGTAGTTGGCTAGCTAGTTAGCAATGTCTGATATTAGGTGCTCAACCTACAACAAAACATTATGTAAACATGTTAACGAAACCAGATTTGTACAAGTCATGAATTAGACTTACTACCGTGTAATGTGATGTTTTTACGTGTTAAAACAGACTAGACCAGAATATACAGTATGGGTTCGATATTTACATTATAGACAGAGAATGAGCATCGGATATTATATGTCTATATTGCACTTTTTTAAAAAGGCAGTAAATTGCACATGGGATGAGGAGCGTGGTTATATGTTGTCTACTGAGCGCTAACAGCTGCAGGGAGGAATAAAGGATAATAATGATAAAGCTCCTTCATTTAGGGTGTTTCAGTCTGTGGCTGAATATATATATTGTTATGCGTGTAATTACAGCGTATGTGTACACTTCTTTTGTTCAAGAATCCCATTCCATATGTGAGGAGTGTTCATCCACCCCAGCAGAGCCATCAGCTGCTTCGTAGTCGGGGGCACTGACTTCGCCACAGACCACAGCTCTGTGCAACTGGTAAGAAATAATAAACATGATTTACAGCATTTGTGTATTTCCTTAATGGTTTGATTAATAACCCCTTTCTTCTTCTCTACAGTGTTATGTAGGGAAGAGAAAAAGAATCACACAGCTGTCCTAGCAGAGCTTCAGGTGGATGATGTTCAGTAGCAGGAGTGGAACCGGACACAACGTAACCGCCACATCACGAGAGTGCTGCGTTCAACCACGCATTCCTTTGAGTGATTGGGCAGCTTGTCCAGGCAATAGGTGGCAGGAGCATGTGACCTATTTCCTCCCTCCTGTCCTAGGACTCCACCACCTACGTACAGTTTATTTGATTTGCTGTGTTGCACTTTAACTTTGGTTTTTTTTTTTAACTTTGGTTTTTTTGTTTGAATAAACAACAATGTGACTTGTGTGATTACGTCATGCGTATTTCTTTTCTTTTTCTTTTAATTGTGGCAGCCTTTACAAACAAAACGTACACAGACAAAAGGAGACATCTCTGCAGAAAGTACAAACTTTTATTCGTAATTCAGTGAAAAACAGTACAATTATAAAGAATTTTACAAATTCACAACAAGTGACACATCAGGCCCTCACATACATCTCTGCCCTCCTCTACACCCTGTGCCACTGCCACCACAGGTTCAACCACTGTAGCTGCTGTGTGTGCATCTCATTCAGTGTCATAGGTCTCACAATGATTTTCACACAGGTTATGCAGAGCACAGCAGGTCACTACCATGGATTTCACCAGCTGGACATCACAGTCATTCCTTTTCAGGTGTGACAGAACCATCTGAAACACACAGGCAGCTTGCTTACGTTAATACCAGAATACCAAAAATAGAGATTGCTTTCAGTCATTACTACGCTGTACACTTGTACAGTACTATGTAGAAGTCTGAGGCCACCATTAGATTTGTTGCTTGAGCAATGCTTTAATGACAATAGAGGATCATTATTTCTATTTCACTTTACTGGAACACATTCAGAATATATGTATGCAGTTTTTTGTTGTTTAAAAAAAAAGTATTTAGTGTGATCTACCCTTACACTTGAACAATAACACAGCTCTGTTAATACTGGAGTGGAACCTTAATTAATGTTTCTGGTAAATCCTGTGTTTGTCTTACTATTTCATTTAAAGAAATAAATGCTATTAAAAAAACGTCTATTACACTAGGTTTATTCTGGACATGCTTGAGCATTACATACACATGTTGCATAAGTTAAAAAACAACAACAGAGCTGGTGGTGCCAGAAACATCTTCTGCACAGTACTGTGTATGAGCTAGTTAGCGATAGCAACTTTATTTAGCTTACCCTCACTCGTCGTCTCGTAACATCTCATCTTCAGTTTCATGTTGTATGACTTCCCAAACTTTTCTGTACTCCTCCTCAGTATTTCTTCTTGCCGCCTGTAGCTTTTTCTGCCGATCTTCTCTTCTGTGTGTGAACAAATGCCACAGACTGAGCAACAGAACGACTCTACGTCCTCCATTGTTTGTGAGTGTGTGTCTCGCGTATAAGACGTCACAGCAGTTTCGCGCAGCCGCGTTGTAGCCGTGTTGTGATTACCACGCCCACGTTGAGAAGGTACTTTTTTTGTAGTGGAAACACAACTGAGCCGTGTCGCTCAGTGCCGTGTAGCTTCGAGCTAGTGGAAAAGCGCCATACGTGGGCAGGCTAAGTTATGTTTGTCAATATATCTACACGGTAAATTAAGAAACGGGAAAGTAAAGTAATAAGTTGTGAAGTTACTTTTCAAATCCAGTAACTAGTAAATTAATCTCATTACAATTCACAGCAGTAACTAGTAACTAATTACTTTTTTTAAACCATAGAGGACAAAATACTTTAAACAGGAACTGATTCCCTGTTAAAAACGATATTTTCTATGTGCTTTATCCTTTGACATCCTTTAACTCTTCATTCTTCAGCCTGTACACGGAGCATAGACCCTAATATTAGCCAATGAGAAAATAAAGAGGTCTTACTAACCTGGTATTCCACATATAAACCTGGGTGAGAAACTGCAGGTGTTTTATGAGGCTGGAGGTGTTCCCTCCTTTGGCTCCTAAAGCTTGGTGGCAGCGCCTGCACAGTGGACGGCCGTCTATTTCTTTACCGTCTGTACCTTGTTTAAAGCCAAAATAGTTCCAAATGTGACTTTTGGAGTTTGGTTTTTAGAGCAAAGTTAGCGGAGCCACTGACGCCGCTGCCGTAAAGACTCGCTGCTCGGGCCCAGTGCTTCTGCCATGGTGAGTGTGTTGTCTCGTGTTTGTGACTGTAAACCGTGCACGCGTCTGGACGAAATAGAACTTTAGCTTGTTGTTTGTTTTGAAACGAATCTATCGAAGCGGAGCTGTCTTCATGGAGTTCATTCTTGGCAGCAGAAACACACGAACAGCCAATCAGCTAACAGACGGGCGGACCCAGCGTGTGGAAACAGCCTATCATATCCACAGACGTCACCAGTAACAGGCAAACAGCCAATCATTCAGCAGCTGTGTTGTTCGGTTGCAGTAGTTGCAATGTGGGTTTGTTTACAAGGGAGTAGCATGCAGTGAGAAGTCGGGAGGAGAGTAGACGCGGCTGCTATGTAGCGGAAACTGGCACTGGTATATTGGTAGGCCTATATCGTAATACACGGTGTAGAATTTCTTGTATCATAGGAACCGTTACGATTTGGTTCCGTGGTGTACCGTGGGTATCGTGCTATAGTAGGAAGTCCACTAGCATTCTGATTACCATCGTAGCCATTCTAATGAAATAATAAAAATATTGATAGCACCACCGTTGTCGAGATACCTGATACTTTGGCTCTGAAAAATTAGACAACAATTTAGTAGCAGTTCACGATAGCAATCCCTAGAATTCGCTGATAACACAAATTTTTGATAAAATTAAAATGAATTAAAAGAGTTAAAGGCGCCATCTGTAACAATGTGGCCAAAATGGTTACTACACTCAAATTCAAAATACTGCTGCAAGTCGTAGCCGCCTCCCCCTTCCCCTACAGACTCAACGTTGCCAGAGCGTTGGCGTATCCTACGTCAGCAACGAGCAACTCGGGCGAGCGTTTCATCATAAATGAGTGGCTCTAAGACACTGTTCTCTCAGTAAAGATCAAGATGTATTATAATTTATGGTAACGTTAGCTGTTGACTAGGGATGGACAGATCGGATGGAATAACGTTATGCATGATATTTGACAGAACTGTCCTCCATTTTTGCCTCCCCTTTTATAACGTTATATAGTTCATGGTAATATACATGCAAAGACCTAAAGAGGACTAGAATTTGGCTAAGTCTCCCTCAGTTCCCTCAGATTTCTAAACTGTTCCCTTGGTTTTGGAAATCTGTTCATCCTCAGCCGGTGATTAGAATCAGGTAATCAGTCAGCTACATAAGTACGTTCGTAACCTGGTTCTGATCGCTTGCAGTAGGCTGGGTCCAGACACAGTTCGTTCTGGAAGGACAGAGAGACGGTGTTTGAGTAAATAATTTGTTTATTGTCAACAATACGGAAAACAAATGAAAACAGCTGTTCCTGCTGGGTCTGCGCTCTCTCTCCACTCTCTCTCTGCCACTCTCCGTGAGTCTCTCCCTCCATTCATGTCTCTCTCTCTCTGTGTCTGGACCAAGCCTACTGCGAGTCATCAGAACCAGGTTACAGACGTGCTTATATAGCTGACTGATTACCTGATTCTGTCCAGCCGTGTATTCACGCTACATTCACCACACCCCACTGCCACATCCGTGCTCTCGGGTTTGTAAACTGCTCGACCAACATAAACCACAGGCCAGTTTGTGCGTGTGGATCGTGTTGCCCCCCCAGCACGGGGGTGGTGCGGCAGCTGCTGCGGTGGTGGTCCGTGAAAGCCAAACAGTCCCAAATTTCGAGAGCATGGACCTCCAAAACCGAGGGGACAGTTCAAAACAGATCCCGTCCATCCCCATCGAGCTATGATGCTAACTTAGTTAGCCAAACTGAACTTTCAGCTTTCAACTCTCTCCACCGTTCAAAAGCATGTCCTCTGTCCATACTCTACTGACTGCAATGATTGGTAGACGGCGGTATGTGGCGTCATTCCAAAACACAATTTCAAAACATAAACATTACTTTTCGGTCCGCAAAATATTTTCTTTAAAATAATATTTTGCGGACCGAAAATTAAAATTTATGTTTTGATGAGTTCAGTATGTTTTATGAAAATTATTCCTGAGCATCTGTGACATATTAGGAGGAGTTTACGGCCAGTTGATTAAGATTTATTACATAATGCACCTTTAAGACCAGGCAGAATATTTGCTTGTAGACATGGCTGGAAAATATCATATATATAAAATGAATTCAAGCTTACCGAAACCCTTTTATTTCCTCAAGTCAGGGTTGTAAAATAATGCAGCAGAGGTGCTGAAGACCTGTAGACACCTAGACAGATAGACTTATCTGACCTCCAGTAAACAAATATGAGAGCCTTTATTTGTCTGGTAAATGCACAAGCAAAGACAAAACAGAATCTCTACTGCAGCACTTGTATCTGCCTGTTCAATGGAGGCTGTTAAAAGAGTAGCTGCTTGTTTTAGCAGCTTCCCAGATCCAAGAATGATGATGTGAAGTCAGTGATGCTTAGCAGCTGCACTCAACCAATTTCCCTGCTGCCTGTATCATTTCACACCTTTCTAGAGAGAGAATTGATCTGATACCTGATAGCTCTGTGGTTTTAGTCCATTTTCCTAATGACCACTTCTCGTTTCTGCTTTTAGAACTAACACATGCAACTGCAGAAATAACTTCCAATTGTGCATTATATGAGTTCAGGTTCAAAACAATGCAAAGTGTGTCTTTGCCACACTAGGGTTTAGACTGTAGACATTACAATAAAAAAATGCACTTGTATTCATTTGATCACTAGCTGAAAACAATGAAAAGCCATTGCACCACTGACCTGGTCTGATGAAAAATATTTAGTTTTTGCTTAGAATAAGTATTTTATAGGCAAGGGTCACGCAATGTTCTACAGCAGCCTGAAATGTATTCATTTTTGCATTTTGAAGCAGAAGAAGATTATTGTACAAACCAAGATGATGGGCTCCACCTAAATGAACCCTACACATACACTGAACAAAAATATAAACGCAACACTGTTTTTGCTCCCATTTTTTGTGAACTGAACTCATTTTTTATTACAAAATAGAACCATTTCTCTCAAATATTGTTCACAAATCTGTCTAAACCTGTATTGGTGAGCACTACTCCTTTGCCAAGATAATCCATCCCACCTCACAGGTGTGGCTTATAAAGATTCTGATAAGACAGCATGAATATTGCACAGGAGTGCATTAGGCTGACCACAATAAAAGGCCTCACTAAATGTTCAGTGTTATCCCACAGCACAATGACACAGATATCGCAAGTTTTGAGGGACCGTGCAATTGGCATGTTGACTGCAGGAACGTCCATCAGAGCTGTTGCCCGTGAAACTGAATGTTCATTTCTCTACCATAAGCAGTCTCCAAAGGCGTTTCAGACAATTTGGCAGGACATCCAACCAGCCTCACAACCACAGACCACATGTAACCACACCAGCTCAGGACCTCCACATCCAGCATGTTCACCTTCAAAATCATCTGAGACCAGCCACCCAACAATTGGTTTGTCAGAAACCGTCTCAGGGAAGCTCATCTGCATGCTCGTCATCCTCATCTGGGTCTTGACCTGACTGCAGTTTGTCATCGTAACCGACTGGGAAAACATCCCAGTTCTTTCATGGCCAGCATACTCACCAGACATGTCACATATTGAGCATGTTTGGGATGCTCTGGATTGGCGTATACAACACAGTGTTCCAGTTCCAGGCAGCCGAGCGGAGGGATTTCCTGGCAGCACATGGGGCGGAACCGGGTGTGGTGCAGGTCGAAGTAGTGCTGTCCGTGTTGCGTGTCTGTATGCACTTGTATCGGACGCATGTTTTTCAGTCTTTAATCAGGCGTAGGCGACGCAGTTAAGGCGTTTTAGTATAGTGTGCTGGCATAAAATGGGGGCCGTACCTATGTTTTCCCCGAGTCATATGAATAGGGCTGAACGATATGGACAAAATTTCATATCTTGATATTCATGCCAGATATCTCGATATCGACACGATACGATATGACTACAGGTTCGGTGAAAACCAAGCATTTTTCAGAAAAATAAAAACATTATACAAAAGACTGTGGAAACTTTCCACATGGAAAGTGCAGTTTTATTGATGAGAACTCACTGCCAGTCATCAACATTAACATAAAGTCACCAAAGAATAAATAAAAAAATCTAACATTTTACTGCAGCTGCGCTTTAATGTTTGATGCGTTATCAGTCATCACGCAAACCTGTTGGTCCTCCTTCAAATCCCAGTGTGCTAACCGTTAGCAGCTAACGCAGCTCTCATCTCCTGCGCTATATAATCACCTGTATGCTGCCCGGGGAAGAAGGACGTCTGCAGACAGCGGGTCTTGAGTTCGGAGTTTGTTGTAATAAAATGGATCATTAAACTGATGTAAGGTTCAGTTGTCCGGCTTGACCACAGGTCCGTGGTTGCAGCGAAATGATTGATGATTTATGTTTTGGCACAAAATCGCCACCGGCCTCATTATCTTCCGCACTCATGTCACTTTTCTTTCTTATTTTTTTTATTTTCTCACTGTATGTCGTGTGTGTGCGTCTCAGTCTCCGTCTCCCTTCCGCACTCCTATGTTT
Source organism: Microchirus variegatus (assembly GCF_963457635.1). Taxonomy (NCBI): domain Eukaryota; kingdom Metazoa; phylum Chordata; class Actinopteri; order Pleuronectiformes; family Soleidae; genus Microchirus; species Microchirus variegatus. Next base: position 2,114,076 of record NC_139813.1, on the reverse strand, counting down.
GTCATTGGTTTGCTTCAGCTGTCGATCCACAGCATGAAATAAGGTTTGTGGTTGGCTGGCTGTAGTGGTGCATTCAAGGGCAATCGTAAAAAAGATGTGTATTGTCACTGCCAGAGCTGTACATGCAGGGTGAGCACGGGGGAAAATCTATATCGTTTATATCGTCGACTTTTTCTAAAAAAGGGTTCTGATCGATCAGTGGACGCAGTCTGACGATGTCATGTATAGTATCAGCTCAGCTTGCTTGGAAGCTGGCAAGTGCAGGTGAAAAGCTGCATGTGCACTAGTCGACTGTGCTAGAGTAAATAGAGGCTGCCCACAGTACTGCACAATGAAAAACCTCCTCAAAGGTGCAACACCACAATATGCCAGTAGAGGTCACCAACGCTACTCAAACTCTGACAGGAGTCAGAAGAGTATGTAAAGCACTTTGATTCTTCAAGACTACTTTATATGCAGCACATTGTCAGAATACATTTTCTTACATGAGTATTTGCATTGAATCTGAAATGAGCTTTTGCATATGTGTGGTTGAATTTAACCTGTGATTCTAGCAACTGGGTTGAATTGTCAAATGTGATTTTTCACACAAGACACATGAAATATGCAACAAACTCAGCTGTCTTAACAGGATTTGTGCAAAGTGCAAATATCTGTTAATTAGCATCAAAATGGGACATTTTGTGCGTATAGCCAGTACCTGAAGGATATCACATTATAAAACACTTCTACCAGAGAGAATACCACAAGCAGTGTAAGGGTACTTTGATACCTCTATTTTCATTATGCTACATTTATGCGATTGGTCATAATTTTGTGGGAAATTTGGACTTCAGGAAATCTTTATCTGACCACAGGACACACACCCTCCTTTAATTGTGCTGAGAAGTCCCGACACTGCATGAACCTTAAATTGTAATCGTAAACTAAAAATAACAGGATTGACGGACAGAAATAGTCCACTTGACAGCACTTTAAAAAACATTTTGTTTGATCACAAAATATACAATCAAGTGCATGCTCTAAGAAGCTAATTGTTTTATATCCATTTATATAAATATCCATAGGATACATAGTTTTTTTTATATCCCTTAATGGCCTTGCCCTGCCTCTCTTAGCTGCTCCAAGTACTAACCCTCGCTCAGGTCAGCTGTTCAGCCATTCCTGAGTGTGCCAATAAGTAAGTGTGAGCTCAGAGGGGACCATGCTTTTGATGCTGGAGCTCCTAAACAGTGAAAGATAAGATAAGATAAGGTCCTTTATTCGTCCGGCAGTTGGGAAATTCTCAGTATTACAGCAGGAAGACAGTAACGAAAAGGATGATAAATAATAAGCATGCATTAACAAAAAAAGTACAAAATAAAGATATTAAAGCTCATAGAGTGGTCCTGGTGCACATATATGTTAGTTATAGAGGTCTACTTACATATATTAACTTGTTTTTATGGTCAAAAACCTCCTAGTTGCTGTAAACGAGCTGATAGAAATCTTTTTTTTATGATGTTTCTGATATTTCAGACATAAATCTCACACCCAGAAGACAGACTGTGTTGTGATTGGCCAGCCAGTGTAGAGCCTTCCCAACTGTCTTGTGATTGGCCAATACCTGGAAGTGACATAATCAGCACACCCGCTCTCAGAAGCACAGCTCCCCCCTCTGGAACGGTGGATGCACTGCTCCTCATTATCAAAACATTGTTTTAACAATGTTTAAAAATAGCTTCTTCACGACTCCCCGCCTCAGTCCCTTTGACGACCTTTGACCCGGAGTCAGACCCAGAGTCAGAACGTTATTCTTCTTCTGCGGTTCAATGTACGCAACCAGATGTGCCCGGACTAGTGCCCGGAGCAGGAGGATCTGCTGTTCCGGAGAACTGGTGTTTACGTAACCGGACCAGGTTTTTTCAGAGATCTCGCTGAGCCTGAGATTACAATAAAACACAGTGTTCTCAGCAGTGACTGAACTGTTTGTTTAGAACCTTCAGGGCTTCATAAACAAGGTAATGACGCAGATACACACTAAAAACAGCGTTAATTGGAACTTCCGGTCTAGATCCACTTTAACACTAAGACTATATAAAAAATTAAAAAGGGTAGAATGTATAGTGTACAAAATAAACAATTTCCAGAATATATACATTATGGACTAGATATTTACATTAGACAGAGATTTAGCATGGGATATATATTGCACATGTATAAAAAGACAGTATATTGCACATGGGATGAGGAGCCTGGTTACGTGTGGTCTACTGAGAGCAGTGCTTGTTGTACAGTCTAACAGCTGCAGAGAGGAATGACCTGCGATAACGCTCCTTCAGACATTTAGCATGTTTCATCTGGTTGTGCACATCAGTTTTCCTTGGCTTTTGACGCTATAACTGAAGTTGTTAATGTTTTATTTTCTCAATTTTATTGTATAAACAAATAATGTGTAGACTGACGCTCATTGTGTGTTCATAATTGGTGACAACAGGGATGTCATGGATGTGACTAACTGATTTTAATCTCTTACAGTTCTGCTGACACCAGTGAACCACATGAGGTCAGGACAGGAAAGAGGACTCCGTCTCCTGTGACAAACCCAGTGACTTTTTCACTTTTTATTCTTGTCATTGTGTATTGTATGTTTTGGGTAACATCTACTGCACGTCTGTCCGTCCAGGGAGTGGATCCCTCACCTGTGGTTCTCCCTAAGGTTTCTACCCTTTTTCCCTGTTACAAGGGTTTTTTCCCTGGTAGTTTTTCCTTACCCTGGTCGAAGGTCTAAGGACAGAGGATGTTACCAACCCTGTGAAGTCCTGTGAGACCAACTATGTTTTGTAAACTGTGGGCTATACAAATAAAGACAGATTGATTGATTGATTGATGTGATGGGTCTCAGTCATCCAGGTCATTCTATATTCAATAACTTAACTGTTTAAATAACTGGACTTTCTTTAGTTCAGTTGAAGACACTTCACCTCTCTTCCAAGAGAGGATAATGTGAGGCTTCACATACTGTTTGTTTCTATGATGTTTGTTTCTGATGATAAATGTTGCTAAGTCACAAAAACAAAAACTCTGTTCAACATATGGGCCAAAAACACCCCATCAGCCATCGGCTGCCCTGATTTCTAAAAATCTGCCATAGAAAAAGCCATAGTGGTCGACCTTTACACAATGACTTAATTATAGCTAAGCTGTTTAAAATATCCATATTGGACACATAGACTGGTACAGTATCTAGCCACACCTACTCTGCACAAGCCCATGAAAGTTTTACATTTTTAACAATTTGTTGTGCAAGCGAAAAGTCAAGTTCTCTTCAGACAAAGCAAAGCCAGGCCCTGCCAATCAAATAGAGAGACAGTGTTAGAGACTAAGATGGTGAGAATTGAGAGGTGTTTGACGAGCACATCCGGAAAAAAAGAATGACTTACTTGACCTACAGTCATTTGTAAAAATATAAAAGATTAACTATATAAATATAAAGATAAAAGTGAGAGTCATTACCGCCACTAAGGTGATTATGTTTTTGTAGAGATCTTGATTTTTTCATTTTGGTGGTAACCCACATTTTTTTCTAAAGCAATTGTTAACCTTGCAACATGGGTGAGTGTTTTTAATATTTATATTAGAACTTTGCTAAACATGTCAGTACTTATTGTGAAAGTAAAATGTTTGATGTTTATGTTTGAAAACTGTTGTTGTGTCTGCCTTTGTTATGTATTGCAAAATAAACATATGATCTATTTACTGCCTTTGTTATTATTTTTGTTTTATTGACTCGAGCACGCCCTCTGAGCCCTGTGACGTGATTGTTAAAATCATGCTCATCGTAGTATATTATTATTAATACATATGGAGAAGATTGTTGCTGTGGCTTCTTTAGTCAAACAATAACACACCTGGAACCATAAAGGACAGTTGACACTAACTGTTGCTGTATTATACATTATTTCTAAAGAAAAAATATATATATTTTATTGAACAAAAATGTCTCTTCATTCTATATTACATTTTTATATACATTTTTCAGTGACACAGTTTAATCTCCTAGTGCTGCAGTTGGATTTACAGTAGGTTGCTAGTGTTGTTTTGATGTCTGTTTCCTGATCAGATAGTATTTCTGCTCCCATTAGACTTTTATTTCCCTCAGGGCTTATCTTCAACAGTAGTCTGATGAGCACAACATGGAGCACAGTGAGGACTCGGAGTCTCTCAGTGCTAGTTAAGAATAGAAGAGAAAATTTCTCTTCTATTCTTAACTTGCACATTTAATGTTCTGTGCACTGCATAAATTAATGAGAAAACTAAACGTATACAACTGTGGTTTGGATTTATTGCAAGGCTGTTGTCCCATTTTCATTCAGCATGGATTTGTGTTTTTTCTTGCGTCATCAGATTTGAGTTTTTGCAAATGTTGTTGCATCTTTCCAATACACTGTCCACAATACATACTGTAGGCTGCCTGTGTGTTTTTGAGTCTTAATTGGACAATAAATAATACAAAAAAAAATACAGTACTAAAGATAGTTCATAATGTCATTGGCTATATGTTTGGTTGTTCTTGTCCTGCTCATTTCAACTTCCCACAATGACATAAATGGAACATCATTTTTTTTGTTCAAAAAACAGACCCCATATAGATCCAGTTCATCAATGAATCATTCATGTGAAGTTTAAGATGTGCCAAAACATTAAAAATTTAATTTTAAGGATGTACAAGAGACTTTCAGAAGTTAGTGTGTGAGACAGGTCAGTGTGGTTTATATCCACTTCCAGGGTGTCTGGGAGAGTGGAGTATGTGTGGAGCTTGAATGGCTTCAGATCGATGTGAATCTCAGGTTTCAGTAGACCTGAGTGCCCACGAGGGAGCACATGCAGGACCAAGGAAAGGCTGGAGAATCAAGTGGCAGATGCTCTTACCTTGATGATAGCCTCCAACTCATCTGGGGTCACACAGTGGTGTTTCTGCAGGAAGGCAGCCTTCTCTGCTGTGATGGCAATCTTCTGGTTGTTTTCAAAGGGCTGCTCCAGTGCCTGGAACACCAGACCGCCTGCCACCAGGTAGGCCACCACTACCACAAACACTGCCAGCACCGTCTTCAGCTTCATCATGGTGAACGGGGCAGAGCCGTCAGCCACCGCCTCCATGCTGGCCACCACGCTTGCAGGGCGGGGGGAGGCAGAGAGCCTTGGCAGGGAGCAGCCCATTGGGTTCTGCATGGTGGCAACACTGGCATGCACCAGGCTGGACTGAAGCATGCCCGGTTGCACCTTCTTTGGGGGGACCAAGTTGGTCTGGACTGGCACTGAAAGAAAGGAAATGCACTCTGTGTGATATAGCAAATAATCATTCCTGTACATTATTTAGCAACAACATTAAATCCAGTTATCTGTTAATGTTGAAGCCAATCACTTTATGAATTACTTACTTAGAATATTTAACAACACGACAGAGAGATTTGTATGAGACAGTAACAAACCTTACTCTCCTTATCTGTATCTTGAACCTCCAACAAAACTAAAAACAAGATGTGTCTATGTGTGATACTGATTAACTACCAGTTGAGTACAATACTGGATCAACACATTTCATAACTATTCCCTGTTGCTTCTAATTTGACAACCTGCACATCAGACTTGTCCTAAATGTGGACAGGCAGAAGGTTTACATTGAAAAAATATTATATTGAGTCCCAAATTAGACAATCCCAGCTACTTCACAGTGACAGTCTACATAATGCTACATGTGTCAGTATTCTATATATAATCACATGTGCACCCTGTGATTCAGCTCATATGTGTTGCACTAAGATAACGAAATATCTTTGCATCTTCTGCTGTGTGGATTTTTACCAATTCTACCAAGAAGACAATATCTTCTAATAATCTGTCTCTTATGAGTCCTCCAACTTCATAAAAGTGCTATAGACTTACTCTACATTGTGAACGGTGCAGCAGCAGTGGCTCGTGGAGACAAAGGCACTCAGTTATCGAACACTGAGCCGTAACCTGCCCCAGCGGCCATGCCGATAATGTGTAATTGGCATTGGTGAGTGAGACAGAAGAGTGTGTGTGTGATTGTGCGTGTCTGAATGTGCCACTACATTGGAAAATTCTAGATAAATACAGACAACCTTTAATTCCACAAAAAGATGCTAACACACAGTAGTAAGTGAAGACTGAGACACAGAGGCTTGCTCCCACTAAAAACATGGTTGCCAACGGGGACACAAGGAAAAACAATATCTTAATAATATGTTACCACATTATCGCACCGTTACACACTCTTCCAACAGGAAAATGATGTTTGGGGGTGGCAGCTGCCTAATAAGCAGCACACATTATTCTAAGACACAGATTGACCTCATACAAACCACACTTTAAAAACCTGTACTATCCCTTTATTCTTGTGTCTGTTTTATCTAAGAATGTCAAGAGCATATTGTGATCTTGTTCTGCATGTGGAGAAAGATTGGGGAGCATTTGAAGGCTCTGGAAAAATATGAGTAAACCTTGAATCAAAAAAGTAAAAAAAAAAAAATAGAAATGACTTTTCTACTATACCTCACAGAAGGTATTTACATGGTTCAAATATTAAAGGCAATACTTGGCTTAAAGTCACACCTCCTGTGATGCTGCTGCCAATCATCTATCAGAAGCATGCTGGTGTACAATGTGTGTTGTGTAGTAGTAACAGAACTACAGAGTGTATATATATATATATACTCTGTAAATGTGTAGATATAATCAGTTGGGGAGTTGTGATCACTTAGGTCACATGTGAAATGCTCTCACATACACTTCTGAAAAAGTATTCTCTCACATACAAGTGCAATTTCAGTATATTATATGAGAGTATTTCAGTACAACGTGTGAGTGGATTTCAGTAAAACCGGAAGGTCGTCGAAATACTTCATACACAGGTGAACGGCTGTTGATCGTCTGCCACAGTGATGTCTCCCAGCAGCTCACAAGTAATCTAGCCCAAGCATGTGTACTGTGACGTTCGGGAGGCTGTTCTGCTCAGGATGATTCTGACTGTCCTAAAATATTTAACCGATAATAATATAATATACGCAGTCAGTATTATGGTTACTCTACTAATCGTGCAGCAGAAATCCAACCACAGCTGAACAAACAGTGGCTCACTTTACTGGCTAGGCTACTTGTAGCCTGCTGGGCAGACATCACTGTTGCAGTCTATGTGGCTGACAATCAACAGCCGTTCACCTGTGTGTGAAGTATTTTAGTTGAACCAGAAATCTGCGTTTCACCGCTGCATTTACACAAGATGCGATGGCTGGTTGAACATGTGGTGCAGGACGTGACACACATGCTGGATTTGAGGGGCATCTCCCTGCTGCTGGATGAGGTAATGTATCAGCCACACTCTGCTGAGTGAGGAGAGCACATCTCTCTCTACTGCATCACCCTAGGACACTCGTCTTTACGTATTCTTCCAGAGCCTCTGTGCAGCCACAATTCGAGGAAATCCCTGTGTGTGTGTGTGTGTATTCATTTTATGTAGCCTCTTTAGGACCTTCTCTTGTATAAACAGTGACATTGTCAGGACCGATAGTCACCATGGAGAAAAAAATGGTCCTAAATGAGGCTATTCCTAACCAGAAAATCTGCATAAATATATGTTGTGTGTGGTGTGTGTGTTTCACTACATCAGATTCATGGAGGCTCCAGTGTTTACACTGATCCACATTAAACCAGTATGTATAGACTGCCTGTTCATTTACTGTTCCTTTTCTGGGAAGTCAATTATTGTAAAGCCTGGATCTGCCTTAAGTATAAAAGAGCAGGTAAATGATGATGAAGACAGGAACTGACTCACTGACACATCATGTCATTTCAAAAGAGAAACTTCTCTTAGAAAATAACTAACCACTTACAGAGTGGAGTTAAGTGTAGGAACAGCTGTAATCTCACACTGCAGCATTTACAAAAACAATGCATGAGTTGAAGTGATGGTCTAACCTGGTGGAGGGTTCATGCTCCCTGGTTTTCTTGGATTCTCAGTGGGAAATTTCATCTTGATTTGTTGGCTGTTGCTGCTGCGGAAAATAAACGTTTTAGTCTCTTGTGTAGCTCGGATCCTTTAACCGAGAGAGGATGTAGTTGGGCAGGGAGTAAAAACACATCGCCCTCGGCTGCTGCTGCTGCTGCTGCTGGAGATGCTGGATGTAGTTCGGTGTCAAGACGCGCACACCCACTGATCGCCGCATCACAGTCTGCAGTGTGGAGTAAACACCATCCGTGGGCGCGCAGCGGGACACGGTGCCCATCAAAGAAATATAATCTTTACATTGTGCAGGTTTTCCCCCGCTAGCGTATTTACGTCAGGTTGTAATAGCAGTGCAAAACTGCGTCTGCTGCTGCTGCTGATGCTGCTGATGCTGATGCTGCTGCTGCGTTTTGGTAGGATCTTCACGCCACGACGCGCCGCACAAGCGTGCTCAGGCGGCTGCGTGTACGAGACACGACGTCAGTTTACTGGAACATGACAGGTCTTTCTCCTCTGAGGAAAATAAATGAAATGAAAGGAGGATAGGAAGAAAGGGAGAAAATAGAAAAGAACAGAAAGGAGGCTAAATGAAAGGAAAAGAAAGGAAAGGTGAAGAAGCAGAAGTAATGTAATGCTAACATTCCTATGACGCAAAATTCATTATGCAGTTCCTTGGTGTATAAGCTTAAGCACACATTGAGTAAAATACACTGTCCTGCATCCAAATCCTTGACTGAATAAACACCAACATCGAATACAGTTGACCTTAATAATAATGATGATGATGTGATGATGATGATGTATTATAACAATAATAATATACTTTATCTGTATAGCACTATTTACAAACAGAGTTTAAAGTGATTTCACAGACCAGGTTAATAAAAGCCACAAGATTGCAGGCAATGAACACTCAAAAAAGTGAATGAGGTGATTTGTGCACTGTATATTATTTTCAGTTTACTTAAAATTAAAAACATGTTTTTGTTCAGTTGAAATATTTTTTTCTAATAGAGTCCATGTAATTGTGTCTTTCGTCATGTGTACAAAAAACACAAACCATTTAATTTCAGTGAATTAAGATTGAAATACTTATTACACCCTGAAGGTGGCAGTAAGAAGAAGATTCAAACTGCTTCAGACTACGTATTCGCAAACTCTTTTTGAACCAGCTTCCTTGTGTTGGCGGTCAAGTTACCAACGATTTTCCTCTTGTTGTGACTTGAGAGCGGTAGGGGGACATTTTTCAGCCATACATATTGAGCATGATTTAATTGTGTATTAGTGATACAACACTTCTTCTATATTTCAGAAGTGTTTGTGTTTCAGAGAGCAATAGACAACGCACGATAACACTACCTTGTTAGGTCGTTCTGCTACGTGTTTTAAACGGCAAATTACATTGGGCTAACGTTACTCGGTTACTAGAGGAAGAGTTAACTTGGCTACTAAAGTAAAGCACCAGTGGTATTTGCCAAGGGTAAAATGTCATCGACAACGTGAGCCTCTTGTGTTATGTTGTGACGAGCAGTAGAGCCGTTGTAATGAGCTTGGAAGCGGGGGTTAGCGGCGGATGCTAACTGCTACAGCTGCAACAAAATCGGTCTTTTAGGTTTCTTTTTCTGGCGTAACCGGCAACCCGTGGTTGTGCGGCAGCTGAGACTCTACTGACTGCAATGATTGGTAGACGGCGGTAGGTGGCGCCACATGCCAAAAGGTTTTTTTTAATGCAAATATGTTGTCTGTACTGTTGTTGTTGGTGAGTTCAGTTTGTTATATGAACATTATTCCTGAGTCTCTGTGACATATTAGGAGGTCTTTATGGACAGTTGCTTTAGATTTATTACATAATGCACCTTTAAAAACTGAAGTGAACATAACAACAAACAAATAAACAATATACCTATACAGTTCATTTTCTCAGTTAGTGGTTTCTCACATCATTTGCTGTGAATTTATGATTTCAGGCCCAGCTATGATATTGTATCACACTTTCCTATGCCTTGTACAGATAAAGTCAGTATATCTTTTGTCAAAAGAAGTTTGTTCATATTCTTCCAAAGAAGAAGAATGTTTTCTACTTGGATTGAGTGTATTTGTGGTGAGGACTGACATGAAAGTAGGTTTAAAGGAAGGTTATCTATTGTAGGACCCTGTACAAAGCACACCAATAATTAACCCTTAACATATTTATAATGTTAACATTGACATGTTTGTGGGTTCTCTGAAGTTGCCTCTGAAAAGGAGTATTTCACTCAAACATTTTCATCTCAAAGCCAATGAAACAGTCTCATGCATGTTCAAGGGTTGTACATTTAGGACAGATATTTATGGGACATTTAAATGTCCTATGAGAAAGAGGATCTGGTTCAAAATATTATTTAACTTCAGTCTAAGTCAAAATTCAAAGATAAGATGAAAATTATTCATCCCCAAAAGGGGAAACTCACTTGTTACAGCTGCTAAATAACAGTTAAGACAGACGTGTGCAGACCGCAAAAGTAGAAAACACAATAACAAGCAAGGGGTTAAAGAAAGGTAAAACAGATGCATTTTATACAAAAATAAATAAATAATATATATATGGACACTGGATACCAGGGATAATCAACTAAAATTCTAATAGGTTTGTGAAAATTTCCTCAAGCAAAAATCCTGAACATCATAATGTCTAACTTGCATTATTATTTAGTAGTGGGATATACAGGTGAAGTAGCCTCATAGTCTGCATGTAATCAACAACTGACTGTCAGATCAAATACAGAAAGAACAATAAAAAACATTTCGACAATATTTATTGTAATTTTTATACAATTATATAGATGTAACACTGAACATATGTATTATTTCTTCTCTCTTAAAGGAAAAGAAGCTCTGAGAGTGCTTATTTTCTGTGACCTAAGTTCAGATTTAAGTGGGTGTGTTTGGTCAAAAATGTTGTGTATGGTCTCATAGTAGCATTTCACGTTGGCACTTTTTACGAGTGCCACTGTCTCTGAACATATGAGACAGACTGGTTTTGTGCTTCCAGGGGGAGATTGAACATGAATGAATCTGTCCATTCTGGGTTGAAAGCTCTATTTTTGCTGTCCACTTTTCTCTTCTTAGAGAGCGCCATGTTAATTATTTTTCTCTGACACACTCTTCTCTACCTGTATCACTCACTCGTCTCTGTCTTCTCTCGCTGTAAACGCACTTTTTTCTGTCTTATCTCGCTGTAAACGCACTTTTCTCTCCGTCTTCTCTCGCTGTAAACTCTCTTTTCTCTCCGTCTTCTCTCGCTGTAAACTCTCTTTTCTCTGTGTCTTCTCTCTCTGTAAACTCTCTTTTCTCTCCGTCTTCTCTCGCTGTAAACTCTCTTTTCTCTGTCTTCTCTCGCTGTAAACTCTCTTTTCTCTGTGTCTTCTCTCCCTGTAAACACTCTTTTCTCTCCGTCTTCTCTCAGATTTGATTGACTTTAAGTGGCGTCACGTGGGATGCTCAAGTCGAATGCAATTGATCGGTGGATTTCCGGATTCGCTCAACTAGTACCGTAAAGTCTAGAGAAGCTGCGCCGGTCAAAATAGAAGCACCTCGTCAACATTTACAGTATTTCTCGATTGTTTACACACATTTTCTGAAAGCTTGCCTCATGCTCTCAGAACTCTACACACAAAATCCAAAAACACACACACAATGGGCAAAACCCCTCAATTCTCCTGCAAAATGAAACTTAACATTCAAAACAATGTTATTTCTTCTCAAAATGGTATTTTGTTTTCAAATGACACACAAACCATCATATCAATAGACATTTATAAGAACCAGTTGAACACTGATGTGCTCAATGCAAAACACTATGATGAATGGAAAACACTTCTTCTTCATTGATCATAATGAATTAGGCCTTTTCATTTTGTTTAGTGTTACACTTACTAGAGACACTACATACATAAGTGTGTAAAATATTTTAGAAGGGGCTATTTATAGGGGGCCCACGGTTGGTGTAGTAAATTGACCGTAGGTGTGAGAGTGTGAGTGAATAATTGTGTGTCTCTATATGTGGCCCTGTGATGGACTGGTGAACTGTCCAGGGTGTGACCCCACCGATCGCCCTATGTCACCCCGCGACCCTCTGGTGGAGGATGAAGTGGTAGATAATGGATGGATTGTTTTTATACTTTGTGTTTGGTGTTTGTTTTGTGATTTGCATTTTTTGTTTTGTGTTTGTGATTTCCGTTTGTGATTTTTGTTTTGCGTTTGTGTTTTTTGTTTTGCGTTTGTGATTTATATTCGTGTTTTGTGATTTGCCTTTTTTTTTTTTTTTGAGTTTGTGTAAAATATTTTAGAATATTGTTTTTATAGGCCCTATGATGGACGATGGAGGATGGAGTGGTAGAAAATGGATGGATTGTTTTTATACTCAAAACACACAAATACACAATAACACATATATTTTATTCCTATGTATTTCCCACAAAAACAATGTACACTGTACATCCCAACCAACACAAAGTTGCACATGCAGTGGTGTACATACAAAACACAACCCGTTTATGCTCATGCACTGATTGCAAATTGTAAAACTGTGACAGGTGTTTTCCCATGTGATGAGTCAGTTTGCATAGTAGGTTTTTTACAACTGCAATTTGAGTGTAAAGCAGGAATTGTGCTTGAAGTTTAGCAGAGTTGGTTCAGGGGGTTGGTGCATGAGTTACCTGTTGTGGTCATTGTGTCTCAAGTACCAGAATGTGTGTGTAAACAATTGAGAAAAACTGTAAAATACTTAAAGGAACACTTTACTGATTTGCATGTGGCTTTGTATTGCTAGAAAAGCAGTAATAATTTAAAAAAAAAATGCTTCCCTCCCTCAGTTTTTACGCCCTGGTAGGGTCCGCTTCGTTTCAGTGTTGAAACTACAACATTAGTTCTGCACTTTTTAGACTCACCCATAGGGGGACGAGACTTCCCAGAATGGACAAGACTTCATTCCCAGAATGTAAACACAGTGTCTGCCATCTTTGCTAAAAATTATCACCGGCTCTCGCTCTCTTTAATTTGGCCTTGTAAACTGAGAAGATAATGACAGAATGTAGTTTTCAAACTGATATGGCTACGGGGGAAAATACCTGCTTTTTGGCAGTGCCCGCAGCCGGATCTGGTTACCTGGAGAACTTTTTGTGGGCACTTGAATGGACCGCCACCGGCTCTGGCTAGCAGCTCTGGCTGAGTGTGGCCAGAACCAGGCCGCAGTGGAGCGGAGCTACGCGCACTTCGGCCTGGCACTGGTTGGATCTGGAGCAACTTGGTCCGGCCGGAGCGAGCCGCTGCCGTTCGCTCCAACTCAGCCTGACGGGCAACAGGGGTAGCGGGCGCCGGCCCGGTGGATGAAGGAAACGGGATAAATGGCCGCCTCCGTATAAAGTGAGTATCTTGTTTTATATTTATTTTTACCACCACATTTATCCATGTTTATATGTAACGCCAGCTGAGCTAACATTAGCATATTTACAGTTCATTTACATCTATGCTAATGTAAGAACAGATACTTCGATTCGCTAATGTTATAATCGTTGTTTTACAGACAGTAATATCACCTAACACCTTACCGTCACTTCGTGGAGTGGACCCACAGACTGGGGAAAGACCTGCCTGTGTTGTTCAGAAGAACATACGCAGCTCATGAAAACAGTACTGTGTCTATGAAGACTGTTGATAATAAGTCTGATTGATAAAAAGAAAAAACAATCAATCAATCAATCAATCAATCAATCAATCAATCTTTATTTATATAGCCCACAGTTTACAAAACATAGTTTGTCTCACAGGACTTCACAGGGTTGGTAACATCCTCTGTCCTTAGACCTTCGACCAGGGTAAGGAAAAACTACCAGGGAAAAAACCCTTATAACAGGGAAAAAGGGTAGAAACCTTAGGGAGAACCACAGGTGAGGGATCCACTCCCTGGACGGACAGACGTGCAGTAGATGTTACCCAAAACATACAATACACAATGACAAGAATAAAAAGTGAAAAAGTCTTTAAATGCCAGGATCATCTGGATCACTGGGTTTATCACAGCCTGTAGTGAAGACTGTTGTGGTCAGAGACTTGAAGATGACAGAGTCCTCTTTCCTGTCCTGACCTCATGTCGTTCACTGGTGTCAGCAGAACTGTAAGAGATTAAAATCAGTTAGAGATGAGCTACATGTAGATTTATGTGCTACATCTCATGGGGGGACATCGGGTAAGTGGTGAGGGATGAGAAATCGAGGACGGGGTAGAGAAAGTGCGGCTCGTGCAAAGTCTGTGTGCTCATTCTAAGTGCATGATGGGAAATTCCCCCAGCAGTCTAAGCCTATGGCAGCATAAGATAGACTATTCTAATCAAGACATACCTGATCTAGCTTCGACTATAGGCTATGTTAAAAAGGTAGGTTTTCAGTCTCACCTTAAAGGCAGAGACCGAGTCAGACTGTCTGACTGAAAACGGAAGTTGGTTCCACAGGAGAGGAGCCTGGTAGATAAATGTTCTACCACCGATTCTACTTCTAGTTATTTTAGGAATAACCAGTAGACCTGAGTTCAAGGAGCGCAGCGGTCTATTCGGTTGATATAAAGTGATTAAGTCACAAATGTAAGAAGGTGCCTGATTATTCAGGGCCTTGTATGTAAGTAGAAGTATTTTAAAATCAATTCTACTTTTCACTGGGAGCCAGTGAAGAGAAGCCAAGACAGGAGTTATATGATCACGTCGTCTGGTTCCAGTCAGTATCCGTGCTGCTGCGTTCTGGACCAGTTGAAGGCTTCTCAAGGACTTACTAGGACATCCAGACAGTAAGGAGTTACAGTAATCCAGCCTAGAGGTTATAAAGGCGTGGATAAGTTTCTCAGAGTCTTGTCTTGATATAATGTTTTCTAATTGTCTTGATGTTATGAAGGTGGAAGAAGGCTGTTCTACATATATGCTTAATGTGTTCATCCAGTGATAAATCCTGGTCAAACAGGACTCCTAGGTTCCTTACTGTAGTGCAAGGGACTGGAGTGTTACTGCCTAGGTTTAGAGCTCCAAGTGCTGCTCTTATATCTTTTGGCCCAAGGACCATGACCTCAGTTTATTCTGTGTTAAGCATCAGAAAGTTACGAGTCATCCACGTCTATATGACTCGTCCGGTCGTACAGATACATATAGCTGGGTGTCGTCTGCATAACAATGAAAATCTATGTTGTGTTTCCTGATAATGTTGCCTAATGGCAGCATGTACAGGGTAAAAAGAATAGGTCCAAGCACGGAACCCTGAGGGACTCCGTAGTTGACCTTAGTGAGTATGGAGGATTCCTCGTTTACACAAACAAACTGAAATCTGTCCGATAAATAGGACTTGAACCAGACAAGTGCTGATCCTTTAATCCCAACATCTTGTTCTAGTCTATGTAGCAGGATCTCATGATCTATAGTATCAAATGCTGCACTGAGATCCAACAGAACCAGTATAGAAGCCAGTCCTTTTTCAGAGGCCATAAGAATATCATCTTTTAGTAGTGCAGTCTCT
Source organism: Microchirus variegatus (assembly GCF_963457635.1). Lineage (NCBI taxonomy): Eukaryota > Metazoa > Chordata > Actinopteri > Pleuronectiformes > Soleidae > Microchirus > Microchirus variegatus. The sequence goes on along the minus strand of NC_139813.1, from coordinate 2,098,539 downwards.
GTACTATGGACACAGCCGCTCAGTAAAGACATATTTACTTGATCTAGTAAAATATGACCAACTTGTGGTAGAGCTTCTCTAAGAAGTCTATCTGGTATAGGGTCCAACTGACATGTAGTTAGTTTAGAGGAGGAGACCAGTGAGGTCAGCTCCGGGAGGCTTATAGGAATAAAATTATTTAGTACGTGTAAAGCTGGAGCCGCGATTAAGTCTAGGCTCGCTGTACTAAACTGGTTGTTAATTCTATCTCTGATCGTTTCTATCTTATCGTTAAAAAATGTTATAAAGTCATTACTACTCAGCAAGAGAGGGATCGATGGATTTGTTGCATCGTGGCTCTCCGTCAGCCTGGCTACAGTGTTGAAAAGGAACCTGGGGTTGCTCTTATTTTTCTCTATTAACTCTGAGTAATAAGAAGTTCTTGCATGTCTAAGAGCTTTTTATTAGTTAGTGACAAAACTATGATTGCCTTGATGTAGTGATCCTAACGATAAAACATGGCTCATCTTAACCCAGTCTCCCCTACACAAACACACACAGACCTGAATTACAGCTACACACAACAGGTACACACACACACACACACACACGCACGCACACACGCACACGCACACACACACACACACACACACACACACACACACACACACACACACAGACCTGAACTACAACTACACACACACACACACAGACCTGGGGTCCGTTTCACAAAGCAGGTTTAGTGAAAACTCTGAGTCTTTTAACCCTGAAATGAGGGAAACTGAGTTTTCCGTTTCACAAAGGGAGGTAAGTCAAACCAGAGAAAGAGGAGTAACTCTAGCCTGTTTCACAGAGAGAGGTAACTTAAGCTCTCGGTCAGTTACCATGGTAACATGCTCTTTGAAACTAACCTGGTCGGGACCAGGTTTTTCTCCACAAACCTTGAGTTTCTCTCTGTCTCCGCCCTCTTTCAGACACACACGGTATTTCATTTCCTCATTCATTCAGTCAGCAGAGTTTTATCGTAGTATAGTTCTGCGTCTGTTCTGCGTTTACATTAGAAGTTATATTAGGTGGAGACTATTTTCACTACCATGTCCTTTTGACAGTGATCCTGTGGATGAAGGTGCAGCATTACTGCGCAGAGAATTAAATATTCGTCAGGAGATGATTCTCAGACCTCATAGATGTTCTTACATTTCCAGACACTTTTCTTTTTGAGCGGAACAGTTTCACGTCACATTCACAACCTAATCCGTCCTTACATTTCAACATTAACAACCGGAGTCACGCTCTCACATCCCAGCAGAAACTGTGTCGCGCTGCGGTTTTTTAAATTATATTTTTTACTTACAAATTTACATTTTTTTCTTTTATACAACGTCATAGATGCAGAGCACTTGAACGTGATATAAATAATGAGAAGTCATTTATGTGTGAAAACATCATTATGTTGGGGATAAAATAACTGTACAGTCAAACAGCCACTTAATATTTACTTTATGTAAAACATGATCAAAATGAGGTTAATCCCATGAGATTATACCGAGGTTTTACCTGTTTGAACAATGTTTTTATGTTTCATCTTAAACTGCTGCCAACTGCGCTTCTCCCCCGCGGGATTACACCTAAATAAATAAATTAATAATCTACAACTCAAGCAGTTTCCTCTGTAATATTATTGTGATTGTGCAAAGGACGACATTTAAACTTGCGCATTGACTCGAGCAGCAATGTTCTCCCACGCAGTCTCCCTCTCTTTTGCTACTGTTACACTTCCTTCTAAAAAGTTTCTCAAACTCACCGTATGAGCGCATTAAGAATTCTAACTCCAGCAGGTGAAGAACGTCGCCCTCTAGTGTACTTAATCACTGTGTTCAGTCCCGGACATCGTGACACTGATGACGGTGTGGACTGTGGAGCTGTGACCATGTGATGATGATGTCATCGTGACACTGATGACGGTGTGGACTGTGGAGCTGTGACCGTGTGATGACCTGAGACCTGCGGTCACTTCACCACTGATTCCTGGGGAGGATGTTTGTCTTATCGTCACTATCGGTTCATAAAGTTACTGTTAAATGTGATGAACACGTGAATTATAGTTGAATATAAACATGTTGAGTGAAATAATCGGAAGTTATAAACCTACTTTAACACGTTGTTATTGTTCCTAATAATAATTATATTTAATTTAATTATATAAGGGAAATCAGACAAAAACAACATGATTCCTGTAACACATATAAAGTAATAGTCACGGTCCTAACCCAAATCAACCATTTTTATTGATCGTTTTAATCTTTAACTCCGTCATTGTACTTTTCGGCTTCACTATATTCACTTCGATATCGTTGGTTTTGCATTTATTTACAAATCCATGGTTAAAAGCCGAAGTTAACGTGACGCCGGTATTCATGAAATCCACTAGCTCACGTCATTAGCGTACTCCCATCATGCCTTTCGCTGTTCATGTACGTGCGAGCAAGTCGATAACGTGGACGGCTCGTTCACATAGCCGAGAGACGTTATGGTAGTGACACTACTGAGCATGCTCTATGGGCCCCATAACCCGGAAATAAACGCAGAAGTCAAAAACTTTTTTGGCATAATGCGCTGGGTGAGCAGCTTCATAGGAATGAACGGAAGCAAAGGGGCGGAGCTCTATCCAGTTCATATAATACATCCATGTCCCCTTCATACTGTGACCCTGAGGTGGGAGGAGCCTGTGGTGGGAGGAGCCTAAACGTCAGCACAGCTCATGTTGTCACAGCAGCTTGTAACACAAAAGCACTCCCATTGTTCTTCCAAGCGTGCTGAGCAGGAGGAATGGCGTCTCAGTGATGTGACTGCACCTTCAAGCTCTACGACATGAGCCAAAACGAAACTATGCTCTGAACAGCATCTACAGAAAAAAAAAAGTTGCCTGAACTGTGAGTAGATACAACGACAAGGAGACTATAAGTTTTTTGTTTTTTTTCTCTCTCCCTTTTTTTTTTTTTACTTGAGTTTTCTGACCCTGATGAGCGACTGGTTTGCCCCGCGTAACTCGACCAAACATTTTTCTTTGTCTCTGATGGACTCTCTCACACACTCATTAAAATCATTAAATCCGACTTACGACCTGCCCCCAAAAAGAAAAGAAAAGCAGTGGGCTCTTCTTACCTCTGTCACCTTTACTCCTAATTGTTGCTGATTTGAAATGAACACTGACCCCGCCATTGCGATGCATTCGTATGCTCGTAGTGCGCTAGAAAACCAACTTGGAGTTTTGGATGGATTACTCAATCCCGAGAGGCCATCTACAATACCAGATGGAAACACTGGAGATCGACGGCCAGGGAAGAAATCCAAAAAACCGCAAAATGAATCTAAACACGATGAACAAACTGTATCAAACGCTGCTTTAATGCTTTAGTGATGGAGAGAATTGAAAAAATGCAGGAGGAATCTCTCTTGAAACCACCGTTAAAGATAACACACAAACAATTAAAAGTGTTACTGACTCCCTGGAGTTCCTGGGGAAACAGGTGGAGGACGTGACTCTCCAAGTGGACACCCTGCAGAGTCATGTTGAAACACTGGAAAAAGAAAACACGGTGCTCCGTGACAAATGGAATACCCTGGAAGCCTACCAGAGAAGATGGAACCTCCGAGTGGCCGGGATCCCTGAACGGACCGGAGAAGACGTCAAGAAAGTCATCATCGACATCCTCGGCCAAGTTTCTCCTGACATCGCCCAAGAGCTGCACTTTTCTCTGGACATTGGACCCCGCTCTCCGGACCGTCACTCCAGTCGCCGCATCATCGTGCAGTTCCTGTCTCGTACTCACCGGGACAGGAACTGGAGAGACGCGAGAACATCTACGCTGCTCAAGGACAGAAAGATCAAAATCTTTGAGGATTTGACCCAAGACACGAAAGACGCAAGGAACAAGCTGTGGCCGCTGGTGGAGCAAGCGAGGAAAGATGGAAAGAAGGCCGGATTCAGAGGCTCCCATGCTCTCATTGACGGTAAAAGGATCACTGTGAATGATTTGAACAATGACACTTAGTACATAGACTGGACACAGGTGGCACAGCTTCCACAAGAAAACTGCTTCCCCTCATTCTCTCTCACCATCCTTTTTTCTTCACTATTATTATTATTTACTTATTTATTTATCTATGTTTTTTCCCGTGTTTTGCCCAGTTAGAAACTATTTAACTTATTCAAGCCAAAAAATTTTTTATATCTCTCTTGTTGAACTTGCAATAAGTTTTGTTTTTAAATTATTGTTATTATTATTCCTCTGTTCTATCATATAATTTTCATGAACACACATTGATCTTTTTTTTCTCATTATTATTATTTTTCTTATTTACTTTTTTATTTATTTTTATTCTGCTCTTTCCTAATTACTTAATCATTTTACTTAATGTTATTTAGCTGCATTATAACCAATGATAGTAATTGTGTACATTACTTGTGTACATAGCAGTGCATATAAATATTTGAAATGAATGTATGTTATCTAATACCTGATTTAAATCATGGCCTTCATGGGCAATAAATGAACTCAGTCTCTCCCTTAAATTTACCTTAATTAAACTCCCACAGGGGACCTGGCATTGTTTTATGTTTATGCTTTTGATATTTGTTGATTGCAGGAGACTTGGAAATAGAGGCCGTAATTATGAAGAGAAACATTAAGGCTAATCTTGTTTTTCTTAATTATCTGTATACATTTTTGTAATGTCTTTATCACTGATCTCACTTAATACCAGAGGCTTGCGAGGTAACTTAAAACGTAAAGCTTTGTTTTTTATTTATCAAACAACAAAAGTCTGATTTCTGTTTTTTACAAGAATCACATTCGATCACAGATGATATTAAATTCTGGAAAAATCAGTGGGGAAATGACATGGTTTTCGCATGGCTCAGAACGATCAGCAGGAGTAACCTCCCTGAAAAATACATTTGAAGGAGCTACATTACACTCAGAGAGTGACTCAGATGGTAGGTTCATTATGCTTATTATTAAATTTGATGACCTTATAGTCCTTCTGGCCAATGTATATTGTAGAACTTTCTAGCAGTTGCCCAGCGCGTACAGTGCGAAATCAAAGGACTATTGTCATCAAAGCAGTCGTCATCAAAGCTTTGATGACCAAAGTGCTTCTTGTATGTAGCAAATCCTTTATTTGTTCGTCACCTTCTGTAAATGATCATCAGAACCTGTATGATTTGCCTGTTTACAACCTATTAAGTAGTCTATTAAGTTGTGTTTGGAATAAAACCTCTGAAAGACACTCGAGTTGTCCGCCATACTTGTTCTGGTCGCCCTTTCCAGAGGGTAGTTTATTGAGCTGTAAGGAGCAGCTGGTAAAAAACTGGACAGTTGTAAACCGCTGTCGGAATCGTTGTCGAAGAACACGGTGCCGAGCGGAGAGCACCCGTCGTTGGAGAACACCAAAACTGGTAATGACCTCTTATTTGATACTCTGGAATCACGTTTTCTATATTGGTTCTCTAAATATCCAAAACTGCTGTTTATTGTTGGTGGAGATTTCAATATTACAGTTGATGACTCTGTAGATAGATGGCCTCCAAAAAATAGGACAAATTCCCCATCTAATGTAATGTTATTTATGCAGAAGTTCCAATTAGTAGACATCTGGAGAAAAAATAATCCAATTACTAAATCCTATACATGGGCCAACAAAACTGGCACCTGTAGATCACGAATCGACTACTGGTTAATCTCAAGTAGTCTAGATGAAAATAATATTTCTGTTAACATTTTGACCACCCCACTCACAGATCACAAAACTATAAATCTGCAAATTAATCTTAGACCTAATGCCAGCATTACCCACCGGAATTCATATTGGAAACTCAACAACTCAGTTTTAGTTGTTATAGTTAAAGTTATATATAAAGTTGTTATAGAAAAAATGCACTTTCTAATACAATCTTACTGGCATAGGGCCTTAAATGCTAAATGTTTTCTTAATAACTGGGAACTAATGAAATTTGAGATAGCAAAATATCTAAGGGAGTATGGCTCATCCTTGGCTAAACTAAGAAAAGAGGAAGAAACAAAAGTGATTACCAAAATTGCTACTCTCACTCAGTGTGTGCCTGAAGACCTGTCAGAAGATGACAAACAAGAATTAACTGAACAGCAGCTCAAGCTAGATGAAATGTACAGTTAAAGCAGAAGGAGCTTATGTGAGATCCAGTAAACAATGGCTGGAAGAAGGGGAGCAAAACACAGCATATTTCTTTAGAGTGGAAAAGTCACACAGTAGAGCCAACTGCATTCTAAAACTCAATATTGATGGGACTGTCACAGATTATCCACAAAAGGTTTCCAGTCACTGTTTAATTTTTTACAAGAACCTGTACAAATCACACTATGATGAAAACGCTACAGATGACTTTTTTGGATATCTTTCTTTGTTAAAACGTATCAGTGATGACCAGAGAGACATCTGTGACAAGCAAGTAACTTTGGAAGAAGTCAGTTCTGCCATTCAGCAACTTAAATTAAACAAGTCTCCTGGAACTGATGGCTTAACATCTGAATTGTATATAACATTTGCTGATAAACTTGCCCCCTTCCTACATGGTGTATTCACTGAAAGCATCCATAACCAAACTCTTCCTCCTACCTTATACCAAGGGCTTCTAACACTTATCCCTCAGCCTAATAAGGACCCACTCTGCATAGATAACTGGAGACCAATCTGCCTCCTCAATAATGATTTTAAAATCCTAGCTGGAATTTTTGCCAAAAGACTTAAAGCAGTACTGGATTACATTATTGATGAAACGCAAACAGGTTTTATGAAGGGCAGACATATGTCCAACAACAAGACTTGTCCTAGATCTTATTGATTATGCTGATTACTGCCCTGATGACAGCTTTATTTTATTTCTGGACTTTCGCAAAGCATTCCATACCATTGAACACAAATTTATGTTTCAGGCATTACAGAAATTTGGCTTTGGTAAGTACTTTTGTTCAGCAATTGAAACTATGTATGAGAAAGCAAATTGCTCAATTAAAATGCAGACAGACACTTCTCCACGTTTTGATTTAAGTTGTGGAATCAGGCAGGGTTGCCATGTGTCACCATATTTATTTTTGATATGTGCTCAGCTGCTCTCTGCCCTCATCAAGCAGAGCCCCATCAAAAGGATATCTATAGCAGATAGGGAAAGCGTCGTCAGTCAATTAGCAGATGACACTTCTTTTTTTTTTTTAAATGCCTCACAAATTTCTGTTGCTATTAATCGAATCTCAATTTTTTCGAGAGCATCCGGACTTCACCTGAATATAAGTAAATGCGAACTGCTACCACTCAAAAACTGAAATATTTCATCTATCTCCAACATACCTGTAAAAGAGTCTGTCACCTATTTGGGAATCATCATCAACAAAAACACAAGCAACAGATGCTCCCTGAACTTTAACCACATCATAGAAAAAACACAGAAAAAGTTTAATTCTTGGCTCCAGAGAGATCTTTCCCTTCAGGGCAGAATTTTTTATCTAAAGCAGAGGGCTTATCCCGGCTCACATATACAGCTATATGTCTGGACGTAAACAAACAGACCACCTCAGCTATTGACAAAATTTTTTATAAATTTGTGTGGAAAAACAAAATCCATTATATTAAAAAATCAACCTTAATGAATTCTCTTGAAAATGGAGGTTTCAACTTTCTTGATTTTTCCACTCTTAATAACACATTCAAAATCAACTGGATCAGACAATTTATCAGAAACCCAACATCAATCTGGAACTTTATTCCTAATTATATATTTTCCAAAATCGGTGGCCTTAAGTTTCTGTTACTCTGCACCTACAATATTGAAAAACTTCCCACAAAACTAGCCAACTTTTATAAACAGATACTTCTTTCCTGGTCTTTGATTTTTAAACACAACTTCACCCCTCATAGATATTATATTTGGAATAATAGGGACATAGTATACAAACACAAATCACTTTTCATAGAGAAATGGTTCACCCAAGGCATAATTCTAGTAAGTCAACTTTTCAATCTAACGGCACATTATTATCATACTCAGAACTCTTAAATAAATATACACTTCCTATACCTCCGAAAGAATATGCAATAGTATTTGATGCGATACCCTCCGTGTGATTATGTTATTGAAAAATGTTACGTTGCCCGAGTCTGACCCCTGACCTCTGGAGCCTGTACAGACAGAAGTTGGTCGAATCTGCTTTTTGACAAAACATAACAAAAAACCTTATTGTACGGGCATTATTTCAAAAAGAAAAACGTCAGTACTCCCAACGTTGTGTCATACTGGAATATATTCACAAACCTGATCTGGAAAAGCATATGGTCCCTTCCCTACAAATATTTTATTACAAATAAAATCCAAGAAGTATCCCTCAAACTCATTCATCGTATCTATCCCTCTAATCTATTTATGCAAAGATATAAAAAAAGACATCAACGAACTCTGCTCTTTCTGTAAACAAGCTCCAGAAGATCTTCACCATCTCTTTTGGTCATGTCATTACCTGCAGATTTTTTGGAAAAATTTAACTACTTTCATCTGTCAACACATTGACAGAAATTTTGTTCTGGACTATCAAAATGTATTGTTTGGTTTTCTTTCAGTCCCGTTTTCTCATTTAGACCAATATTATATCATTAATTTAATATTGTTTTTAGCCAAAGCTCATATCCATAACCGTAAATTCACCAATCAAATACTTTGTACTCACTGTCTCAAAAAAGAAATCCAACAATACATCAACATGATCAGTCAGTCCGAAAATAAAAAAGCCATTAAGACTTTAGTAGTATTCTCTTTGTTTCCATGTTTTTGAAATAATTTTGTGTTTCTCTAAATGGAATTGTATTTATTTTTGTCCTCTCCAGCACTTTTTGATGTTTTATATCTTCATTCTGTTACCCTATTACCCCCTTTTACCGCGTCTCCCGCCATTCAAACAGTAGAACAAGGAAGTAGCTGCTGTACTAACTGAAGAGATCGTACTCGTGTACTCTGCGAGTATGTACTCCAGTCGTACTTCAGTGTGTACTTCAGTTGTACTTCAGTATGTTGACGGCCTACGAATATACATGATGACATGAATGTTTTGATTTGAGCATTTATGGACAGTACATGAGTACTTGTACTTTCTAAACCTTTAAGGCCGAAGTAAATTTACTGAGTACTTGTACTTGTACTTTCTAACCCTTTAAGGCCTAAGCAATTTTTCTGAGTACTTGTACTTGTACATTCTAACCCTTTTAGGCCTAGGTAGTTTTTTGGAGTACTTGTATATTCTAACCCTGTAAGGCCATAGTAGTTTTTTTGAGTACTTGTACTTTCTAACCCTTTCAGGCCTAAGTAGTTTTTTGGAGTACCTGTACTTTCTAACCCTTTAAGGCCATAGAAGTTTTTTGAGTACATGTACTTTCTAACCCTTTAAGGCCTTAGTAGTTTTTTGGAGTATTTGTACTTTCTAACCCTTTCAGGCCTAAGTCGTTTTTTGGAGTACTTGTACTTTCTAAACCTTTAAGGCCATAGTAGTTTTTTTTGAGTACTTGTACTTTCTAATCCTTTAAGGCCTAAGTAGTTTTTGGAGTACTTGTACGTTCTAACCCTTTAAGGCCTAAGTAGTTTTTAGGAGTACTTGTACTTTCTAACCATTTAAGGCGATAGTAGTTTTTTGAGTACATGTACTTTCTAACCCTTTAAGGCCGAAGTCTATTTTCTAGGTGTCTCCTAATGAACAGAGTACATGTGTGAAAACATCATGTCTATGTGAGTACTTTGATTGTCATGGTAAATGGAGTTGATCATAAACACTTCACATGTGTAAATATATCTAAATATATATATATGTAAATGTGTTACTGCTGAAGAGGATGAAGATGCAGAAGCAGAACTCAATGACAGAGGTTTTAGTCTCATTTGGCTCATGTTGACACCATCTGTGTTATTTGTATTTTCTCACTTTTATATCACCAGGTGGCGCCATTGAGCTCTTCATGTTTGAAGGCTTGTTGTTCTGCTTGGAGAGTTTCTATGGTGTTGTTGATGCTGGCTGGGTTTGGTTTGGTTTGTTTTCTTTTTTGGACAAACATTTTTGCCCACAGACCTGGGGTCTGTTTCACAAAGCAGGTTTAGTGAAAACTCTGAGTCTGTTAACCCTGAAATGAGGGAAACTCTGAGTTTTTCCGTTTCACAAAGGGAGGTAAGTCAAACCAGAGAAAGAGGAGTAACTCTAGCCTGTTTCACAGAGAGAGGTAACTTAAGCTCTCGGTCAGTTACCATGGTAACATGCTCTTTGAAACTAACCTGGTCGGGAGCAGGTTTTTCTCCACAAACCTTGAGTTTCTCTCTGTCTCCGCCCTCTTTCAGACACACACGGTATTTGATTTCCTCATTCATTCAGTCAGCAGAGTTTTAGCGTAGTATAGTTCTGCGTCTGTTCTGCGTCTACATTAGAAGTTATATTAGGTGGAGACTATTTTCACTACCATGTCCTTTTGACAGTGATCACCTGTCTTACCTGTTTGAACAATGTTTTTATGTTCCATATTAAACTGCTGCCAACTGCGCTTCTCCCCCGCGGGATTACACCTAAATAAATAAATTAATAATCTACAACTCAAGCAGTTTCCCGCTGTAATATTATTGTGATTGTGCAAAGAACGACATTTAAACTTACGCATTGACTCGAGCAACAATGTTCTCCCACACCGTCTCCCTCTCTTTTGCTGCTTTTACACTTCCTTCTAAAAACTTGCTCAAACTCACCGTATGAGCGCATTAATATTTCCAACTCCAGTGGGTGAAGAACGTCACCCTCCGCTTCCCCGTTGTCATGGTGACTCGTTGAAATGGGGCTCCATTCATACTGTCTTTTTAGACTTGTGGTGCACGCGCTTTTACTCGAGGTGAAACTACTCCGAGTTGAACAAACTAACTCAAATCAGCTGTTTTGAAACTGAAAACTCAGAGTTTCCTTTCTCAGAGTAGATCAACTCAGAGTTCAGGGTTAGACTCAGAGTTTGTTGAACCTGCTTTCACCACAAGTATAAAAAGACAGTATGAATGGAGCCCCGTTTCAACGAGTCACCATGACAACGGGGAAGCGGAGGGTGACGTTCTTCACCCACTGGAGTTGGAAATATTAATGTGTGAGTTTGAGAAACTTTTTAGAAGGAAGTGTAACAGTAGCAAAAGAGAGGGAGACGGTGTGGGAGAACATTGCTGCTCGAGTCAATGCGTAAGTTTAAATGTCGTTCTTTGCACAATCACAATAATATTACAGGGGGAAACTGCTTGAGTTGTAGACTATTAATTTATTTATTTAGGTGTAATCCCGCGGGGGAGAAGCGCAGTTGGCAGCAGTTTAATATGGAACATAAAAACATTGTTCAAACAGGTAAAACCTCGGTATAATCTCATGAGATTCACCTCATTTTGATCATGTTTTACATTGTGTTAATAAGTAAATATGAAGTGACTGTTTGACTGTACAGCTGTTTTATCCCCAACATAATGATGTTTTCACACATAAATGACTTCTCATTTATATCATGTTCAAGTGCTCTGCATCTCCGACGTTCTATAAAAAACTCCCATTTGTATAAAAAAAGAAAAACCGCAGCGCAACACACAATTTCTGCTGTGATGTGAGAGCGTGACTCTGGTTGTTAATGTTGTAAATGTAAGGACGGATCAGGTTGTGAATGTAAATGATGAACTGTGACGTGAAACGTTGCTGCTCAAAAAGAGAAGTGTCTGGAAATCTATGCGCAGTCTGATAATCATGTCCCGAAGAATATTTAATTCTCTGCACAGTAATGCTGCACCTTCATCCACAGGATCACTGTCAAAAGCACATGGTAGTGAAAATAGTCTCCACCTAATATAACTTCTAATGTAGACGCAGAACAGACTTCAAAACTCTGCTGACTGAATGAATGAGGAAATCAAATACTGTGTGTGTCTGAAAGAGGGCGGAGACAGAGAGAAACTCAAGGTTTGTTGAGAAAAACCTGCCAGCGAGCAGGTTATGTTCACGGCGTATGTTGCCAGGGCAACTGACTCAGAGTTAAGCTGAACTGGCTTTTTGAAACCGAAAAACCAGAGTTTCCCTCATTTCAGGGTTAACAGACTCAGAGTTTTCACTAAACCTGCCTTTTGAAACAGGCCCCTGAACTACAACTACACACAACAGGTACTAACACACACACAGTAACACACACACACACAGTAACACACACACACACAGAAACACTCACACACGCACACACACAGTAACACACACACACAATAACACACGCACACACACAGTAACACACACACACAGTAACACACACACACAGAAACACTCACACACACAGTAACACACACATACACAGTAACACACACACACACAGAAACACTCTCACACACACACACAGTAACACACACACACAGTAACACACACACACACACACACACAGTAACACACACACACACACACACACACACACACACACACACACACAGTAACACACACACAGTAAGACAGTGTCTCTGTGCAGGTTGAACAGATTGTGATCTGGCTGACTTCCTGTTGACTGTGTGAACAGTAAACTCGGTGAAACACAAACAACACTTTGATGTGAGGATAGAAACATGATTTACTGGATACACAGGTCAGAAGAAGACTCAGAAAATCAGCAGAGATTTAAAGAAACAAACGATACTGAGTCGATGTGTGAGTATGAACAACTATTCTGTGTGTGTAAATTACATTTTATTCATGATTTAGATTTTTGGCTTCTCACGATCATAAAAAGATTATAATCGTAGAAAAACGATTAATGCACCGCACGGCGCGGTGTGTATGTAAATTTATATGCTAGAAAAACACCTTGAATGCACCAGTGTTACGTGCAGATGCAGCTAGTGAGGGACGTGTGTGGATCAATAATATGAGGAGAGCACATTTGAAAACACAACAGAAAGGTAACAAAGGTAGGACAATATCAGTTAACTGCAAACACTTTGGCTTCAATTTGACGGACGTCCAGTAAAAGTGAATTGTTTGCAGTTTCTGGTGCTGTCGTGTTGTTGCCCCTGAAGGCAACACGACCAACTTATTCAGTCACTTAAAGTTCAGTCATAAAGTGTCTATGACCAGGCCATAAAGCTCGTCAGTCAGCACCAACACAGTCCTCTATTAAGGACACTCTTTACAGTGCCATCCCATAATATCCCACCACGTCCACAGACATCAAGAGATAACAGAGACTATTAGTGTGTTTTGTCTGTTGTAAATTTTTGCAAGTTGTGCAGCAGTTCAAGTAGATTGGTTATATTTTGTTTTTATTGCTATCATTATTTTAATTTACTATAATTATTATTATTGTTTTGTTTGTTACTAATGCATTTCTGGCTGTTCTTTTAAATTATATTTAAAGTTGAGTTTTGGTGGTTCAATAAATACTCTGAATATTGTGTCTATTAATCATGATTTCAATATCAGTCAAAAATAATTGTGACTAATATTTTTGCCATAATGGTTCAGCCCTAGTTTAAACATGTTAGTGTCATTGAAAAACATGTTTTTTCCCCCAAAGATCTTTGTCATTTTAGTTTTACATATATGATCTACATACATAATACACTTTGCATGTTTTCTTATCCTTTATAACCAGACAAAATGTAAATCATTTTATTTGTAATTTTGTATTTTTAATGTTTTAATGAATTGCTTTCCAAATGGCGCTGTGGGAAAGGCCACACAAGCCAACATCTGACAGGGAAAATAGCCAATACTGCAGCGTGGCACCTGGGGAGGTGAAACAGTATTGCGCAACAAATGGGAGGTGGGACCACACTGATTATTAATGGATATTTCGCACACTGTTTTCAGGTCATTTGAGAGTTGTTTTGAGGCTCCCATGTTGTCACTCTACAGAGAAGATGCAAAGAGGAGAAACATTTACAATTGACCTCCTTAAATACTCTTTCTCATGATTGGATTCACCTGTGTATGGAGGTCAAGGGTCACTGAGGTTACCAAACCAATTTTGAGTTCCAATAATTAGTGCTAAAGGTATTGAAATTAATAAAATGACAAGGGTGCCTAAATGTATGCACATGTCTAATTTTGTTTAATAATTCTTGCAGACTTTCTGTAAATCATATAAACTTTATTTCACTTCTCAAATATCAGTTTGTCTCCTATATGATATATTTAACTGACATTTCTTCCAAACCAATGCTTTATAAAGGAAAATCATCAACATTTACAGGGGTGCCCAAACTTTTGCATACCACTGTATATACACACCTCACTAAAGCTAAATTAAATGGAAGCACAACTCAATGTCTTGACCTTATTCTGTACTTTGTGGCAGAAAGAAGTCAAAAGTATATACTAAAGTACAAGAATAAGCTGTAGTATTAAAGTACTTATTCTTAGACTTTTGTTTATACTTTTCAGTTTAAACCAAGTTTACTTCACTATAATATTCTGAAGTTTAGAAGATATTAGGGGTGCAACGGATCAAAAAACTCACGGTTCGGATCGTTCCTCGGATCAGCAAAAAAAAAAAAAAAAAATAATAATAAATAGAAAAATGAACATAAGTTTTGTCTTCTCGTTTATTAACACTTTTAAATTTCAATTAAAAATTCAATATTCAATTAAAATATATAAAATCAACTTAAAGTGCACAAGGCATAATATCTTCTTTTTCAACACAATTAATGAAAAACAACCTAAAGTTGCAACAACAGAAGGTATCTCCTTCCTTCCTTCAAATTCAAATTCACCACATGTGCAAAACAACCTATCTGTGGGCCCAGTCCTGCCTCATTCACTGCATATATTTGTATTGTATTGTATTTATTTATTTTTTGGGATTATCAGTTGTGACTGGGATATTAGTAGTGGACCTCTTTATCTTACATTCCTCCACTGCCTGAGTCAGTACCTGCCTATGTCAGTACCTGAGTCAGTACCTGCACAAGATGAGTGTCTGTGTGACTCTCATAAAGGGGGCGTGTCTGCAGCACCGGACAATAGACGTTGCTCGGGAAAGTTCATCCACAACTTTTTTCTTCTCCTGCTCATAAAGATCACTGAAGTGTGTGCGCGACAGGATGTTTAAATGCTGCGGTGATAAGCGGTTGTTGAGCAGCTTTCGTTTTCACTCATGTCAGTGAAACACCGGTGATGTCGCTTCAAATATGTCTTTCTTGTGCCACAGTGTCTACACACCGTCACGGTTTTCCCCCAAAACGGGGGATTTAAATGACGCGGGGCGTTCAAGCTCCTCCGTTCCTTCGCCATGACCACGCTGTGACTGAACATGCGCACAAGTTTGTTTTTTCATAAATCAATCCGCGGATCATGCGCGTGCCGAACCGAAATAATTGATCCGTACGGATCACGGATCAATGATGATCCTTTACACCACTAGAAAATATAGATAAACAGTCAACTTTCTCTCCTCCCTCTCTCCTCCTCTCTCCACCTCTCTCTCTCCTCCTCTCTCTCCTCCCTCTCTCCTCCTCTCTCTCCTCCCTCTCTCCTCCTCTCTCTCCTCCCTCTCTCCTCCTCTCTCCTTCTCTCTCCACCTCCCTCTCTCCTCCTCTCTCTCCTCCCTCTCTCCTCCTCTCTCCTTCTCTCTCCATCCACCTCTCTCTCTCCTCCTCTCTCTCCTCCCTCTCTCCTCCTCTCTCTCCTCCCTCTCTCCTCCTCTCTCCTTCTCTCTCTCCTCCCTCTCTCCTCCTCTCTCCTTCTCTCTCCACCTCTCTCTCTCCTCCTCTCTCTCCTCCCTCTCTCCTCCTCTCTCTCCTCCCTCTCTCCTCCTCTCTCTCCTCCCTCTCTCCTCCTCTCTCCTTCTCTCTCTCCTCCCTCTCTCCTCCTCTCTCTCCTCCCTCTCTCCTCCTCTCTCTCCTCCCTCTCTCCTCCTCTCTCCTTCTCTCTCCACCTCCCTCTCTCCTCCTCTCTCTCCTCCCTCTCTCCTCCTCTCTCCTTCTCTCTCCACCTCTCTCTCCTCCTCCTCTCCTCCTCTCTCTCCTCCCTCTCTCCTCCTCTCTCCTTCTCTCCTCCTTCTCTCCTCCTCTCTCAGATGGATGATGTCGTGTCAAGAGTCTCCCGTCTTTTACCTCAGCTGGTCTCTGGTGGTTGGGGGCGTGGCCTACCTGTGTCATCAGCGGCGTGAACACACGGCGTACGGTCGTTACACGTGTGAAGGTGTTCGCTGCTGTTCAGCCAAACTGGGCTGGTTCCTGCAGGAGGTTCCGTCTCTGCTGCTGCCGCTGCTGCTCCTGCAGGAGGAGGAGGATCTGGATCAGACCGGGCCCGGGACCGGGAGGACGCTGCTGCTCTGCACCTTCATGCTTCATTATTTCTACAGGTCAGAGTCTGTAAACCACTCACTCTCCCACACCAAAGTCCATAGAGAAAACCAGTGATTTTAGCTCACAGGGACACAGGAGCTGCTGGTCCTCTGCTGCCTCGTGTGGTCACTTTGTGTCACTGAGTTAAGTCTATAGTAAATATTTTAAAAGCTGAATTCACTAAAATCAGACATTGTAACAATCAACAACTACTTCGGTAAAGTTGGAAAGATATTCACAGATTCGGACTTTCGGCTTCAATAGCTTGTAAACGAAACGTTCTATAAACACAAGCGTAGTCTCTTCTCAATCAGAATTGTTCTCAATGAGCTACAGTAACATTTTCATCCAACAGACCTGAATTCCGGGCTGGAAGAATAACATTATTCTCTATGCACAGCGAGACGAGTGTGAGGCGAGTGTGAGGCGAGTGCCCAGGGACCGTCTACAAATTGCAACACAAGAGCAAGATGCTGCAAACAAAAACCAATAACTCCACTGTTATACAGTACAGAGACTCCAAAATCACTACACACACCAAGGGTCTCCTCATGGTCATACTCCAAGAGCTGTTTTGTCAAAATGTGCCTTTTTTGAATATTGGTGATTTTTTATTGGTATAAATCAGTAATATCTACCAATAATAATCAATAACTCCACTGTTATACAGACTCCAAAATCACTACACACATCTTTGGCCTCCCTATCAACATACTACACCTGCTAATTATGGAAATGATGACTTGTCTCACTACACCTCTTATTTTGGACAACATTGTTTTTAAACAATTTTGCTGAATTTTTCTGTGAAATAATTTTCAATCACTTTGCCACTGTACATTGTAGTCATCAAACTCACCTCAGTCAATGATGACCTTCCCATGGTCACACTACACCTCTTATTTTGGACAAAATTAATTCTAAACAATTTAGGTGAATTTTTATGTATGAACTAATATAACCAAATTACATTGAACGAGCAGTCATCATATCACATCAAAAAACTGTAAATGGCTTTTTAGGGATGGGGTGGTCAATATTCAGGTTGTTAAAAGAGGAACATTACAAATTACCAGTTGAGTGGCAACATGTTATCATTACAGGGTTGACAGTCAGCTTAACCAGCTTTGTAATTAACAGTTTATGACTGTACTAAGTTAAATGCATATACAAATATAGTTCTGTGCTTATAGATACAAAATGACCCATGAGTGCAACTACATTATATGTACTTACAGTATATTACACCAACAACCACACTGAACTTGGATAGAGACAAAAACACTTTTATAGATGGTTTTGGCAATGCATTTCATGATTTTTTTTATGCATGGGAATGCAAGTCCAAAAGGCTGTAATAGTTTGGGGCACAACCTCTGCCATCTCTTCACTGTATGATTTAAGCAGCACCCATGCATGCTGCCCAGACCACAGGCCAAATTTTAAACAAAATTGTTTATAGTTGTTTATAGAGGTGTAGTGAGACCATGGTGATGACATATTTTGTCTGTGCTGATTTTTAAAACACTACGATTAAGAGGAGTTAACCTATTGATTTTTTCCCCCAATAAAATATATATTGTAAATAGGCCAAGTCATCATTTCCATAATTAGCAGGTGTAGTATGTTGATAGGGAGGTCATAGATGTGTGTAGTGATTTTGGAGTCTGTATAACAGTGGAGTTATTGATTATTATTGGTAGATATTACTGATTTATACCAATAAAAAATCACCAATATTCAAAAAAGGCACATTTTGACAAAACAGCTGTTGTAGTATGACCATGAGGAGACCCTTGGTGTGTGTAGTGATTTTGGAGTCTCTGTACTGTATAACAGTGGCGTTATTGATTAATATTGTTAGATATTACTGATTTATACCAATAAAAAAATCTCCAATATTCAAAAAAGGCACATTTTGACAAAACAGCTGTTGTAGTATGACCATGAGGAGACCCTTGGTGTGTGTAGTGATTTTGGAGTCTCTGTAATGTATAACAGTGGCGTTATTGATTAATATTGTTAGATATTACTGATTTATACCAATAAAAAAATCTCCAATATTCAAAAAAGGCACATTTTGACAAAACAGCTGTTGTAGTATGACCATGAGGAGACCCTTGGTGTGTGTAGTGATTTTGGAGTCTCTGTAATGTATAACAGTGGCGTTATTGATTAATATTGTTAGATATTACTGATTTATACCAATAAAAAAATCTCCAATATTCAAAAAAGGCACATTTTGACAAAACAGCTGTTGTAGTATGACCATGAGGAGACCCTTGGTGTGTGTACTCATTTTGGAGTCTCTGTACTGTATAACAGTGGAGTTATTGATTTTTGTTTGCAGCATCTTGCTCTTGTGTTGCAATTTGTAGACAGTCCCTGGGCACTCGCCTCACACCCGTCTCGCTGTCACTGCGCATAGAGAATAATCTTCCAGCCCGGAATTTAGGTCTGCTGGATGAAAATGTTACTGTAGCTCGTTGAGTACACAATTCTGATTGAGAAGAGACTACGCTTGTGTTTATAGAACATTTCGTTTACAAGCTATTGAAGCCGAAAGTCAGAATCTGTGAATATCTTTACAACTTTACCGAACTTCAACAACTCCTGTGTGTGCTGTGATGTTAAAATCACTGATTTTCTCTATGGACTTTGGTGTGTGTGTGTGTGTGTGTGTGTGTGTGTGTGTGTGTGTGTGTGTGTGTGTGTGTGTGTGTGTGTGTGTGTGTGTGTGTGTGTGTGTGTGTGAGTGTGTGTGAGAGTGGTTTTTCCTGTATAGGAGAGTCTTTTGTTGTCGACAAACATTCCTAACATTCATGTCAGCACATGATGAAACTTTAACTGACATCATGTGACCATGAACACACAGTGACAGGGTGTGTGACTGTGGAGAGTGATGGTGACCTCCTGACCTCAGTGAACTCCTGACCTCAGTGACCTCGTGACCTCAGTGACCTCAGTGACCTCCTGACCTCAGTGACCTCACTGACCTCAGTGAACTCAGTGACCTCAGTGACCTCAGTGACCTCCTGACCTCAGTGACCTCACTGACCTCAGTGAACTCACTGACCTCAGTGACCTCCTGACCTCAGTGACCTCCTGACCTCAGTGACCTCACTGACCTCAGTGACCACCTGACCTCACTGACCTAAGTGACCTCCTGACCTCAGTGAAGCTCCTGACCTCAGTGTCCATGTGTCTGTCAGGAGTTGTATCTACGCCCCCCTGACCAGAGGGAGGCCCCTCCCCCTGAAGACGGTTGTCCAGGCGACCATCTTCTGCTCAGTCAACGGTTTCTTGCAGAGTCATCACCTGCTTCACTGCACACACTTCCATCACAGCTGGAGCAGCAGAGTGAGGCAGACTGGAGGTCAGTCACATGACTCACTTCACCTTTGACCCCAGCACAGCTGTCCACACTTGAAGACATGTCCTGTCTGTCCTGTCCTCTTTACCTTCAGGTCTCCTTCTGTTTGTCCTCGGTCTGAGCATCAACGTCCACAGCGACCACATCCTGCGCAACCTGAGGAAACCTGGAGAGGTGGTCTACAGGATCCCCTACGGTACTGAGACCACATCACCATTCACACTAGATCCTCATTCACACCTGATTAACACCAGATCCCCATTCACACCAGTTCCTGATTCATACCTGATCCAGATTCCCACCACATCCTCATTCACACCAGATCCAGATTCATACCAGATCACCATTCACACCACATCCTCATTAACACCTGATCCTCATTCACACCAGGTCACCATTTACACCTGATACAGATTCACACCATTTGAACAGTGTCCCACAGAGTGAACAGGGTCAAACTGGTCCTGGACTTCCTGTTTCCTGTTATAGGTGGGATGTTTGAGTTTGTGTCCGGTGCAAACTTCTTCGGGGAGATCGTGGAGTGGTGTGGTTACGCTGTAGCGGCGTGGACCTTCCCCGCCTTCGCCTTCGCCTTCTTCACCGTCTGCTCCATCGGGCCCAGAGCGCTCCACCACCACAGGTGCGCGACTAACTGCTGAGCCACGCTCTGTGCGTCACTAACTGCTGAGTCACACTCTGTGCTTCACTAACTGCTGAGTCACACTCTGTGCTTCACTAACTGCTGAGTCACGCTCTGTGCGTCACTAACTGCTGAGTCACACTCTGTGCTTCACTAACTGCTGAGTCACGCACTGTGTGTGACTAACTGCTGAGTCACACTCTGTGCTTCACTAACTGCTGAGTCACGCTCTGTGCTTCACTAACTGCTGAGTCATGCTCTGTGCGTGACTAACTGCTGAGTCACGCTCTGTGCGTCACTAACTGCTGAGTCACGCTCTGTGTCACGCTCTGTGCGTCACTAACTGCTGAGTCACGCTCTGTGCGTCACTAACTGCTGAGTCACGCTCTGTGTCACGCTCTGTGCGTCACTAACTGCTGAGTCACGCTCTGTGTCACGCTCTGTGCTTCACTAACTGCTGAGTCACGCACTGTGTGACTAACTGCTGAGTCACATTCTGTGCTTCACTAACTGCTGAGTCATGCTCTGTGCGTGACTAACTGCTGAGTCACGCTCTGTGCGTCACTAACTGCTGAGTCACGCTCTGTGTCACGCTCTGTGCGTCACTAACTGCTGAGTCACATTCTGTGCTTCACTAACTGCTGAGTCACGCTCTGTGCTTCACTAACTGCTGAGTCATGCTCTGTGCGTGACTAACTGCTGAGTCACGCACTGTGTGTGACTAACTGCTGAGTCACGCTCTGTGCTTCACTAACTGCTGAGTCACGCACTGTGTGTGACTAACTGCTGAGTCACATTCTGTGCTTCACTAACTGCTGAGTCACACTCTGTGCTTCACTAACTGCTGAGTCACGCACTGTGTGTGACTAACTGCTGAGTCACATTCTGTGCGTCACTAACTGCTGAGTCACGCTCTGTGCTTCACTAACTGCTGAGTCACGCTCTGTGCTTCACTAACTGCTGAGTCACGCACTGTGTGTGACTAACTGCTGAGTCACGCTCTGTGCTTCACTAACTGCTGAGTCACACTCTGTGCTTCACTAACTGCTGAGTCACACTCTGTGCTTCACTAACTGCTGAGTCACGCACTGTGTGTGACTAACTGCTGAGTCACATTCTGTGCGTCACTAACTGCTGAGTCACGCTCTGTGCTTCACTAACTGCTGAGTCACGCTCTGTGCGTCACTAACTGCTGAGTCACGCTCTGTGCGTCACTAACTGCTGAGTCACGCTCTGTGCGTCACTAACTGCTGAGTCACGCTCTGTGCTTCACTAACTGCTGAGTCACGCTCTGTGCGTCACTAACTGCTGAGTCACGCTCTGTGCGTCACTAACTGCTGAGTCACGCTCTGTGTCACGCTCTGTGCGTCACTAACTGCGTCACGCTCTGTGCGTCACTAACTGCTGAGTCACGCTCTGTGCGTCACTAACTGCTGAGTCACGCTCTGTGCGTCACTAACTGCTGAGTCACGCTCTGTGCGTCACTAACTGCTGAGTCACGCTCTGTGCGTCACTAACTGCTGAGTCACGCTCTGTGCATCACTAACTGCTGAGTCACGCTCTGTGCGTCACTAACTGCTGAGTCATGCTCTGTGTCACGCTCTGTGCGTCACTAACTGCTGAGTCACATTCTGTGCTTCACTAACTGCTGAGTCACGCTCTGTGCTTCACTAACTGCTGAGTCACGCTCTGTGCGTCACTAACTGCTGAGTCACGCTCTGTGCGTCACTAACTGCTGAGTCACATTCTGTGCTTCACTAACTGCTGAGTCACGCTCTGTGCTTCACTAACTGCTGAGTCATGCTCTGTGCGTGACTAACTGCTGAGTCACGCACTGTGTGTGACTAACTGCTGAGTCACGCTCTGTGCTTCACTAACTGCTGAGTCACGCACTGTGTGTGACTAACTGCTGAGTCACATTCTGTGCTTCACTAACTGCTGAGTCACACTCTGTGCTTCACTAACTGCTGAGTCACGCACTGTGTGTGACTAACTGCTGAGTCACATTCTGTGCGTCACTAACTGCTGAGTCACGCTCTGTGCTTCACTAACTGCTGAGTCACGCTCTGTGCTTCACTAACTGCTGAGTCACGCACTGTGTGTGACTAACTGCTGAGTCACGCACTGTGTGTGACTAACTGCTGAGTCACGCTCTGTGCTTCACTCACTGCTGAGTCACATTCTGTGCTTCACTAACTGCTGAGTCACACTCTGTGCTTCACTAACTGCTGAGTCACGCACTGTGTGTGACTAACTGCTGAGTCACATTCTGTGCGTCACTAACTGCTGAGTCACGCTCTGTGCTTCACTAACTGCTGAGTCACGCTCTGTGCGTCACTAACTGCTGAGTCACGCTCTGTGCGTCACTAACTGCTGAGTCACGCTCTGTGCTTCACTAACTGCTGAGTCACGCTCTGTGCTTCACTAACTGCTGAGTCACGCTCTGTGCGTCACTAACTGCTGAGTCACGCTCTGTGCGTCACTAACTGCTGAGTCACGCTCTGTGCGTCACTAACTGCTGAGTCACGCTCTGTGCGTCACTAACTGCTGAGTCACGCTCTGTGCGTCACTAACTGCTGAGTCACGCTCTGTGCATCACTAACTGCTGAGTCACGCTCTGTGCGTCACTAACTGCTGAGTCATGCTCTGTCCCAGAGGCTCACCTGAGGATCTACTTCCTGTCTTCTCCACAGAGACTACCAGCAGAGGTTTGAAGACTATCCTCGCTGCAGGAAAGCTCTGATCCCCTTCATACTGTGACCCTGAGGTGGGAGGGGCCTAAATGTCACCACAGCTCATGTTGTCACAGCAGCTTGTAACACAAAAACCTCAGTGTCTGTGAATAAAGTGGAACTGAACAAACCCTCTCAGAGTTCAGTCAATAATTACACTGTTAAATTAATACATGAAGTTAAATATTTAAAATGTGAAAATAATAACAATATATATGTATTTAAGTATTTTATATGTTCATTTATCAACAGTCTGTAGGTGGCGGTAATGAGGCTTAAGTACTTGGCGTCTCCCGCCATTCAAACAGTAGAACAAGGAAGTAGCTGCTGTACTAACTGAAGAGATCGTACTCGTGTACGCTGCGAGTATGTACTCCAGTCGTACTTCAGTGTGTACTTCAGTTGTACTTCAGTATGTTGACGGCCTACGAATATACATGATGACATGAATGTTTTGATTTGAGCATTTATGGACAGTACATGAGTACTTGTACTTTCTAAACCTTTAAGGCCTAAGTAATTTTTCTGAGTACTTGTACTTGTACATCCTACCCCTTTTAGGCCTGAGTAGTTTTATAACCCTGTAAGGCCATAGTAGTTTTTTGAGTACTTGTACTTTCTAACCCTTTCAGGCCTAAGTAGTTTTTTGGAGTACCTGTACTTTTTAAGTATGCTCCATCCATTCAAGTGAAATGTGTGTATTTGTATTATCCACTGCCTTTGTATCACTGCATTTATTCTATTCCCAATATTTGATTCTAATCTAAAGCCTGACCAGGGACAAAGACCGCACATTAGCTGAAGCTTCACATCTTATCTGCATCACATTGAACCATTTTCTGTGCTAATGTTGTATGTATCGTCTCTGTGAAAGAAACATTCAAATAAAATAGAAATATCATTTGAATTCTCCAGAACTGATCGAGTGAAAAAACAACAACAACGTATCTGAATGAGGTATTTTCTGTCTGTACTTTGATGATCATCAACCGTCCTCCTCAGGCCACGCCCCCAGGCGAAGCGCAGGTGGCACAGTGCGCACACGTCACCAAAACCTCACAGGCAGGTTACCTTAACTCTAACCCTTCCAGTTCCAGACACATTTAAATGCAATAAATAATCACAACAATCACTATTTAATGTAACTATCTGAATCAGCTATAGATATATCATCTATATCGATTGTCCCGTCGCCTCTGACGTCAGATCAAAGGCTGTTGGCACGCGTAATGGAAACTCAGCCTGACTGAATGAACACAGATGAAACCAGGGACGGACTGGGACTAAAAAGCCGTTGTGATGATCCGCTTTATTTATTTATTTACTTATTGACAAGACAGTCACTCATCCATTAGATCCATAGAAACAGCAGAACTCGCTCCCTGGCAGCTGTCAGTGAGCTGCAGGTGAGTCAGGAGGAGAGCGCAGCACCTTCTTTTTTTTTTTTACGGCAACATCCATAGTCCATAGTTTTCTTTGTTTGATACGTCAGGTAATGACGGAGCTGTCCAAAATACCGACGCAGGATTATAATAATAATAATAATAATAATAATATAAAAAGGTCCTATGAACCCGGGGAATAATATGTCATATATGCCTCGATCCCAGTTATCTGCTCATCGCAGAACGTCACTTTCTGTTGAGTGGCTTCAAATTTAATTCAGCACTTCCGTTGAGTCTGCTCTTTCTCCATGTGGACAACTCTTGACTAGTGCAAAATCCTCATTTAAATAGGGCGATCTTAACCACTTCTGCGCCTGTAGTCAATTGCGGCCGCAATCTTAGTAGTTCACCCGCAAAACGTAATCCTGTAGCGGGCGCAGTCTTTCTGCTCGCGCAAGCAATTTAGCGCTCGCTATTTGGAATCTTAGTAAATCAGGCCCTAAGTCTTTAAATCTCTTTGTTTTCAGAGATCATCCTGACCATTACCCAGAAATCACCACTTCAGAGGAATAATGGTGAGTTTGTTTTCTCAGTCAAAACACTGCATTTGTTCTGTATTTCTTTAAATATCCAATCTACACGTCTATTTCTAATCTTGTCAATGTCTTGACTATATTTTCTATTAATTTTTCAACTCTTTTGATGAATATAAGTCTGACTTTTAACAGAAAACACAAACAATTGTATAGTTGAGTCTAAACTTCAGAACAGTAGTGTGTGATTGCTCCATGTTTAGGTGGTCTGACTTGTTGCATAGAGGTTCCTTCACATGTGTTTTTATCTTTGACATTTTTGTATTTGAAGCACATGTTTTCTCTGTGCTGTGTGTTTGTGAATCGTCTCTGACTTTAATGTTCTGATGACACTTTCGTCTTTTGATTTCAGGCTTTTATTCTTTTATTCGCTCTGATCTCAGCAGCCGTCTGTGCACCGGTGAGTCGTCCAGGCGACTGCACTGATGTGTACGATGGAGGTTCTCTAAACAATGGTGTGCACACAATCTACCCAGGAGGACCAACGAAGCCTGTCCAGGTCTACTGTGACATGGGCTCTCATGAGGACAGTGTGAGATGGACTGTACGTATATGTTCCATCATCATTTGTACATTGTTATTCTATGAATCACTGAAGTGCTGCTCGTCTAACGTCATTGCTTCTCTACCACAAGTTCATGGAAGACTTTGTCTAAATGTGGTTGGTTGGTTGGTAGGTAGATAGATGGACATGTGGGTCAGAAGGAACTGTGATGATCTCAGTTTTACGACCTTATATCAGTGTCGTCATCATCATCTATCACCAAAACATTATTATTGATCGAGCTACAGCTGGTGATGGATTAGATTGGAGAAATTCCACCTAACACACAAATCTACTGCAGGTGATTCAGAGAAGACAAGACGGCTCTGTGGACTTTTATCGTGGATGGGACGAGTATGTATCTGGATTTGGACAAACATCAGGATCATACTGGCTGGGTAAGAGTTGAGACTTTAGCATTATTGCTACACTAATTGTTGAGTTTGATCACAGCTCTCATCAAATGACCTGAGTCAATCTGTCTGTCTTTGACTGTCCCTGCTGATCAACCTTGTCCTCCAGGACTGAAGAACATCCATGTCCTTACTCACAACAAGAAGAAGAGCTATGAATTGAAGATTGACATGGAGGACTTGGATGGCAACAAGGCCTGTGTCTATTATTCCACCTTCTCTGTGTGTTCGGTGCATGACGGCTACAGGCTGATCGTCGGTGGCTTCAGAAATGGAAGATGTGGAGTTGGTGGTGGTGAGTCTTAGTCCTTGTATATCTAGACAGAAAGGTGTTGATTGATCCAAATATTGATTTGATGCCAGCTCTGACAATTGGCTTCAAAACAACACCATTTTGGTACAGTACATATATACAGTATATACAGTGGTACAGTATATAACCAGCGGCATGTACAGCAGGTAATATGTCAAGAAACTGGCAAAGATGACGGACAGCTGTTGTTGCCCGGTATACCAAAACAGTGGAGGAAAAGCAAACAGTCCATTGTTTCAGCAGATCACCAAAGATCCACCTGGTTGATTTGTTTCTTTCAATCTTTCAGTGTTTTTTGGAGTCGAGTGAACGCAAGTTTATCAGAGAATTGAAAATGTTGATATTAAAAAAAAAAAAAAAAAAAAACTGCTAAACTAATTCATGATCATAATCATGATGTAAATGATAAAGATTCTTCTACATTTGATTTCATGAGCTGCATCTCAAATGAACCATCCTATTTTACCGTCACACTTTCTAATCTTTTGTTCATCAGTGCAATAAACTATTTTGATTAGTGAAAACATTGAGCCAGAGAATGGTGATCTCAATTCTAAGCAACAACAAACATGTGATTGACAGTTCTTCCAGAATGGTGCAGCCCTAGTTGAGATATCTCAGGACTGGAATAATGTCTGCTCTGGCTCTTTTCATACTCATGAAAAGCACCAGGGGGCAGTATAAGTGTGACAGCTTCTGCAGTATGAAGTAATTCTTTTACACTTTCATTTTTATTCAGGAGATTCATTGACTTACCATGATGGTATGAAGTTTTCTACATTTGACAAAGACCAGGACAAGGATGAATACAACTGTGCTAAGAGATACCTCGGAGGATGGTGGTACAACAGATGTCACAGGGCTAGTCCTAACAGAGTTTGTGGCAACACAGAGCACGGGATCGGAATCAACTGGTCGACTTGGAAAGGATATAATTATTCTATGAAGTCGATCACAATGAAGATCCGACCCAAACCGTGATGTCAGAGGTCACATGCTCTGCCTGGCCAATAATCAGTCACACAGTCGTCTTTTGTAGTTTGACCAATATGAGTTTGTTGATTATTTATTTTTCCTTAATACTAAGTGCCACCTCTTAGTATTATAATCATAGATGATATTATTATAATTGTAATCATAAATATTATTATTATAATCATATATAGTATTATTATTATCATATATAGTATTATTATTATTTATCATATCAATTATCATAGATATTATGATTATTAACATAGATATTATTAACATAGATATTATTATTATATAATAATCTTATATGATTATTCTAATAATCATATATGATTATTCTAATAATCATATATATTATTATAATAATCATAGATAATATTATTATAGTCATAGATATTATTATTATTATAATCATATATATTATTATCATATATTATTATTATAATCATATATATTATCATATATGATTACAATAATAATAATAATAATAATAATATTATTATTATAATCATATATATTATTATCATATATTATAATAATAATAATAATAATAATCATCATATTATTATGATAGCCTCTTTGGTCCATGGCTCGTTCACAGACCCGAGAGGCATCATGGGAAGGACACTACTGCGCACGCTCTTTGGACCGCCCAACCTGGAAATAAACCCGGACGCGCCACCGGTCGAACATGAGACAGCAGTTTTCAGAGCGAACAACAGCAAAGAGTCCAAAGTAAGTACATTAATTTCGTTTTTAACGTTAAAACAACGATAAAAGCTTGAATTAAACACGATGGTACATATAAGTGTGTTCAAACCGTGTGCCACAGTAGCTAGTGTGCTGTGCTCGCGCCGTGGTGTGTTACAGCTTAGCATAGCAGCGGAGAAAACTTAATGAAAACCCACAGCTAAGCCGAATTGCAAGTTCAACAATTTGTGGTTCCAATTTTCCTTCATGTCTTTTGCACTTTTTTGCCAGCACGGTTTTGAAATGGGTCTTAAATTGTATTCATTGTGGTCTTTAAAAAGTCTTAAATTTGACTTGTTGAAACCTGCAGAGACCCTGTAAGAAAAACCCATGACGCTCTTACTAAAACCAACTCGCTCCGTCTGACAAAAGTAGTCCTTTAGACGTTGTTTATTAGTGAATGAAGTGTTTATTTTGACCAAAGCAGAGTTGATGTGTTAAAACAGTAACGTGTCAGACTGTGGTCAAAGCAGCCGTTACTTGGATTTCTGTTGTCAAATGAGCCGCTGCTAATGTGAACGTCTCCTTTACGTCAATTCTACACTAACGCTCCAGGCCAAGCAGTCCTACTTAGGGTTTTCAAAAGAACTAAGAAAAATGTTAAATTATACATGATGAAAACAATATGTTATCACTGTGACGACATGTAACATAATCAGGGCTTATAATCCTAACGGGCCTCGAGGTTTCCATTGAAACCCAAGTCACAAATGTGTCATGATTACGGTTGTTTTGTTCTTGTCAATAAAGATGTGATATTTAGGGATGCACCGATAATTCAGAAACACAGAGTTCACTGTGGAACAGCAACTATTAAACGATGGAAAGTCTCTTTGTGCTAAAGTGAAACTTGGCTTCATACCATGCTGATTCTGAACTCCCCCGACATTAACTTCACACAGAGAACATTGTCTCTGTCTTTGAGCAGTTCACTGAAGACATCTCATCTGATGCATCTGTTATTGTCTTCATTACAGCCAAACTAAAGCGTCTTCTACATTTTAGTTCTGAAAGTGAACTTTGACCCGATTCACTGTACACAGTAAAAGTGCTTGGTCCAATAAAACTGAAATCATAAACTACGAACAATTGTTGTCAAAGAAACACAAAACAAGACAAGATCATATATTCCTTTATTGTTGTTTTCTTTTGAAAGGCACGGTCAAAGGTTTGGCTTCTGGACTAAAGAGACAAGAGACTTGATCCAGGGAAACCAGGCTGTTGATGACTGAGCTGCACAGGGAACTGTTGCTGTGATTTCCTGTAAATCCAGAGGGAGGAGCAGTGAACATCAAACTATTCTGTGACTTTGCTTCAGTCGCCAATTTAACGGCTGATCCTCCCCGGCTCGGCTGCAGTTCGTTTATCTCATTCTCCAGACATACTTACTTCCGGTATTAGCTCCTTGTACATCTAGGTAAATAAACTCACTTTTATTTTACCTCCTGTGTCCTTGTCTGCTTCCGAGTCCTCAAATTTAGCTCCTTAGTCGTTTTCCTTAAGAAAATGTAACAACTTTATTTACTTCATGCACAAGTAGCATGAAGTACTTTTACTGTGTGACATTTTCTCATCTTCAAACGGACACATGGAAAATGTAAATAAAGGCAGGATTTGTATGTGATAAAGTCGGAGGCTCGTATGTTTGTGTCTCTGGATATCAACACATGAAACTGTATCTAACATTCAGATGACTTTAATGCAGGCAGCAGCCCTTTAATAACATGCAAGCAGTGGAGCCTAGCACCATCTACTGGCCATAGGCTGCTATAGCATCCAAATCAGTTGGTAACATGAAGTGCAGATTTCATCAAATACCTACCTGGAAGACAACAGAAAACTCCTGTTGTCTTCCAGTTTCCTCTGGTGTGATTGGTCACTGTTCCACTGCAGAGTTTGAGAGGGGAACATTTTAAAGTGCTTTAAATATGATGCTTTCAGTGGAGCAGTGACAAGTAATTGAGGAGCTCATTGACACAAACAAAGAGAAAAAGGGCTCTTTTTTTATATATATATATATATATATATATATATATATTAGGTTTACAGCATAAAACAAATTATTTTTCTCAAAAGAGCTCTGTTAATCTTTATATTGGGACGGTTTATACATTTAGTCTGTGTGTTTGTCAGTGTCAGCTCACAGTCTATGAAGGTGTATTTGGTGCAAAAGTCACAAGCGCATTTAACTGCAGATTTTGCATGCGCACACCATTCGCGTAGCCAGCAATGGGACTGGGCGGCACTGGCCCGCCCAGTTTACTCACTGGCCCACCCAGCCAAGTATGATAAAAATGTATTTTGTTTAAAGAAGGTTAGCCTGGACACTGACGTTTGTTTCCCGGCACAGTTGCTCTCTCCCGGTCAGTGTAACGCGCCAGGTTTACCTGCGGATTTATCCCTACACTGACGCTGCCCCCACGCAGCGACAAAAAACGTCATAAAACCATATCTAACTTTAACAAACACAGACATGCTGCATACCCACAGAAACGTCAGAAACTCAGCTAAAAGCTCATATAAACCATTTTTATGTTCACCAAACTCAGTTAAAACACCGACGGATGAAACCAGCAGCAGTGAAAAAAAACGTTACAGCGCACACATTGAAAAGCGGCACCGGATCGTCAACGTGATTATGTAAACAAAAAAAACGTGTCGACTGGACAACGGAGAATCCACACATTCCAGCGGTACCATTTTTATCATTCTACGACCAAGATTCACGGAACCAGCCCCAAAATAAGAGCAAAACAACAACTGACTTTCAAGAAATACAAGCAAAGATGTCGTCTTACCTTTGCTGTTTATCAAAACAAGTTATTTCCACCAGAACAAAACCTCTTCTAATAAAGAACTACACTTTCCAGCATGTTTTGGGAACAAATCCGGTCTGATTGATCATTACAGAGCGACATTAGATCGTTTTGATTAGTGAAGGGCGAATGTCCGCACAAATGCGTCATATGCATTTATGTCCTTTTGACTCGCTAATGAAGTGATTCACACACATTTGGAGTCCGGAGCCCGATTCTATGAGTTTTGATGTTTAAAACAAGCTGTCAATCACGCACTTTGACCAAGGTAAGCCAGAGCTATGGCGCTGCGAACTGAAGACGCTGCAGTCACAGAGTTGTTATTACGCACCGCACAGGGAGCATCCATTTAGAGACAGTTATCATACTTTTTTTTTTTTTTCAAAACAAGTTCTTTTTAGAC
Source organism: Microchirus variegatus (assembly GCF_963457635.1). Lineage (NCBI taxonomy): Eukaryota > Metazoa > Chordata > Actinopteri > Pleuronectiformes > Soleidae > Microchirus > Microchirus variegatus. The sequence goes on along the minus strand of NC_139813.1, from coordinate 2,067,224 downwards.
CAATAGTGACATATAAATAAAATTAAATGGGTTTTTAATAATTTGGTACCTAAGAAATCTCGAATGTATATATATATATATAAATGTACATCTGAACAATAGTTTATCACAATTTCCTAACTCTGAGTCATATATTGACCAATTACAAAGAACTGTAGCCTACTGCTACAAGAAAAATCAGTGTGCCAAGTTGTGTCTAAGATGAATGGGAGGCCATGACTGAGCAAACACTCAAAAAAGGATTAATGTACATGCCAATCATTTCAATAACTTACTTCTTATGTAGACCCGTGTCTTGGGGCGTGGTTGGGTCCGAGGACCTCCCCCAGAGATGCCCTCAGCAATGGGTCGCCCACTGTTCTGACTGAGGGCCATCTCTTCAACCGCTGTGAGAGGTGGTGGTGGTGGACCGCCACCTGTCTTTCGGGCCTCAGCCTTTTTTCTGTTGGTATAATGTAGATCAAATTCAAACATATCCAGAAAATACACATTTGGACACTTGTATGTGTGGAAGGCATTTAGGTGTTGCTTTAATATGGACAAAAATAAATATTGACAGTGTTTTTTCTTTGTGTAGCAGATTTCCCTAATTAAATGTAGATAAGATAGATAAATATATCTATCACATGTTGAATAGCGCCTAAATGCTGTTTAATGAGGGCAGGCTAAACAAAATTGCTTGTACTTAAAGGTGGATTATGTAATAAATTTAGAGCAACTGGCCATAAAATCCTCCTAATATGTCACAGAGGACCAGGAATAATGTTCATTTAACATACTGTACTCACCCACAAAACTATTAAAACTAACTAAAAAAAAATATTTGCCTTAAAAAAATATTTTCCACACCGGAAAGTTTGTTTATGTTTTGAAACTATGTTTTGGCATGACGCGCCATCTACCGCCGTCTACCAATCATACCAGTCAGTAGATTCTCAGCGTTGAGCAGCCATGGGTTGCCAGTAGCTACAATTGAAATGAAACGAAAGGAAACCTAAAAGACCTTGGTATGAATGTCAAAAACGCCAAGATAACGTTTGCGGCAAAGCAAGGGTCTATATAGGACATGCTTTTGAACGGTGGAGAGCGTTTAAAGCTGAGAGGAATTTCAAAACGGATGCAGAATGGGCTCTTCTCCTAGACAGGTAAGTTCAGCTTGGCTAACTAAGTTAGCATCATAGCTCGACTGTCGAGTTCTGTGTTTTGAACTGTTCGCTCGGTTTTGGGGCTGCCGTACTGACGCACCGAAGGGTATGGCAGCCGCTCCCGGCCACCGCGAAGGGTATGGCAGCTGCCGGGCCGCCGCCAAAATACCTAACAGAGTACACGATTAAGTCGATTTCGCCCAACTTTGACATGGAATAAAACGCTTAATTCCCATAAGTAGTCCAATATTCATACACCACTAAACTCAGTGCTTCCAAGATTACCTGCATGAATAATATCAAGTCTTTTACTGTGTACTTTTTGAGTAATCCTCTGTCAAAATCCCTAACACAGGAGATGATTAAGTCTATTTCTCCCAAACTTGACATGGAATAAAAAACTTATTTCCCATAAGTAGTCCAAGATTCATACACTATTGAACTTAGTACTTCCTAGATTACCTGCATGACTAATATCAAGTACTTTTACTGTGTACTTTTTGAATAATCCTCTTTCAAAATCCTTTACAGTGTACAAGATTAAGTCGATTTCGCCCAACTTTGACATGGAATAAAAAGCTTATTCCCCATAAGTAGTCCAAGATTCATACACTACTGAATTAAGTACCTCCTAGACTACCTACATGAATAATATCAAGTACTTTTACTGTGTACTTTTTGAGTAATCCTCTGTCAAAATCCTTTACAGAGTACACCGTTAAGTCTACTGCACCCAACTTTGACATGGAATAAAAAGCTTATTTCCCATAAGTAGTCCAAGATTCATACACTATTGAACTAAGTACTTCATAGACTACATGCATGAATATTATCAATTACTTTTACTGTGTACTTTTTGAGTAATCCTCTGTCAAAATCCTTTACAGAGTACACGATTAAGTCTACTTCAACCAAATTTGACATGGAATAAAAAGCTTATTTCCCATAAGTAGTCCAATATTCATACACCACTGAACTCAGTACTTCCAAGATTACCTGCATGAATAATATCAAGTACTTTTTGAGTAATGCTCTGTCAAAATCCTTTACAGAGTACACGATTAAGTCGATTTCACCCAACTTTGACATGGAATAAAAAGCTTATTTCCCATAAGTAGTCCAAGATAATAATAAAAAACGCAGCGCAACACACAATTTCTGCTGTTATGTGAGAGCGTGACTCCGGTTGTTAATGTTAAAATGAAAGGACGGATTAGGTTGCGTATGTAAATGATGGACTGTGACGTGAAACAGTACCGCTCAAAAAGAATAATCATCTCCTGACGAATATTTAATTCTCTGTGCAGTAATGCTGCACCTTCATCCACAGGATCACTGTCAAAAGGACATGGTAGTGAAAAAGTCGCCACCTAATATAACTTCTAATGTAGATGCAGAACAGACGCAGAACTATACTACGCTAAAACTCTGCTGACTGAATGAATGAGGAAATCAAATACCGTGTGTGTCTGAAAGAGGGCGGAGACAGAGAGAAACTCAAGGTTTGCGGAGAAAAACCTGGTCCTGACCAGGTTAGGTTCAAAGAGCATGTTACCATGGTAACTGACCTAAAGCTTAAGTTACCTCTCTCTGTGAAACAGGCTAGAGTTACTCCTCTTTCTCTGGTTTGACTTACCTCCCTTTGTGAAACGGAAAACTCAGAGTTTCCCTCATTTCAGGGTTAACAGACTCAGAGTTTTCACTAAACCTGCTTTGTGAAACGGACCCCTGCAGTCTTTAGCGGCTTCTACAGGAGATCGAGGGATTTTAGACTCCCTCAAGTCTAGACAATCGGCCTCAGCCAACCTGCCTGACGTTTCAGCACAGGGAGCTCTGGTCAGGTCTCGGTTCATGAACACCTCGGAAATGGACGCCCCCTACCATTTTTTCTTTGGGCTGGAGCAGAAAAATGGACAAAGGAAGACCATTCACTTTTTACACACGGGTGGTGGCTCTGAAGTCTCAGATTCTTCTGAGATCAGGAAGTTTGCTGCCAGTTTCTACAAGGAACTTTTTAAGAGTGAGTGGACAAATAATCCAGATGTGTACAGCAGGTTCTTCAGGGGTCTCCCTCAGGTGAATAACGACCAAAACTCCCAGCTGGCAGCAGAGTTGACCCACCCGGAGCTTCTTACAGAGGTCGCACCCTGATCCTAAACAACCTGGGGTCCGTTTCAGAAAACAGGTTCAACAAACTCTCAGTCTAACCCTGAACTCTGAGTTGATCTACTCTGAGATAGGAAACTCTGAGTTTTCGGTTCCACAACAGCTGATTTGAGTTAGTTTGTTCAACTCGGAGTAGTTTCACCTCGAGTTAAGCGCATGCACCACAAGTATAAAAAGACAGCATGAATGGAGCCCCTTTTCGACGAGTCACCATGACAACGGGGAAGCGGAGGGTGACGTTCTTCACCCAATTGAGTTGGAAATATTAATGCGCTCATACGGTGAGTTTGTGCATGTTTTTAGAAGGAAGTGTAACAACAGCAAAAGAAAGGGAGACGACGTCGGAGAGAACACTGCTGCTGATGCGGAAGTTTAAATATTGTCCTTTGCACAATCACAATAATATTACAGGGGGAAACTGCTTGAGTTGTAGACTATTTTTTTTTTTCAAACAAATATTTATTGGATTTTCTTTTTTTTTTGTACTGCAAAAATATACATAGCAAGTAGAAACAATAAAAAAGAAAACAAACAAAACAAAAAACAGATAGCATGCACAAACAGCACACCCAAACAAAACAATCGTACAAAACGCATCCACCCCCGACCCTTCCTCCCCACAACCAAGGAAACATACCAGTTATGTTAAATTGACATGAAACTGAGAAAGAAATAATATAAATATGACATAGTCTGCATACATGTACACCTAAGGTACATTGGAATACTTAAAGTATATAGGTGCAAATGAGCAGATATTTACACAATGAATAAACTCAAAACTAAAAAAAAACTAAAAAATAATAATAATAATAATAAAAAAAAAATATATATATATATATATATAATAGTAAATAATAATAATACAGATAGTAACAAATAAATAAAACATAAAATAATAACAGCCACAATGCGAATCAATTCAGTACATCAGTTCACCAGTTCAGTCAAATCGGTTCATCACTCCCTCCATCGCTCCGTATCCCTTCATTTTCCAAGAAATTATAAAAAATTTCCAAATATTCCAAAACCTATCAATCTTGTTTTTTGTGAAATAACTTATCTTTTCCAGAGCCAGATAGGAAGTCACTCCGTTCAACCATTCAGAAACGCCACAGATAGTTGTTTTTTTCCATGATCCAGCAAGGCACCTTTTAGCCTCCAAAAGGCACATAACAATTAAAGATTTTTTATCATTAGTTACCATAAAATTAACAGGGTAAATATTTAGGATACACAACTTAGGATCAGAAGGCATCACTTTGCCAATAATTCGGCCAATAATGTTCAGTATCTCTCTCCAGAAGCGTGCGACCTGTGGACAACTCCACATGCAATGAAACAGTGACCCCTTCTGATGGCTACATTAAATGCACGTCAGGAATGTTGGGGTTAAAATGGTGTAGTTTGACAGGAGTAATGTACTGTCTACTCATCCATTTATAATGTAACAGTATAGAATGTGTGTTAAGAGATTGTGTTTTCACCAAAGTGCAGGCTTCAGACCATTCTTCCTCTGATACTTTTTCATCTAAATCCATATTCCAAGCCCTTAAAATATTATTTGAAGACTCATTAGATCCGCCAACAAACAGATTATAAATCACAGACACCTGTCCCCTAGCCCTTAGATATTTTAAAGTGGTGTCTTCTAAAATAGACAAGGGAGGGAGGGGCTAGGCTATTACCCTGTTTAGATAGAACATAATCTCTGATTTGAAGATATTTGTAATGATTAGGTGGCGTGGACCCGAAAGCAGACGGAGACGGAAGGCTATTTCAAAACAATATAAATTTATTTTCAAGAACGTAAAACATAAAACGACTTCCCAAAAGTGGGAAGCGATAGGGGATAGATGGAGTGATAGGAGGAAAATTGTCCTTGCAGCTACTGCGGGGGTGACTCGGCAGGTCGGCGGAAATCCAGAGTGGAAACAACTCACGAACGTGGCACAGGAGATCCCAGGAGAGTAGGGAGACCGGAACAGCCAAGGAGTTGAAGACCAGCAGGAGACGTGACGACCTGGAGCGGAGACGAACTGGTAAGTATCTTTGTAAGGTAAGTACAGCGAGAGAGCTAGCAGCATGTCTTTACCCATGTAAGTTAGAGAACGATCTGACCCCGGTGAGGAGAAATGGCTCCGCCTTTAAGCCCCGCTGATTACACATCTGGTGCAGGTGAGGAGGAGCCGCGCAGGTGCAAGTGATCACCGGTGTCTGGGAACTGGGTCAGCCACGCCCCCTGCAGAGTCAGAGGAGAGGGGAAAGAGCAGCAGCCACAAAAAACAACACTAATAATAAAATTGAGGAGAAGGTGCAGGTGGAATCGTGACAGTACCTCCCCCTCAAAGAGCGCCTCCTGGCGCTAGGCCAGGCTTATCCGGGTGGGTCCGATGGAAGTCCCTCAGCAAGTCTTTGTCCAGGATGAAATGGCGTGGAACCCAGGATCTCTCCTCCGGGCCGTACCCCTTCCAGTCGACGAGGTACTGGTGACCCCGGCCCCTGCGTCGGCTGTCCAGGATACGCCTGGCTGTGTAGGCCTCCCCCCCGTCGATAAACCTTGGTGGAGGAGGAGGGTTGGAGGGTGGGACCAGGTCCGACTCCTCCACTGGTTTTAGGAGTGAGACGTGGAAGGTCGGGTGGACTCGTAGAGCTCTAGGAAGCTTCAGGCGGGCGGCGGACTTGTTGACCATCCGCTCGATGACAAACGGCCCAATGAAACGAGGCGCCAACTTCCGGGACTCGACCTGTAGGGGAAGGTCTTTAGATGACAGCCATACCTTTTGTCCCAGACGATAGTCTGGAGCCGGGATGCGGTGGCGATTGGCCTGCCTCTGGCTCTGGATGGAAGATCGTTGAAGGGATGACCGGACCTGTCTCCACACCGCGTGGCACCAGCGAAGGTAGGTCTGGACAGAAGGAACGGCGACCTCCTCCTCCTGGAAGTCGAAGAGGGGTGGTTGGTAGCCCAGGGTCGCCATGAATGGAGAGATGCCGGTAGATGCGGAGACCAAGGAATTGTGCGCGTATTCCACCCATGGAAGCATGGAACTCCAGGAGGCGGGGTGGCGGGCGGCGACACAACGGAGGGCACTCTCCATGCTTTGGTTGGCCCGTTCTGTTTGGCCGTTAGACTGAGGGTGATAGCCGGACGTGAGGCTGGTGGACGCCCCCAACGCCGAGCAGAACGCCTTCCAGACCTGGGAAGTGAACTGAGGCCCTCTGTCTGAGACGATGTCCTGCGGGAACCCGTGGAGTCGGAAGACGTGTTCGACTAGGAGGTCCCCCGTCTCGATGGCAGTTGGGAGCTTGGTGAGCGGTATATAGTGGACGGACTTCGAAAACCGGTCCACCACCGTCAGGACCGTGGTGTTTAGGCGAGACGGTGGTAGACCGGTAACGAAGTCCACCGCAATGTGGGACCAGGGACGACGTGGAATGGAGAGCGGCTGCAGGAGACCAGCTGGAGGGCGGTTCGAGGTCTTCCCTCGGGCACAGACGGGACAGGCTCGGATGTACTCAGCAGTGTCCTGCGGCATGGAGGGCCACCAAAACCGCTGGCGGAGGAACCGGAGAGTGCGATTGTGGCCGGGATGACATGTAAGCTTAGAGCCGTGTGCCCACTGTAACACCTCAGATCGTGCCGCGCCCGGGACGAAGAGCCGATTGGGAGGGCCGTCTCCTGGGTCTGGTTCCTCTACTTGGGCCAGACGAACCCTCTCCTCCACCGGCCAGGAAGCAGCTCCCACGATGCAAGCTGGGGGAATGATCGGCTCGGGAGACAGAGAAGGTGGATCAGGTGAGAATAGTCGAGATAGTGCGTCCGGTTTAACGTTCCTTGACCCAGGTCGGAAGGTAAGGGTAAACACAAATCTCCCCAGGAACAGGGCCCAACGTGTCTGTCTGGAGTTGAGACGTTTAGCGTCTCGTAAATAAGATAAGTTTTTATGGTCTGTCCAAACGATAAATGGAAAAGACGCACCTTCCAACCAATGCCGCCATTCTTGGATTGCCAGCACGACCGCCAACAGCTCCCTGTTCCCCACGTCATAGTTCGCCTCGGCAGGGGAAAGGCGTCGGCTGAAGAAAGCGCATGGGTGCAGTTTTTGGTCGGCAGGCGAGCGTTGCGAGAGAACGGCTCCAACTCCAGTGTCGGAGGCGTCGACCTCGACAACAAACTGTAGGGAAGAGTCAGGGTGGGAGAGGATAGGTGCAGACGTGAACAGTACCTTGAGTCTCTGGAAGGAATTCTCGGCGTCATCGGACCAGCAGAATGGTTGCAGCGGAGAGGTGAGTCGAGTGAGGGGTCCAGCCACCTTGCTGTAGTCCCGGATGAATCGCCGGTAGAAGTTCGCAAAACCAAGGAATCGCTGCAGCTGCTTCCGGTTGGAGGGGGTCGGCCAGTCCCTCACCGCGCTGATCTTGGCCGGGTCTGGAGACAGCTTACCCTGGTCGATAATGAAACCAAGGAAAGGAACTGATGATGCGTGGAAGACGCACTTCTCTGCCTTGGCATACAGTTTGTTCTCCAGCAGTCTTTGCAGCACCATGCGGACATGCTGGACGTGTTCCTGTTCGGACTCCGAGAAGATGAGGATGTCATCCAAATACACGAACAGGAATTTGTCCAGCATGTCACGCAGAATGTCGTTGACTAGGTGCTGAAAGACTGCTGGAGCGTTCGTTAATCCAAAAGGCATGACAAGGTATTCAAAATGTCCTATTGGCGTGTTGAAGGCGGTCTTCCATTCGTCTCCCTCTCTGATGCGAACCAGATGGTACGCGTTGCGAAGGTCGAGTTTGGAGAAAACTTTAGCCTTGCACAGAGGGCTGAAGGCAACGTCCATAAGCGGCAGAGCGTATTTGTTGTGGACCGTGATCTCATTGAGACCACGATAGTCAATACAAGGGCGCAGGGTACCATCCTTCTTCTGGACAAAGAAGAAACCGGCTCCGACAGGGGAAGAAGAGGGACGAATGAGACCAGCGGCCAGAGACTGGTTGACGTATTCTTCCATGCATGAGCGCTCGGTCTGGGAGAGATTATACAGCCGTCGGGAAGGTAATGTGGATCCCGGAAGCAGGTCAATGCCGCAGTCGTATGGTCGATGGGGAGGAAGAGAGAGAGCCAAGTCCTTGGAGAACACCTCCCCGAGGTCGTGGTACGCCGCCGGAATCGTGGAAAGATCTGGAGGCTTGGGAACCGGAACCGGAGTGGTCGAAGGAGCGGGCAGTGCTGAGCGGAGGCAGCGGGAGTGGCATGGAACGCTCCAGCTGGAGAGTTGCCCCGACGACCAGTCGAACCGGGGATTGTGGAGCGCCAACCAGGGCAGGCCCAGCACGATCGGGGAGGAAGACGACGGAATCAGGAATAATTGAAGCAGCTCGTGGTGGTTGCCGGACAGGACCAGGGCGATGGGTCTGGTGCGATGAGTGACTGTGGCCAGGATCTTGCCGTCGAGGTCGTGGATCTCCTTCGGTGTCTCGAGCGGGATCGTGGGGATCCCGGCCTGGAGGGCAGTGTCCAAGTCCAGGAAACAGTCGTCTGCGCCAGAATCGACCAGACAGGGGAGCGTGACCGACTTCTGGTCCCACCGGAGTTGACCTGGGAGGATCACACGTCTCTTTGTGGCACAGGAAACGGCACCGCCCGCCAACACTCCTGCGTGTGTTGGAGGGCTTAGTCCTTTTGGGCGTACTGGACAGTTTGCCCGTTGATGGCCTAGTTCGCCGCAGTAGAGACAGGCCCCGCTTCTCACCCTCACCGTCCGCTCCGCGGAGGTGAGTCGAGTACGCCCCAGCTGCATCGGTTCAGGTGAACCAGGAAAGGTAGGAAAAGGAGGCAGAGAAATGGGAGCCGGATTGTGAGGACGTGAGTAGCTAGTGACGCGCCGGCAACTCGCCGTTCTTTCTCGATCTCTCTCCTGGATGCGATTATCAAGCATGATACATAGGGCAATGAGTGAATCTAAATCGTGGGCGTCGTTCCGTGTCGCTAGTTCATCGCGTATTTCTCTTTTCAGATTCCTAATGAACATAGCGCGCAGCGCCGCGTCGTTCCACGTACTCTCCGCAGCGTGAATGCGGAACTGAATGGAAAAATCGGCCACCGACGAATTACCCTGTTCGGTGTTGATTAACTTGGAGGAAATGTCGGACTCCTGAGGAGAGTGATCGAACACTTTGCACAACTGGGTGGTGAACGACGAGTAGCTAACGGAAGCGGGGGCTGCGTGGAATAGCGTGGCCGTTGCCCACTGAGCGGCTCGCCCCGACAACAAGTTTACCACGAATGCGATTTTGGCGTGGTCATCGGGGTAGGTGCGTGGTTGTAGGCTAAAAACTAGAGAGCATTGAAAAAGGAAGCTCGTGCATTTACCAATCTCCCCGGAGAATCGTTCGGGGATGGGGACAAAAGGTTCCCGCGGCGAACTAGCGGAAGTGGCTAAGTTATCGCCACTAGCCGCAACTACCCGCTCCGCGCTAGCGGAAACGGAGGTGGCGGAGGCTACGGGAGGGTTAGCCGACCTAGCAGCATTAGCCGAAAGTTCGCGGAGTGAAAGAGAGATTTCAGAAAGCATCTGACTATGGCGCCCGATGAGTGCGCCCTGGGCGGAAATAGCCTGCTTTAATGCGTCAAAGTCCGCCGGGTCCATGTTGGTCAGATCGTTATGTAATGATTAGGTGGCGTGGACCCGAAAGCAGACGGAGACGGAAGGCTATTTCAAAACAATATAAATTTATTTTCAAGAACGTAAAACATAAAACGACTTCCCAAAAGTGGGAAGCGATAGGGGATAGATGGAGTGATAGGAGGAAAATTGTCCTTGCAGCTACTGCGGGGGTGACTCGGCAGGTCGGCGGAAATCCAGAGTGGAAACAACTCACGAACGTGGCACAGGAGATCCCAGGAGAGTAGGGAGACCGGAACAGCCAAGGAGTTGAAGACCAGCAGGAGACGTGACGACCTGGAGCGGAGACGAACGGGTAAGTATCTTTGTTAGGTAAGTACAGCGAGAGAGCTAGCAGCATGTCTTTACCCATGTAAGTTAGAGAACGATCTGACCCCGGTGAGGAGAAATGGCTCCGCCTTTAAGCCCCGCTGATTACACATCTGGTGCAGGTGAGGAGGAGCTGCGCAGGTGCAAGTGATCACCGGTGTCTGGGAACTGGGTCAGCCACGCCCCCTGCAGAGTCAGAGGAGAGGGGAAAGAGCAGCAGCCACAAAAAACAACACTAATAATAAAATTGAGGAGAAGGTGCAGGTGGAATCGTGACAATATTTAAAAAAATGTTTTTTAGAAATGCCATATTTGAATTTAAGACCTTCAAATGACAAAGTCCTTTCCATTATACAGATCAGATATTTTAGTTAGACCTTTGGAGGAGCAAGTTTAAAACCTGGGTCTGCCCTGCCTGGGTGAAAGTCATCGTTGCCAAAAATAGATGAGAATTGGGAAAGCCTTTTTGCTGTACCCCAGTAAGCATTGGCATTATGCCAAATCATTATTGTATTTTTTAAGAAATGGTTTTTGGTATTATTAAGAAGCTTTTTTTATCTGCCGAATATATGTACAAATGTAATGGCATAATGATATTCTGGGATTCCATTTCAACCCAGGCTGGGGGGTGGTCCTCGACAAAATAAAACATACCAGCCCTAATTTGCGCTGCCCAGAAGTACCATAGGAAGTTCAGAAATTGCAGTCCACCTCTGTCATATGGCAAATACAACAAGGAGAGTCTAAGTCTAGGGCGTTTGTTATTCCAGATGAAAGTTGTAAATGTTTTGTTAAGCAATTTAAAGAAGGAAGGAGCTGGAGAGAGTGGAATTGACTGGAAGAGATATAAAAATGTACTTAAAATTGACATTTTTAGGATGTTAATGCGTCCGATTAAGGATATGGGTAATTTAGTCCATCTATTTATCAATTGTGGGACGTTATCCACAAGGGGGTCATAATTAGCTGCAATAAGTCTATCAATAGTAGGGGTAATTTGGACACCTAAATAAGTAAATCCCTGCTTTGACACAGTAAATGGTGAAGAGATTGGGGGACTATTTCTCTCATTTTCTGTCAGAAACATTATCACTGATTTACTTTCGTTTATTTTATATCCTAAAAAGGTACCAAATACTCTCAACAAAGTCAGTAGACTGGGTAATGTTTTTTCCAATCTGGAACAAAATAGAATGACATCATCGGCGTACAATGAGATACGATGTTCTATGTCTCCGACTTTAATTCCTGTAATGTCAGCATGATTGCGAATTGCCATGGCAAGTGGCTCAATAGCCAGGACGAAGAGTAGGGGAGAGAGGGGGCAGCCCTGTCTTGTTCCTCAGTTAAGCCTAAATGGCGCTGACACAAGCCCATTAGTTAGTATTTCAGCTTGTGGGTTGGAGTACAAAAGCTGGACCCATCTGAGAAAACCTACACCCACACCAAATCTACGCAGGACATCAAAAAGGTATTGCCACTCTACCCTGTCGAAGGCCTTCTCTGCGTCAAGCAACAGGATAGAGTGGTCAGGGAGGTCAGACTTTTTAGATAAAATGTTAAGCAACCTCCTCGTATTGTGGAAGCCCTGTCTTCCCTGTACAAATCCACTCTGGTCCAAATGGACCATTTGAGGTAAGACTGGTTCCAACCTCCTCGCCAGCACCTTGCATAAAATTTTAAGGTTGTTATTTAGCAGCGAAATCGGTCTATAGGATCCACACTGAGTTGGTGCCTTACCGGGTTTCAGTAGCAATGAAATTACAGCTGTGTTTAGCGATGGAGGGAGGGATCCTGTATCAAATTATTCCTTGTACATATTAAGTAGGGGCAATATTAATTTAGATTTAAAAAATGTATATATTTCAATTGGAATTGCATCTGGCTCTGGTGTTTTACCTCCCCCCAAGCTGGATATGGCGTCAGATATTTCCCCAGTCTCAAGATTGCGGTCCCATGGGTCTAAAAGTTCTTTATCTACTAGATCAAAATTAAGTGTATCCAAAAAATCTTTTTGCAGACCTGGGGCTGAGCCTAAGTATTCAGAGCTATATAAGTTCTGGTAGAAACATTGAAAAGCATAGTTTATCTCTTTTGGGTCAGAAGATGCATCTCCTGCATCTGTCAAGACGGAATTTATTGCCCTCTCGGCTTGCATCTGCTTAATACGCCAGGCTAGTAGCTTACCCGCCCTCTCTCCCTGTTCATAGTATGATTGTTTTACTCTCATCAAGCTTTTTGATGCCTTATTCATTGACAAAACATTATACTTTGCTTCAGTTTGTTAAGTTCCATAATAAGTAGATGGTTGGGATTTCTTTAATCATTTTTTCAAGCTTCTCCATTTCTAACCTTTGAGATTTATATTTAAAGCTGGTAAAACTTATCATTTGGCCTCTCAGAAAGGCTTTAAATGCTTCCCATCTCACTGATGCAGTTGTCTGGTTAGTGTTGATTTCAAAATATAAATCTATTTGTCTTCCAATATATTCTATAAAGCTTGGACCCCTAAGCCAAAATGATTGTAAGCGCCACCTATGGGGTGGCTGTACCACATTCGAGAATTTAATAAGAAGCGAGGTTGGAGCGTGATCTGAGAGTAGGATACAATCATACCAGCATTTTGAAATTTTTGGAATCAACTCTGCTGAGACCAGATAATAACCAATTCTAGAAAAGTTTTGATGAGTGCCGGAGTAACATGAGAACGTCCTCTGGTTAGAATATTTACTTCTCCATACATCTACCAGATTAAAATCTTTTATGCACTGAAGCAGTTCTTTTCTAGTTAAGACTGTCAGCTTAGCTCAAAAATCATTTGAGGGGTGAGATGTGTCAACACCGGTGGATCTATCCAATTCCAGTTGGAGTGTACAATTAAAGTCTCCACCCATGATATTCTGGCCAGGTAAAGCAGCTAACCCCAAGAAAAGTTGTCTAAAGAAAGATGGATTATCTATATTTGTCCCATATACATTAACCAAATTTACTTTTACTGAAAGAAGTTCACATTCAACAATAAGGTACCTGCCCAATCGATCTTCAGTGACATGTATAAGCTTAAAGGGCACAGTTTTGTGTATGAGAGTTATTACCCCTCTCAAGTTAGAACTAAAGGAGACAGAAAACACCTGACCAGGCCATCTTCTCCTCACCTTTATTACATCTTCTGAGGTCAAATGAGTCTCTTGGAGAAAAATGATTTTGGCTTTAAACTGTCGCAGCCTGCACTGTAAGAAAAGATACACCATATCTACTCAATAAAAATGAGGCAACAGATTACAAGCAATATTATTAATTAAATTTCACAATGTTTGGTGTTGAGTAAATGTTAATTAAATGAGACCCTTAATAGTTACCCATTTAATATGAGTAGATCCGAATAGAAAACAGTACAGAATTAATTAAAACCTAAACAAAAATATTGAGTTGATTTGAAAGATAATGTGTAAATTGTACTAATACAAATTTATTTAATTCTACATATCAATGATATATAATTGATTAATAATCAACTACATTTAGCTGTGCATTCATTTGAATGTATTCAATACAATTAATTAAATCTAAAAATAATTATTTCTTAGGAATAACTCTATGGCCCAGAAAATACAGAACTAAATTAATACTCAAATAACATGTTTATTAAAAATTAACAGTAAAAACAAAAAAAACATTCCATTTTAAACAGTGATGATGTATCCATAAACATATGGATACATCATACGTATTAAACATGCAACAGCAGCACTTTCAAATGTGCCATTTTCTAGCTCTGTAGAAGCTGTGCCAGAACTTTGCACACACATTTCAAACCAGAAACCTAAAACGAACAAAAAAATGCTGAATTTAACAATTAAAAGAAAAAGAAATGCCATATTAAAGAACAGTCGATATGTCCATAAATATGAGTTTCCATCCTTTCTAAACTCACTGAACCACTAAATTATACCAATAATGATCTTAAAGTGAACATAAAAGTGCAATTTGAACAGAGTAAAAACATTTGTACTTTGTACTTTGAACTAACAACAATTGAAATGTCACTGACATTCGTGGGACAGAGTCCAAATCAGTGGCAACTTACAAACATAGCACTTTAAACTGTGCAATTCTCAAGCTCTGTAGAAGCTGGACATTGTGTAGCACAAAAGTCTGCACTGCAACTACAGTCTCATATCAAGCCAGAAGTTTGCTCTTGAGGGACTGGACTTTGTTTGACAGCTTTGAATCCTCCAGTTCCAAGAAAAGTTTTTGGAATACCTCAAAGGTGTACTTCAGCTGACTGGGGTAATTGAGATTCAGTGCGTAGGTCAAGCCAAGGAGGACTGAGCAAGCCCTTGCAATGTCGCCAAGTCCTGTGATAACTTCCACCCCCTCTATGACAATGCCAATTGTCTTTGGGCTGTTGCTTGTGGAAGCTCCAGGCTTTGGGGTCACAGTAATGGCCATCATCAGCTGTTCAGGTTCCTCCAAGTTCTCAGTGTCCTGCGACATGAAATTGTAAGTGTCTTAGTATAAAACTTTCAGAAATATATTGCAAGCATATAGCATTAATAGACAATACATTCATTATTGTTTTCATAGCTTATAAATCTGTTTATTTTTTTAATCAAATTTTATTTTCTCGCAGGCCTTGGTCTCAATTTGTTCTTTGTTTTCTTCTCTATTTTGATGTTTTTTATATTCTACAGTTGTTCTTCCATTGTAACGAGGGCTTTATGCTGTTCTACTATTATATCCCTCTCTATTTACAGTATCTCTTGGAAGAATAGTGTTCATCCCTCTAGTTGAGTTCATAGATTTGCGGGAATCTATGACAAGGAGCACTGAAGCTATATACTCCAAAAAACAAAGGCCACAGATCAATTTGACAACAGCACCTACTTGAGGAATTAAGGAAATGTTATCCTTGAAATAAGTTAATTTCAAATTAAGTTCACCTACATTGAATTCTTTGATGAGATGTCCCCCTTGTTCTCCAAGGTATTCTATAAGACACCTCAGGACAACCTCTCTGGTCCTCTCAATCGAAGAGTGCACTAAGTCCTAGGGAGGAATGCAACAACTGATAAATCAATCATCAAAAAAAATAAAAATAAAAATAAAAAAATCACTGGATGTTTCTGTTATTTAGAAATGTAAACACTTATGGGACAATCTGTTTTGTACAACCACCTTGTGGAATAAAGCTGCTTCTAATTAAGTAAAGTATTGTACCTCCAGAGGTTCCATTATGATCGCCAGTCTTCTTCCAAGTGCTCCACCTTTGGCACGAAATAGTGTCAGTAGCTTGGGAGTGTGATGGTCTAACGCAGACATAAATTTCGGCTCCAGATGTACAGTAGTTGTTCTTTGAAATTCTGCATTGATCTGAAACACAAAGGCAACAAAAGAGACATTGGTATCACATCAGGTCTTAGCCTCTTAAACTTCTTTTGTATAAATTGTCAAGGGTTAGGGTACTTACTTGAGAAGGGTCAAACAGGGCAGGCCATCGGTCCTTCATGGCTCGAACAGTTGGACATTGATTGATGATTTCATGTCGTCTGAGGGCAAATGTTTCGCTCATTTTGTCTTTGACTATCTTTTCATTGTTCTTCTTTTTTGACTCGGTGACCAGCTCTTCCCTTACTTTCTCCAAGCTCTGCTCGTTTGCACCAGCTGGGTAGGGTGGCAGATAATTGACCTCTGCTCTTTTCGCCTTTTTCACATTTTTTGCAGACTTCCTGTCAGCAGGAAGTTTATGTTTCAGAGCATTGCATGTAACATCTGGAATACCAAGGCCTCTTAACTTTGTTCTGTAGTTAGCCATCTTGTATTTAATGCTATTCTGCCATCCAATGACGCCTGAAGAGCTCCCCGGATCCTTCAGACATGGGTGTGCCTTGATAAGTGCTTCAGCGACAGAAAGACGATTCTGGAGTGATGGATAGGGGGTGTATGTATAAATGGACTGAGCTAACTTTTGAAGTATGTCTGACTTGATGTTTGGGGTAGTCAGCGGTGTGCCCTCTTTTATGTAATCTTCATTGGCTCTTTGAAGAATCATTTCAGTTTCAACAGAGAATTGTGGAATAATGAATTCAGTTGGCCATGGTTTCCTTTGTAGGCTGCTGCTTGCTGACATCATGGCTGAGCTTGCAGAATCACATGAGTCATAGGAGTCTTGTGCAGTAGAACTTGTGGAGGCAGGATCATTTGATGGCTCTGAGGTGAAACTTTCGTCTAAGCTTTCAGTGTCTTGTATTGGATACAAATTGAGAACCACTGGTTCGATTGTCACAACCTTAATTGTGGCTTTGTGCGTAATTCCAGCAGTGGAGTTGAGAGTGAAAAAATCCTGGAAATCTGGATCCAAATACTGCAGGCTGAAGTCGTCTGGGATTCTTAATGTCTGCTTGACAGCCAAGTTCAGCTCCTCCATAGTCTCTGGTATTCCGGATGGAAGAGACAGTTTCTCTATTCTGTGACCAAAGATGACCCGGAGCGTTGCTGGATCCATGTCAGGTGGCCTAGTAGTGAGAAGAAAATAATCTTTAAAAAAGTAAAGGTTATGCCTCCATTGAGCAGTTTATGTTTAGGATCCAAAATGCTCAACAAATGTAACGTTTCAGTGTAACCACGCGCATTCCTGCAAGTCTGTAAGCTACAAGTGGATAGACATCTTGAAGGCTGAGGTGATGCACAAGTATCACTTCCTTACAGCTTTCCAACAGAAAAGATCTGAGGTGCTCCAGGTACCAAGCATTGAGCTTCTTAACAATGAAGTAAAGACTGCTTTCCAAGATCAACATCTGTAGGATCTCTACAAAGTCTGGGAGCCCTCCTGTGGAACCATATGTCAAGATCATCCCAACTGAATACCTTGTTCCATGGTATGTCACAGTGTTTGACAACTGTACACTTGTTAGCCGAGGGAACTGTTTCTTTACAGACTCCTGGATGTCGATATGCAGTACTTCCAAAGGCAAAGATGACACTCTGCTGATTACCAGGGCAGGCTTAGCAATATTTCTTTGCCAATTGAAAGCCATCATCAGCTGATGTTTTGTTGAAAGTGACAGCAAGACATTCTTGAAATTGCTTGAGAACCTCACAACACGCTTGAAGAACTTATGCTTGGCCTCAAAGCGCATAGTCCACAGTCCAACTAGAGGGCCAAAGGCTTCTATGAGTGCAGGATAGTGCTCCAAAAAATGGTGTTTTGGTGTCAATCTGAAATGAGGGAAAACTTCTTGCAATCTGTGACGATGCTCGGATATTTTTAGGTCAAGATAAGCAACACTTTCAACAGAGTGGACAGGGGCCACAGAGAGCTCTACAATGTCCTTAAGGGTCATAAGAATTTGCCACGCTGGATCATCAGAGGGTACCCTTGGGCCAATGATTAGTGGCAGTGACCTTATGAGTGCCCAGTTCTCGTGAGCATTTCCTCCTATGGAACCACGACTACCAAAATTTACTGGGATGGACTGAGGGCGGTCAAGATTGTCTGCAAACTTAAATGGAAACTGCTTTATAAGGTCATTAAGTTCTGATAATGTGAAGTATTTGTTCTTAATGAAAGTATTCAGACAGTGTGCTAATTCTTTAGGGACAATGCCTTCAAACAGGTCGTGGAGGATGTCAGGAGGGTAACCTCTGACAAAACTGAAGTGACTCAGCTTCTTAGTCAGTGGGCAGGCTTTCTTGACTCCATAGCAATGAGGCAAGGAAGGGTCTTCTTCTACAGTTTTGAGATGCAGTTCATGGGTTTCCTTTGTCCGAGGTGGAAATTGCCCACAGCGTACCTCCTTTTGAGAGTATTCAGAGTGAGACCCTAAGCAGAACCTGCAAATGTAAGGACCACTGAAGTTTTCAACAAGTCCACCAAGAGAGTGTGCGCCAAGATTGTCTGTTGCCACACAATATACTGTTTCCTTTATGTTCTTTCCAGCACTGGCAACAAAAACTCCTTCTTGTTCCAAAACAGAGAGATCTTTCAAGAGAGGCTCCAAAACAATATCATAGCCGAATCTTTTAACATCAACGGCTTTGCAGAGAATGGCCAGGTTTATTGCAGAAAGAGTAGAGCGCAGTCCAGGTGGTACATTTGCCAGGAGCCAATAAACAGCGGTGATCTTGTGTTTTTTACGTGATGTGCCTAATGGGTTGCAAACCTCAAAATCATCAACATAGAGAATTAACGATATTCTTGGTTCGTCTACAGCAAAAAATGGATTTTGTTTGAAATTTTTCCCGTCTTGAAATGATTTATACTCAGTAGATAAGATTGTTTTTTTCAAAACCTCATGTGCAATATCCTTATTGGTCAATATATGCTCCAAGATCTGAAGAAGGGGCACATATTGATAGCTGAGATTCTCCTGTGAATCAAGGATGTACTCTACTGGCTGGACAAATTCAAACTGGGTCTTGAAATACTGTCTTCTCTTATACACAGAACCAAAGGGCCCATCTTCTCCCAGTGCTTTGCTTGTCGGGTGTGACTTGCATAGTTCCTCCACCAATTCGTTCACAATGTCCTCCTCCACAGCACAATTATACTTCTTCAAACTTGCATCAACAAGCTGACGAATTACTGGAGCAGAAGCAGTGTATATAAAATGAAGCTCCTCCACTAAATCATCAATACATTTACCAGAAACGTTGTGTACACTTTCCAACTTTAAGAGAAGTGAGCCAATTCTTTGGTGAATTTCATTTGATACATCCACTGGAGGATTTACACTGGTATCATCATGATCACCATCATCTGGGAGTAAAAGATCAGGTTCATTTGGTAAAGTTTGGTGTTCACCAATGACATCTGGCTTCAAGTCTTCAAGTGAATGGGGGTTGTGCTTCCTGCTTTTGTGCACAAAAAATGTTCCATATACATTTGTCTTAAACGTACATCCAACAAAAACACACTCTACGGTTTCATGACTCCTTAGGTGATTGCCGAGGTGTTGGAAATATTCTTTTTCAGTGGGATATTTAGCTGAGCAAATAACACATGTCAAAGTGAGGACTACTCCTGGCCGCTTAACTTCATCCTCTTCATGATATCTCGACAAATGTGTGCGAAGGGCACTTAATGTTTTAAAGGAGCATGGACAATCATAATCAAGACAAGGTACCGAATTTCCGATCTCAAACGTCCTGTGCTGTAGTCGATAGTGTTGTAGAAGATCGCCCCTTGTTGTCGCTCGGAATCCACAGACTTTACATTTCCATCTCATTTGGCTGCACCTAAGGAAGACAAAGTTTTAGATATGAGAAGTGCTTTTCAGCTTCAAATTTCTGCAGATTATAATCATCCCCGTGTGAAAACTGAAAGCATTTTAATGATATAATTGAAATTCCCCAACACCAATATAAACACCAATGTCAACATAACATGATTTTAATATATAATTAATATAATTGCCAGTCTAAAACAATAATATGATCTGAGTTATCAAACCACAGAAAATGTGCACCCAGCAAACTTATGATTTTTTTTAATCGTAAAAGTACGGAAACCTATGTTTTAGAATCGTTTTAAAAGAAAAAAATGTCTCTGCTCTGCTGTGACACACTGGGGGTGTGTCCGCTGAAGGCGCCGAAAGCACACAACTAAGCATAAATGCATGCAGAATTTCATAATAAAAGTACACAAATTGAAATAAGCCTTCAGGACGAGCAACAGGTTGATATATATATTTTTAAAATGTAACGATAGGAGCCACTGTTCTATTCTGCAACTATTTTGTGGGTAAATGTAGACTTATTTCGGTCAAAACATTACTTAAATTACTTGTTAAACAGCCATTCATCACCAGCCGATTTTTCCAAGGGAGTTCGGCGGCCGGCTCACAAAACTCCAACTATCAAACTAAACACCGGCGCTTATCAGATATGAAACAGTATTCTGTTACTACCTTTCTTTCCAGAAACTTTTTTAATGTACTGTAAAAGCTGTAAAATGAAAAAGTCTGTGCCGTGTTAGAGCTCCCCTCCTCCCCTCCCCCCCTCCTGCTAACGTTTAGTGCCGTGGACCGGACATAACCACACTAAAATGAACAGATTTTAGCATGAAAATAAATACAATTGCGGCTCTAAAACGCAACACTGTTAATAAACTTACTCCACGTGTGTTTAGGTAAGTTGCCTTCATATTAGCAAGTTGCAACACAACAGCGAAACAACAGAGAGTACTTACGTTAGCTACCTGGGAAAACGAGCTCCACACAGGAAGTAAAGCTAACGGAAGTGCGTCAAGTGCCGTCCGAAATATAAGATGCTTTTCTAGCGATAACTTTCAATATATATCTTTATGTTAATGTGTCTAACCTTAACAGTAAACCCAATGTACTTATTTACGCCATTTTATAAAAACATACTGAGGATATATCAAGCACGCAAGGGACGTAGGAACGACAATAGAAACCATGATAGCGGAATGCTAAACCGCATCCTTCAAAATAAAAGACTTCAATACATGAATTCAATACATGAGTTCTTCCAAAATGTATAATGTAGTGTTCATATTATAGCGCAACAAAATCACGTAGGCCTACTGACGTACATTAACATAAACAGAAGCCAACTTTATGTTTCTTTTTCTGTGATAGCTAATTTATATTGTAACATAGCCTTCCACTACATTCTTACAAGCACAGTGATAATAAAATACTTCTTACCTTTGAGCAATGTCGAAGAAGACGAACATTCACTGTCTGCGCTCCTGAAATGTCTTGTGGCTAAATGATAGCCTGCTGCATAAAAAAAGGCGCACTCTGACAGGAAGTGCTTCTCAATTAAAATTTGCCTGATTATATTAATTTGAATTTACTCAATATTCTGTCTTTTTGGGATTAAGTACACATAATGCTTATGTTTTATTTAACTACAATGGGTGGATTTTATTCCAAATATTTTCATTTGAAATTTAATTAAATATTTGCCTCAAAACCAAAAACACAATTATATTGAATATATTTTACCTGATACATTAATTCAAATCTACATCACCACAGAATCTTTTCTTACAGTGTGTTCATAACCTGCATAAGCTTAACAATCTTATTTAGTCCTCTTACATTCCAGGACGTGAACTGGAGATCAGAGGCCATAGCTAAAAACTTTCACCCCATTAATGCCCTGACAGATACATTCAAAGTGGCTGCAAACACAAAAAAACACAATAAAAAAAGCAAGGAAAACAGTAGGCAAAAACAAACACCCCAAATACCCACAGTTAACAAAATAGACTGTACTTCCCCAACTGAAGTACACCCACCCGACCCAAAGTACACACATCCAAAGGAGCTCTAACCTGAGCTCAATCATGGAGCTGCGCTGGTCCACCTGTGCAAGCATCAGGAGGAACAACAACATGCCCGGCAATCATCATGGAGCTCCCCCGGTAACCTCCGTACAATAGTATTGTAGGCAATAACAGCCAAGCAGATAAATTCAACCTTGGTAATGACATAATGAATCTTAAGCCTGTCAAAACAAAACAGTACATGTAAGTGTTGTTTTAAATGTGTTAAAATAATAATTAATAATTTGGTGTAGTTGAATAATTTTGATAAAAAAATTTCTTTGTGTTAATTATGTATTTGTTTAAGTTTACACATCTTGACATTTATGTTTATTTACTTTATTTACTGTATACTCGTTGTGAGCTGATATTTGTATATTTGTATATTAACAGTTCTCACGGCATACTGGAGAGTTAAGAGCCTAAATGCAAAGGCATACGGCATGAAAGAGAAGACGAATAAATGCCAGTAAGAACGAAAACCGTGTCTGTGTCGTGACGAGAGCTACAGTACAGGACCTAAGTATATTGCAAAGTGCATGCTGTGGTGCATCCTTTACCCACAGTCTCCCTGTTGCTGGCTCCTCATGTCCTTCACGAAATCCTCCGCCCCTCTTTTACCGCGTCAAAAGTGTCGCGTTTTCCCCTGTAGGTGATCAAAAGTGTAGCCGGGTGAACGACGCCATAACGCAGAGTCGGGATGGAGAGGTCAGCCAGGGCTTTTTTTTACCGGGTCAAAGACTTTCCTACGTTTGAGAAGATCATCGGGGACGTCGGGGAAGAACATTATCCTCTGGTTGTCCAGCAGTATGGGTCCCTTCAGCCTGGCCGCTCGCATGATTCGTGTTTTGTCCGTGTGATTCAGTAGCTTCATTATCACCACCCTGGGCCGTGCCGATTGCTGCGGTCCGGCTCTGTTGGTCATGCTAGCCTCGTTAGCTTTACCGAGCCTGTGGGCCCGCTCGATTAGCAGGGGTCCGGGGAAAGTATCGGCACCAAGCACCTTTGGAAGCCATCCCTTGAGAAACATGCACGTCAGTCCCTTCTTTACCTTCGGGAATACCCACCAGGCGCAGGTTAGATTGTCGACTGCGATTTTCGAGGTCGTCAACCTTACGCTAGCTCCTTTATAGTAACTTTCAAGTCCACGTTGCTCGCTAGTAGCGACGCGATGTCGTCTTGATTAGTGTCGATTCTGTCCTCAGCCTCCGCCACACGAACTGTAATCGCTTTCACGTCAGCCTGCAGCCCTTGCATCGCATTTAGGAGCCCATCCAGCCTCGACCCGAAGTCGTTCCTCAATGCCTGAATTGCAGTCAGAATTTGGTTGGAATCACTTACAGCGTCAGTCCCCGCGGCTGCTTCGCTAGCTCTGCTAGCTTCTTCGTTAGCTTGTTTCGAGGGGCTCAACATGGCGTCAAACTTCAAAAGTTTTTGCGTCTGCTTGGGTATTTTGGGTGGCATTGGAGCAGTCGTTGTAATAGTGTAACGGGAGGTAAATGCACGAGTTAATTAGCTTGACTTGAACAAGTTCACTGGGGGAGCTCAGAAACGCGACCGCTCAGCACCGCACCATAACCGGAAAGTCGAGTTGTAGACTATTAATTTATTTATTTAGGTGTAATCCCGTGGGGGAGAAGCGCAGTTGGCAGCAGTTTAAGATGAAACATAAAAACATTATTCAAACAGGTAAGACCTCTGCATAATCTCATGGGATTAACCTCATTTTGATCATGTTTTACATAAAGTAAATATGAAGTGGCTGTTTGACTGTACAGTTGTTTTATTCCCAACATAATTATGTTTTCACACATAAATGACTTCTCATTCTTTATATCACGTTCAAGTGATCTGCATCTATGACGTTAAAAGAAAAATGTGTAAATTTGTAAATATAAAAAATAATAAAAAAAAAACTGCAGCGCAACACACAATTTCTGCTGTGATGTGAGAGCGTGAATGTTGTAAATGTAAGGACTGATCAGGTTGTGTATGTAAATGATGAACTGTGACGTGAAACGGTACCGCTCAAAAAGAAAAGTGTGGAAATGTAAGAACATCTATGCGCAATATGATAATCATCCAGTAATGCTGCACCTTCATCCACAGGATCACTGTCAAAAAGACATGGTTGTGAAAATAGTCTCCACCTAATATAACTTCTAATGTAGACGCAGAACAGACGCAGAACCATACTACGCCAAAACTCTGCTGACTGAATGAATGAGGAAATCAAATACCGTGTGTGTCTGAAAGAGGGCGGAGACAGAGAGAAACTCAAGGTTTGTGGAGAAAAACCTGGTCCTGACCAGGTTAGTTTCAAAGAGCATGTTACCATGGTAACTGACCGAGAGCTTAAGTTACCTCTCTCTGTGAAACAGGCTAGAGTTACTCCTCTTTCTCTGGTTTGACTTACCTCCCTTTGTGAAACGGAAAACTCAGAGTTTCCCTCATTTCAGGGTTAACAGACTCAGAGTTTTCACTAAAGCAGGTTTGTGAAACTCTCTGCACTGAGGTTTCTCTCTGTCTCCGCCCTCTTTCAGACACACACGGTTTTTGATTTCCTCATTCATTCAGTCAGCAGAGTTTTAGCGTAGTATAGTTCTGTGTCTGTTCTGCGTTTACATTAGAAGTTATATTAGGTGGAGACTATTTTCACTACCATGTCCGTGGATGAAGGTGCAGCATTACTGCGCAGAGAATTAAATATTCATCAGGAGATGATTATCAGACCTCATATATGTTCTTACATTTCCAGAAACTTTTCTTTTTGAGCGGAACTGTTTAACGTCACAGTTCATCATTTACATTCACAACCTAATCCGTCCTTACATTTCAACATTAACAACCGGAGTCACGCTCTCAAATCACAGCAGATGTAATTTATGAATGGCAGTAATTTATTCTCATCCTGTTTTTTATGGTCTGGAACCTCCTAAAGAAGGAGAGACAGCAGGGGAACTCCCTGCACTGGCTGCTGCAGGAGCCCGTCCTATACGGTTCTGTACTGGACCACCCGAGCTGGGCAGGGCCCATATTGGCTGGATGGCTGCAGGCAGCAGGCATCTCCACACTGGGACAGGTGGTGGAGCTAGCCGGACCCCAGCTGGAGGATCCTACTGGGCTGGCGTCCAGTTTGGGAATGCATTCTTCCAGGGTGATGAAAAACATTCTTGACCACTGGAGTAATAAACTGACAGCCTTGGCAGACCCCAGTGGAGGTCTCTCTACAAGCCTCCACTGTGCAAAAGACACGGAGACCTGCAGTGGAGGCTACTTCATGGGACTTTAGCAGTGAACTCGGTTTTATCTTTGATAAAACAACCCATTGAAGACACATGTCCTTTATGTGGGCTGAGAGAGACAATTTTTCACTGTTAGTCAACGTCTGTCTACACTGTTCCTGCTTTTACAAGCTGTTTTTACCAGTTTTAAAGAGAGTTTGTAGCGACCACAAAGTCAGAATCCCATTGTTTCATACCTTTCCATTAAAGGTGACATAGAGTGGTCCTGTTGCACATAAATGTTAGTTATGGAGGTCTACTTACATATATTAACTTGTTTTTATGGTCAAAAACCTCCTAGTTGCTGTAAATGAGCCGATTGAAATCTCGCAGCAGAAATACACCGTCAGAAAAGAGGATTTCTGAGTGAACTTTCACCCCCAGAAGACAAAGTCTTGTGATTGGCCAGTACTATCCAGCACATCCGTTCTCAGAAGCGCAGCGCCCCCCTCTGGAAAGGTGGATGCACTGCTCCTCATTATCAAAAGATTTTGTTTTAACAGTGTTTAAAAATAGCTTCTTCACGACTCCCCGCCGCAGTCCCTTTTATGACTTTAAACCGGAGTCAGACCCAGAGTCAGAAGACACTGTCGCTTGTGAAACACAAGTGTCTCCACAACGGACGTTATTCTTCTTCTGCGGTTCAATGTACGCAACCGGATGTGCCCGGACTAGTGCCCGGAGCAGGACGATCGGTTGTTCAGGAGAACCGCTGCTTACGTAACTATTACGGGATTTTCAGTGATCTCGTTGAGCCCCGAGATTACAATAAAACACAACGTTCTCAGCAATAGCTGAACTGTTTGTTTCGAACCGTCAGGGCTTCATAAACAAGGTAATGACGCAGATAGACACCAAAAAAACAGCGTTAATAGGAACTTCCGGTCTAGTTCCGCTTTAAAACACACCTTCATTCATGCACTTGCCCCGTCATCCACCCACATTCAACTCTTACTCCTATGGAAAGGATCCACCGATTCCAGCAGCTTGAATCCGTCCTCCCGGAAGGGCATGTTTTTTATTTAGTGAAAAGTACTGAACTGTGATTAACCATTTGGCGGAGGCGCAGGCCTTCCTCCTTTTCTTCGTTTAGTACACTGTGGATGATGATTGCAAATAAAATATATGGTGAAAATCACAGGTGATGGTTTGGGTTGATTGCTTTTGTGATATGTTATTATTTTGTGTGGGTTGACAAAAATATTTTTTGTTCTGTTTTATTTTACTTTGTCAGACTTGACTCTGACTGGCACCCCAGCATTAAAATTAGTCAAACCTGCTACAAAAGTGGCACCCCAGATATCTGGATTTACAAAAAAACCCTGCATTTGAAACAAACAAAAAAAATAATAAAGAAAAAATAATAAAAACAATTATAAAAATAATAAAAATAAAAAAAATTACCACACTCCTCAACCAACACCTGTTGAAATGGCCTCAGCACAGCAAGACTGCAGTCAAACTCAGCCGTCTGCAGAGAAGATGACCACATATTCCTTATTGGATAAGGATTTATGTGGTACATTGAACCCGGATCTGTCTCAACCTCTCATTCCTCTGACATTGGCATCTCAGGAGGAAGTTAGAAATCAGGATAGTTGTTCACCCTTATGGACGACTGAATTAATGGAGGAACCAGTTGACACTGATAAAACAATAAAAGCAACTTTGGAGGAACAATTTCAACTTCTAATGGAAACACAAAAACAACACAAAGAGGAGCTTGAAAAAACAGTTACAACTTTATTTAAAAAAGTCACAACATATGAACAACACTTTCAGTACTTACATGAAACCTTGGACAAACAATCAACATTTCTGAGGAATCAGTTTGCAGCAAACCTTAACTGGCGCTTGACTCACCATCATACTGAGATTTTAAGGGACATCAAAGAGTTTATGACCCCAGTCGCACAATCAGTTATGCACCTGCAGTATGATGTGGGGACATTGTCCCAAAATATGGATTCCATATCCCAGGAATTGGGTACAATGAAAGAAACAATGAACGTATCTGCCCTTGCAACAGCCCCTGTTCAAGCAGCACCAAAAAATGTTAGGTTGAAGGAGGCTCAGAGGCAGCGCCTTCAATCTACGGTTCTGACTGATGAGGCAGATGTGCTTCAGTCTCCTGAGGATTCTCCTGTTCTGTCTGAGGCCAGACCACGATTAACAAGAAATTGTCTTGTTTCCATCATTTGGAAAGATGGAGGATGAACCAGATCCCCTCTTGTACTTGGAGAAATGTGATGACTTTCTTGCTTTAAATCCACTGATGGATGAGGAATTGATGGCAACTTTGAGGAATGTTCTTCAGGGAACATCGAGAGACCGGTGGGATGTGGTACGTTTAAACACCCATACCTGGTCAGACTTTCAAGAAAAGTTCCGTGCTGCCTTTTTATCAGAAGATTATAAAGATGAACTGGCAGAGAGAGTGAGGACAAGAGTTCAAGGAGAAGGTGAAAGCAATAGAGATTTTGCTTTCAGTTTACCGCTC
Source organism: Microchirus variegatus (assembly GCF_963457635.1). Lineage (NCBI taxonomy): Eukaryota > Metazoa > Chordata > Actinopteri > Pleuronectiformes > Soleidae > Microchirus > Microchirus variegatus. The sequence goes on along the minus strand of NC_139813.1, from coordinate 2,039,832 downwards.
CTTGTGTCAGAGGTGGAAGCCTGATATTCAGGAAGACGCAGTGTTAAAGCTGATTTTCAGAAACATCAATCCTCATATGGCAAGCCAGCTCGAGGCAGAGTAACTACAGTGGATGAACTGGTGAGGCTCGGACAACAACTGGAAAAAGACAAGGCGAGTCAGACGAACTATGAACAACGCAGAAAAGATGATGTTTAGGAGATGTTTACTGCAAATGACCCACCACCACAGAAAGACAACTGGATCCTGTGGTTTATTGCTGGAGATGTAAAGGCAGTCATGCTCCATATTCATGCCCAAATTATAATCGGTGCAAGAAATCAAAAGCCCCTGGACAATCCTACCCTCAATAGTCCCACCCTCAAGCCTCTCACTACCATCAATCCTACCCACAGCACTCCAAGCCTCAACAATCCCATTCGCAGCAACAACACTCTCAGCGACCCCATCATCGTCACAACCACTCTAATCAAATCTACCCACAGCCATTTCACTCTTCAGATCCCCAGAACCTTTCTTCAGTGAACGCTGTGACCCATTCAGCTCAATCACCGGCAGGTGTCCCCTCACATCACTTTGTGCAGGGCCGGAAAAAGTTCAGTATCCCCGGAGGAGGCACGGATACAGCCATCCCACGACAGCTGAAAATGCCCTTGACTGTAAGGAACTGGACAGGAAAAGCTGTTGTTGATACAGGTTCCACATATACTCATACTGCTAAATGAACATGTCTGGAACAACGTCCAAACTACAGATGATAAACTTTCCCCATGGACTGGTGACCCTCTTTACCTTGCTGATGGTCAACCCAGGAAACCCCTTGGGTGGGTGGAGCTTGAAATGAGCCTGCAGGATAAGACCTGGCTAGTAACTGTGGTGGTCCTAGACTCCAGGGGCCTCATTTAAAAAACTGTGCATAGGACCGACGTCAAAATTGGCATATGCACGAAACACAGAAAGTGCTTACGCACAAAAATATCCTGATTTATAAAACAGTGCGCACGCACGTCCAACACCGATTTCCCTCTATAAATCACAATCCACTCTAAATGTGGCGCACCTGTGTGCGGGTCATACCACGCCCATATTTGCCTATAAATATTCAGAGAAACGCCCCTCATGAATATTGTTTCATGAGGGGCATGAAATTTCATGAATATTATCATAGAGAAAGGGCAAGGAACGTAATTTCACCCAGTGTGAGGTGGAAGTACTTGTCGGGGAGGTGGAGAAGAGGAAGGCTTTATTGTGTGAGTGGAGTGGTGAGGAGATGTAGGGGGACACCAATGCAGGTGTCGTGCCAATGTAGGTATCCACGACAGAAAGTGTTGCCACGGCCGCGGAGGCGGAGAAACAGTGGTGTGCTTGCTTTCACTCAAGTAAATTAAAACAATTGCATCGTTTAATGATTTATTTTATGTATACTTCACATAGTTTTCTTCTGGGAAGAGCTTTCTTCTCTTCTCTTCTTTGGCTAGAATAGAAGAAAGCTGTTCATAAAACCAGAGGTTATAGAGTACTATGTGAAGTATACATAAAATAAATCATTAAACAATGCAATTGTTGTTAGTTTTACTTTACTTGGGTGAAAGCAAGCACACTGTTTCTCCGCCTCCGCGGCCGAGTGTTGTGAGCACTTGGAGCAGGACTGGCACGGCGTGGTTTCTGCGGGTGCTCCTCTCTAAGGCTGGGCCCAATGCCGCACACAGATCCAAGAGGAAGCTCGTGGGAGTCGGAAACGGCTCATCAGCCACTCATCACTGTGGTCCAGTGGATCTAGCTGGTCTCGGAAGTTCCACTCCCTCCGTATCCTTCCGTTTGCTACGACGCATTGTGAGTACCTGCCTTTATATGCCCATCGATTAGGTATCTGCTACACGTGTGAGAATTACCCTGATTGACTAACAGTTCTTCAGACTAACAATATAAGATAATTATAGTCTTCATTTGAATGGCAACAAAACACAGTTACAAAGTGTTTTATGCGTTATGCATTGAAAACGGAGATGAAACGAAATGGGCTATATGATATAGGATGTTAATATACTGAACTGCATTCATATCAGTGTAAACATAATTTGCCCTACTGTTGTCTTACTATTGTCCTAAATCATATGTTTCCCGTGTGCACTCCAGGGAGTATGTTTGTTTGTTCATTGTAGAAATGTAATTATTTTTTATCCATTTCTTGCAAATAAACTGTTCATATATGAGAGGTAATATAACTATTTATTTTACACGATCAGTTTCACACAGTTTCTCCTGTTTCTTTCTTCTGCCATCAGTGGCGCAGTTTCTCCTTACCCCAGGTATGTACGTATGCATGGGTCAGAGTTGGCGTGGAGGACCGCACATTTTCCCTTCAAGTTCTCTTTTTATAAATCCCACGGTTTACGTAGAGAGTGGCGTACGCCTTCTTTTGTGCGTACGCAACGTTTATAAATGAGGCCCCTGGACTCTGGCTTTTCCTGCCCTACTTGGTTTGGACTTTGTGTTTTTTACTGGTATGCAGCTTGATGTTGCAGGTGGGATGTACTGGTTCCGGGATAATGTGGAAAAGAAATTCTACTTTGGTGCAGAGTCCTCTCTTTCTGGGGAGGGGGAGACTGGCAACTCTATTGCCTTCTTTTCTGTGGAAGCTCCATCGGCCGCTGCACTGTTCCCTACACAGACCCCTTTGGAAGACTCAGACTGGAGGCTGAGGGCAGTTCAGGAGTCTCACCTGGAGGAGCATGTGAAACCTCAGTTACACAACCTTTTACTTAACAATGTCGATGTGTGTACAACAAAAGTAGGACGTACTGAGATATTGAAACATCAAATCTTTCTCACCAATCCTGTACCCATTCGACAGAAACCCTATTGAGTCTCCCCTCCTGAACAGAAGGTGATGAAGGAACTCATCGAGGATATGCAAGATGACGTCATCGAACCTTCTTGTTCTGCATGGGCCTCGCCTGTAGTCCTGATTCCCAAATAAGAAGGGAAACCAAGGTTTTGTGTTGATTACCGAAAAGTGAACAATAACACAATCACTGATGCTTACCCCATTCCCACAATCCAGGAGATATTGGACAGTCTCTCAGGTGCTGTTGTCTTCTCGTCACTAGACCTAAATAGTGGCTACTGGCAAGTGGAGATGGATCCAGAGGTGAGAGAAATCACAGCCTTTAAATGCCCACATGGACTGTTCCAATTTAAAGTCATGCCATTTGGACTTAAGAATGCCCCTGCCACCTTCCAGAGGCTTATGGAGAGAGCACTGGGAGAGCTAAAGGGAATCATCTGTTTTGTCTACTTAGATGACATTATCATCTTCTCTTCATCCTGGGAACAGCATTCTTATGATGTCCAAGCTGTCCTGGACAAACTCCGAAACGCAAACCTCTCTGTGAACATGAAGAAAAGTAAACTGTTCAGAACCTCATATTGTCTCTGCTACAGGAGTCCATGTTGACCCAGACAAGATTGGGGCTGTACAGAACTTCCCTGCCCCCACCAACCTGAAGGCCCTACAAAGGTTCCTAGGCATGGCTGGGTGGTATCACAGATTCGTTCCCAACTTTTCCCAGATTGCAGAACCACTCAATGCCCTAAAGAAAAAAGGAGCAAAATTCAGCTGGTCACCTGCGTGCCAAACAGCGTTTATTACCCTGAAAAATCACCTGGTTAAACCACCTGTCCTGGGCCATCCAAACCTCAATGCTCCCTTTGTGGTATACACCGACGCCAGTAAGATTGGACTTGGGGCTGTGCTTGTCCAGAAATCCAACTATGGAACTGAGGAAGTCCTCGCCTTTGCCAGCCGCAGTCTAAACCCTGCAGAGAAAAATGATGCTGTGACTGAGCTAGAATGTTTGGCAGTGGTATGGGCAGTTGAGAAGTGGAGAACTTACCTGGAAGGTAGACTATTCACAGTGGTTACAGATCATGCCTCTCTGCTATGGGTGTTCAAAACCACCAAACCCAGCAAACGACTTATCAGGTGGGCACTCCAGCTTCAGGAATTCACCTTCACTGTTGAATACAGAAAGGGAAAGTACAACACTGTACCGGATGCCCTCTCCCGAGCTCCTCCAGCCTTCATCCATACAACCGTACCTGTGTGTGCTACCATCACATCTGCCCCTCCAAAACCATCAAAAGAGCTTCCTATCTCAATTGAGGCCCTGTGGAGGGCATAACGGGAAGATCCAGAATGTCAGGTTCTGTATCAAAAAGTAGTAGAAACTGGACAAGTCATAAATTCAAACCCTTCATACATCATCATGGATGATCTCTACCGTCTCGTCACCCTCCCATACAAATCCATCTACCAACTCTACATACCTCCTAGTTTCCTCTCACAGTTACTGGACTACTTCCACCAAGATCCCCTCTCTGGACATCTTGGTAGGCACAAAATCTACCGAAGACTACAACATCTTGTCTTCTGGCCAAAGCTGAGCTGGGATGTCAGAGAACATGTAAAAAACTGTTACACATGTCAACGTTACAAACCAGAGAACAGAAAACGTGCAGGAAAACTCCAACAAACCCAAACTCACCGGCCCTGGGAAATGCTGGGAATGGATTTGATGGGTCCCTTCCCCAAAGGCTCCACACAAAACGTTTATCTCCTTGTGTTTGTTGATTATTTCTCCCGGTGGGTTGAACTGTTCCCCATCAGAAAGGCCACTGCTGAAACCATCTCTCAGGTCATGGTCAAAGGCAAGGCAAGGCAAGTTTATTTGTATAGCACATTTCAACAACAAGGAAATTCAAAGTGCTTTACATAAAACATTAAAAAGCATAGAAAAGAGACATTTATAAAATCAGAGCTATAGATAAAATAGATACAAATAAAATAAAAATATAAAAAATTATAAAATCAAGAGTATCAAAGGAATAGAGGTTACAGTGCAGTATTGGAAATTACTGAAATGCAGCGGCAAACAGAAAAGTCTTCACTCTTGATTTAAAAGAGGTGAGAGTTTCTGCAGACCTACAGTTTTCTGGGAGTTTGTTCCAGATATGTGGTGCATAGAAACTGAACGCTGCTTCTCAATGTTTAGTTCTGACTCTGGGTTCACAGAGCAGACCTGTCCCAGCGGATCTGAGCGATCTGGATGGTTTGTAGCCGAGCAGAAGATCAGAGATGTATTTTGGACCTAAACCAGTCAGCGCTTTGTAGACCAACAATAGTATTTTGAAGTCAATTCTTTGATACACAGGAAGCCAGTGTAAAGACTTCAGAACTGGAGTGATATGATCTGTTTTTTGGTCTTAGTGAGGACTCTAGCAGCAGCATTCTGAATGAACTGCAGCTGTCTGATGGACTTCTTGGGGAGACCTGTAAGGACACAGTTACAGTAGTCCAGCCTGCTGAAGATGAATGCATGGACTGGAGTTTTTCCAAATCTTGCTGAGACATAAGTCCTTTAATCCTTGATATATTCTTCAGGTGGTAGTAGGCTGACTTTGTCACTGTTTTAATGTGACTGTTGAAGTTTAGGTCTGAGTCCATGACAACAGAGAAGAATAGGGAATACACCTTCTGTCAAAATTTTGATGGATGACCCCGATGACCCCCCTCAGGCCCCAGTCCCCCCTCCCTCACCCCTCCCCTCCCTGTTAGCCCATCACCCCTCCCCTCCCTGTTAGCCCCCCCTCCCTCACCCCTCCCCTCCCTGTTAGCCCACCACCCCTCCCCTCCCTGTTAGCCCCCCTCCCTCACCCCTCCCCTCCCTGTTAGCCCATCACCCCTCCCTCCCCTAAGCAACTGTGACGTCACCACGTCACCACGTGCCCCGCCCCCCTTCACCCCCCGTCCCTATCCACTAACCATGCCCCGCCCTAACAATCACGTGCTCTTCCACATGTTAGAACAAGTCGTTTTTGATGCTTAAATAGGGCTGCATTTTGGAGTTTGTGAAGTGAAGAGACAATCAGAAAAAATGGGTCAAAATGTTTTGCATACTCCAGCCCGCATCAGCGAGACACCGATTAGCATTAGCCATGCGCCCGGTATCACAAGGGCCCCAAAGAAGCATATTGCATTCCTGCGACGCATCCAGTTCCCGTCGGCTACATTGCAGCGTCAGGAATGGTCGCTGGAGGCCTACGGACAATCTGGCGTCTGGGGCTATGACTTCAAGTATGGAACGGGGGAACTCTGTCTGTATCAGAGAGAAAAGAATCAAGAATGGACCCCTGCCAGCAACATATTGTTGATGACTTCCAATGACTGGGGAGTTTTGAAACATACGATAACCCACTTTATCAACGGTGGTGACTGGAATGTGGATGAGAAGAAGAAGGAATCTGAGGACGTCGCTTCTCCACAAGCTAAGCGAGGAAAATTTTCAGATTCTCCCGGAAAAGAGCGATTCAGTGCTGTTTGGGAATCGAAAGCCTCTCACACGAGTCGATGGTTTCTCCGTGTCAGAGTCCTGACTTGTCAAAAGGAAAAAGAAGAAGGTGATGATCTGGTGCTGGAGTGTTTCAATTCAGATTGTGGCGTATTTCATACTATATTATCCATACCGTTGGCTGCTTGGGTGGAGAAGTTGGGAGAAATGGATGAAAAATTCAGCCATCTCTTTCGCCACTGTCGCAATTGGATCGACCTGCTATTGGTGAAAAAAAATATTTCCTTTTAGAACCTCCCCTTTTCTCTCTCTCAACGTATAAAAAGACCAATCACCAACGACTCTCAGACCCATTCGAGTCAAGCATCATCATGCAGACTACCAAGCGACCCCTCGCACCAAGACGCCTCGAGACCACTTTTCTGAGTACCGCTAGATCTATCCATCAATGGACCTTGGAACGGGTCAACTCCAGCTCCACCACCACCAGCCTCTCCTGTGACACCACCAGCCTCTCCTGTGACACCACCTCTGATTGAATTACAGACGGTGGACGAAACGGATGGTTTTTTGTCTTCACTTTTTATTGACTGTGTAAAATCGGCTGTGCTACATCTGCTAGCGTTGGCTATCAAGGAAGACAGGAAGGATTGCTGCCACGGATGCCTGATTGACCATCCCAGCCAGAGACAACACCAATGCCTGGATATCCTTCAAGATGGGTTTTACAAGACTCGTTTTTATCCTTTGACAAAGAGACTGTACGGCCCTCGTTTCGTTCCCGCCATTCAACATTTACTGAATCTGCGCAACATCAGAGCGAGCAACCTCAAGGTCAGAATCACAGCAGAGACGATGCTGCACCAGCTGAAATCAGTCGATCGCGTTGATTACGCGATAGATGATATGTATGAAGCTGAAAGTGAAATGTCTCAACTGCATGCGCTGACAAAGTTTTGGGAGGAGGGCAGAGATGATGATGATGATCAGATTGTGTGTGATTGTCCTTTTGGTAAATGATTGTTTTTTTTTGAGAGAATAAACTTGACATAAACAAAACATTTTGTCACTTCTTTTTATTTCAACGTGTCTGTGAGACCCGATAAGATGTCTGAAAAAGGTCGAATGAAAAGAGCTTATTATGACCCATCTCACCCTGGTAGCCTGGGGGGAGTAGAAAGACTGCGTCGGGCTTTGCAAGATGAGACGGGTAAAAGAGTAGAGTTGGACAAAGTCAAAGATTTTTTAGCAGGACAGGATGCATATACATTGCATAAACCCGCTCAAATACATTTTCCTCGCAACAGAGTTTTTGCACCTAGGCCTCTGAACCAATTTCAAGCCGATCTCTGCGACATGCAAGCCTTAGCAGAACACAATGATGGCTTCAAGTATTTACTCACGGTTATTGACATATTTTCTAAAAGGGCTTTTGTCCGTGTTTTGAAAAATAAGACGGGCGTCAAAGTAGTGAGGGCGTTTGAATCTGTCCTCAAAGAGAGTGGGACGCCAGAAAAGATTCAAACGGATGCTGGTAAAGAATTTTTTAATCAACTTTTTAAGACATTGATGAAGAAACACAAAATTATCCATTTTGCTACAGCCAGCGATCTCAAGGCCTCTGTAGTGGAGAGATTTAATCGCACTTTAAAAACTAGAATGTGGCGATACTTTACGGCTAAAAACACTAGGTGGTACCTGGAGGTCCTACCTGATTTGGTGAAAAGTTATAATCACAGCTATCACACAAGTATTAAAATGACGCCTATGCAGGTGACTTTTGAAAACACCTTTCAAGTTTTTCAAAATCTGTATGGTACATTCCCCATCAGACCAAAGGGTGCATTAAAGATGAATTTCAAAAAGGATGACGTTGTCCGAATATCCAAGTTGAGAGGAGTGTTTGACAAAAAATATGAACAGAGCTTTACGGACGAGACCTTTACTGTATCAGAGTGCATCCCTCGTTTTCCTCCCGTATACAAACTGATAGATTACGACGGAGAATCTATTGAGGGATCATTTTATGAACCAGAGCTGCAAAAAGTGAAAATAACCAGAGATCACACTTTTCAAGTGGAAACAATTTTAAAAAGACGCGTCGTCCGTGGTCAGAAAGAGGTGTTGGTACGCTGGAAAAACTGGCCTGAAAAATTCAATAGCTGGGTTAAAGCCAGTGATTTGAAAAATGTATAAAAGACAAACGTCGAGGCCTTGCTGAGACATAATCGAAAAAAAAAGTAGAGACATGGAGGCACTGACTGAGGGGTTTTATGTCACTCTACCCTCCAACTCTAGTAAAGAGTTGTTTAGTGATAATACGCCTTCGTGTTACACTGTGGATCTGGCCAGACCCATAGAGCTGCATGGAAAATGGATGGTAGGGATGTGTGAAATTGTTTACCCACATACATGGTATAATTTACCTCAGCATCAGTCTTATGTGGAACTTAACAAAAATACAGACGAGCCACAACCCTTGATTATTGTAAAATTTGCTAAAACAGGGGGGTATTATGAACGTCCAAAAGAACTATTGGATCAGATGATTCCGCAGATTAGAAAGTATGACCCCAGCTTCGGTGCCACATACAATAATATCAGTAAATGCATCGATTTCGAAGGCATCGGTCAGTTTAAAATGCGGACCTTTTCACCTCTGGCCTACATGTTAGGTCTGAGGCCTAACGAATGGTTTCCTCTCTCCAAACGACGAACCATCTACCCCTGTGACCTCAGAAGGGGGATTTATAATCTGTATGTCTACACAGACATCATTCAGTATCAATCGGTCGGTGATAGCTATTCACCGCTGCTGGGTACAGTCAAAGTAGCCGGGACTTTTGGTGATATGATAAACATTAGATACCAAAGGATACATTACCTCCCCTTGTCCAAAAATTACATCAAAAGTATTCGCATTGAGATCAAAACTGATCGAAACAGGTGCGCCGACTTTATCTTTGGAAAAAGCATTGTGAAGCTTCACTTTAAGCCCGCCTCCTCCTTCTCCTAGAAAAACAAAATGATTCACACGGATCCTCACCGTTTTGTAAATTACTATGAAAGTCAGGTGGGAGGGTCTTTACCCGGTTTTTATGGATCGCCAGTGATGTATGGTCGAGGTATAGGTTCTATATTCTCCAGACTGTTTCGTTTTGTGTCTCCCATGTTGAAAAGAGGTTTTGCCATCGCTAAACCTCATCTCAAAAATGCCGCTTCCAACATTGCCTCGGACGTGATCAATCACACTGTGGCTAAATTTAACAATAAGCAGCAGCAGCAGCAAGAAGGAAGTGGGGGCCTCATGATTTTATCACGCAGGATGAGAAAGCGCCCACCAGGGCAGCGTCTTTCCACAAAAGACAGAGAGCGGAAAAAGAAGAAACCAGTTGGTAAAAGCAAGTCAAAGGGAAACAAGTCTCTCCAACGCATCGACATATTTTAATAGAGAGAGAAAAAAAAAAAAAAGAATGGCTCTTTTACATCAGAAATCATCCGAATGCACTCTGGCAGAGCTGGATTTATTTTCAGCACCCATGACTCAACTGTCTATCGACGATAAAATTTACACGGAAATTTCTCCTCTGTCCGCTATGACTGACGGGGGTCCCATCGAGTTTTTTATCCCCGGAGATGGTGAAAAATACCTGGATCTTAACGACACCTTGCTACACCTGCGTGTGAAAATTACCAATCCCGATGGTTCTAACCTGGCCAACGACGCCGCTGTGGGTTTCATCAATTATCCTCTCAATACCCTCTTCAGCCAATGCGACGTTATTCTGGGGGATAGATTAATTTCCCAGTCTAGCGCCACACACCCCTACAGAGCCATGATTGAAACCCTGCTCAACTTTTCTGAACATACGCTAAAGAGTCAATTCAGCGCGGGGCTTTTTTACAAAGACACGGCAGGGGCTATGGATTCTATCGACGTAGCTCCCAACGGCCCCAATAAAGGGCTAGTACAGAGAGCGGCCTTCACCGCGCGCTCTGCAGAAGTACATCTGTTGGGTCCTCTTCACGGGGACATATTCTTTTGCGAAAGACTTCTTTTGAATTCTGTGGATGCCAGAATTAAACTCACTAGGGCCAACAACGCCTTTTGCCTCATGGGAAACGCAGTCTCTGATTTCAGACTCAGAATTTTGGGAGCATCTCTGTTTGTCAAAAAAGTCACCGTCTCCCCAGCCGTCCGTTTGGGTCACACAGCTGCCCTGCAGAGAGGGAACGCCCTTTACCCTCTGTCACGCGTTAACGTGAAAACATTCTCCATCCCTCGAAATTCCAGAATATGCAGCCAAGAGAACCTGTTTCTCGGAGTCATGCCAAAATATATTGTTTTGGGAATGGTAAATCACGAGGCCTTTACAGGGAAACCAGACTTATCACCCTTTAATTTTGTCCACAATGATGTGGAATACGTTGCCCTCTGTCAAGATGGTCGACAGGTCCCATCTAAAGCTTTTCAGCCACAATTTAACCAGGGGATTTCAGTCAGAGAGTTTTACAACCTGTTTACAGCCACGGGTAGACATCTCAAAGATTTACCTCTGAGCATCGACCGTCAAGAGTTTGGAAACGGATACACCCTGTTTGTGTTTAACCTTAATCCTGGAGAGGACACCGAGGCCTTGTCTCCAGTTTCCAGCGGGAGTTTAAGGCTGGAGATGAGATTTAGGGTCCCCCTGCCTCAGACCACGACTCTGGTGGTTTATGCCTGTTATGATTCTGTTTTAGAGATCAATTCTAAAAGACAGGTGCTGGTAGACTATTACTGATTTTTTTATTTTTTTTTTTATTGAAACAATCGTCATGAACAATCATGAGCTAGAGAATCTTTTGAGCCCTTTGTTGGGAGATATTTTTTGTGGAGTGTGGCCCTGCGATCAGTTACCTCTTTTAAAGTCTAGTTTCAGACTCCCTGCCTATTTTATTGTCAACACGCATGAAAGCCATAGACCCGGAGAACACTGGATAGCTTTAACGTTGGAAGCGGGGGGTAAAGCCACCTTTTTTGATTCTTTTGGATTTCCACCAGACTTTAGTCATTACCCCTCAAGCATTTTACAGTTTTTGGAAAATCAGCGAGGAGTGAAAGAAATTTTTTATCACACCCATCAACTTCAACACCTTTTTTCTCTAGTCTGCGGTCAGCATTGCGTTTATTATCTCTGCCAGAGGGCCTGCGGGTTATCTTTTAAACAAACGCTGTCTTTGTACCAGGAGGATGCCATAGAAAATGACCGTAAAGTTTCCAACTTTGTGAATAAATATCGTAAATGCATCAAAGCATCAGAATGTCAGAGCTCATTCATGCAACAAGTACCGTGTGCTTTACAAATGTTTAGAGAATGTTACCGTTTGTAAAAGATGAATAAAAGTTTAAAAAAAAAAAATCAGCTTGACTCTGTTTTTTTTTTTTTTAAATGATATACATTTTATTGAGTGAAAAATAACAATTAATAGTTGATCCAGTGTGAAGAGTGAGGGGTTTTTCTCCTCTTGGGATTTGCTTTTGCGCCCCCGGGGCCCAGCAAAAACTCCCCCTCCTCCTCCTCTTCTTCTTCTTCTTCTTCTTCTTCTCCTTCTTCTTCATCTCGCTGCAGCCCGTGAAATTTGAGACGTTCATATTGACCTCTAGCCTTGGGGTTTTGGATGGAAGTGAGAGGAATGTTCAGCCCTGCCAGTGTGTCCAAAAAATTCATCCAGCCACGGGGTGCAGATTGTGCTTTTTTTTTATAAGAGAGTGAGAGGTTTTTAAATAAATCAATCATATGAGAACCTTTCACAGCGATCCCCTTATAAACAAATTCCCCTTTAGAATTCCACCCCGCATCGCTCTGGGATAATTTCCCGATGATGTATTTAGTGTTTTTGCGATCACGTGGGGGCATATTTTTTAACACATCATCCATGACATTGTCGGCTATGGGTTCATTATCGTCCGGTGGCTTCTCGGTGGGGGAATGCAGCGTCAAAGACACTCGTTGCTCTTCCTGCTGACCCTGCTTCATGAGTGTGAGATAACGCTGCAGTAAGGCATCATATTTTTTCATTTTTTCATACTGATTCAACCCTGGTTCATTTAAAACGGCTCTCATTTTTGCATCCAGATCATTTTCAACCGTTTGTCTCATGTCTGACGGTTGTTGTCGTGTCAGTCGGTTCAACTGATGAGGTGAAACAAGAAACATTTTCGACATGGTTGATTCAACAACGTAAAAAAAAAAACAAAAAAAAAAACACAACAACTTAGGACTTGCGGTTGAAAATCCCTCCAAAAAGCTGACCCAGGAGTGGGACGGCTGCAGACAGCAATGGAAGAATAAACCCACCCGACTGCTTGAGCAGAGTCTGGCGTTTGTGTTTCAGACTGGTTTTTTTATCAGCCAGTTGTCTGATCAATTTTTTTCGGCTTTTTAGTTTTTTGAACTGACAAGGGGAGAGTGGGATGTTCCCCTTCAAGAGGTTTAACGCCACCTCACTCAGTGCTTGGAGAAAGTCTGATGAGCAGTGGGAGAGAATCGCCTTACGTTTCCGGGGTGTGGCGTGATACAAAGCCGTCAGTAAGGGGCCGTTTCTTTTTAATCTTGCAGACATATTATTTGGTTTTAGGTACGTACACGGCTGGCCACTGTTGAGGAAGCAGACCCGTCCTCAATCTGTAACGATCTGGGCAGGAAGGCGTGAGGTCGACGATTAAATATCCGTGAGAATCTTTGACTGCGTCTTCATAACTCTGCATGAAAAAACTCTTTTGCGTGGGAAAGATTTGATGAGCCAGTATCTTGATTTGTAATTTGTCACGGGGGTTATTAAACAATACCATATAGTTGCTGTTTAGACTAATGGTACGACTGTATTTACCCCTGTGAAACACATTCTGCGTCAACATCATGACGCTCATGTTTCTATGATGTCTGTACTGGGTGAATATTTTAGCCACTTCTGGATGGTCAGAGGCCTGGAAAATGACGTCGTCGAGTATAATCAAATGACGTTGATCAGGAGGAAACAGGTCTTCATCTTCAAAAGAATCAGGCAATCCTTTGACAAACTTGATTTTATTCATCTTTTGCATTTCTTTGTACATGGGTTGAAAAGAAGTATAAATCCATACAATATTTTCAGGTAAACCATTCATGACATGTTCACAGTTTTCTAATACACTTTTTACAAAGTAGGATTTCCCACACCCACTCGGCCCCACAATCAAACAGGAAAAAGGCATTTTTAATCTGGGGTCAAAATCAACCTCCTCCATTCTAAAAACCAAAAGGCAAACCTTTTCCCTCTTTTAAGAGACGTCTTTTGTCATACACCACTCTAAACTTTTTCTGAAATGATACATTTTTTTAGTTCAATGCTCTTTTTATCCCTCACAATCTGTTGTTGGGGTATTTCTATTACATCCTGCACGTTGTTGTTGATGTAACCTTCCACCAGCTCTTTCACACTGTCAAAGTTGACCCTTTGACTGGTCTCACTCGTTTGCGTGATGCCTTTAGCGCGGAGCACCGTCTTTTTTTTATCTCTGGTCTGATACGCATAACTCTTTGGCCCCGCCGCAACAAAGTCTTGAATGCTGTCGCCTCCCAGCTCGTCTGTAAGCTGACCCAAGTAGTCACCGAGTTCTAAAGGCGTCTCCCCTTCTTTCACGACATAAACGAGGCTGTCTGTGTCGGTGTAAAGGACCTTTTCCTGTAAACGTTCTAGATAACTGTACATGGTCAGACGTGCGTAGGCGGTGGTAAATGCGGCTATAAACACGTTGTTGGTTTTACCCGGGGGCACAACGCATCGTTTGTGATGATTCCACTGCACCATCGCCGTGTGGTCATTGATAAAGTGGAAATACTTGATGTCATACAGTCCTGAAAACATCATGTGGAGAAATTTTTGTGGGTCATTCATGAGTGTGGTCTGTGTGAGGTTGCTTCTCTGTGCAAATTTTCCCCAGAAGCTGTTGAGACATAGTTTAGCCACTTGTCTCTTGGCCGGGTTGCTTTCAATTTTATCAGCATCCAGCAGAATGCCTTGATGAGTCTGATAGTCCCTGATGTACCTATCTCTGCTCTCTTGATCCCTCGCTTCAGGCGGGTAACCTGAGGCTTCCTGCTTACCTTTCAGAAATGTGTGTATATAGTCTACAAATATCGCATCGCTTTGCTTATCAAAGTGCCAGACCTCTGTGATTTTACCCAATCTGTAGCCAAGTTTGAGGGCCTTTTGCAGTTCAACACTCACCCAGACCCCCGTCAAGGCTCTGGCCTCATCATCGTGGTGGCATGGAGAGCTCTGATGATTGATTTCGGCACATGTGCGGCAGAGCGCAAACACTAGTTTACCGCGTGAGGTTTTATGAGGTAAAACAGGGAAATAGAGGCCTCGAGGAGGATAGACTACGCAGCTGACGAGGCCAAAGTAGTTTTGTGGATGGTCAAAATCTCTGTAGATGATGGTAGGATGCCCCAGTGGGTAGGGAAAGCTGCAATTGACATAAGGATAGAGCGACGTGACATCGACATAATGCACCTTTTCGTTTGGAGCAGCTGTGTATCTCAGTCTAAACGCATTTGTCCTTCCGCCGAAAAGCGCCTGACGCGGGCTAAGTGGGGTGGGTGCCTGAAATTCCTTCAGAAACTCTATCACCCCTGGATGAGATTTAGTCATTTCACACCAATCGTGTTCTGTCATGACGAGGACGTTGAGACCGTAAACAGACTTTAACGTCCTTATTCTTTCCTCGCTCGCAGCATGCAGCTCACCAAAACTTCCACCGGTTAATGGATTAGTTTCATGGGGCTGGAAACATGTGGGACACCCGTGATAGAAACACCCGTGAAATTCCCACACACACTTGCCATCCTCTGTCTCAGCATAACCATCTACAAAATATTGGCCAATTTGTTTCTCTCCCCTGTTTAAGGCATGTTGGATAAAGATGTTTTTGTCGCGCGCCTCCCATTCTAACCACTGGATAGATGCATTGGAGTAGCGTTTAAATTGTCGTCTGTAATCGTCTGGCGAAGGAATGGCCAGAGAGTTGGCAGGCAGAAAATTTGTGACAAACACTTTTGTGCAGGCTGAGGCTATGGTGATGCAGCTAAAGGGGTCTACTTTAGTATCACTGAGAAATTGTTTTCTGAATGTAACACAGCCCTGAAGCAGAATATCAACGTCATTTTTACAATAACGTCTAGCTTCTGTTTCAAAGTTAAAACGACCCAAGGCCGCTTTTTGGTACCAGACATAGAACCGCTCCTGTTCTTTCTGTGACATCCGCTCTACGCCGTAATAATGAGCCGAGGGGAATGACCCCTCGTATTGGAGGTGCTGGTCAGAGCTAAAGAGATGAGGGAAATAGCCCTTGCTTTGTTCAGAGAAACCTAAGGCCACAGGCATGGCACTCAGACGCATAGGGAGAAAAGACAGCGAGTCTATGAATTTTAGACTATAATCGTGTTCTTCTAAACAGAGGAGTTTACTGCCTTGCATGAGAATGGAGGGTTTTAAACCCAACTCAAGCATGCTGTTAAGAACAATGTAGGCATCAAAACCTTTTGAATTGTGAGCTATGAACACGGTGCCTCTGTACCGAGGTCTCCTGTACTTTAAAAGAAAATCTTTGACGCATTTCTGGCCAAAAGATGCCCACTCTAAACCTTGCAAAGTTTTAGTGCAGACCAGGAAGGCAATGTGCACGCCAGCGCGATTCACAAACGTTTCAAAATCATAGAAAATAATTTTGTCGTTGTACTCCTCAGTTGCCATGCGAGGTTGCATATAGCAGAGATGACTGTTTGTCAGATCGCCAGTGTTTTCCCCGCATATCCTACATTTTGGTTTTAGACACTGGTGAGCTTTGCCTTCTCCCTTTATGGCAACATAGTATGTGTTTTTGCATTTTAGACATTTTTTAACCAAGTCGCAGTTACTAGCATACTCCTTAGCCACGGGCCTGAATTGAGGTTGTTTGTGCCACGTCAGGCAGAGAGGAGAGCGACAGATCCTGTGACAATCGCTGCACATTGTTGGTTGAAACTTTTTAAGGGGACAGGCCGCATTTTGACAGATGGGGCAGAAACCCTGACAGTAATGTTTGTTGGGGGAATTGTACCCTTTGAAACAAAAGTCACAAAAGTAACTGCTTCCTATAAAGCCCTTGGTGTTTTTTACGACATAATAATGCTCATTCAATAGAAAGAGGAAAAGGGTTTCAGACGGTTTTGGATAGTTTGTTTCAAAATGAGAGAGCGCTTTGTCTTCCGCCACCCTGTAAAACACTACTATTTTACGTTTGATAATTTGTTCAAATTTGTCTATATCACTGAAGGTCACGGGTGTTTGATCATTTAGACCTGCCTGATGCTGTAGCTCCCTCCCATACTGTGCCGCCTGATGACTGTTGTATGTAGGATGGAGCAGGTGAGCGATACTGGTGGCAAAACAGAGCTGATCCTGTCTGTTGTGTACTACATACAAATGACGTAATTTTTTCGTCACAATCTCTACATCTATTGTTTTTTCAAGTTTTCGTTTACCACCGCCTCTGGGGTTTTGAATCACCTGGACTATTAATTCCAGGGAACCGTCAGTCATTATTTCCCTTCCTGACTGCACTAATCTATCGAGTGTATCTTGGAAAACCTCCATGGCATTTTGGTTATCATCGAGGGTAACCAGCGTATGGTTTCGCAAGTTTTCTCCAATTATTTCAAACTGAATAACATCACCTCGATTAGTCATTGAGAGAGCTCTCTCGATTGTCTCTTGAAACCCCTCCATGACATTATGATAAAAATCTGCATAATCAGGGGCTGTTTGGGGCTGAGGAAAGTTCAGCAGACGTCTTATTTCAAGGTTGTTAAATCGCTCGCGTCGTATTTCTCTAACACCCTCGGACGTTACGTCCTGAGACGAGGGTACCCCTGCACCAACTTGGATCGATGGAACATTTGAGTTTAGGTCTGTATTTTCATCCGTATCTAATTCGACATTTGGAGGTAGATTAAGTTGCGCTAATGCTTGTTGTAATAGTAACAATGGGTCTGATACTGCATTTCCTGAATTTATCTCCTCATTTGAGTTTATTTCATCATTTTCATCCGTTTGTAATTCTGCATTTGGAGGTGGATTAAGTTGCGCTAAAGCTCGTTGTAATAGTAACAATGGGTCTGATACTGCATTTCCTGAATTTATCTCCTCATTTGTCTCTGTATTTTCATCCGTTTGTAATTCTGCATTTGGAGGTGGATTAAGTTGCGCTAAAGCTTGTTCTAATAGTAACAATGGGTCTGATACTGCATTTCCTGAATTTACTTGAACGCTTGAGTTTGTTTCCTGATTTATGTCTCTATGGAGGGCTGCAGTGACTGTTTGCACGAGTGACAAAAGAGCTGGGAGGCCTTCACTATTTTCACCCATTTTTAGTTTTGATTTACATTACACATTTGTATCCAACAGTTTAAACACAAAAATCAGAAGCTTAAGAAGAGCTCCAAAAATATTTACGATAGTACGTAGTTGACACCGTTCAGATGCGGTCAGATCTCCGATCTCAGTGAGGGGACTCGGATCTGGGTGAGGAGAAGCAGCAGGAGAAGCAGCAGGAGATGCAGCAGGGGATGCAGCAGGAGGAGGAGGAGGAGGAGGAGGAGGAGGAGGATGAGGTTGATCCTGTACGATTTGATACAGCTGATTTCCGGTTTGCCATTGGGGTTGTAAATCAATTCATCATTCAGTTAAACATTGACAACATGTTGAGACAAAAATAAAACTCACCTAAATCATTTGGGAGTTGTTCGCAGAATTCACCAAAGATGTTGGGTCCAATTTCATCAGGGATGTCAGAGAGAAGGCAGGGATTATATGGTTCTGGCTCAATGATTACCATGTGCTCCTGTTTCTGCTGTTGCTCCCTCTTTTTATTTGAATTATCTACCAACATATACGATTGGTTTTTCTCTCTATCTGATGAGGACGTTTGTCGGAATTCTGAAATCTCAAAATCTTCACCAAAATACACAGCTGGGTTGTGTCTGGCCTGAACGTCTGATCGCTCTAGCATATCTGAGATGAGAAAAAGAAATGTTTAAAAACCTCAATATAGCAATGAACAATAATATATAATATATAGTGACTTACCATAGTCTTCTTCCGTCAGTTCAAAAGGCTCAAAGTCATCTACAATGGAATAATAAAAAACGTTAAAATTTAAAAAAAAAAGCATATTTAAAAAATACCAAAGATTACATTTTGTTAAATAACAAAAACAAACAAAACAAAAAAAAAGCATTTTGTCTTACCGTACATTTTCGTGTCTAAGTCTGGCCGACTGATCAGTAGCGATGTCTCAGTCCTCTTCAGTCCTCTTCAGTCCTCGCAAGTCTGGCCTACTGATCAGTGGTGAGTGTGGGGCTAGAGTTCCAATATATGTGTTTTTCGCGGGTATTTTTTTTACACGTCATGGCAGGGGGTCAGTCTGATGTGCTTCTTCGTCGCCATTGTTTAACCCCGGAAGTATAGGTAACAGAGAACAGAGAGGGGGGTCATTGTATGTCTCAATATATATATGTATGTAACAATATGCTGCTGGCAGGCCTCCATTCTTGATTCTTTAAATATAGCAAAATGAAGAGATTTTTTTTTTTTGTCTTATCTCCGTTTTAGTCTCGTCTTTATTCGTCAACAATAACGCTTGATAATATGGACGTAGTCAGTGTTTTTGAACATATGTGCAGTCTCATCATCATCATCTCCTCATCGTCAGCATTCGTCACTGACGAATATATATATATTGTCTCGGGTGACAAAATGAACACTGTTTTTTTTCAAGTAAAGTATTCAGACTTTAGGATTATTCTTGTCTCTCAGGCAAAGGATGCGTGTAATTTAGTGCTGATTGCACCATGGATTACGTGTGAGGTGTCTTTGAAAGCTGTTGTTTCTTATTGCCAGAGTGTTGTTAAAGCCGGGTAAAAACAAAAAAAACCCACTAAATTAACCGTCGTCAATTAATCAGTTTGAAGCATTTTCATGATTAAATGAAATAAATATCTTTGTTTCTTTGCTCCACATAGCAAAGAATTCATTAACCCCGGAAGTATAGGTAACAGAGAACAGAGAGGCACGTGGGGGAGAGACATATGTTGTCAATTGGTGTGTGGGACAAGAGACAATCAATATAGGTTTTTGGTTTTTTTTCACGTCCTGGCAGGGGGGTGAGAAGGGGTCACTTTGATACCCACAGTCCAGTCACCATTGATAAAGTGGATTATCGTATTGCTGGGGGGCGAGAAGTGGTCACTCTGATGTCCACATTACAGTCAATGTGCTTCTATGGCACCATTGTGCTACTGGAAGTAGGGGTAACAGAGAACCGAGAGGGGGGGGGGTCATTGTATGTCTCAATATATATATGTATGTAACAATATGCTGCTGGCAGGCCTCCATTCTTGATTCTTTAAATATAGCAAAATGAAGAGATTTTTTTTTGTCTTATCTCCGTTTTAGTCTCGTCTTTATTCGTCAACAATAACGCTTGATAATATGGACGTAGGGGCACGTGGTGACGTGGTGACGTCTTGGCTGGGGGCATGTGGTGACGTCACAGTTGCTTAGGGGAGGGAGGGGTGATGGGCTAACAGAGAGGGTGGCTGGGGCCTGAGGGGCTAACAGGGAGGGGAGGGGTGAGGGAGGGCGGGGCACGTGGTGACGTGGTGACGTCACAGTTGCTTAGGGGAGGGGGGGGGGGGGGTGATGGGCTAACAGGGAGGGGAGGGGTGAGGGAGGGGGGCTAACAGGGAGGGGAGGGGTGATGGGCTAACAGGGAGGGGAGGGGTGAGGGAGGGGGGACTGGGGCCTGAGGGGGGTCATCGGGGTCATCCATCAAAATTTTGACAGAAGGTGTATTCCCTATTCTTCTGACAACGCCTAAGTTTCTGGCTTGGTTTGTGGTTTTTAGCAGGACCATTTGAAGCTGGGTACTAACTTTTAATCGTTCCTCCATGGCTCCAAAAACGATAATTTCAGTTTTTTCTTCGTTTAATTGGAGAAAATTCTGCTCCATCCAATCATTGATTTGCTCAATGCATCTACTCAGTGCTTGTATTGGGCTATAGTCTCCTGGTATAGTGTTATGATGTCAAAGACATCTTGACCAGGTGGGGCATTCCTGACTACATTCTGTCGGACCAGGGACCACAGTTTGTTTCATCAGTTTTCCAAACTGTATGCAGGACCTGGAATGTGGGACACAAGTTTGCATACCATCCACAAACTAACCTTACAGAGAGAGTGAACCGTACCCTAAAATCAATGATAGCATCCTATGTTGGTGACAATCATAAACATTGGGACAAGAACCTGTCTGAATTCCGGTTTGCGATTAACTCTGCAGTCCAGGAGTCAACAGGCGTTTCTCCTGCAGAGCTTAATCTTGGTCGCTCGCTCAGAGGACCTCTTGATGCAATGTTGCAACCACAGGAAACTGCCCCTGATACCCCTCTATACAACAAAATCACACAGCTAAAAAATCTCTGTTCCTTTGTTGAAAAAAATCTCGACTCTGCATGTCAACGGCAGAAAAGAAACTAGGAGATCTCTGGTGTTTTAACAATGCTCTATGTTCCGTCTCAGCTGGAGAAATTGTCTATGCAAATTACCTCGTGTACTTTTTATCTATCATGTTGTGATATTTTGTCTTTATTTGTTGTGGCTTTTCAAAATTAATTAATTTGGCACTAACTTTGTACAATGTGTACAGTTTAAAAT
The DNA here is from genome assembly GCF_963457635.1 of Microchirus variegatus. Taxonomy (NCBI): domain Eukaryota; kingdom Metazoa; phylum Chordata; class Actinopteri; order Pleuronectiformes; family Soleidae; genus Microchirus; species Microchirus variegatus. Next base: position 2,018,701 of record NC_139813.1, on the reverse strand, counting down.
ATACTACCAAATAAAAGTTGATTTTTAAAAATCAAAAAATCTCCTCTCTCTCTCTCTCTCTCTCTCTCTCTCTCTCTCTCTCTGAGATGGCAGAGTGTGTGTGAGCTGAGAGCGTGATTGAGATTTTGTTTGGGTTTATTCCTTGAACTTATTTTTCCTCGTCTTATGTGTAGTTTTTTTGTCTCGTGTGTTTAATATCGAGTCGTTACTGTGTGTGTGTGTGTGTTTGTTTGTGCTAACTCGGCATCATGCCGGTATCTGGGGCAGCAGCGACTGACTTCGAGCGTCTAACTCGTCGTCATGCCATTAAACTGGTGCCCTCAGTGCCATGTAGTGTGGAGGAGGCTGGCCTGACTGTGGGTGAGGTGGTGGGTTATGAGGCCGTGAAATCGGCCTTAAGGATGAACGGAGCGATTGTTATTTTTTTAGATGCTACGACTAAGGTTAGCGAGGTGGTGGAGAGCGGGGTGGTTATACATGACACTTTCACTCCTGTTCTCCCCCTCGTTAACCCCGCAGTCAAAGTAATAATCTCAAACGCTCCTCCGTTCATCGAAAATGAAAGAGTTATCAAGGTAAGGTCAGATCGTGTCTCCGGTGCAGACGGTGTCATTGGGCTGTAAATCAGCAAAATTCAAACATGTCATCAGTCACCGGAGTCTTTTTCTTTTAAAGTTGAAGGATTTTCGTATCTGGTGTATGCAACATCAGAAAATATGAAATGTTTTGGCTGTGGTGGGGAGGGTCACCTGATCCGATCCTGGAGGAACGAGGCGAAGCAGCAGGCGTCTGCTGCCGCTGCGGTCTCCCTGCTGCGGGCTGCGCAGTCGGGCGCCGCCTATGATGGAGAACCACCGCAAGCCTCTCAATCCGGGGATGTGGGTGGAGAGCCGCTGCCGGCGGTCCGGTCCGAGGCTGCTGTCGGCGGGGAGCCCGGCCCGGTCTGAGGACATCCGCTGGAGCTCCCGCAGTTGGGGGACTCTGCTGGTGGGGCTTCATCAGCTGCTGGTCTGGGGCCTCTTATGTCGCGGGAGGGAGTAAACCCGGAGGTGAGAGACCCGGGGAATCCCCCCCTCACACATTTTGAGACGGCTGAGACTGAGACAGGTGAGGAGCACGGTGTTGGGGTCAGCACGAATGATGTCGACAACGATCTGACCGATATCATTGATGAAGAGATGTTCAGTGATGAAGAATTAAGTTAGTAAAAAGAGAAAAAGCACTAGATCTGAGGGCAGCAACGTTAAAATGAGCAGGAGAGAAGTGAAGCTCAGTCAGGACAAAGACGGTGACTTCGTGCTGTCACAGGAGGCACCAAGTCTTTACTCTGCCACTCAAATAAAAACGTTTTTAGGGCAGACCAAGGGGCAGAAGACGGTTGTGGAGGATCAGTTTTCAGAGAAGGCAGCTCCCTCTGAGCTGCAGGAGGGCCATCATCACCCTCATACCAAAGAAAGGAGACCTGCAGCTGATTAAGAACTGGAGGCCAGTGTCATTGCTGTGTACGGATTATAAAATCCTCTCCAAAGCTCTGGCCCTCAGACTGAGAGAAGTGATGGTCTCCATCATCCACCCTGACCAGACCTATTCTGTTCCTAGCATGCTCATAAGTGACAATGTCACTTTAATTTGTGATGTTCTGACAGTCTCCAGTGAATTGGGTTTAGATACTGGTCTGATTTCAATAGACCAGGAAAAGGCGTTTGACCGGGTCGAACACCAATACCTCTGGCAGACTTTAGCCGGGTTTGGCTTCGACCCTGGATTCATTGCCAAGATCAGGGCTCTCTACAGTGGCGTTGTGAGTGTGCTGAAAATTAATGGTGGGCTGAGAAGGGTGCACCTTTTGACATCGGGAGGGGAGTGAGGCAGGGCTGCTCTCTCTCTGGTATGTTATACTGTGTAGTCATCGAGCCTCTGCTGCATCAGCTAAGGCAGAAGCTGACAGGCGTGTTCCTCCCCAGTTGTCCGCCGATTTAATTCTTTTTGTAAACACGCAAAGAGACATTGATGTTTTAATTGACACTGTTAATTTATTTGGTTTTATTTCCACTGCCAAGGTCAACTGTGGAAAAAGTGAGGCTCTGATGGTGTCATGGTTTGGTTTGTCTGTCATGTTTTGATTATGGTTTTGTTTTCTCCTCCATGTTTCATGTCTTGTCTTCCTGTTTTATTTTGTTATTACTCACCCCTGTCTCTGTTCCAGGTTCCTGTTCACGCCGCCCCCTTCTCGTCTGTGTCCACCTGCTTCCTGATTGTTCCTGCGCACCTGCATGCACTTGTCCTCTAATCAACCCTGCTCAAATACCCCCTCTGTGTCTTGTCTTGTTGCCAGTTCGTTTGTAGCCTTGTCTCACGTTCCAGCGATTATCCCACGATCCTTGTCATAGTTTTTGTCTTCCCGTGTTTCGACCATTGCCTGCCTGTTTTGTCCGACCTTGTCTTCTGCCTAGCGATTCTGATATCTCTGCCTGTTTGGACTGGTCTCCCGTGTTTTTGATCCGCCGAAGAGCGTCTCCGCCGACAGCATGAGGGGAGGTGTTTTTACTGTGGGCAGTTGGGACATGTGGTGAGTGCCTGTCCATCAAAGGGAGTTGGAGTGAGGCCCTTGTAGACGCTAACGGTAAGCCAGTCATTCCAAGAATAACCAGATTCAGCATCAGCCACAGGTTAAGATCATCACTGACTCCGGTTCCATGCACTTAACTGCATTTATTGACTCTGGCGCTAATGCTTGCATCATGAACTCCTCTCTTGCCAACAGACTCAGACTGAGAATAGCCGCCCTACAGCACCCCCTTGAGGTAAGAGCTGTGGACGGCAGCCTTCTTGGGAAAATTGTTTTTGCACACAGCCAGTGACTCTAGTATTTCCTGACTCCCACACCGAACAAATAAGCTTCCGTGTACTAGACTCCGCCATTCATCCCCTAATATTAGGGCTTCCCTGGTTAATTACACATGGTCCCATAACTGACTGGGTTAAAGGGGAAATCACTTCCTGGGGACCTAGCTGTGCCTCATAGCTCTTTGTTTACCTCTAGCATGGTCGATCCTGACCTTATTAACGTCTCACGCTGCTACCATGACCTAGCCGAGGTTTTCAGCAAGGCTAAGGCCACCTATCTACCCTCTCACAGACCATATGACTGCACTATAGAGGTAGTCCCCCCCCCCCCCCCCCAGAGGGAAGCTGTACTCGTTATCTGCCCCTGAACGCAAGGCCATGGACACGTATATTAAGGATTCTCTGGCCGCTGGAATTATCCGCCCTTCCTTGTCTCCAGCTGGTGCTAGTTTCTTTTTCGTCGAAAAGAAAGTCCCTCCGTCCGTGTATTGATTATTGTGGCCTCAACGCCATTACTATTAAGAACCGTTATCCTCTTCCTCTTATCTCGACGGAATTTAAACTGTTGGAGGGAGCCAAGGTTTTCACTAAGCTTGACCTCCACAATGCCTACCACCTCGTCAGAATCAGGGAGGGGGATGAATGGAAGACGGCATTCAACACACCAATGGGACACTACGAATATTTGGTTATGCCTTTTGGGTTGACTAATGCACCTCCAATTTATCACCTCCCCCCGGAGGTCCTGCACCACAAAAAGTTTGTCAACAGGACAACCGGGGGGAATAGCGGCACCTTCAGCCACCGCCCTGACTCTACCCTCTATCTCCCAGGTAATAACCGATACAAAGCACCCAGCAGGCAAAATGGGCTTCAGTTCCTGGTTAGCTGGGCCTGGGGCGAATTTTCAGGACAGAGAGTCCGGTTTCAGATTCTTCGATAGGAAAGGGTAAAATTAACACGGCTGAAAAATATGGCCCACCTAGCCTGTCGGGCATTTAGCCTCTTAGCGGACTTTAGATACTCTAGGTTCTTATGATCAGTCCATACCTGAAATGGCTGAGAGGCCCCCTCCAGCCAATGTCGCCACTCCTCCAGGGCCACCTTTACAGCCAGCAGCTCTCGATCACCAACATCATAGTTCCGCTCCGGGGACAAGAGCTTCTTTGAGAGGAAAGCGCATGGGTGTACCTTACCATCCCCGGAGCAGACCTGCGAGAGGATTGCTCCAACTCCAACGTCTGAAGCATCTACCTCGACGAGGGAGAGGCAACTGTACTATAATTCCTGATAAATCTCCTATAACAATTGGCAAACCCAAGGAACCTCTGCACCTCCTTGCTAGAGGTGGGGGTGGCAGAAGAGGACCCCTGCCCCAAGCTATCGCATCGGTCAGAAGGTGTGGTTGGCAACCAAGAACCTGCCTCTCTGGGTGGAATCCAAGAGCTCACTCCCAGGTTCGTCGGTCCCTTCCCCATCACCAAAGTGATCAACCCTGCCAGTGTCCGGCTTAGACTACCAAGGTCAATGCGGGTTTACCCCACATTCCATGTCAGCCACGTCAAACCTGCAAGGACCAGTCCACTTATGCCACTATGTGGCATAGGTTGACTTGCCTGGATCCTCCAGCCTCTCTCCTCTCTCAGGTACAAAGGCTTTTAGTTTATTTTATTTGGGACAGGATGCACTGGGTCCCACTGAGTGTCCTCTTCCTTCCAAAGGAGGAAGGAGGGCAGGGCCTGGTCCATTTGGCAAGCAGGGGTGCTGCTTTTCGTCTAGTCCATTCAGCAGCCTCTGGATAAAACGCAGAGGACACTGTGTGGAGGACTCTGGCCTGCTGCATCCTGAAGCGTTTTGACAGCCTGGGTATTGATTTTAATGTATTTTTAATGGACAGCACCAAGGTCAACAGGTCATCTCTTCCTAGTTTTTTATAGAAGCGTTTTTAATGTGTGGAACCTCATTACCAAAGACAGACAAAGGCATGCAGACTCTCTGCATTGGTTGTTGCAGGAGCCGGTGCTTCACGGGACGGTCCTGGACTGTCCGGACTGGGTTGGCCCCTCTCTGTCCTCCATGTTCCAGGCTACAGGGGTTACCACTCTGGGCCGAGTGGTGGAGCTGGCTGGGCCCAATTTGGAGGACTCCATAGGTCTGGCTTCAGTCGTGGGTCTGAGGTCCAGTAGAGTTGCTCGACAACTTCTGGACCACTGGAGGGGGAGACTGAGTGGACACGATCTCCGGATGTTGGGCACCTTTGCCTCTGGTGAAACCACACCCAACACCCGGGACTCCTTCCCCCTCATCCAGCTAACCCCAGACCTGAAGGACTGTGCAGGTCCTCATCTGGATCACTGCCCTCAGGCCTCTCTGCAGGAGGCCTCAGAAAAGACCTATTATCTAATGGTAAAAACACTAAACAAAGAAAAGCTGAACGGACTTTGCTGAATGTAGAGGTGGAAGACACATGTCCATTTTGCACTGAAAGGGAGATGGTGTTTCATTGTTTTACTGGGTGTCGTCGATTGTCTGCACTGTTTTTATTCCTGCACAGTGTTTTTACTAAAGATGTTTTTATCTGTGGTTTTAAATACACTCCTGAACTTTGTCCTGGGTCAAGCTAAAATGGCAGTGTACGTTAGCAGAAAGAGAAGGGTGGAGGGGGGGGGGGGACACTATCTCTCCTGTCCCTGTTTGTGTAGAACTGATCAGGGCCAGGATCAAACTGGATTTTAGTTTTTTTAAATTGTCAGGAGATGGTGCTATAAAAATGTCCTGTGTCAGGTGGAAATGTTGACCTGTTGATTGGAAAGGTGCTGAACAAATGATGGGTTTTATATGTTTTATGTATGTTTTTATATGCGTTTGTGAATATGTGTCCAGCCATGGCAAAAGCGTTCACAAGTCTACTTTGGGACATTTGGAGTTATTTACAGATTCCGAACGTGTGATTTCTAAGCTTTCCAACAATGTCAAACACATGTAAATTTAAAAAATTTTGAAGAAGATGTGGCAATTTGAATGTAGGCACTCCTCAAACTGCTTTAGGGAGAATTTTAGCCTCAAAGATTTACACCTTCTGAGAGCAAAGAGACAGAATCATCACATTTACATAGCACAACCCCCTCCTGGTCTAAGCTGTCAGTGAAACCACACCCTGCTCTGTATGAGCACAGATACTATTGTTTTGAGCTACACTGCTACACAGAACAATACATATACAATACAATAAAAACTGGACATAATATCCTCTTAAGATTTGAAATGAAATAACCTAAAAAAATATGGGGGGGGGGGGGGTGGCTTATTCTGTTATCATTTGTGTAGTCATACAGTGGTATGCAAAACCCTGTAAATCTTCATGATTTTTCTTTATAAATTATTGGTTGTTTGAAAAAGACATTTCAGTTAAATATATCATATAGGAGACAAACACAGTGATAATTGAGATGTGAAATAAAGTTTATATGATTTACAGAAAGTGTGCTAGAAGAAAATCTATGATTTATAAAGGAAAATCATGAACATTTACAGGGGTGCCACTACCATACCACGCATACCACTGTATTTCCATCATCTGTTTTTGTTGTTACATGAAAACAAAATATACTATATATACTTAAGAGAGAAGGATCAAAGATAGACACATATTTCTAAAATTAAATCAGACACTAATGAAATACAATGAAGTGGCTCTGTGGTGTAGTGTGGTCTGTTACTGAATGAGCTGATAATGTCCTAATCCACAACTCAAATCATTAGCATCACAGTGAATACTTCACACACAAAGCTGTGTCATTCACACATGATTCAAGCACTTCAGAACATGTTTGTGCTGAAGCTAGTGAAACAATAACAAGAAAAAACGTCCCTGTATGTGACTGAACACTAACATTACGTATATAAAAACTCACCCATAAAACTATAGCGCGGTGCTGGTGTCATGTCATCATCTCAGACAACTACTGTGTCTGTCCTGCTCTCTTTCAGCCGCTGAATAATCCATCTGTTTGTTGTTTTTGTGACAATGAAGTCTGCTAACATGTTAGCATAAAGATCGCTAGCTTAAAATGCTAACAGTCCACACACCAGCAGTCTCTGTGCTTTCTCTGTCCTTGTGAAGAAGCTGCTCAGCCACAGCTGACTTATTGTCCTGTTCTCTTTGCCTTCCTTTGTCAAACAAAGCTTTGATGATGACTGCTTTGATGATAATCACGCTTTTAATTTTAATTTGGAAAAAAATAAAAACATTTTCCTGTTTTTCTCGTTTTGCGCTCGGCCGACTTGTTCCCGCTTGGTCCGTGGCGGGTCACATATGGTCATTAATTACAGGACATATATTGTAAACAATGTGATAGAAACTTCTAAAAATACATGAACATAGAAAAACATTCAAACATAAACATGGAAGACATGAACATGAAAAACACATAGGAAGACTAGGTGACAGACCAACCGAACCAAAACCAACAGGGTATACTTATCGTGGTGTTTATTACAGAGACGTGCAATGATAGTATTATTATGTGAGATTGGTGACATAATACGAGTTGGGGAAACAAATTTTTGTGAGGGTTTAACTACAAATTAATCGTTTTGCTTTTTTATAACTTTAATACAGCCAGGGGGTTACCTCTTTGTCCCGGTATAACTGACCGTTGACGAAGAGCTTGTCCACTGCGATCACTGCCCGGGCTCCACCGTCGAACTTCCTTCTCGCCGGGAACAGCCTCCTGCGTCTCTCTAGGATCTCCTTTGGGAACTGGTCATTGACGCTGAAGTCCGTTCCTCGTAGCTCCCTGCCTCGACTCTTAACCAGCTCCTTTTGTTTAAGGTGTGCGAATTTGACAACAATCGGACGCGGGCGCTGACCTTCCTGCCGTTTCCCTCCTAGGCGGTGTGCTCGTTGAAACCGGATGTTTTTGACTGTGTCCGACGGGAGTTTCAGTTGTTTTTCAATAAAGTTCCGTACCGTCGCTTCTGCATCCTCTTCTGTTTTTTTCTGGGATCCAGGAGAAAACCAGATTGTCCCTCATGCTTGCCTGTAGATCTATAACTGTGTCCTTAATATGTCTGTTTTCTTCTTTAAGATGCCTCGTTTCGTCAGTGAGGGTTTTTATTGATCCTTTCAATTTATTTTCGGCCGCGAGCAGGGGACACCTGTTGCTGGCTAAACTCCAGAGATTAGCGCAGGGATTGAAACTCTTTATGTAGCACCTCTACCGAGGAGAGTCGAGCATCAAAGCTGTCCAGTTTAGTGTTTATGGAGGTAAGGATCTCCATAAGTTCGCTGTCCGGAGTGAAGTTGCCCCGGGGGAATTCTCCGGGCGGCTGCGTTTGGAGGAGGGAGTTGCCGCTGTTTTTTTTGACATGACAACTCGCTAAAAGTACTCGTCGATGTAATCCTCCAGATCCTCCAGTCTCCCTCGATTGTCCTCTCCCTAAGTAGAAGAAAAATACAATTGAGAAGTGTTATTTTCCCTTAGCTAGAGATTGGTTGGCGATGTTTAGTTGTTTGTGTTTGAGTTAGATGCACGCCGCCATGTTTGATTTGCACACATCTCACTCAGTCTCGCGATGCTACCACATGATACCCCAAAGATCGAGCCGTCTCAATTATCACTGTGTCTGTCTCCTATATGATATATTTAACTGAAATGTCTTTTTCAAACAACCAATGATTTATAAATGAAAATCATGAAGCTTTACAGGGGTGCCCAAACTTTTGCATACCACTGTATGACTACACAAATGATAACAGAATAAGCCATGTATTGTATATGTATTGTTCTGTGTAGCAGTGTAGCTCACAACAATAGTATCTGTGCTCATACAGAGAGGTGTGGTTTCACTGACAGCTTAGACCAGGAGGGGGTTGTGCTATGTAAATGTGATGATTCTGTCTCTTGGCTCTCAGAAGGTGTAAATCTTTGAGGCTAAAATTCTCCCTGAAGCAGTTAGAGGAGTGCCTACATTCAAATTGCCATATCTTCTTCAAAAAATATTTGATCTACATGCGTTGGACATTGTTTGAAAGCTTAGAAATCACACTTCCAGAATCTGTAAAAAACTCCAAATGTCCCTAAGTAGACTTGTAGCGGTAGCGGTCATCACATTCGCTTCACACACCAAAGGTACTCGGTTCTAAACCGAGCGGAAACAAGTTTGCTTCCACAGTGTTTGTGATTCATTAAACGACTGTATGTCAACTGATCCCCATGAGAGCCTGATCAGGGGAGCTCTTTCCTCTTCTGTGCCCATGGGACCTTCATATCAAAACTGGTCCTTTCTGTGACACACCTCCTTTGAAAACACATCAGCTCAGTTTGGGAAAATCTTCAACCCTCGTCTCTTTCACAAAGTTTCCGTAGTGTAGTGGTCAAAAGCAAACTTTCAAAGTCTCCGTGAAACCAATTTTGCTGACCCTTATCTTGATAGACAAATAGATGGGAACCCAGAACTGGATTTGATGAACTTATTCTGGATTTGTAAAATAGAGAAGTCAAAGACTTACAAACATTGTAATTAAGTGGCAAACCAATGTGGTACGAGTCAGTAAATTAGCTTCTGCGATCCTCAGCTGTGCAATTATCTTGATATCCGAATTGGAAGACGGGGTCCTCGTTAGTATAGTGGACAGTATCTCCGCCTGTCAGGCGGGAGCCAGCCACGTGTAGTTGTAACGAACTGACAGCCAATGAAATTGCAGCACTCTTCTGAGGGGGTGGGGTCCAGCCACTGTCCATGGTGCTGAATTTAACTGTCCCTGTCCAAGGTATTAAACAACTGCAACTCTTTGAGAATGTATCACAGCAGAGAGGTTAAAAGCAACATTTCAGTCTAAAATGTGCACCTCATTTTTCTAATAGATATTTATATCAAGGAAGGCCTTAAATATATGTGTATTGTGTTGTATATGTACAACACAAAAATACATTACACTGCAAAAATCAGATTTGTAATCAAGTTAACATTCAGTTGCATTTGAAAAACCATCCATTTGACATACTATTCATATTGAAAACTGACCATGGAAAATCAAGACAAACAACAAATTTACTTAAACTTAAACACGTTTATTAAAAACACATAACCATCAATCTTCAGCAGAAATTGGATGTCTTGTGTCACTCAGCTATTTCCTCTCTGCTGCCCACCTCTCCTTTTCCATTAAATAAAATGGTGAGGCTTTAAATTGCCCCCAAGACATTTCTCGTGTGAGGCCTTTGCTTTTATACAAATCCAGGATTCTCATTGGACAGTATATGTACTTTCCAGCCACCCCTGGAAAGCTTGTGTGAATGTGCACACTGGTTGGCCCTTGCTTGAGTTCAGTCCGACAACGTCTGCATACCGCGAGCAGCAGGTGGAAGTGATGGTGCGGGTGTCGGGTTTGTGGAGGAAGAAGCAGGAGGAAGAGGCACAGGGGCAGGACCTTACCTTTTTTGCACCTTGTTTTTATTCCAGTCAAGCCAGGCTCATTGTACTGAAGGCCAAATCTCTCTCCCGTGTCTCTATCAGAGAGATGAAGAGCAGGGTACTTATCTTTCCCTGTCACACTCTTTGAAGCAGAGTTTAGCTCAGTAATAAGTGTCGGATCAAAAACAGGTGGGAGAACTACATCTGGCTGCTTGAGGTCTAGAAGCCTTTGGTAGTTCCACCATGCCACCCCTGTCATGCCCTGAGCCTGGAACAGTTCGCAGGACACTTGTTTGAGTGGTACATTGTTTGGGTCTGTGGTCAGGTGGAAATGCTGGAGGACTTTCTCCACTCTGTCAACCAGTTCTGTTGGCTGTGTAATTCTGGTTCTACAGTGCTCGCTGTTTTGTGGGATTTGGTGCCTCAATTCCACAGAACTGATAAGCATCCCTGAGCTTCTGTAGGTCCTCCTGATCCACTTCAGAAAAGGCAGTGGAGAGGAGCTGACAGAAGGTGCTCTAGAGGGTATGAAACGCCTCATGCAGTGAAACAAATCCAACTTCAGCGAAATGTTGGAGTTGTAATGTGTACGGAATGCACAGGTGTTCTCCAGAGTCCCAGCAGTGGCCTCATCGATGATGGACTGTGTGGTCCTCCAGGCATCCCAGTTAAGGTGTTCACCATGGACAAGATCAGGGATTTTAAAGGGTGCACAGCAATCCCTGAACACAAAAACGAGGAGCTAATTAGAATTTCAAAAATCACATTTTGAGAGTGACAAATAGTATAAATATGATGATCGAAGTCAAAGAAGATGCAGATATTTCTCACCTGTCCCCCCAGTGGTAATTGGCCTTCTCCACCTCTGCGTCACTGTACCTCTTGGCTAACCCCTGGTACATAGGTTCAAGGGACTTATCCGTTTCAGACTGCACCATCACCCAGGAGGCAACCATCCAGTTCTCATTCATGATTGCGTAACTTCACATGGTGCCAGATGTCAATGTGACTTTTCTTGCCACATTCCTGGTATGGTCGGATCGTAACACCTGTCCAAAAGTGCCCTGCAGGAGTTTAGTGATGGCTGGCTCTTGGCGGCGATACTCATCGATGAGGCAGTCAGTCAGATAGAACGAGGAGACAAAAACGCCACACCATCCATCTGCCTCATCATAACCTCCAAAAGACTGCACCATTGCATCTTCCTTCCTCACAAGGTGACCAAAAGTCTTCTGCCCATAAACACCAGCCTCAGCGTCCCAGACGTTCTCAATGCTGTGCAGATAAGCCAGATGTGCTTGCTCATATTTCAGGAGCAGCAGCTCGTTCACCTGCTTTGCCATGTCTGAGGTTGACTTGACAGTGCGTCGCAGCTCATGAAGCACAGACTTGCAGATGGCCTTTTTGTACGTCAGGAAGGCTGGCACGATGTTTGTGAATCTCTTTGGCAGTATATCCAGCCACCGAGGACTGTCTGCAAACCAGATCCTCTTGCACATCCTGCACCTGAGGCGTGAGGCAAAGATGTAGTATTGTTCACTGGTAACAACAATCACTCGAAGCCGGCCAACACCAGCTGAGACTATGTCCGGTTTAGGACAACCATGAAGACATGGGAGAACATAATTATTTCTCAGTCTCACCATGATGTCACTCTCAGGTTTCCAAATGAAAAATGGATGGAGCTGAAAGAAATTGCGGGATTTGAGAGTTAACGTGGTGTCTATGAGTTCTGGGTGTGGAGGCAGTCGCCATAATGAAAGTGCATTTCCTGGCTTCTGCAGATGGTGGGAGCCAGGCCACAGTACCAGAGATTGGAGCTCTGTCCTCATCCACATTTTCTGGTGATAAGAACAAGTCCAACGGCTTATATCCTGATCTGGTCCCTGTACTGGCGGGAGAGCAACTGCTGAAGGCCCAGCTGTAGAAATAACGAGACAAAAACATAATATCATTCAGACATTTTATAATCACCACATAATGTAAAATCAATAAAACATATTGTAGTAGTAGTAGTAGTCATGAAAACATCTTACTGTGTGCTGGCTGTGGTGTATGAGGGGCTGGTCTGGGTGCTGGTGGGGGAACAACAGCAGAAGACTCCGCTGAGAGAACAAGGATGAAAAAGGAGAAGTCAATCAGTGATGTGTTATGTTTACAGTTTTTATTTTTCTTATTAATGACTGTATAGTATAGGCACAGTATTACTCAAGAACAGTTACAACATGCATGTATTCACTTATTTACTATATTTGTTGCCAGTGCACAGTGTGGACCCTGCATATGTATATCTGTGCTTGTGACACACACCTGGTGCAGACTGTTGGCTGAGGACCAGTCGGCTTTTTCACCAGAAAGTGTAGCTCAGACGGAAGAGGTAAAGGTCTCTTCGCTGTGGGTGTTGTGGAAACTATAGGGACAGATGACAAGAAAATAGTAAATGGTGAATGATATTTCCAGTACATACAACTTATTAACATGAATGTTTTGATGGAGACAAATGATTCATTACCATCTGCTAGTGACTTGTGCTGTTCAATTTGGGTGTCAGCAGGTGGTCTGGACAGGGAAGCAGATGGTCCTGGAATAGACATTATGTCAGTAAGAAACACAAAATAATTCATCTTGATAAAAGCACATATTACTGAAATATTACTTCACCTGTAGAAGACTGGGCTTCGGTTCTGCAATAGGAAACACTTTCCTCTTCTGTGCCCATGGGACCTTCATATCAAAACTGGTCCTTTCTGTGACACACCTCCTTTGAAAACACATCAGCTCAGTTTGGGAAAATCTTCTACCCTCGTCCCTTTCCCAAAGTTTCCGTAGTGTAGTGGTCAAAAGTAAACTTTCAAAGTCTCCATGAAACAAATTTTGCTGACCCTTATCTTGATAGACAAAAATCAAATAGATGGGAACCCAGAACTGGATTTGAACTTATTCTGGATTTGTAAAATAGAGAAGTCAAAGACTGACAAACATTGTAATTAAGTGGCAAACCAATGTGGTACGAGTCAGTAAATTAGCTTCTGCGATCCTCAGCTGTGCAATTGCTGTTGCAATTGTTCAAACTGTTTAAACTGTAGATCGTATTGTGTCTTAGTCACTTTATCTGACACACCCCAGATAGATAGATAGATAGATAGATAGATAGATAGATAGATAGATAGATAGATAGATAGATAGATATCACTGTAACACCTATTTATAGATACATTTTTACCTTGTTACATTACAATAAGATCAACTTGAATGTTAGCTAAATTAGCCGCAATCTAATCGAACGTTCATGTTTCTGGAAACTGTCGACAACTTCACGTAGCATAACTTAAGCCAGTTGTTAATAAAATAAAAATCATACCTATGAGTAAGGATGATTTTGGAGATGCCTCCGAAATGGGAGACGGGGTCCTCGTTAGTATAGTGGACAGTATCTCCGCCTGTCACACGGGGGCCAGCGGCGTATAGTTGTAACGCACTGACAGCCAATGAAATTGCAGCACCTATTGAGAGGGCGGGGTCCAGCCACTGTCCATGGTTCTGAATTGACCTGTCCCTGTCCAAGGTATTAAACAACTGCATCGCTTTTTCAAATTTCCCACAACAGATAGGTTAAAAGCAACATTTCAGTCTAAAATGTGCACCACATTCTTTTAATAGACATTTTTATCAAGGAAGGCCTTAAATATATAGCATATATATATATAGCCTTGTAATATATGTAAACAAATTTTTTGCGTGCATATACACATTTTTTGTATATATACAACAAAACTACATTACACTGCAAAAATCACATTTGTAATCAAGTTAACATTCAGTTGCAATTGAACAACCATCCATTTGACATGCTATTCATATTGAAAATAAACTGACCATGGGAAATCAAGACAAACAACAAATTTACTTAAACTTAAAGTTTATTAAACACACTTAAACATATACCTTCTACAGAACTTGGATTTCTGCAGCTATTTCTTCCTCTTTGCTGCCCAACTCTCCTTTTCCATTAAATTAAATGGTGAGGCCTTATACAAATCCAGGATTCTCACTGGACAGTATATGTACTTTCCAGCCACCCCTGGAATGTGCACACTGTTTGGCCTTTGCTTTGAGTTCAGTTCCCTGAGTTGGTGGATTCTCTGACAGTTTCTGCTTTTGCTACGCTGTTTTTTCCCCCACTCTCTGCTTTATGAGCTCCAGTTCCCCACAAGGGCGTGGACGGATTAGTCAGGCCCTCTGCAGAATATGCTTAGAAGACCTTTGTGGAGCAGTAATGATATCGAATGGGCCCTTGCTGATAAAAGTGCTGGACTGAAGAACTATCACTTATGTAGCAGGACTTGTTTGCCAGGGTTTTTGTTCCTGTTGCTGTTGCACCAATGTTTCCTGTGCATTTTTCTGGAATGTCTGCTGGGGGACAGGACATGTGTCTGGTGGACTTCCAATTGCAGGTGGTAGTTGTTCTCAGTAGTTCTCTCTGTTAAACTTTGCCACATCTTTTGTCGTAGTACACTCTTAGAAATGAAATATTGATTTTACTTAACCAAGTTATGTCAACCGGTCCCACAAAACTGTGTTATTTAAATCGGAAAAGCAAATCACTGTTAATGTGAACAACACATTTTAAATAAATCTAACTTAATATTCTTACTTTAAAGCTACATGACATTATTATATTGCATAAACACAACACTATTATGTTGGATTTACGGACACCACTTTAAGTTAACTAAAACCACTTTATGATTGAGTTCAATTAACTTAACACAAATGAACATTATTGATGTGGTAGGTTTGTGTTAATGCAACACACTAGTTGTACTGGCTAAATCAACAAAGTTAAATAAATACAATTTAAGTTACTTAATTCCACTTGAGCCTTTATTATACTTTGGCAACAGTGGGACTATTACACATAAGATGTGTACAATGTTGTAATATGTCTGTGTGCAGTGTAAACACATTCAAACAAAAATGAAAATATACTTATAGTAAAGTATAGGGACATCATGTCACTCTTTTAACCCCACACCTGATAAAATCCACATTTTGTTGAACCATCTTAGTTTTATAGATAACGTTAACATTTGGTTAACTACAAACTGGTCAACCTATGTCAACCAGTTATGTTTACTGAAAACCACCGACGCCGAGGATGCAGGGATGAGGAAGAGCTGGATCTCCTCGACGTGGTTACCGGACAAAGTCAATGTGAGAGGGACAGTGCGATGAGTCATCTCGGCCAGTACGTTACCATTTAAATCTGAGATGGTTTTAGACTGGGGTAGTGAAGTCGTCGGGATGCCGACCTGTTCAGCGAACTGAGTCTCTATGAAGCTCTCGTCTGCTCCGTAGTCCACCAAACACGTGGTGGCAATATTCTCTTGGCCCCAGCGGAGCTGGGCTTTCAATGACACACGGGTGGGTGCAGGACAGGAGATGGTCCGGCTCACCAGCACTCCTGCATGAGCGGGTGAGCCTAGGCTTTTGGGCGTAGCGGACAGGCGGCGATGACGTGACCCAATTGTCCACAGTATAGGCAAGCTCCAGTCTGCCTCTGATGACGTCTCTCCGTCAGGGAAAGTCGTGTGCGACCCAGCTGCATGGGTTCGGAAGGGCTAGGAAGGTTAGCCGAAACAGAAGGAAGAGGAGAACCTACTGGTGGCTGAGTTAGTGAAGAGACTCGGGTGGTTAGCTTCTGTCGTCTGTCGCGGTTTCGCTCTCTGAGTCTACAGTCTAACCGAATAGCTAATTCCATTAGAGACTCAAGGTTGGGTGCGACATCTCATGTGGCTAACTCGTCTCGTAACTCGTCATTTAACCCCCGGCGAAATATAGCTCTTAGAGCAGCATCCCCCAGCCACTCTCGACTGCCAAAATGCGGAAATGAATGGAAAAATCCGCGGCTGAAGACTTTCCTTGTGTCAGAGAAAGTAATTGGTTCGCGATGTCACAATTCTGAAAATTATGGTCGAAAACCAGAGTTAGCTCTGTTGCGAACGTCCCGTAAGTCACCCCACGATGATGCCCCGACTGGAGGAAAGCTGTAGCCCACTGAGCTGCTCTACCCGTCAATAAGTTGACGACAAACGCTATCTTAGCATGGCTAGTTGGATAAGTGGCGGGCTGTAAGTCGAACACCAGTGAACACTGAAACAAGAAGCTAACACACTTGTTTAAATCCCCTGAAAAACGTTCAGGGGTTGGAACAAACGGCTCGCGATTAGTGTACGTGGGGGAAACTATGGGAGAGACGGCAGGCGCTGGAACAGGAGCGGCAGAAGGCGTCGCGGAGGGAAACGGAGGCCTAATGCTAGCAGCTAGCTCCCTGATAGCGGAGGCTACGTCGGTTAATAAACCCTTGTGCCGACGGATAGCCTCGCCGTGAGCAGCGAGCGCCTGATTAACCTGGTCTCTGTCTGCCGGGTCCATGGTTGGTCAGATCCAACTGTTACGCTTTCCCTTTAAAGGGAAAGCCGAGATCTTAAGGGTGGACCCGAATGCAGAGCAGGACAAAGGCAGGTATATATATATATAGAAAGATATTTATTATAACAAATAATAAATACTAGTTGACAACAATAGCCGATAACGGTATGTGCAATAGATATATATATATATATATATATATAACAATAACGATATAAGTATATTAACAATATAGATATATGTTCAGGTATATATAGATAACGTATAACGTATATAAACAAACGACACACACGCGCTATGGAAGCTAACGTGACAACGGGGACAGAGACAGAAACAGGGTGAAAGTCCAGCGAACGTAAATCAGCGTCCTCAACGGACTCTTCGTGGCAACACAGTTCGTAACTGTTCCTCCAGGGAACGGACTCACTCGTGGTGACGAAGAGTGGAGTCGGGAAGCACACGAAGATCGTAGAGGAGCGGTGAATCGACGCTGGAGTGGAGATGACGACGGAAGTGGAGAGGAACAGGAGGAAGCGATTCCGGGGTGGAACAGGAATCCGCAGGAGCACTCCGTGATCCTCTCTTTTGGCAGGAGACGTGGTAACCTGAACAAGGAACGTGAGGTAAGTACGACCAAGTCAGGATTTCTAGCAGCAAGTTCGTGAGATGTATACCAAGCGAGCGAAAACATGGATCTGACACCAGAAGAGGCGAAGCCCCGCCTTATAAGCCCGCGTGATCGCTGATCAGGAGCAGCTGGGCTGGAGCTGCGCAGGTGGAAGTCATTCTGGTGTCATCAAGGAACTAGGTCAGCCACGCCCCCTGCAGGGTGGAGAGAGAGAGGAGAACACGGAGCAGCATACAAAACAACAACAACAACAAAGTCTGTGGTGTGAATGTGGATCGTGACACTGGCTCTAAAGCATATCTGAACTTGATTAAAAATTAAACAGCTTTTTTATGTTAAGAGTTCAACTCAGAGTCAGGGTTTGAGTGAAAAACACACACCTGGTCCATGGCAACCATGATCAGGTTTATTCTGCGTCCTGCTGCCTCTCCCTTCTTTTTGAAAACCTTCATCAGTTGGCTGGAGTAATGATCCAATTGACCCATAAAGGTTGACAGCAGGGGGACTGTGGTAATATGGGTGAACTCTGAATTTACCTGAAACAGATTGAGTCAGAATCTCAGATGAAGCTTAAAATTCTCACTTTTTTTTTCCTAAACGAAGAGCTTGTTGTTTAATAAATGTACAACCATTTAAAAAGAAACAAAACAAAAACATGAACATTACCTGATTCTCACAAAACAGGGCTGGCCATCTTTTTCTAAACTCTGCTATGAAGGGCATGTCTTCAATTACTTCTCGTCTTCTATGGGCTGATAGAATGGGTTGATTAGCTGATTTTACATTAGCCTCTAATGTAAGTGCCTCCCTTTCCTTTTCAAGGCTTTCCTTGGTTTCACCTGCTGGGTAATCAGGACAGAAGTTGACCTCTGCTTCTTTTGGTTTCTTCACCTGGTTTAGACTTTGACCCACAGCACCTCGCTTTTCTTTGGCAGCATTTATGCTCAACTCCGGGCCGCCAATGTTCCTAGTCTTGTACGATAGTTTGCCATTTTATATTTTAAACAAATTTTCCATCCATAGAAGCCAGTAACTGATCCCTGCTCCTTTAAACAAGGATACTTTGTTATCAGGGCCTGGGCCACATCATCAAACTCTGAACTTGAAGGATAAACTTTGTATTTGACAATTTTTTTTTTTAACCTGTCCTGTCCAGTACCTTGGGCATGCACTATGGTTGACTGCATGTCTGTTGGTGTTGAACAGATTTTGCTGTTTGCAGGGCGAGTGATTACAGCGCTGTAATGCCCGTCCTGCTATTTATGTATTTATTTTTATTGATTTTATTTATTAGGTTGTGTGGGAGGACCGGGCCGGACAGGGGGGCTGGGGGTGAGGGTGGGTAGACAGACAAGGGAGGTGTGAGAGAGATGGGGAGAAAGAGGGAGAGAAAAGAGAGGGGGAGGGAGGGAGGGAGAGAGGGGGAGCGAGAGAGAGAGGGAAAGAGAGACACTAGATAGAAATTAGTAGCATAACACACTAAGGCAGTAATGACAACATTACAACATTAATAACACTGATATGCATTTGTATTACAGTACCATTAGAATTTGTTAACAACCACATATAGATAAGGTGATCTTGTTTATAACGGTTGTATCAGTTTATATTGGTTCTATCATGAACCAGAGTTTGTCTGTGTGTGTATCTGTATGTCTGTGTATTCGCGCATCCATATATATGTATGTGAGGAGGTTGTCACTTGGTGTGGTCGGGAATCCGTGGTGAAACCGTGTCGCCGCCCCCCAGCCCCCCGGAAAGAGACCGGCGGTAACCAAGGCACACGGGGCGTCCACCAGCCCCCCGGGCCCGGAGATACCCGCCGCCGCCCGACCCAGGGCCAGCCGCGAGTCCACCCCGCACAGGACCAGGGCAGGGCCGTGGGGGGCGCAGAGCCGGCGCCCCCCACGCGCAGAGCATGCCCCGAGGGGGCAGGAGACGACGGCACCACGAGCACAGACCAGCCCACCACACGCCGAGGCAGGTCCTGAGGCCCCAGGTCCCCACACAGGCCCCCAGGGTAGCCCAGCCCATCACCAGGGACAGTAGAGCCTCCCCCAGAACGCCCCCCCAGGAGGCAGGCCGGAGCCCGCCACAGAGGCTCATGTAGGGATCCCAGCCGGGGGCCCCCAAGGAACAGGAGGCAGCAGGGTCCCAGATCCGCCCCGGGCAAGCCCCCTCACACAGGTATGGGTCAGAGGCCGTAAGACCTGTCACAGCAGATCCCACGCCCACCCGGCACAGGGACCCACCGTCCACCCAGGGCAGGGCGCCCAAAGTCAGCCCCTGCCGAGCCACCAGCTCGCCGCCCACCATCACCCTTCCCAGGAGTCATGGAGAGCCACGGCCAGGTCCCCCGGGGCTCCCCCCGACAGACCGACAGCCGACCCAACTACCTGCCGCAGCCGCCAGCGCCCCGGAGCTCCGCAACCGCCCCCCAGCCCAAACCACCGACCCCAGCCCAGCCGGGAGGCAGGCGGGACACAGGTACCCGGGAGGTCTCCCCCACCCATCCCCCACCCCCCCCCACCAGGATGTGGTGTGGTGTGTATGTATGTGTGCTGTGGGATGTGTGTATGGGGGATGTTGGTATCTAGTATGCATTAAAAATGTGGGGGGGAGGATGAGGTGACAACACCCCGCTGCTTGCTGACAGCGGGGTAGTCGATATGCCCCACCCCACCCCCAGGCCCTAGTGTCTAATATGCCATAAAATATTGGGGGAGAGCGGAGACCCCTGGAGGGGAAGATGGGGGATAGGCCCACTACTTGGTGGGCCCGCCCCCCAACCCCCCCAATGCCCTAGTTGTGTGTGTGAGAGTGATATACCAGATCTGGTGGGGGAGCACGGAGGGCAGGCAGGGTTGGCCACCCGGGCCGGCTGCTAGCTTCCTGACTAGAAGAACCGTGTATCCCCGCCCACCCAGCCCCCCAGCCCAGCAGAGGCCAGCCCGCTCAGACCGGGGCGACGCCGCAGCTCTCCACAGGCACCACCGGTGCGGCAGGGCCAGGTCCGCCCCCGCTCCCCCGGGGGGGGAAGCCAACAGTGAGCGCCGCACCCCAGACGCCAGCAGGACCCGTAGTCAGGTCAGCACGGCATCCGCCACGACAGTCCAGGCCCCCGCCCCACCCACCGCTCGGAGACAGCCCAGGCCGGGCCAGGCCCCCAGTCCCCGGGACCCCCCATGCCAGGAAGCCCACCCGCCTCTACCACCTTACCCGCCCAGGGGAAAAGAGACGCGTCGGTCCACCCCAGGGCAACGCCGGGGCGCCGCAGCGAGCGCCCCCCCCCCACTCACTGGGGCGCGACTCTAGCGGGGCCCCCCCGCCACCGGCAGGGGCCGCAGGACAGTCCAGCCCACACCCGCAGCCCCCCCGGCCCCAACCCAACCCCCAGCGCCCCCCGCATGAGGGCGGCAGCCGCCCAGCCCCCCCCCCAGTCCCCACGGGCCAGGCCCACAGCCACCGAGAGACAGCCGGAAAGCGGGACCACCAGACACCAAAGGCCACCAAACAGCCCCAGTACCCCGGACCCCCAGCCCCCACCCCAGGAGGCCGGCCAGCAGAGACGCCAGCCCCCCACTGCCCTAAGTAATATAATTAATTAAAGGTGCCCAGGTAGAATTGAAATCGGCCAACTGTTTTTTAAGTGAGGCAGACATTCTCTCCATAGAGATGTGGTCAAGCAGAAGATTTCTATATTGGCTTATACTTATTTTTTGTTTGTTTTTCCAGTTTAAGAGGATTGTTTTCTTGGCGATGCTTAGGCTTGTAATTAGCATGCGTTCTTTTCCTGTTTCTATATTTATTTGACTTAAATCTCCCAGTATACACAGTGCAGGAGAAGGTGGTATAGTGTGGTCTAGGCATGCTGATAGGTCCTCACATATCTTATACCAGAATGTATGTACAGGTGTGCACAGCCATATAGCATGCATGTAATTATCGGCTTTGTCTTCATTACAGTTTAAGCAGGTGTTTGATTGTGAATACCCCATTCTGAACATTCTTTGTCCTGTGTAGTGTATTCTGTGTATAACTTTGTATTGTATGAGTTGTAAGTCTGGGGTTTTAATCATTTTGAACATGTTAGCTGATATTTGTCTCCAAAAAGTTTTGTCTGGGCTGATGCCTAGGTCTGTTTCACATTTTTTAGTTGGTAAGGAGATTATTGTGTCATTATCTGTCAGTAGAGCCTACGTTTTTGATAATCTTCTGGGAGATGTGAGGTTTAGAAATTGATTTATTATTGGAGGTAGTTCTAGTTCCCATTTACTAGTTCTAAACCTTGTTCTAATTACAGATTTAATTTGCAGGTACTCAAGAAACTTACTACTGTGGAAGTTCTAATCCTCCACAGGTTTTTACTTTTTGAAGGGTTTTTAGACTTATACGTGCTGGTTTATTTTTCCACAGGAATTTTGTGGTAGCTGAATCTAATGATTTAAACCAGGTTGGTGAAGGTTTGGTGGGGATCATGGAGAAGAGGTAATTAATTTTTGGTAAGATCATCATTTTTATAGTGGCGACTCTACCCATAAGTGATATGGGTAGAGAGGTCCATCGTTGGAGGTCATTTTCAATTGTTTTAAGTAGCGGTGTATAATTTAGTTGAGTTAGATCTGAGATCCGAGAGGATAAACTAATTCCCAGGTATTTAATGTTGCCTGATTTCAAAGGAGTCGGTAAAGATGTTTTGAAGTCGGAGTTGATCGGTAGAATAGTTGATTTTGTCCAATTTATTGAGTAATCTGAGACTGCTGAGAATTTATTGATGAGTGAGATAGTACCAGAGAGAGTGTTTTGTGAGTTTTGAAGGAAGAGTAATACATCATCCGCATATAGGCTTATCGTGTGGTGCAGATTTTCTGTTTGAATACCTTTGATATTTCCATTTTCTCGAATTGCAGCTGCAAGCGGTTCTATAAATATGGCAAACAGTGAGGGGGAGAGTGGACAACCTTGTCTGGTGCCTCTCTGGAGCTTGAAGCTTGGAGATGTTTGAGCGTTTGTCCTGACCGAGGCACTGGATGAATTATAAAGAATGTTGATCCAGGAGACAAAGTTTTGTTTGAATCCGAATTTATCCATTGTCGCAAGAAGGAATTTCCAGTTTACTCTATCAAATGCTTTTTCTGCGTCTAGTGACATAATTGCTGATTTAAGTTTATTGATTGTGCAATAGTCTACTATATTGATTAACCTGCGCGTATTATTTGTTGAGTGTCTGCCCTTGATAAATCCTGTCTGGTCTGGGTGAATTATGATTCTGGGTGAATTATTCCAGTCTCCTCGCTAAGGCTTTGCAGATGATTTTAAGATCTGCATTTATGAGTGAGATTGGTCGGTAGCTGGATGGGAGTGAGGGGTCTTTATCTGGTTTGAGGTGGAGGCAGATATGTGCTGTGTTTATGTGTGGGGGGAGAGTGCCACTTTCCTTAATTTCCATTACCATTTTATGAAATATGGGTGCCAGTATGGGCCAAAATGTTTTGTAGAATTCCGCTGGGAATCCGTCTGGTCCTGGGGCTTTCCTGTTTGGCATGTGGTGGAGGGCATCATAGAGTTCTACCGTTGAAATGGGAGATTCTATGGTGCTGATCTGTTCATTGTTAAGTGTTGGCAGATTTATAGAGTTTAGAAATGTGTTTATCTCTGTACTAGATGAGGTATTATTGGAAGAATATAAGTTTTTGTAGAAATCTCTAAAGACGTTATTTATTTCCTCCGGTGTGTGGGTTAAGTTCCCGTCAGGACCTTTTATGGAATGGATAGTTGTTTTTTCCTTATTTATTTTAAGTTGGTTAGCTAAAAACCTACTGGATTTGTTACTATGTTCGAAGTTTTCTAAGCGTAGCCTTTCCAGTTGGAACTGTGTTTTCCTTTCAATTATTTTATTTAAATATATTGTTCAAAAGGTGTTCGTCTTGTGAGGTGGTGTAAGCAGTCTCCAGTTTTAATTTTGTGTTCTAATCCTATTTCTAGTGAATTGTCTTTCTTCTTTTTAAATGAGGAGAAGGAGATTATTCTACCCCTTATTACTGCTTTAGCCGTTTCCCACAGGATTCATTGCGAAGTTCCTGGTAGGTTATTGAACTCCAGAAAGGTTGCCCACTCGTCCTCGATGTATTTGATGAAGTTTGGGTCATTTAGCAAAGATGTATTAAGTCTCCAGTTTCTGTTTGGTGGGGTAACTGCCTTTATAGTTATGTTTAGTGAGACCGGTGCATGGTCACTGATAGTGATAGGGTGGATATCGGTGTCTGCAATATTTGCTAAAGTTGAGCTGCTGGTCAGGAAGAAGTCAAGTCGTGAGTATGAGTTGTGTACCGGTGAGAAGAAGGTGTATTTTTTCGTAGCTGGGTTCCGGGAGCGCCAAGCATCACAGAGACCACAATCCTCCATATATTTTTTAAGAATCACTGTCGACTGCCAGTTTCGTGTTGTTTCTGTCATACTGAGCCTGTCTAATTCTGGGTTGAGTGTCATGTTGAAGTCCCCTCCCAATATGACTGTTGTGTCCAGGTGAGTGGATAGTGAGGAGAAGAAGGAGTGAAAAAAGGAAGGGTCATCAACATTTGGTCCATATATGTTGGCAATGCAGAAGTCTGCACTATTGATTAGTAGGGTAATTATTATAAACCTACCTTCTGGATCTGTAAGGGTTAGTGTTTTTATGTGTGAAATGTAACTTCTTATTGATCAGAATAGCTACTCCTAGAGTTATAGTTTGCTAGGTACATGTGAGGGAATTGTAGTGAAGTTAACTGGCAGTCTGACTTAGGCAGGTGAGTCTCTTGTAGTAAGACAATGTCTGCTTCCAACTTATTAAGGTGATTAAGAACTTTAAGTCTTTTATTTTTAGAGCCGATTCCTCGTACATTCCAAGTGACAAGCTTCAGTGTGGTCATCCTGGCTTATCTAATTGTGTAATGTAGTTGTGTGTATGTCTGTTTGTGTGTGTGTGTGTGTGTGTGTGTGTGTGTGTGTGTGTGTGTGTGTGTGTGTGTGTGTGTGTGTGTATATCTGTGTAATCAGTATTATAATCCTGTATATGGGTGTAGGTGTAAGTCTGGGTGTGCATGTATGTATGTGGAGTGTGTGTCTGTGAGTGTATGTGTAGTTGCCTGACTATCTGTGTGTGTGTGTGTGTGTGTGTGCGCGTGCGTGCGTGTGTGCGCGTATGTGTGTGTGCGCGTTCGTGTGTGCATGTATTTGTACCGGTATATGCAAGGTCCTTATCGTGATGTGGTTGCTAAGTACAGTCAACATATCATGAATAACAATAATGACGGCTGTTTTTTTCCGTGAGCGACGCCACTGAGCTTTTTAAATAATTATTCTCCACCGCGAGTTCGGCCACCTGTTGCTGGCTGAATTCCAGTGACTTCCGTAGCGCCTGGAACTCTTTGTGGAGTAACTCCATCAACGAGAGTCGAGCATCAAAACTCGACAGCTTCCCGTTGATGGAGTTAAGGATCTCCAAAAAGTCATGGTCCGATGCAGGAGTTGTTCCCGGGAGGAGAAGCCGCTTCGGGTGAGTCCTTCTGGCGGCTTCTTTTGGACGAGGGTGTTTTCGGTGTTTTATCCATGACAAATCGGTGAAAACACTCGTCGATGTATTCCTCCAGGTTATCCAGTCTTCTGTTTGTCTCACTGTTTTTTTTATTACGGCTGTTATTGCTATTTGGCCTCGGATTAGTTGGCGATGTGCAGAGGAAATGCTTGTATTAGATGCGCGCCGCCATGTTGGATTTCGCACTGATCTCACTGAATCTCGTGATACTACAGCATTACCACCAATAGAGGGAATATTTGACAATTCTGATGCAATTTCTGATGCTAAACCATCAAGTATATCTGACTTAAGTTTGGGACTTGGACTCAAAAGAGTACCACTGTTCAGGAAGGCTTGGTTGGCCCTTTCCAACTGAATCTGTACCTCATAATTAAACTGAGGTATCTGGAAATTTTGGGGCCATGGCTGTGACCTAAGGGAAGAACTTGAAGGTAGATTCAGAGGAAGAAAGTATATCTGTGTCTGATGCTGTGGACAAAGAATTATCATCTCACCACTGTGAAATAGGTTGACATGTGGTTGTGCCTGACTCATCTGTTAACGAAATGACTTTAACTGTGCTCTTGTCTCTGATTTCTGAGATCTCTGTCAAGTTCACAAAGTCATTGTCAAATTCAGTGTCTCTGTTCTGCAGTCTGAACCCTCCAAGCAAGTTGAATTGTCTTTTAATAACTTCTTTCAGTCTCTACTGAATCCGGCATCCCATTGGGCAGAGTTAGTTTTGCTGCATTATCCACTCCAAGCACAACTCTCAGTGATGCAGCCATCTTTTGTTCATTCTGAAAAACAAAAAACAAAATCATTTTCTCACATAAATCTCATCGACCTTTGCATAATCAATTTCAGCATTGCAACACTTTATTTAGGAGTAATTGGGTTTTAATAACTGACAAACCATTTTACCATATTTCATATCAAGAAATTACCTGTCAGATATACAAATCTTTTTAAAGTGACCATTCGTAAGGATCCAACTCTGTAGTCAGCCAGAGGATACTGGTCAGAGAGCTCCTTCAGCTGAACCACTGCAAACTGTGTTGTTGGGTGCAACTCAAAAGCTCGATAATGGTCTCTGTACCATGAGGTCAGTTTTTTAATGATGAGATTCAAATCATTTCTTATAATGCACAGCTGAATTATTTCTGAAAATTCAGGCAGACCACCACATGATCCATGCACAACTATCATACCTTTTTTGTACCTTATGCCATTAACAGTGACAAGTTGAGCAAGGTTTACAGTTGTGATTTCAGGGTATTTCCGGGCAATTGTGCTCACAACATCATCATTGAGAACATCAAGTGGGACCTCTGAGATTTGAACAACATCCAAGGAGAAGTTTTCATTTTCAGGACAAAGCATTTGATGGGCAATCATTAACTGATGTTTTGTTGCCAATGACAAAGTTACATTCCTAAAGTTATTTATATGCCTAACAACCTGGCTTCAAAGCGCATGGTCCATAATGACACAAGGGGACCAAAACATTTTATCATTTCTGGATAGTGTTCCAGAAAATGATGTTTGGGAAACAACCTTTGATCTGGAAACAGTTCCTGATAACGTTTTCGATGATCTGATATTTTGCACTCTAAGGGCCTGATTTACTAAGATTCCAAATAGCGAGCGCTAAATTGCTTGCGCGAGCAGAAAGACTGCGCCCGCTACTGGATTACGTTTTGCGGGTGAACTACTAAGATTGCGGCCGCGATTGACTACAGGCGCAGAAGTGGTTAAGACCACCCTATTTAAATGAGGATTTTGCGCTAGTCAAGAGTTGTCCACATGGAGAAAGAGCAGACTCAACGGAAGCGCAGAATTAAATTTGAAGCCACTGAACAGAAAGTGACGTTCTGCGATGAGCTGATAACTGGGATCGAGGCATATATGACATATTGTTCCCCTGGTCCATAGGACCTTTTTATATTATTATTATCATTATTATTATTATTATTATTATCCTGCGTCGGTATTTTGGACAGCTCCATCATTACCTGACGTATCAAAAAAGAAAACTATGGACTATGGATGTTGCCGTAAAAAAAAAAAAAGAAGGTGCTGCGCTCTCCTGCTGACTCACCTGCAGCTCACTGACAGCTGCCAGTGAGCGAGTTCTGCTGTTTCTATGGATCTAATGCATGGGTGTCAAACTCTGGCCCGCGGGCCAAATTTGGCCCGCCGTGTAATTTCATTTGGCCCTTTGAGGCAATATCAAATTAACATTAGAGCTGGCCCGCCGGTATTATACAGCAGCACCGCAGCTGTAACACCGCATTCACCGCTAATACTACAAATCCCATAATGCTCTGCTGTTGTTTTGTATTCATTGTTATTTTATTTTCAAATTTATTAGCTTGTGGAAAAAGTTAATGTTGATATTTACCTCAGAAGGCTGGAAATAGAAAAGAGGCATTCAATTTTTTATTTAAATTTTATTTAATATGCCATTGATGTTTTTTCGTTTGTTTTTTGAAAGTTGATTTTTCACTATTAAGTTATATAAGCGTTGCTTGTTCCATATTCATTGTTAAAGCAAATCAGTGGAGCAAACTGAGCAATAATTAACGTTTTATTCATGCACTTTCTCTTGCTACTTCAAGGCTTGAATGTTTGATTCATTCATTATTGTTATTTTATTTTCAAATTTATTATTAGCCTGTGGAAAAAGTTTATTTTGATATTTACCTCAGAAGGCTGCAAATAGAAAAGAGGCATTCAATTTTTATCCATCCATTATCTACCACTTATCCTGTATTTAGGGTGCATTCAATTTTTATTTAAATTTTATTTGATATGCCATTGATATTTTTTTTTTATTATTATTATTATTATTTGAAACTCGATTTTGCATGTCACTTTAAAGTTATATAAGCCTTGCTTGTTCAATATTCAATGCAAAACTTGTTTGGGTCGCGGCTTTGTTCAGTTTTACATTTTGGCCCACTCTGTATTTGAGTTTCACACCCCTGATCTAATGGATGTTTGACTTTCTTGTCAATAAGTAAATAAATAAATAAAGCGGATCATCACAACGCCTTCTAGTCCCAGTCCGTCCCTGGTTTCATCTGTGTTCATTCAGTCGGGGTGAGTTTCCATTACGCGTGCCAACAGCCTTTGATCTGACGTCAGAGGCGACGGGACAATCGATATAGATGATATATCTATAGCTGATTCACATAGTTACATTAAATAGTGATTGTTGTGATTATTTATTGCATTTAAATGTGCCTGGAACTGGAAGGGTTAGGGTTAGGGTAACCTGCCTGTGAGGTTTTGGTGACGTGTGCGCACTGTGCCACCTGCGCTTCGCCGTGCACCAAGAGTAGACCAGGTTAGAGCTGGACCCGTTAAGGTAAAGCGGGGTTCCCCGTTCCTCCGGTCTTAACCGGGGAACATAGGTACGACTCCTCCTTGAACCACAAACTGCAGACCAAGGTAAGCCCATACCAGTAGCTACAAACACGCATTTCTCCTCTGGATATCAATATTTATTTTATTCAGATATACCAAATAAGAAATGAATGTGCGTCATCTGTGAAAGCGTAGTTGAACATGCTCTGGAAAAGCGTAATTTCCTGATTTAAAAATATATATAACTATAAATAACCGCAGCCATGTGCGCGCACTGCTGTGCCAGTTAAGATCTGCCTTTCAAACGTGCTAAATACAGACGCAAAAATAAACACCGCAATCAGTTTCAGGTTTGATAAATCACTTTGCGCGTGCTAAAATAACATATTTACATTTTCTCCTCCCATCACACGCAAAATAGCGTGTAAACGCCCCATATTGCATATGCATTAAGGCAAGAACGCTAAATGGGTTGCGAGTGCTATTTTGCCCGTCTGAGGGACGCGCTCCTCGTTGCGCCCTGTTAGTAGATCAGCATCAACGCTAATCTTTGCACACGTTTTTGCACGCGCAAAGCTTTAGTAAATCAGGCCCTAAGTATGCAATTGATTCTAGACTGTGAACAGGTGCAACAACCAATTCTGCAATGTCCTTTAAATCCAAAATCACCTGCCAAGCAGGTTCCTCATTGGGAACAAGGTCTCCTACAATGAAAGGGAGTAACCGAAGAAGACACCAATTTTCGTGTGCGTTGCCACCTACTGTGTGTTTCCTCTGTAAAGTTTTTGGTAACAAATGAGGCCGGTTTGTTTTATCTCCCTCTTTGTAAGGAAAAGAATGGATAAGATTATTGAGGTGTTCAAGAGTGAACAAATGGTTAAAATATCTTTTCATAGCCAAAAGTTTTGACATAATCACTTTTGCATAAAAGTGCCAAGTAGATTGAAGAAAGGGTCGAACTGCAACCAGGAGGTAAGTTACCTAAAGTCCAGTACACTGCACAAAGTTTGTGTTTCTTACGTGATGTTCCCAATGGATTGCAAACCTCAAAGTCGTCAATATAAAAACAGGGAAATCCTTAAATCTTCAACAAAAAAAATATTTTTTTTGTGATGCTCACCATCCTGAAAGGACACATACTGGCTTACATTTGAAGATAAAGTTGTATGATTATCAACAAGCTTATCAACTATATCTTTACGAGCAAGTAACTGCTGTAGAGACTTTAGTAAGGGAACATACTGAAATGTTTTGAAATGTTTTGTTTAATTATGAGCTGGTCAACCTGGAGGTTATGTTTACTGAAAATGTCAAAAGCTGTGCTTTGGGATATAGGCAGCGCTGCTGAGGTCAAAATGAAATGTAACTCCTCAAGCAAGCCATCAATTGCTGAACATGGCACATGTGAAAAAACCTCTAATTTCAAAAGAACAGTTGCCAATTTTTGAATGATTGTTTCTTGCAAGTTCTCATTTGGTGTGCCAGTTTCAATCAAATTATGACAGTCTACTATTTGAAGCAGTTTCTCTAAGATGACATGGATGGTCTTCAGATGCATATTCATCACCATTTACATTACCACCTTTCACTACTTCAACTTTAAAGTCTTTAACTGTGCAATGTGAATGCCTCCTATTCTTATGTGATTTGTAAGTAGAATATATATTAGTCTGAAACGTACAATTTTGAAACACACAAGATACCGTTTCATAACGCTTCAGATGGTTGTTGATGTGAGAAAAATTGTAAATTGTGAAAATGGGGCACACAAAAATAACACCTTTAGTATCACTCTACGATTATTTATTAGATTTTTAAAATGTGATATGAAATTCAAATATGAATTTTTGAAAAGTGATCAACCCCACCAGAGCTCCTCCTGATTTCTGTTCAATATTTAGGGATGCAGTATTAACTAGCTCAAAATAAAATCTGGCTTTTTAAGAATTCATGAAATAACCTCTTTGTACTTGACAGTAGCACAAATATTTAAATGACATACACCAAACTCATGTATATGGCAAACATCACACTGCAGTCTTGTTTGGGGGGGGGTCGCGTTTAAAAAAAAATATGTGTGTGTATGTGTGCGCACGCGCGTATTTTAAGCTAGCAATGACCGTTTTTCAAACGTTCAAAATGTACAACCGAGGGCATTAAACACGGTACACATTTATCATCGACTGACACAACATACAGTCAGTTTCACACCGTATTATCTGTATTGTGTGTGCGCACGCGTATTTTAAGCTAGCAATGATCGTTTTTCAAACACTTTCAAAATGTACAACCGAGGGCATGAAACACGGTACACATTGTTTGTGTGTGTGTGTGTGTGTGTGTGTGTGCGTGTGCTTGTGTGTGTGTATTTTAAGCTAGCAATTACCGTTTTTCAAACGCTTTCAAAATGTACAACCGAGGGCATTAAACACTGTACACACTTATCATCTTACCCTGGATTTCCACTGGACGCGGAACGGCCGCGGAACGGCGGTATTCACGGAAGATCACGCGATAATCTCGAACGGACGCGAGTTCGCGAGATCCAGCGATAGACTGTGTGTATAAAGTAAACAACAACACAGCTTCTTTTCATTCTCCGACGTGGAAGAACTGTTGATCTGGTGTCATAAATGATTTTATGTTTCTCCACTTCAACAATCAGTCTCTCGTCGTACATTATGACTCTCCGAGACGCTCTGATTAATTGACTGATTACCTGGCAGCAGCGGTCACGACGTAATGTTGATGTGAAGTTGTGACAGGCGATATTACCTGCGTATTGTGTTTTATTTTGAAAGGGGGGCGGAAATGTTTTACTTTGATTCTGTGTCGCTTTTCCTGTCTGGTGCGATATGCTTCGTTGAAATTTAAGAGGTACAGCATCGGCAACGGAAAAAATAGAACTGATTCCTATCGATAGCGCTGCGGCGCGGCGAGCCGCTTCTGGGCCGCTGCTGAGACGCTCCGCAGCGCGGCGGTGGGAATGCTCTCATTGATTAGAATGGAAACGATTTGCAACGGCGACCGCGCCGCTGCCGTTCCGCGGCCGTTCCGCGTCCAGTGGAAATCCAGGGTCACTGTGTGCTGGCTGTGGTGTATGAGGGGCTGGTCTGAGTACTGGTGGGGGAACAACAGCAGGAGAACAAGGATGAAAAATGAGAAGTCCATCAGTGATGAGTCATATTTACAGTTTTTATTTTTCTTATTAAAGACTGTACACAGAACAAGCACATCATTATTTAAGAAAAGAGTTACACCATGCATTTATTCACTTATTTACTATATGTGTTGCCAGTGGACAGTGTAGACACTGCTTGGGAGAAAAATAAAACTGCATATGACACTGTTGGCTGAGGACCAGTCAGCTTTTGCACCAGAAAGTGTAGCTCAGAAGGAAGAGGTAAAGGTCTCTTCACTGTGGGTGTTGTAGAAACTATAAGGACAGATGACAAGAAAACATACAGTAAATGGTGAATGATATTTCCAGTACATACAACTTATTAACATGAGTGTATTGATGGAGACAAATGATTCATTACCATCTTCTAGTGACTTGTGCTGTTCACTTTGGGTGTCAGCAAGTGGTCTGGACAGGGAAGCAGATGGTCCTGGAATAGACATTATGTCAGTAAGAAACACAAACAAATGAATTGTGGTAAAAGCACATATTGCTGAAATATTACTTGACCTGCTTTGGCTTATACATCCAAATGATTCTGTTGTGAACCTGAACAGATCATTTGGATTTGCTCTTTCCAGCTCCTCATCATCATCCATTACTGTGACACATACAGAAGGAATTAGAGTACACATTGTACTATATACTTAATTATTTTGGAATAGAATAAGCATATCTTCCATGATTTTGTTGTATTTGAATGTCAATAAATGCAGGCAGAAAAAAACCCACATTCAGTGCATACTGAAAAAACTTACTAATGAGCAGCAAGCTGTCCTTGTTGTGGCCCTCAGACATGCAAACTCCTGCTGCCTCTTCTCTCTCTCTGTGCATGATAAGGTACAGTGTGTAGCCTACATCATTCTCCAAAAGCCACCTGAAGGATTTCCCCTTATATTTGCCAAATTGCAGGATGTATTCCCCCAGCACCTCTGTGACGTCTGAGGCATCTTCTCCTCTCTGACGGACAACAGTCAGGGCATTTTGTTTCAATGCAACCTCCCTCAGAGGTGCAGACTTATCCTGTAGAGAGGGGTTGTCTTTAAGGAGCTAGGCTGCATCTGTTGGATTCTAGCAGAGGTATCTTTGAAAAAAAGCAGGTTTTCTCTGACATGCTCGCCTGTGACATAAAGAAGGAGGGACAGAAACAATAATGGATATATTACACATGTGCAGCACTTACTAGAAACACTTTACCCTTGATGAAAAACTTGACCGTCTGAGAACCACATTTACCTTTGACTTAAAATTAATTTTGAATTATACATCTTTAAAACAGTTAAATCACCATAAATGACATTCTTTTAGCCTACAATTTGATTATTTTCCAAGAAATACACACACACACACAGTTATATATACAGTATACACGCACACAGAGTAGTTAATGAAATGCAAACTTGTGAATATGTTGATAATAATATAATATAATATCCTTTTATTTGAAGCAGAATTAACATGAATTTCTTTTTACCCTTGCACCACAGTTTTTGTTTATAGCACAATTTACCTACATAATAAACGGAACTGGACGTGGTATTACTGGATATAACGGCATTTGGGCTTACATTTATATTAAACATACATTTCCAAGTCATTTTAAACAAGAAAACAAGTATAACGATGTGAAAATACTGTAAACATGCATCACGGGTGCCGCAGAAATACACATTTGCAGCATTCTGAAGGATATAACCTTAGTCTTTTGTAGAAAAGTCTCTTACCTTTGTTGTTTTGAACAAATAAATTCTTTAATCGAAGGTGAAATCACTTGTGACGCTGAATGAATGACAGGAGTCTCCCGCTAATCGCCTGTAACTTTTCAGCGAGAGAGAGGCGTTCCAGCGTTACAGCGCCACAATCCTCAGTGGCCGAGCTGCGCATTACGTCCGTAGTGGTTCAGCCATAGAGAATGAATGGGATTTGGTTTAGGGCCGTTAGCTTAACAATTCTCGCTCGCTGCGCGGGAGACCGGGGTTCGATTCCCCGACGGGGAGCTCTTTCCGCTTCTACGCCCACGGGACCATCATACCAAAATTTGTTCTTTCCGTGATGTCCTCACGTGGCAACACACGTCAGCTCAGTTTGGGAAAGTCTCCAACGATGATTTCCGTAGTGCTTTCGCAAGGTTTCCGTAGTGTAGTGGTCATCACGTTTGCTTCACACGCGAAAGGTCCTCGGCTCGAATCCGAGCGGAAACTTGTTTGCTTCCACAGCTTTCGGGATTCATTAAATGTGTGTGTGTCAACTGATCCCAATGAGAGCGTATTTCAGAGTATTTCAGCTGCTGTTGAAAGACATAACTGAAGACCTCCTCTCTTGAGTTTGATTCAGATGGGGAATACGCCCAAGAAGAGGGCCTTCAGAAGCTCTTTGTCAGCCAGACATGTGGTATCAACGGAAATCAGACATCGACAGTCTGGAGAGAAATCAACAAAGTTGAGAAATGGAGTGCAGCTGATTTTTGAAAAGGACTATCACAATCAGTAGATACTGGTAAAGGCTGCATCCCCCAGTCGACCACTTGAATGAATGAATGAATGAATCGTTTATTTCGGGCATGACAAGTAATCAACATCTGCATACATCATCATTTATATTCATACACATGACCGAAAGGGACAGCGGGAGAAGCAAAGCTTATCTAGTCCCGCCCCCATTACCCATATAATTTTATTACTTTTTTTTTTTTTTTTTTTTTTTTTTTTTTTTTTTCCATGTTAACTTTCGACATTTTGGACGTCGCAGCAACAATAGCATAAGGCTGCAGTTCATCTCAAGGCAGTCAACAGACTACATGCACGGCCGTACATGTGTCCCTGTCGAACCATCACGAGCGATCACAGTCTCAAGTTGTTGCCTCGGTTCCGCCGATTTATTCATCCCTCTCTCGCATAGCTCTCACCGCGCTTAGTTTCACCAGCTCATCTCGTTTGGCTGCATCCACTCCCATCTGTACCACGCAGTCTCGAATTGCGGAGTTGTCGGTGCGCAACCCCATCACGGCATTCTTAATCGTGGCGATGTCCACCCTCGTCTCAAGCTGCTCCATGGAGGCCTTCCTCTGCCTCCGAATCTGGATGTACATTCCACATGCCAAGGATAACATTCCAATTATCATGAATGTGAATATGTACACATCTTCGACATCCTCTATGTCTAGTGCAGCCAGGCATGAGATTTGCCATTTCCCCCATGCATCTCTAGTGTAACCAGCCGGGAATGTCCCTCCAGGACATTCAGGTTCATCAGAGCCCGCTTTTCGCGTAGAAAAAATCCGGTCAATTGCGTTCAGTGACCAGCTCAGCAGTTCCATTGCAAGTTAGGGCAGCGTTGTAATGTTTGAACGGTTCGGTTTTGGAACACAGCTTTATACTTCACAAGTTACATAAGGCATTCATCATAACATCTCAGTATAGTGTCAACAGACATTTGACCATGACTTCATCCACAGTCTGGTTGGGACGCCCTGTACCCAGCCACAATCATGTTTACATACTTTTTTTTAAACATTCTCAGTGTAGCTGAGGTCTTGACCTCATCATCAAGATTGTTCCACAGCTTAACCCCAGTGACCGACATTGTGAAAGACCTTAGCGTTGTCCGCACTTTTTTCTGTCTGAAAACTAAGTTCCCCCTTAGGTGGAGTCCCCTCTCCCTGGTTTGGAGAAGCATCTGAAGGTTGTGAGGGAGGCCATGGTTAGCCGCCCTGTACATAAACTGAGCATCACGATAGCGTATTATATCATCGAGTTTCAGTATTTTCGATTCGATAAATAGTTGATTTGTATGTTCTCTGTATCCGGCATAATGTATAATTCTTAGAGCTCTTTTCTGTAGTATCAGCAGTGGGTGCGTACTCGTTTTATATGTGTGACCCCAAATTTCAGCACAGTAGTGTAGGTGAGGAGAGATCAGTGTACAGTATAATAAGTAGAGAGCATCACGGTTTAGGAGCTTCTGCACCCTCCATAATATGGACACACTCCTAGCTAGTTTAGTTTTCAACTGTCTGATATACGGTTTCCAACTTAACATTTCATCAATAATCACGCCCAATACTTTGTGTTCCTTAACTCGTTCAATTCCCACCCCGTTAACATGAATATTGATACTCTTCTTATGACCTTTCTTCCCATATAACATGTATTTAGTCTTCTCTAAGTTCAGTGATAATTTATTTATGTTGAACCATTCTTGAAGTTTGGCCATTTCATTATTGACTGTTTCCACTAGTTGATTCAGATCATCCCCAGAGCAGAAGATATTTGTGTCATCAGCGAACAATATTAATTTCAGAATATTAGACACTCTGCATATGTCATTTATATATAGTATAAACAGTTTTGGGCCCAGAACTGATCCCTGTGGAACCCCACAGACTATGTCCAAGCAGTCCGACACTTCATCACCTATCTTGACGTATTGGGATCTATTGCTTAAGTAGCTCTTAACCCACTCTAGTGCTATACCTCTAATACCATATCTCTCTAGTTTTGCCATCAGGATCTCATGGTTAATGGTATCAAATGCTTTTTTCAGGTCAATAAATATCCCTATGGTATGCAATTTATGGTCAATCGCTTCAGTAACTGTTTCCATTGATTCGGTCAAGGCCAGAGCAGTCGAGTGGTTGCTTCTGAATCCATATTGGCTGTCATCCAACAGACCGTGTTTGTTGATGAATTTGTCCAACCTATTGTTATAAAGTTTCTCTAGAATTTTAGAAAGTTGTGGTAATATTGAGACTGGTCGGTAATTTGTGAACTCATGAACGTCACCTTTTTTGAACAGGGGCAAAACTTTTGCAGTTTTCATATTGTCAGGAAATCTCCCTGTTTGAAAGGAGAGATTACAAACATACGTTAGAGGATTCACTATTCCATCTAATACTCTCTTGATAAGCTTCATATCGAAGTTGTTCACATCAGTGGATGTTTTGTCTTTGCACCCAGCGACCAGGTGTCGTATCTCCGTCTCGTCCACCGGCGAAAGGAACAGGGAGTTAACGTTCCTGTTAGCTTCTTTATCTAAATGATTCCAGGGTAGCTGAGAATTTGGTATGGCCTTGGCTAACTCTGCACCCACATTTACAAAGAACTTATTAAATTCTTGACTTATGATTCCCATATTGCTTTCTTGTTTACCATTATCATTAAAATACACAGGATAGCCCTGTTTAACATTCTTATTCTTAGTTACATTGTTCAGAATCTCCCACAGTTTCTTAGTGCAATTTCTGTTTTCTGCCAGTACTTTTCCATAATACTCCTTCTTGCAGTCCCGAAGGACGGCATTCAGTTTGTTTTTATACAGTTTGTATCGCCTCTCAGTGGTATCAGTCCTTTGCTGAATGAATTGCTTGTAAAGATTGTTTTTTTTCTTGCAAGCGTTTATCAGAGATTTCGTCATCCATGGATTCTTTCCCCGTGTTTGATTTGTGTGCCTTTTCAGCACTGGGCAAAATTTGTCATACAGCATTGCAAATGTTCTCACAAAACAGTCATATGCACCATTTATCTCTTTCTCCTTATAGACATTGTCCCAGTTTTGGTTAAGTAGTTCATTGTTTAATTCATTAATTTTGTCCTCAGTCCTGACCCTTACATAAGTGTCTTTGAGCTGAGGCCGCCCCACTGCTTGTTTCCAGTCGTAATTTGCAAATATTGGCAAATGGTCACTTATGTCATTGACCAAGATTCCCTTAGTTATGTTGTTCTCTATGGCATTCGTGAAGATGTTGTCGATTAAGGTAGCACTGTGTGTGGTTATCCTGCTTGGCCTCGTAATCAAAGGTTGAAAGCCCAGCGCATACATAGTATTAGTGAAGTCATCAATTACCATATTCTGTTTTGGATTGAGTAGGTCAATATTTACATCACCACAGATAAACACCCTCTTATGGTTAAGGTCTGAGAACTTTCTCCCCATGTATTCACTGAAATCTTCTATTCTAGAGTCTGGTGCTCTGTAAACACAGCTTACCACAACATTTTTGCCCTTAGGCACACAAATTTCAACTGTCACACATTCCAATACTTGATCAATGCCCTCGGATAAATTTTGTACAATGTCAAATTCGATGTTGTTATCGATGAACAAGGCCACTCCTCCACCACCTTTGTTTGTCCTGTTTACACAGACCAGCTCGTATCCCTCCAGGCAAAAAACGTCGCCTTTTTCCTCATTAATCCATGTTTCTGACACCGCGATGATGTTAAAGGGATTTTTTAAGCGTTGTAGATATTCCTTAATGTGGTAAAAGTTGGCGTATAAACTCCTGCTGTTAAAGTGAATTATTGACAGTGATCCTTTCATCTTGACGTTTTCATTGAACTGCTCCTCAGTGTAGTAGTGACATTTCTCCGATGTATCGACATAGAAGTGTTCATCCGGGTCAATTCCTTCATTATGCTCTGTTAATGCGTTATCTCTCTGTTGATTCGTAGTCGGTTCCTCATTTCCATGCTCAGCAATCCTCCTTAATAATTCCGTCATCTTGTTCATCTGTATAGGGACCTTTAACCTTAGTTGTGGTGTGTCCATGGATAGGTTGTGGGCCATCTTTAGTTGTTGAATTTCTCGAAGTCCTCCTCGCTCCTGATCTGGAATACTTTGCTTCCCTCTGGTGAGGATTCCTTCGTTCTGATGTAGATTTTGCAGTTTGCCGTCCAGGTCTTGTCGATCTTGCCCTCCTTCTTCAGCTGGCGAGCCCCTTTGGCGATGTTCGCATTCCGTTTGGTGAGATTTTCGTTGATGTAGACTTTTGTGCCTTTGAGCTTTATGCCTTGCTTCAGCAGTGCTGTCTTATCTCTCAGGTTTACGAATCTCATCAAGATTGCCCGTGTTGCATGCCCTTTCCATTGTGGCAAGAGGCGACATACTTCCAACTTATCAACATCCATCTCTATTCCCTTGTCGTTCAGGAACTCTGCCACCTGCTGCCCCACAGACTTGATCGCCGATTCATCCGGTGGAAGGTTACCATCAGTTGCAGCCGCCTTGGCATAGGACTGATGCTTAATTTTGATGTTGAGGCCTGCCACAATCACCTCATTGATCTTACTCTGTTGATCCATCCACTCCATCTGCTGACCCATCGTATCCACTTTAATCTCCAAGTCCTTCAGCCGATGGGCTTGCTGTATATTCTCTTCCTTGAGCTGTCTGATTTCAGCCATCATCCCTTCCAAGGGTTCCAAATTCTTCATCACCGCCGTCATGTCCACACGCATGATCCTCATATCATTTTTCATGTCGTCCATGCTTGCAGCAAGGCTTGCAGCAAGTACTTTCATTTCCTTTGTCGTCATTTTTTTCTCCCACTCCAAGTGTGCGTATAATCTCTTACAACTTGTCAAGGTACTGTTCTGTAGTGTTCAAAAGCAAACTTTCAAAGTCTCCATGAAACAAATTTTGTTTCATGGAGACACTACAGAAGGTACTGTTCTGTAGTGTTCAAAAGCAAACTTTCAAAGTCTCCATGAAACAAATTTTGCTGACCCTTATCTTGATCAACAAAAATCAAATAGATGGCAACCGCAACTGGATTGAATTAACTTTTTCCGGATTTGTACAATAGAGAACTCAAAGACTGACAAACATTGTATTTAAGTGGCAAACCAATGTAGTTCGAGTCAGTAGATTAGCTTCTGCGATCCTCAGTTGTGCAATTGCTATTGCACTGTTCAAACTGGAGACCATATTGTGTCATAGTCACTTCATCGGACACACCCTAGATAGATAGATAGATAGATAGATAGATAGATAGATAGATAGATAGATAGATAGATAGATAGATAGATAGATAGATACCTTTTTACCTTGATACATCACAATAAGATCAATGTGAATGTTAGCTAAATTCGCCGCAATCTAATCAAACGTTCATGTTTCTGGACACTGTTGACAACACCACGTAGCATAACTTAAGCCAGTTGTTAAGAAAAAAAAATACATATGATTAAGGAGAATGAATTCACTATTTGAAGAAAAGTGCCCCCACTTACTTTGAGAAGTTCGACAAGTTCTCCTTACTGCTGTTCCAAGCGGGAAACAGCACCCCCAAAATCCTCCTTGTGGTCAAAAATATATTACATCCATAGTGGTAAACACTACAATAGGCAATGCATTGGAAAAGTTAATGAAGTTAGGGACTACTATCCGCGCTGCTCGTACAGAAGACTGGGCTTCCATTTCACAATAGGAAACTCTTCTGTTTTCTGTGCCCATGGGTCCTTCATATGAAAATGTGACCTTTTGCTCCCTCCTGTCAAAACACACATTTATTGCTACCAGGCTCGTTGTATTTCGTGAAAATCTCTCATCTCAGTTACTTCATCAACGTTTCCGTAGTTTAGTGGTCATCACGTTCGCCTAACACGCGAAAGGTCCTCGGCTCGAAACCGAGCGGAAACAGCAGTGCTTCTAAAGTGTGCATGGGGAAACTTTTTGCTGACCCTTGCCTTGATCAACAAAGAATGGGATGGATGGACTTTGACAACCAGAACTGGATTCAAACTGCTTTTTCGGTATTTGTTAAACAGATAACTCAAAGACTGAGAAAATGTGTACTGAAGTGGCAAACCATTGTTGTACCAGTCAGTAAATTAGCTTCTCCGAACCTCTGGCTGTTGCATTTTACAAACTGGAGACCATAGTCTGTCATAGTCATTTGGCCTGACTTATCCCATCCTTGCTGAAAGACCACAGTAAGAGTATTTGTCTTCCTGAGGCCATCACTTTGCGGGGGAGACCTGTCCTGAAGTGGATAGTCTTTCTTTATTTTCATGGCCTCATCTGAAGGTTCCTGTTGCAGATGGCCTGATGGGGCCTTTCCGAATGTAACTTTCCTGGGAAGAAATGTATGATCTTCTTCATTATCTGAGTGAGGACCCCCTGGGGTAGGTATTCACTCCGACATTCACTCTGAATGAGTGCATCTCTTGCAATGTCTGAAATAGACAGACAGTCTGCCATATTTTCGTGCCATGCCTCCTAATAGGCCAGGGCAGTCCTCGTTAGTATAATGGACAGTATCTCCGCCTGTCACGCGGAAGACCGGGGTTCGATTCCCCGACGGGGAGCTCTTTCTTCTTCTATGCCCACGGGACCATCATACCGAAATGTGTTCTTTCCGTGATGTCCTCACGTGGCAACACACGTCAGCTCTGTTTGGGAGAGTCTCCAACGATGATTTCCGTAGTGCTTTCCCAAAGTTTCCGTAGTGTAGTGGTCATCACATTCGCTTCACACAGCTTCCACAGCTTTCGGCATTCATTAAATGTGTGTATGTCAACTGATCCCAATGAGAGCGTATTTCAGAGTATTTCAGCTGCTGTTGAAAGACATAACTGAAGACCTCCTCTCTTGAGTTTGATTCAGATGGGGAATACGCCCAAGAAGAGAGCCTTCAGAAGCTCTTTGTCAGCCAGACATGTGGTATCAACGGAAATCAGACATCGACAGTCTGGAGAGAAATCAACAAAGTTGAGAAATGGAGTGCAGCTGATTTTTGAAAAGGACTATCACAATCAGTAGATACTGGTAAAGGCTGCATCCCCCAGTCGACCACTTGTCAAGGTACTGTTCTGTAGTGTTCAAAAGCAAACTTTCAAAGTCTCCATGAAACAAATTTTGCTGACCCTTATCTTGATCAACAAAAATCAAATAGATGGCAACCGCAACTGGATTGAATTAACTTTTTCCGGATTTGTACAATAGAGAACTCAAAGACTGACAAACATTGTATTTAAGTGGCAAACCAATGTAGTTCGAGTCAGTAGATTAGCCTCTGCGATCCTCAGTTGTGCAATTGCTGTTGCACTGTTCAAACTGGAGACCAAATTGTGTCATAGTCACTTTATCGGACACACCCCAGATAGATAGATAGATAGATAGATAGATAGATAGATAGATAGATAGATAGATAGATAGATAGATAGATAGATAGATAGATAGATAGATAGATAGATAGATACCTTTTTACCTTGATACATCACAATAAGATCAATGTGAATGTTAGCTAAATTCGCCGCAATCTGATTAAACGTTCATGTTTCTGGACACTGTCGACAACACCACGTAGCATAACTTAAGCCAGTTGTTAAGAAAAAAAAATACATATGATTAAGGAGAATGAATTCACTATTTGAAGAAAAGTGCCCCCACTTACTTTGAGAAGTTCGACAAGTTCTCCTTACTGCTGTTCCAAGCGGGAAACAGCACCCCCAAAATCCTCCTTGTGGTCAAAAATATATTACATCCATAGTGGTAAACACTACAATAGGCAATGCATTGGAAAAGTTAATGAAGTTAGGGACTACTATCCGCGCTGCTCGTACAGAAGACTGGGCTTCCATTTCACAATAGGAAACTCTTTCGTTTTCTGTGCCCATGGGTCCTTCATATGAAAATGTGACCTTTTGCTCCCTCCTGTCAAAACACACATTTATTGCTACCAGGCTCGTTGTATTTCGTGAAAATCTCCCATCTCAGTTACTCCATCAATGTTTCCGTAGTGTAGTGGTCATCACGTTCGCCTAACATGCGAAAGGTCCTCGGCGCGGAAACAGCAGTGCTTCTAAAGTGTGCATGGGGAAACTTTTTGCTGACCCTTGCCTTGATCAACAAAGAATGGGATGGATGGACTTTGACAACCAGAACTGGATTCAAACTGCTTTTTTTTCGGTATTTGTTAAACAGATAACTCAAAGACTGAGAAAATGTGTACTGAAGTGGCAAACCATTGTTGTACCAGTCAGTAAATTAGCTTCTCCGAACCTCTGGCTGTTGCATTTTACAAACTGGAGACCATAGTCTGTCATAGTCATTTGGCCTGACTTATCCCATCCTTGCTGAAAGACCACAGTAAGAGTATTTGTCTTCCTGAGGCCATCACTTTGCGGGGGAGACCTGTCCTGAAGTGGATAGTCTTTCTTTATTTTCATGGCCTCATCTGAAGGTTCCTGTTGCAGATGGCCTGATGGGGCCTTTCCGAATGTAACTTTCCTGGGAAGAAATGTATGATCTTCTTCATTATCTGAGTGAGGACCCCCTGGGGTAGGTATTCACTCCGACATTCACTCTGAATGAGTGCACCTCTTGCAATGTCTGAAATAGACAGACAGTCTGCCATATTTTCGTGCCATGCCTCCTAATAGGCCAGGGCAGTCCTCGTTAGTATAATGGACAGTATCTCCGCCTGTCACGCGGAAGACCGGGGTTCGATTCCCCGACGGGGAGCTCTTTCTTCTTCTATGCCCACGGGACCATCATACCGAAATGTGTTCTCTCCGTGATGTCCTCACGTGGCAACACACGTCAGCTCAGTTGGGAGAGTCTCCAACGATGATTTCCGTAGTGCTTTCCCAAGGTTTCCGTAGTGTAGTGGTCATCACATTCGCTTCACACAGCTTCCACAGCTTTCGGCATTCATTAAATGTGTGTATGTCAACTGATCCCAATGAGAGCGTATTTCAGAGTATTTCAGCTGCTGTTGAAAGACATAACTGAAGACCTCCTCTCTTGAGTTTGATTCAGATGGGGAATACGCCCAAGAAGAGAGCCTTCAGAAGCTCTTTGTCAGCCAGACATGTGGTATCAACGGAAATCAGACATCGACAGTCTGGAGAGAAATCAACAAAGTTGAGAAATGGAGTGCAGCTGATTTTTGAAAAGGACTATCACAATCAGTAGATACTGGTAAAGGCTGCATCCCCCAGTCGACCACTTGTCAAGGTACTGTTCTGTAGTGTTCAAAAGCAAACTTTCAAAGTCTCCATGAAACAAATTTTGCTGACCCTTATCTTGATCAACAAAAATCAAATAGATGGCAACCGCAACTGGATTGAATTAACTTTTTCCGGATTTGTACAATAGAGAACTCAAAGACTGACAAACATTGTATTTAAGTGGCAAACCAATGTAGTTCGAGTCAGTAG
The DNA here is from genome assembly GCF_963457635.1 of Microchirus variegatus. NCBI lineage: Eukaryota > Metazoa > Chordata > Actinopteri > Pleuronectiformes > Soleidae > Microchirus > Microchirus variegatus. Next base: position 1,975,322 of record NC_139813.1, on the reverse strand, counting down.
ATTAGCCTCTGCGATCCTCAGTTGTGCAATTGCTGTTGCACTGTTCAAACTGGAGACCAAATTGTGTCATAGTCACTTTATCGGACACACCCCAGATAGATAGATAGATAGATAGATAGATAGATAGATAGATAGATAGATAGATAGATAGATAGATAGATAGATAGATAGATACCTTTTTACCTTGATACATCACAATAAGATCAATGTGAATGTTAGCTAAATTTGCCGCAATCTGATTAAACGTTCATGTTTCTGGACACTGTCGACAACACCACGTAGCATAACTTAAGCCAGTTGTTAAGAAAAAAAAATACATATGATTAAGGAGAATGAATTCACTATTTGAAGAAAAGTGCCCCCACTTACTTTGAGAAGTTCGACAAGTTCTCCTTACTGCTGTTCCAAGCGGGAAACAGCACCCCCAAAATCCTCCTTGTGGTCAAAAATATATTACATCCATAGTGGTAAACACTACAATAGGCAATGCATTGGAAAAGTTAATGAAGTTAGGGACTACTATCCGCGCTGCTCGTACAGAAGAATGGGCTTCCATTTCACAATAGGAAACTCTTTCGTTTTCTGTGCCCATGGTTCCTTCATATGAAAATGTGACCTTTTGCTCCCTCCTGTCAAAACACACATTTATTGCTACCAGGCTCGTTGTATTTCGTGAAAATCTCCCATCTCAGTTACTCCATCAATGTTTCGGTAGTGTAGTGGTCATCACGTTCGCCTAACATGCGAAAGGTCCTCGGCTCGAAACCGAGCGGAAACAGCAGTGCTTCTAAAGTGTGCATGGGGAAACTTTTTGCTGACCCTTGCCTTGATCAACAAAGAATGGGATGGATGGACTTTGACAACCAGAACTGGATTCAAACTGCTTTTTTTTCGGTATTTGTTAAACAGATAACTCAAAGACTGAGAAAATGTGTACTGAAGTGGCAAACCATTGTTGTACCAGTCAGTAAATTAGCTTCTCCGAACCTCTGGCTGTTGCATTTTACAAACTGGAGACCATAGTCTGTCATAGTCATTTGGCCTGACTTATCCCATCCTTGCTGAAAGACCACAGTAAGAGTATTTGTCTTCCTGAGGCCATCACTTTGCGGGGGAGACCTGTCCTGAAGTGGATAGTCTTTCTTTATTTTCATGGCCTCATCTGAAGGTTCCTGTTGCAGATGGCCTGATGGGGCCTTTCCGAATGTAACTTTCCTGGGAAGAAATGTATGATCTTCTTCATTATCTGAGTGAGGACCCCCTGGGGTAGGTATTCACTCCGACATTCACTCTGAATGAGTGCACCTCTTGCAATGTCTGAAATAGACAGACAGTCTGCCATATTTTGGTGCCATGCCTCCTAATAGGCCAGGGCAGTCCTCGTTAGTATAATGGACAGTATCTCCGCCTGTCACGCGGAAGACCGGGGTTCGATTCCCCGACGGGGAGCTCTTTCTTCTTCTATGCCCACGGGACCATCATACCGAAATGTGTTCTCTCCGTGATGTCCTCACGTGGCAACACACGTCAGCTCAGTTGGGAGAGTCTCCAACGATGATTTCCGTAGTGCTTTCCCAAGGTTTCCGTAGTGTAGTGGTCATCACATTCGCTTCACACAGCTTCCACAGCTTTCGGCATTCATTAAATGTGTGTATGTCAACTGATCCCAATGAGAGCGTATTTCAGAGTATTTCAGCTGCTGTTGAAAGACATAACTGAAGACCTCCTCTCTTGAGTTTGATTCAGATGGGGAATACGCCCAAGAAGAGAGCCTTCAGAAGCTCTTTGTCAGCCAGACATGTGGTATCAACGGAAATCAGACATCGACAGTCTGGAGAGAAATCAACAAAGTTGAGAAATGGAGTGCAGCTGATTTTTGAAAAGGACTATCACAATCAGTAGATACTGGTAAAGGCTGCATCCCCCAGTCGACCACTTGTCAAGGTACTGTTCTGTAGTGTTCAAAAGCAAACTTTCAAAGTCTCCATGAAACAAATTTTGCTGACCCTTATCTTGATCAACAAAAATCAAATAGATGGCAACCGCAACTGGATTGAATTAACTTTTTCCGGATTTGTACAATAGAGAACTCAAAGACTGACAAACATTGTATTTAAGTGGCAAACCAATGTAGTTCGAGTCAGTAGATTAGCCTCTGCGATCCTCAGTTGTGCAATTGCTGTTGCACTGTTCAAACTGGAGACCAAATTGTGTCATAGTCACTTTATCGGACACACCCCAGATAGATAGATAGATAGATAGATAGATAGATAGATAGATAGATAGATAGATAGATAGATAGATAGATAGATAGATAGATAGATACCTTTTTACCTTGATACATCACAATAAGATCAATGTGAATGTTAGCTAAATTTGCCGCAATCTGATTAAACGTTCATGTTTCTGGACACTGTCGACAACACCACGTAGCATAACTTAAGCCAGTTGTTCAGAAAAAAAAATACATATGATTAAGGAGAATGAATTCACTATTTGAAGAAAAGTGCCCCCACTTACTTTGAGAAGTTCGACAAGTTCTCCTTACTGCTGTTCCAAGCGGGAAACAGCACCCCCAAAATCCTCCTTGTGGTCAAAAATATATTACATCCATAGTGGTAAACACTACAATAGGCAATGCATTGGAAAAGTTAATGAAGTTAGGGACTACTATCCGCGCTGCTCGTACAGAAGAATGGGCTTCCATTTCACAATAGGAAACTCTTTCGTTTTCTGTGCCCATGGTTCCTTCATATGAAAATGTGACCTTTTGCTCCCTCCTGTCAAAACACACATTTATTGCTACCAGGCTCGTTGTATTTCGTGAAAATCTCCCATCTCAGTTACTCCATCAATGTTTCGGTAGTGTAGTGGTCATCACGTTCGCCTAACATGCGAAAGGTCCTCGGCTCGAAACCGAGCGGAAACAGCAGTGCTTCTAAAGTGTGCATGGGGAAACTTTTTGCTGACCCTTGCCTTGATCAACAAAGAATGGGATGGATGGACTTTGACAACCAGAACTGGATTCAAACTGCTTTTTTTTCGGTATTTGTTAAACAGATAACTCAAAGACTGAGAAAATGTGTACTGAAGTGGCAAACCATTGTTGTACCAGTCAGTAAATTAGCTTCTCCGAACCTCTGGCTGTTGCATTTTACAAACTGGAGACCATAGTCTGTCATAGTCATTTGGCCTGACTTATCCCATCCTTGCTGAAAGACCACAGTAAGAGTATTTGTCTTCCTGAGGCCATCACTTTGCGGGGGAGACCTGTCCTGAAGTGGATAGTCTTTCTTTATTTTCATGGCCTCATCTGAAGGTTCCTGTTGCAGATGGCCTGATGGGGCCTTTCCGAATGTAACTTTCCTGGGAAGAAATGTATGATCTTCTTCATTATCTGAGTGAGGACCCCCTGGGGTAGGTATTCACTCCGACATTCACTCTGAATGAGTGCACCTCTTGCAATGTCTGAAATAGACAGACAGTCTGCCATATTTTCGTGCCATGCCTCCTAATAGGCCAGGGCAGTCCTCGTTAGTATAATGGACAGTATCTCCGCCTGTCACGCGGAAGACCGGGGTTCGATTCCCCGACGGGGAGCTCTTTCTTCTTCTATGCCCACGGGACCATCATACCGAAATGTGTTCTCTCCGTGATGTCCTCACGTGGCAACACACGTCAGCTCAGTTGGGAGAGTCTCCAACGATGATTTCCGTAGTGCTTTCCCAAGGTTTCCGTAGTGTAGTGGTCATCACATTCGCTTCACACAGCTTCCACAGCTTTCGGCATTCATTAAATGTGTGTATGTCAACTGATCCCAATGAGAGCGTATTTCAGAGTATTTCAGCTGCTGTTGAAAGACATAACTGAAGACCTCCTCTCTTGAGTTTGATTCAGATGGGGAATACGCCCAAGAAGAGAGCCTTCAGAAGCTCTTTGTCAGCCAGACATGTGGTATCAACGGAAATCAGACATCGACAGTCTGGAGAGAAATCAACAAAGTTGAGAAATGGAGTGCAGCTGATTTTTGAAAAGGACTATCACAATCAGTAGATACTGGTAAAGGCTGCATCCCCCAGTCGACCACTTGTCAAGGTACTGTTCTGTAGTGTTCAAAAGCAAACTTTCAAAGTCTCCATGAAACAAATTTTGCTGACCCTTATCTTGATCAACAAAAATCAAATAGATGGCAACCGCAACTGGATTGAATTAACTTTTTCCGGATTTGTACAATAGAGAACTCAAAGACTGACAAACATTGTATTTAAGTGGCAAACCAATGTAGTTCGAGTCAGTAGATTAGCCTCTGCGATCCTCAGTTGTGCAATTGCTGTTGCACTGTTCAAACTGGAGACCAAATTGTGTCATAGTCACTTTATCGGACACACCCCAGATAGATAGATAGATAGATAGATAGATAGATAGATAGATAGATAGATAGATAGATAGATAGATAGATACCTTTTTACCTTGATACATCACAATAAGATCAATGTGAATGTTAGCTAAATTCGCCGCAATCTGATTAAACGTTCATGTTTCTGGACACTGTCGACAACACCACGTAGCATAACTTAAGCCAGTTGTTAAGAAAAAAAAATACATATGATTAAGGAGAATGAATTCACTATTTGAAGAAAAGTGCCCCCACTTACTTTGAGAAGTTCGACAAGTTCTCCTTACTGCTGTTCCAAGCGGGAAACAGCACCCCCAAAATCCTCCTTGTGGTCAAAAATATATTACATCCATAGTGGTAAACACTACAATAGGCAATGCATTGGAAAAGTTAATGAAGTTAGGGACTACTATCCGCGCTGCTCGTACAGAAGACTGGGCTTCCATTTCACAATAGGAAACTCTTTCGTTTTCTGTGCCCATGGGTCCTTCATATGAAAATGTGACCTTTTGCTCCCTCCTGTCAAAACACACATTTATTGCTACCAGGCTCGTTGTATTTCGTGAAAATCTCCCATCTCAGTTACTCCATCAATGTTTCCGTAGTGTAGTGGTCATCACGTTCGCCTAACATGCGAAAGGTCCTCGGCGCGGAAACAGCAGTGCTTCTAAAGTGTGCATGGGGAAACTTTTTGCTGACCCTTGCCTTGATCAACAAAGAATGGGATGGATGGACTTTGACAACCAGAACTGGATTCAAACTGCTTTTTTTTCGGTATTTGTTAAACAGATAACTCAAAGACTGAGAAAATGTGTACTGAAGTGGCAAACCATTGTTGTACCAGTCAGTAAATTAGCTTCTCCGAACCTCTGGCTGTTGCATTTTACAAACTGGAGACCATAGTCTGTCATAGTCATTTGGCCTGACTTATCCCATCCTTGCTGAAAGACCACAGTAAGAGTATTTGTCTTCCTGAGGCCATCACTTTGCGGGGGAGACCTGTCCTGAAGTGGATAGTCTTTCTTTATTTTCATGGCCTCATCTGAAGGTTCCTGTTGCAGATGGCCTGATGGGGCCTTTCCGAATGTAACTTTCCTGGGAAGCAATGTATGATCTTCTTCATTATCTGAGTGAGGACCCCCTGGGGTAGGTATTCACTCCGACATTCACTCTGAATGAGTGCACCTCTTGCAATGTCTGAAATAGACAGACAGTCTGCCATATTTTCGTGCCATGCCTCCTAATAGGCCAGGGCAGTCCTCGTTAGTATAATGGACAGTATCTCCGCCTGTCACGCGGAAGACCGGGGTTCGATTCCCCGACGGGGAGCTCTTTCTTCTTCTATGCCCACGGGACCATCATACCGAAATGTGTTCTCTCCGTGATGTCCTCACGTGGCAACACACGTCAGCTCAGTTGGGAGAGTCTCCAACAATGATTTCCGTAGTGCTTTCCCAAGGTTTCCGTAGTGTAGTGGTCATCACATTCGCTTCACACAGCTTCCACAGCTTTCGGCATTCATTAAATGTGTGTATGTCAACTGATCCCAATGAGAGCGTATTTCAGAGTATTTCAGCTGCTGTTGAAAGACATAACTGAAGACCTCCTCTCTTGAGTTTGATTTAGATGGGGAATACGCCCAAGAAGAGAGCCTTCAGAAGCTCTTTGTCAGCCAGACATGTGGTATCAACGGAAATCAGACATCGACAGTCTGGAGAGAAATCAACAAAGTTGAGAAATGGAGTGCAGCTGATTTTTGAAAAGGACTATCACAATCAGTAGATACTGGTAAAGGCTGCATCCCCCAGTCGACCACTTGTCAAGGTACTGTTCTGTAGTGTTCAAAAGCAAACTTTCAAAGTCTCCATGAAACAAATTTTGCTGACCCTTATCTTGATCAACAAAAATCAAATAGATGGCAACCGCAACTGGATTGAATTAACTTTTTCCGGATTTGTACAATAGAGAACTCAAAGACTGACAAACATTGTATTTAAGTGGCAAACCAATGTAGTTCTAGTCAGTAGATTAGCCTCTGCGATCCTCAGTTGTGCAATTGCTGTTGCACTGTTCAAACTGGAGACCAAATTGTGTCATAGTCACTTTATCGGACACACCCCAGATAGATAGATAGATAGATAGATAGATAGATAGATAGATAGATAGATAGATAGATAGATAGATAGATACCTTTTTACCTTGATACATCACAATAAGATCAATGTGAATGTTAGCTAAATTCGCCGCAATCTGATTAAACGTTCATGTTTCTGGACACTGTCGACAACACCACGTAGCATAACTTAAGCCAGTTGTTAAGAAAAAAAAATACATATGATTAAGGAGAATGAATTCACTATTTGAAGAAAAGTGCCCCCACTTACTTTGAGAAGTTCGACAAGTTCTCCTTACTGCTGTTCCAAGCGGGAAACAGCACCCCCAAAATCCTCCTTGTGGTCAAAAATATATTACATCCATAGTGGTAAACACTACAATAGGCAATGCATTGGAAAAGTTAATGAAGTTAGGGACTACTATCCGCGCTGCTCGTACAGAAGACTGGGCTTCCATTTCACAATAGGAAACTCTTTCGTTTTCTGTGCCCATGGGTCCTTCATATGAAAATGTGACCTTTTGCTCCCTCCTGTCAAAACACACATTTATTGCTACCAGGCTCGTTGTATTTCGTGAAAATCTCCCATCTCAGTTACTCCATCAATGTTTCCGTAGTGTAGTGGTCATCACGTTCGCCTAACATGCGAAAGGTCCTCGGCGCGGAAACAGCAGTGCTTCTAAAGTGTGCATGGGGAAACTTTTTGCTGACCCTTGCCTTGATCAACAAAGAATGGGATGGATGGACTTTGACAACCAGAACTGGATTCAAACTGCTTTTTTTTCGGTATTTGTTAAACAGATAACTCAAAGACTGAGAAAATGTGTACTGAAGTGGCAAACCATTGTTGTACCAGTCAGTAAATTAGCTTCTCCGAACCTCTGGCTGTTGCATTTTACAAACTGGAGACCATAGTCTGTCATAGTCATTTGGCCTGACTTATCCCATCCTTGCTGAAAGACCACAGTAAGAGTATTTGTCTTCCTGAGGCCATCACTTTGCGGGGGAGACCTGTCCTGAAGTGGATAGTCTTTCTTTATTTTCATGGCCTCATCTGAAGGTTCCTGTTGCAGATGGCCTGATGGGGCCTTTCCGAATGTAACTTTCCTGGGAAGAAATGTATGATCTTCTTCATTATCTGAGTGAGGACCCCCTGGGGTAGGTATTCACTCCGACATTCACTCTGAATGAGTGCACCTCTTGCAATGTCTGAAATAGACAGACAGTCTGCCATATTTTCGTGCCATGCCTCCTAATAGGCCAGGGCAGTCCTCGTTAGTATAATGGACAGTATCTCCGCCTGTCACGCGGAAGACCGGGGTTCGATTCCCCGACGGGGAGCTCTTTCTTCTTCTATGCCCACGGGACCATCATACCGAAATGTGTTCTCTCCGTGATGTCCTCACGTGGCAACACACGTCAGCTCAGTTGGGAGAGTCTCCAACGATGATTTCCGTAGTGCTTTCCCAAGGTTTCCGTAGTGTAGTGGTCATCACATTCGCTTCACACAGCTTCCACAGCTTTCGGCATTCATTAAATGTGTGTATGTCAACTGATCCCAATGAGAGCGTATTTCAGAGTATTTCAGCTGCTGTTGAAAGACATAACTGAAGACCTCCTCTCTTGAGTTTGATTCAGATGGGGAATACGCCCAAGAAGAGAGCCTTCAGAAGCTCTTTGTCAGCCAGACATGTGGTATCAACGGAAATCAGACATCGACAGTCTGGAGAGAAATCAACAAAGTTGAGAAATGGAGTGCAGCTGATTTTTGAAAAGGACTATCACAATCAGTAGATACTGGTAAAGGCTGCATCCCCCAGTCGACCACTTGTCAAGGTACTGTTCTGTAGTGTTCAAAAGCAAACTTTCAAAGTCTCCATGAAACAAATTTTGCTGACCCTTATCTTGATCAACAAAAATCAAATAGATGGCAACCGCAACTGGATTGAATTAACTTTTTCCGGATTTGTACAATAGAGAACTCAAAGACTGACAAACATTGTATTTAAGTGGCAAACCAATGTAGTTCGAGTCAGTAGATTAGCCTCTGCGATCCTCAGTTGTGCAATTGCTGTTGCACTGTTCAAACTGGAGACCAAATTGTGTCATAGTCACTTTATCGGACACACCCCAGATAGATAGATAGATAGATAGATAGATAGATAGATAGATAGATAGATAGATAGATAGATAGATAGATAGATAGATAGATAGATAGATACCTTTTTACCTTGATACATCACAATAAGATCAATGTGAATGTTAGCTAAATTCGCCGCAATCTGATTAAACGTTCATGTTTCTGGACACTGTCGACAACACCACGTAGCATAACTTAAGCCAGTTGTTAAGAAAAAAAAATACATATGATTAAGGAGAATGAATTCACTATTTGAAGAAAAGTGCCCCCACTTACTTTGAGAAGTTCGACAAGTTCTCCTTACTGCTGTTCCAAGCGGGAAACAGCACCCCCAAAATCCTCCTTGTGGTCAAAAATATATTACATCCATAGTGGTAAACACTACAATAGGCAATGCATTGGAAAAGTTAATGAAGTTAGGGACTACTATCCGCGCTGCTCGTACAGAAGACTGGGCTTCCATTTCACAATAGGAAACTCTTTCGTTTTCTGTGCCCATGGGTCCTTCATATGAAAATGTGACCTTTTGCTCCCTCCTGTCAAAACACACATTTATTGCTACCAGGCTCGTTGTATTTCGTGAAAATCTCCCATCTCAGTTACTCCATCAATGTTTCCGTAGTGTAGTGGTCATCACGTTCGCCTAACATGCGACAGGTCCTCGGCGCGGAAACAGCAGTGCTTCTAAAGTGTGCATGGGGAAACTTTTTGCTGACCCTTGCCTTGATCAACAAAGAATGGGATGGATGGACTTTGACAACCAGAACTGGATTCAAACTGCTTTTTTTTCGGTATTTGTTAAACAGATAACTCAAAGACTGAGAAAATGTGTACTGAAGTGGCAAACCATTGTTGTACCAGTCAGTAAATTAGCTTCTCCGAACCTCTGGCTGTTGCATTTTACAAACTGGAGACCATAGTCTGTCATAGTCATTTGGCCTGACTTATCCCATCCTTGCTGAAAGACCACAGTAACAGTATTTGTCTTCCTGAGGCCATCACTTTGCGGGGGAGACCTGTCCTGAAGTGGATAGTCTTTCTTTATTTTCATGGCCTCATCTGAAGGTTCCTGTTGCAGATGGCCTGATGGGGCCTTTCCGAATGTAACTTTCCTGGGAAGAAATGTATGATCTTCTTCATTATCTGAGTGAGGACCCCCTGGGGTAGGTATTCACTCCGACATTCACTCTGAATGAGTGCACCTCTTGCAATGTCTGAAATAGACAGACAGTCTGCCATATTTTCGTGCCATGCCTCCTAATAGGCCAGGGCAGTCCTCGTTAGTATAATGGACAGTATCTCCGCCTGTCACGCGGAAGACCGGGGTTCGATTCCCCGACGGGGAGCTCTTTCTACTTCTATCCCCACGGGACCATCATACCGAAATGTGTTCTTTCCGTGATGTCCTCACGTGGCAACACACGTCAGCTTAGTTTGGGAGAGTCTCCAACGATGATTTCCGTAGTGCTTTCCCAAGGTTTCCGTAGTGTAGTGGTCATCACATTCGCTTCACACAGCTTCCACAGCTTTCGGCATTCATTAAATGTGTGTATGTCAACTGATCCCAATGAGAGCGTATTTCAGCTGCTGTTGAAAGACATAACTGAAGACCTCCTCTCTTGAGTTTGATTCAGATGGGGAATACGCCCAAGAAGAGAGCCTTCAGAAGCTCTTTGTCAGCCAGACATGTGGTATCAACGGAAATCAGACATCGACAGTCTGGAGAGAAATCAACAAAGTTGAGAAATGGAGTGCAGCTGATTTTTGAAAAGGACTATCACAATCAGTAGATACTGGTAAAGGCTGCATCCCCCAGTCGACCACTTGTCAAGGTACTGTTCTGTAGTGTTCAAAAGCAAACTTTCAAAGTCTCCATGAAACAAATTTTGCTGACCCTTATCTTGATCAACAAAAATCAAATAGATGGCAACCGCAACTGGATTGAATTAACTTTTTCCGGATTTGTACAATAGAGAACTCAAAGACTGACAAACATTGTATTTAAGTGGCAAACCAATGTAGTTGAGTCAGTAGATTAGCCTCTGCGATCCTCAGTTGTGCAATTGCTGTTGCACTGTTCAAACTGGAGACCAAATTGTGTCATAGTCACTTTATCGGACACACCCCAGATAGATAGATAGATAGATAGATAGATAGATAGATAGATAGATAGATAGATAGATAGATAGATAGATACCTTTTTACCTTGATACATCACAATAAGATCAATGTGAATGTTAGCTAAATTCGCCGCAATCTGATTAAACGTTCATGTTTCTGGACACTGTCGACAACACCACGTAGCATAACTTAAGCCAGTTGTTAAGAAAAAAAAATACATATGATTAAGGAGAATGAATTCACTATTTGAAGAAAAGTGCCCCCACTTACTTTGAGAAGTTCGACAAGTTCTCCTTACTGCTGTTCCAAGCGGGAAACAGCACCCCCAAAATCCTCCTTGTGGTCAAAAATATATTACATCCATAGTGGTAAACACTACAATAGGCAATGCATTGGAAAAGTTAATGAAGTTAGGGACTACTATCCGCGCTGCTCGTACAGAAGACTGGGCTTCCATTTCACAATAGGAAACTCTTTCGTTTTCTGTGCCCATGGGACCTTCATATGAAAATGTGACCTTTTGCTCCCTCCTGTCAAAACACACATTTATTGCTACCAGGCTCGTTGTATTTCGTGAAAATCTCCCATCTCAGTTACTCCATCAATGTTTCCGTAGTGTAGTGGTCATCACGTTCGCCTAACACGCGAAAGGTCCTCGGCTCGAAACCGAGCGGAAACAGCAGTGCTTCTAAAGTGTGCATGGGGAAACTTTTTGCTGACCCTTGCCTTGATCAACAAAGAATGGGATGGATGGACTTTGACAACCAGAACTGGATTCAAACTGCTTTTTTTTCGGTATTTGTTAAACAGATAACTCAAAGACTGAGAAAATGTGTACTGAAGTGGCAAACCATTGTTGTACCAGTCAGTAAATTAGCTTCTCCGAACCTCTGGCTGTTGCATTTTACAAACTGGAGACCATAGTCTGTCATAGTCATTTGGCCTGACTTATCCCATCCTTGCTGAAAGACCACAGTAAGAGTATTTGTCTTCCTGAGGCCATCACTTTGCGGGGGAGACCTGTCCTGAAGTGGATAGTCTTTCTTTATTTTCATGGCCTCATCTGAAGGTTCCTGTTGCAGATGGCCTGATGGGGCCTTTCCGAATGTAACTTTCCTGGGAAGCAATGTATGATCTTCTTCATTATCTGAGTGAGGACCCCCTGGGGTAGGTATTCACTCCGACATTCACTCTGAATGAGTGCACCTCTTGCAATGTCTGAAATAGACAGACAGTCTGCCATATTTTCGTGCCATGCCTCCTAATAGGCCAGGGCAGTCCTCGTTAGTATAATGGACAGTATCTCCGCCTGTCACGCGGAAGACCGGGGTTCGATTCCCCGACGGGGAGCTCTTTCTTCTTCTATGCCCACGGGACCATCATACCGAAATGTGTTCTTTCCGTGATGTCCTCACGTGGCAACACACGTCAGCTCAGTTTGGGAGAGTCTCCAACGATGATTTCCGTAGTGCTTTCCCAAGGTTTCCGTAGTGTAGTGGTCATCACATTCGCTTCACACAGCTTCCGGCATTCATTAAATGTGTGTATGTCAACTGATCCCAATGAGAGCGTATTTCAGAGTATTTCAGCTGCTGTTGAAAGACATAACTGAAGACCTCCTCTCTTGAGTTTGATTCAGATGGGGAATACGCCCAAGAAGAGAGCCTTCAGAAGCTCTTTGTCAGCCAGACATGTGGTATCAACGGAAATCAGACATCGACAGTCTGGAGAGAAATCAACAAAGTTGAGAAATGGAGTGCAGCTGATTTTTGAAAAGGACTATCACAATCAGTAGATACTGGTAAAGGCTGCATCCCCCAGTCGACCACTTGTCAAGGTACTGTTCTGTAGTGTTCAAAAGCAAACTTTCAAAGTCTCCATGAAACAAATTTTGCTGACCCTTATCTTGATCAACAAAAATCAAATAGATGGCAACCGCAACTGGATTGAATTAACTTTTTCCGGATTTGTACAATAGAGAACTCAAAGACTGACAAACATTGTATTTAAGTGGCAAACCAATGTAGTTCGAGTCAGTAGATTAGCCTCTGCGATCCTCAGTTGTGCAATTGCTGTTGCACTGTTCAAACTGGAGACCAAATTGTGTCATAGTCACTTTATCGGACACACCCCAGATAGATAGATAGATAGATAGATAGATAGATAGATAGATAGATAGATAGATAGATAGATAGATAGATAGATAGATAGATACCTTTTTACCTTGATACATCACAATAAGATCAATGTGAATGTTAGCTAAATTCGCCGCAATCTGATTAAACGTTCATGTTTCTGGACACTGTCGACAACACCACGTAGCATAACTTAAGCCAGTTGTTAAGAAAAAAAAATACATATGATTAAGGAGAATGAATTCACTATTTGAAGAAAAGTGCCCCCACTTACTTTGAGAAGTTCGACAAGTTCTCCTTACTGCTGTTCCAAGCGGGAAACAGCACCCCCAAAATCCTCCTTGTGGTCAAAAATATATTACATCCATAGTGGTAAACACTACAATAGGCAATGCATTGGAAAAGTTAATGAAGTTAGGGACTACTATCCGCGCTGCTCGTACAGAAGACTGGGCTTCCATTTCACAATAGGAAACTCTTTCGTTTTCTGTGCCCATGGGTCCTTCATATGAAAATGTGACCTTTTGCTCCCTCCTGTCAAAACACACATTTATTGCTACCAGGCTCGTTGTATTTCGTGAAAATCTCCCATCTCAGTTACTCCATCAATGTTTCCGTAGTGTAGTGGTCATCTCGTTCGCCTAACACGCGAAAGGTCCTCGGCTCGAAACCGAGTGGAAACAGCAGTGCTTCTAAAGTGTGCATGGGGAAACTTTTTGCTGACCCTTGCCTTGATCAACAAAGAATGGGATGGATGGACTTTGACAACCAGAACTGGATTCAAACTGCTTTTTTTTCGGTATTTGTTAAACAGATAACTCAAAGACTGAGAAAATGTGTACTGAAGTGGCAAACCATTGTTGTACCAGTCAGTAAATTAGCTTCTCCGAACCTCTGGCTGTTGCATTTTACAAACTGGAGACCATAGTCTGTCATAGTCATTTGGCCTGACTTATCCCATCCTTGCTGAAAGACCACAGTAAGAGTATTTGTCTTCCTGAGGCCATCACTTTGCGGGGGAGACCTGTCCTGAAGTGGATAGTCTTTCTTTATTTTCATGGCCTCATCTGAAGGTTCCTGTTGCAGATGGCCTGATGGGGCCTTTCCGAATGTAACTTTCCTGGGAAGCAATGTATGATCTTCTTCATTATCTGAGTGAGGACCCCCTGGGGTAGGTATTCACTCCGACATTCACTCTGAATGAGTGCACCTCTTGCAATGTCTGAAATAGACAGACAGTCTGCCATATTTTCGTGCCATGCCTCCTAATAGGCCAGGGCAGTCCTCGTTAGTATAATGGACAGTATCTCCGCCTGTCACGCGGAAGACTGGGGTTCGATTCCCCGACGGGGAGCTCTTTCTTCTTCTATGCCCACGGGACCATCATACCGAAATGTGTTCTTTCCGTGATGTCCTCACGTGGCAACACACGTCAGCTCAGTTTGGGAGAGTCTCCAACGATGATTTCCGTAGTGCTTTCCCAAGGTTTCCGTAGTGTAGTGGTCATCACATTCGCTTCACACAGCTTCCACAGCTTTCGGCATTCATTAAATGTGTGTATGTCAACTGATCCCAATGAGAGCGTATTTCAGCTGCTGTTGAAAGACATAACTGAAGACCTCCTCTCTTGAGTTTGATTCAGATGGGGAATACGCCCAAGAAGAGAGCCTTCAGAAGCTCTTTGTCAGCCAGACATGTGGTATCAACGGAAATCAGACATCGACAGTCTGGAGAGAAATCAACAAAGTTGAGAAATGGAGTGCAGCTGATTTTTGAAAAGGACTATCACAATCAGTAGATACTGGTAAAGGCTGCATCCCCCAGTCGACCACTTGTCAAGGTACTGTTCTGTAGTGTTCAAAAGCAAACTTTCAAAGTCTCCATGAAACAAATTTTGCTGACCCTTATCTTGATCAACAAAAATCAAATAGATGGCAACCGCAACTGGATTGAATTAACTTTTTCCGGATTTGTACAATAGAGAACTCAAAGACTGACAAACATTGTATTTAAGTGGCAAACCAATGTAGTTGAGTCAGTAGATTAGCCTCTGCGATCCTCAGTTGTGCAATTGCTGTTGCACTGTTCAAACTGGAGACCAAATTGTGTCATAGTCACTTTATCGGACACACCCCAGATAGATAGATAGATAGATAGATAGATAGATAGATAGATAGATAGATAGATAGATAGATAGATAGATAGATACCTTTTTACCTTGATACATCACAATAAGATCAATGTGAATGTTAGCTAAATTCGCCGCAATCTGATTAAACGTTCATGTTTCTGGACACTGTCGACAACACCACGTAGCATAACTTAAGCCAGTTGTTAAGAAAAAAAAATACATATGATTAAGGAGAATGAATTCACTATTTGAAGAAAAGTGCCCCCACTTACTTTGAGAAGTTCGACAAGTTCTCCTTACTGCTGTTCCAAGCGGGAAACAGCACCCCCAAAATCCTCCTTGTGGTCAAAAATATATTACATCCATAGTGGTAAACACTACAATAGGCAATGCATTGGAAAAGTTAATGAAGTTAGGGACTACTATCCGCGCTGCTCGTACAGAAGACTGGGCTTCCATTTCACAATAGGAAACTCTTTCGTTTTCTGTGCCCATGGGTCCTTCATATGAAAATGTGACCTTTTGCTCCCTCCTGTCAAAACACACATTTATTGCTACCAGGCTCGTTGTATTTCGTGAAAATCTCCCATCTCAGTTACTCCATCAATGTTTCCGTAGTGTAGTGGTCATCACGTTCGCCTAACACGCGAAAGGTCCTCGGCTCGAAACCGAGCGGAAACAGCAGTGCTTCTAAAGTGTGCATGGGGAAACTTTTTGCTGACCCTTGCCTTGATCAACAAAGAATGGGATGGATGGACTTTGACAACCAGAACTGGATTCAAACTGCTTTTTTTTCGGTATTTGTTAAACAGATAACTCAAAGACTGAGAAAATGTGTACTGAAGTGGCAAACCATTGTTGTACCAGTCAGTAAATTAGCTTCTCCGAACCTCTGGCTGTTGCATTTTACAAACTGGAGACCATAGTCTGTCATAGTCATTTGGCCTGACTTATCCCATCCTTGCTGAAAGACCACAGTAAGAGTATTTGTCTTCCTGAGGCCATCACTTTGCGGGGGAGACCTGTCCTGAAGTGGATAGTCTTTCTTTATTTTCATGGCCTCATCTGAAGGTTCCTGTTGCAGATGGCCTGATGGGGCCTTTCCGAATGTAACTTTCCTGGGAAGCAATGTATGATCTTCTTCATTATCTGAGTGAGGACCCCCTGGGGTAGGTATTCACTCCGACATTCACTCTGAATGAGTGCACCTCTTGCAATGTCTGAAATAGACAGACAGTCTGCCATATTTTCGTGCCATGCCTCCTAATAGGCCAGGGCAGTCCTCGTTAGTATAATGGACAGTATCTCCGCCTGTCACGCGGAAGACCGGGGTTCGATTCCCCGACGGGGAGCTCTTTCTTCTTCTATGCCCACGGGACCATCATACCGAAATGTGTTCTTTCCGTGATGTCCTCACGTGGCAACACACGTCAGCTCAGTTTGGGAGAGTCTCCAACGATGATTTCCGTAGTGCTTTCCCAAGGTTTCCGTAGTGTAGTGGTCATCACATTCGCTTCACACAGCTTCCGGCATTCATTAAATGTGTGTATGTCAACTGATCCCAATGAGAGCGTATTTCAGAGTATTTCAGCTGCTGTTGAAAGACATAACTGAAGACCTCCTCTCTTGAGTTTGATTCAGATGGGGAATACGCCCAAGAAGAGAGCCTTCAGAAGCTCTTTGTCAGCCAGACATGTGGTATCAACGGAAATCAGACATCGACAGTCTGGAGAGAAATCAACAAAGTTGAGAAATGGAGTGCAGCTGATTTTTGAAAAGGACTATCACAATCAGTAGATACTGGTAAAGGCTGCATCCCCCAGTCGACCACTTGTCAAGGTACTGTTCTGTAGTGTTCAAAAGCAAACTTTCAAAGTCTCCATGAAACAAATTTTGCTGACCCTTATCTTGATCAACAAAAATCAAATAGATGGCAACCGCAACTGGATTGAATTAACTTTTTCCGGATTTGTACAATAGAGAACTCAAAGACTGACAAACATTGTATTTAAGTGGCAAACCAATGTAGTTCGAGTCAGTAGATTAGCCTCTGCGATCCTCAGTTGTGCAATTGCTGTTGCACTGTTCAAACTGGAGACCAAATTGTGTCATAGTCACTTTATCGGACACACCCCAGATAGATAGATAGATAGATAGATAGATAGATAGATAGATAGATAGATAGATAGATAGATAGATAGATAGATACCTTTTTACCTTGATACATCACAATAAGATCAATGTGAATGTTAGCTAAATTCGCCGCAATCTGATTAAACGTTCATGTTTCTGGACACTGTCGACAACACCACGTAGCATAACTTAAGCCAGTTGTTAAGAAAAAAAAATACATATGATTAAGGAGAATGAATTCACTATTTGAAGAAAAGTGCCCCCACTTACTTTGAGAAGTTCGACAAGTTCTCCTTACTGCTGTTCCAAGCGGGAAACAGCACCCCCAAAATCCTCCTTGTGGTCAAAAATATATTACATCCATAGTGGTAAACACTACAATAGGCAATGCATTGGAAAAGTTAATGAAGTTAGGGACTACTATCCGCGCTGCTCGTACAGAAGACTGGGCTTCCATTTCACAATAGGAAACTCTTTCGTTTTCTGTGCCCATGGGTCCTTCATATGAAAATGTGACCTTTTGCTCCCTCCTGTCAAAACACACATTTATTGCTACCAGGCTCGTTGTATTTCGTGAAAATCTCCCATCTCAGTTACTCCATCAATGTTTCCGTAGTGTAGTGGTCATCTCGTTCGCCTAACACGCGAAAGGTCCTCGGCTCGAAACCGAGTGGAAACAGCAGTGCTTCTAAAGTGTGCATGGGGAAACTTTTTGCTGACCCTTGCCTTGATCAACAAAGAATGGGATGGATGGACTTTGACAACCAGAACTGGATTCAAACTGCTTTTTTTTCGGTATTTGTTAAACAGATAACTCAAAGACTGAGAAAATGTGTACTGAAGTGGCAAACCATTGTTGTACCAGTCAGTAAATTAGCTTCTCCGAACCTCTGGCTGTTGCATTTTACAAACTGGAGACCATAGTCTGTCATAGTCATTTGGCCTGACTTATCCCATCCTTGCTGAAAGACCACAGTAAGAGTATTTGTCTTCCTGAGGCCATCACTTTGCGGGGGAGACCTGTCCTGAAGTGGATAGTCTTTCTTTATTTTCATGGCCTCATCTGAAGGTTCCTGTTGCAGATGGCCTGATGGGGCCTTTCCGAATGTAACTTTCCTGGGAAGCAATGTATGATCTTCTTCATTATCTGAGTGAGGACCCCCTGGGGTAGGTATTCACTCCGACATTCACTCTGAATGAGTGCACCTCTTGCAATGTCTGAAATAGACAGACAGTCTGCCATATTTTCGTGCCATGCCTCCTAATAGGCCAGGGCAGTCCTCGTTAGTATAATGGACAGTATCTCCGCCTGTCACGCGGAAGACTGGGGTTCGATTCCCCGACGGGGAGCTCTTTCTTCTTCTATGCCCACGGGACCATCATACCGAAATGTGTTCTTTCCGTGATGTCCTCACGTGGCAACACACGTCAGCTCAGTTTGGGAGAGTCTCCAACGATGATTTCCGTAGTGCTTTCCCAAGGTTTCCGTAGTGTAGTGGTCATCACATTCGCTTCACACAGCTTCCACAGCTTTCGGCATTCATTAAATGTGTGTATGTCAACTGATCCCAATGAGAGCGTATTTCAGAGTATTTCAGCTGCTGTTGAAAGACATAACTGAAGACCTCCTCTCTTGAGTTTGATTCAGATGGGGAATACGCCCAAGAAGAGAGCCTTCAGAAGCTCTTTGTCAGCCAGACATGTGGTATCAACGGAAATCAGACATCGACAGTCTGGAGAGAAATCAACAAAGTTGAGAAATGGAGTGCAGCTGATTTTTGAAAAGGACTATCACAATCAGTAGATACTGGTAAAGGCTGCATCCCCCAGTCGACCACTTGTCAAGGTACTGTTCTGTAGTGTTCAAAAGCAAACTTTCAAAGTCTCCATGAAACAAATTTTGCTGACCCTTATCTTGATCAACAAAAATCAAATAGATGGCAACCGCAACTGGATTGAATTAACTTTTTCCGGATTTGTACAATAGAGAACTCAAAGACTGACAAACATTGTATTTAAGTGGCAAACCAATGTAGTTCGAGTCAGTAGATTAGCCTCTGCGATCCTCAGTTGTGCAATTGCTGTTGCACTGTTCAAACTGGAGACCAAATTGTGTCATAGTCACTTTATCGGACACACCCCAGATAGATAGATAGATAGATAGATAGATAGATAGATAGATAGATAGATAGATAGATAGATAGATAGATAGATAGATAGATAGATACCTTTTTACCTTGATACATCACAATAAGATCAATGTGAATGTTAGCTAAATTCGCCGCAATCTGATTAAACGTTCATGTTTCTGGACACTGTCGACAACACCACGTAGCATAACTTAAGCCAGTTGTTAAGAAAAAAAAATACATATGATTAAGGAGAATGAATTCACTATTTGAAGAAAAGTGCCCCCACTTACTTTGAGAAGTTCGACAAGTTCTCCTTACTGCTGTTCCAAGCGGGAAACAGCACCCCCAAAATCCTCCTTGTGGTCAAAAATATATTACATCCATAGTGGTAAACACTACAATAGGCAATGCATTGGAAAAGTTAATGAAGTTAGGGACTACTATCCGCGCTGCTCGTACAGAAGACTGGGCTTCCATTTCACAATAGGAAACTCTTTCGTTTTCTGTGCCCATGGGTCCTTCATATGAAAATGTGACCTTTTGCTCCCTCCTGTCAAAACACACATTTATTGCTACCAGGCTCGTTGTATTTCGTGAAAATCTCCCATCTCAGCCTCATCAATGTTTCCGTAGTGTAGTGGTCATCACGTTCGCCTAACATGCGAAAGGTCCTCGGCGCGGAAACAGCAGTGCTTCTAAAGTGTGCATGGGGAAACTTTTTGCTGACCCTTGCCTTGATCAACAAAGAATGGGATGGATGGACTTTGACAACCAGAACTGGATTCAAACTGCTTTTTTTTCGGTATTTGTTAAACAGATAACTCAAAGACTGAGAAAATGTGTACTGAAGTGGCAAACCATTGTTGTACCAGTCAGTAAATTAGCTTCTCCGAACCTCTGGCTGTTGCATTTTACAAACTGGAGACCATAGTCTGTCATAGTCATTTGGCCTGACTTATCCCATCCTTGCTGAAAGACCACAGTAAGAGTATTTGTCTTCCTGAGGCCATCACTTTGCGGGGGAGACCTGTCCTGAAGTGGATAGTCTTTCTTTATTTTCATGGCCTCATCTGAAGGTTCCTGTTGCAGATGGCCTGATGTGGCCTTTCCGAATGTAACTTTCCTGGGAAGAAATGTATGATCATCTTCATTATCTGAGTGAGGACCCCCTGGGGTAGGTATTCACTCCGACATTCACTCTGAATGAGTGCACCTCTTGCAATGTCTGAAATAGACAGACAGTCTGCCATATTTTCGTGCCATGCCTCCTAATAGGCCAGGGCAGTCCTCGTTAGTATAGTGGACAGTATCTCCGCCTGTCACGCGGAAGACCGGGGTTCGATTCCCCGACGGGGAGCTCTTTCTTCTTCTATGCCCACGGGACCATCATACCGAAATGTGTTCTTTCCGTGATGTCCTCACGTGGCAACACACGTCAGCTCAGTTTGGGAGAGTCTCCAACGATGATTTCCGTAGTGCTTTCCCAAGGTTTCCGTAGTGTAGTGGTCATCACATTCGCTTCACACAGCTTCCACAGCTTTCGGCATTCATTAAATGTGTGTATGTCAACTGATCCCAATGAGAGCGTATTTCAGAGTATTTCAGCTGCTGTTGAAAGACATAACTGAAGACCTCCTCTCTTGAGTTTGATTCAGATGGGGAATACGCCCAAGAAGAGAGCCTTCAGAAGCTCTTTGTCAGCCAGACATGTGGTATCAACGGAAATCAGACATCGACAGTCTGGAGAGAAATCAACAAAGTTGAGAAATGGAGTGCAGCTGATTTTTGAAAAGGACTATCACAATCAGTAGATACTGGTAAAGGCTGCATCCCCCAGTCGACCACTTGTCAAGGTACTGTTCTGTAGTGTTCAAAAGCAAACTTTCAAAGTCTCCATGAAACAAATTTTGCTGACCCTTATCTTGATCAACAAAAATCAAATAGATGGCAACCGCAACTGGATTGAATTAACTTTTTCCGGATTTGTACAATAGAGAACTCAAAGACTGACAAACATTGTATTTAAGTGGCAAACCAATGTAGTTCGAGTCAGTAGATTAGCCTCTGCGATCCTCAGTTGTGCAATTGCTGTTGCACTGTTCAAACTGGAGACCAAATTGTGTCATAGTCACTTTATCGGACACACCCCAGATAGATAGATAGATAGATAGATAGATAGATAGATAGATAGATAGATAGATAGATAGATAGATACCTTTTTACCTTGATACATCACAATAAGATCAATGTGAATGTTAGCTAAATTCGCCGCAATCTGATTAAACGTTCATGTTTCTGGACACTGTCGACAACACCACGTAGCATAACTTAAGCCAGTTGTTAAGAAAAAAAAATACATATGATTAAGGAGAATGAATTCACTATTTGAAGAAAAGTGCCCCCACTTACTTTGAGAAGTTCGACAAGTTCTCCTTACTGCTGTTCCAAGCGGGAAACAGCACCCCCAAAATCCTCCTTGTGGTCAAAAATATATTACATCCATAGTGGTAAACACTACAATAGGCAATGCATTGGAAAAGTTAATGAAGTTAGGGACTACTATCCGCGCTGCTCGTACAGAAGACTGGGCTTCCATTTCACAATAGGAAACTCTTTCGTTTTCTGTGCCCATGGGTCCTTCATATGAAAATGTGACCTTTTGCTCCCTCCTGTCAAAACACACATTTATTGCTACCAGGCTCGTTGTATTTCGTGAAAATCTCCCATCTCAGTTACTCCATCAATGTTTCCGTAGTGTAGTGGTCATCACGTTCGCCTAACACGCGAAAGGTCCTCGGCTCGAAACCGAGCGGAAACAGCAGTGCTTCTAAAGTGTGCATGGGGAAACTTTTTGCTGACCCTTGCCTTGATCAACAAAGAATGGGATGGATGGACTTTGACAACCAGAACTGGATTCAAACTGCTTTTTTTTCGGTATTTGTTAAACAGATAACTCAAAGACTGAGAAAATGTGTACTGAAGTGGCAAACCATTGTTGTACCAGTCAGTAAATTAGCTTCTCCGAACCTCTGGCTGTTGCATTTTACAAACTGGAGACCATAGTCTGTCATAGTCATTTGGCCTGACTTATCCCATCCTTGCTGAAAGACCACAGTAAGAGTATTTGTCTTCCTGAGGCCATCACTTTGCGGGGGAGACCTGTCCTGAAGTGGATAGTCTTTCTTTATTTTCATGGCCTCATCTGAAGGTTCCTGTTGCAGATGGCCTGATGGGGCCTTTCCGAATGTAACTTTCCTGGGAAGCAATGTATGATCTTCTTCATTATCTGAGTGAGGACCCCCTGGGGTAGGTATTCACTCCGACATTCACTCTGAATGAGTGCACCTCTTGCAATGTCTGAAATAGACAGACAGTCTGCCATATTTTCGTGCCATGCCTCCTAATAGGCCAGGGCAGTCCTCGTTAGTATAATGGACAGTATCTCCGCCTGTCACGCGGAAGACCGGGGTTCGATTCCCCGACGGGGAGCTCTTTCTTCTTCTATGCCCACGGGACCATCATACCGAAATGTGTTCTTTCCGTGATGTCCTCACGTGGCAACACACGTCAGCTCAGTTTGGGAGAGTCTCCAACGATGATTTCCGTAGTGCTTTCCCAAGGTTTCCGTAGTGTAGTGGTCATCACATTCGCTTCACACAGCTTCCACAGCTTTCGGCATTCATTAAATGTGTGTATGTCAACTGATCCCAATGAGAGCGTATTTCAGAGTATTTCAGCTGCTGTTGAAAGACATAACTGAAGACCTCCTCTCTTGAGTTTGATTCAGATGGGGAATACGCCCAAGAAGAGAGCCTTCAGAAGCTCTTTGTCAGCC
This sequence comes from Microchirus variegatus, assembly GCF_963457635.1. Lineage (NCBI taxonomy): Eukaryota > Metazoa > Chordata > Actinopteri > Pleuronectiformes > Soleidae > Microchirus > Microchirus variegatus. The sequence continues at coordinate 1,952,186 of NC_139813.1, read as the reverse complement.
AGACATGTGGTATCAACGGAAATCAGACATCGACAGTCTGGAGAGAAATCAACAAAGTTGAGAAATGGAGTGCAGCTGATTTTTGAAAAGGACTATCACAATCAGTAGATACTGGTAAAGGCTGCATCCCCCAGTCGACCACTTGTCAAGGTACTGTTCTGTAGTGTTCAAAAGCAAACTTTCAAAGTCTCCATGAAACAAATTTTGCTGACCCTTATCTTGATCAACAAAAATCAAATAGATGGCAACCGCAACTGGATTGAATTAACTTTTTCCGGATTTGTACAATAGAGAACTCAAAGACTGACAAACATTGTATTTAAGTGGCAAACCAATGTAGTTCGAGTCAGTAGATTAGCCTCTGCGATCCTCAGTTGTGCAATTGCTGTTGCACTGTTCAAACTGGAGACCAAATTGTGTCATAGTCACTTTATCGGACACACCCCAGATAGATAGATAGATAGATAGATAGATAGATAGATAGATAGATAGATAGATAGATAGATAGATAGATAGATAGATAGATAGATAGATACCTTTTTACCTTGATACATCACAATAAGATCAATGTGAATGTTAGCTAAATTCGCCGCAATCTGATTAAACGTTCATGTTTCTGGACACTGTCGACAACACCACGTAGCATAACTTAAGCCAGTTGTTAAGAAAAAAAAATACATATGATTAAGGAGAATGAATTCACTATTTGAAGAAAAGTGCCCCCACTTACTTTGAGAAGTTCGACAAGTTCTCCTTACTGCTGTTCCAAGCGGGAAACAGCACCCCCAAAATCCTCCTTGTGGTCAAAAATATATTACATCCATAGTGGTAAACACTACAATAGGCAATGCATTGGAAAAGTTAATGAAGTTAGGGACTACTATCCGCGCTGCTCGTACAGAAGACTGGGCTTCCATTTCACAATAGGAAACTCTTTCGTTTTCTGTGCCCATGGGTCCTTCATATGAAAATGTGACCTTTTGCTCCCTCCTGTCAAAACACACATTTATTGCTACCAGGCTCGTTGTATTTCGTGAAAACTCCCATCTCAGTTACTCCATCAATGTTTCCGTAGTGTAGTGGTCATCACGTTCGCCTAACACGCGAAAGGTCCTCGGCTCGAAACCGAGCGGAAACAGCAGTGCTTCTAAAGTGTGCATGGGGAAACTTTTTGCTGACCCTTGCCTTGATCAACAAAGAATGGGATGGATGGACTTTGACAACCAGAACTGGATTCAAACTGCTTTTTTTTCGGTATTTGTTAAACAGATAACTCAAAGACTGAGAAAATGTGTACTGAAGTGGCAAACCATTGTTGTACCAGTCAGTAAATTAGCTTCTCCGAACCTCTGGCTGTTGCATTTTACAAACTGGAGACCATAGTCTGTCATAGTCATTTGGCCTGACTTATTCCATCCTTGCTGAAAGACCACAGTAAGAGTATTTGTCTTCCTGAGGCCATCACTTTGCGGGGGAGACCTGTCCTGAAGTGGATAGTCTTTCTTTATTTTCATGGCCTCATCTGAAGGTTCCTGTTGCAGATGGCCTGATGTGGCCTTTCCGAATGTAACTTTCCTGGGAAGAAATGTATGATCTTCTTCATTATCTGAGTGAGGACCCCCTGGGGTAGGTATTCACTCCAACATTCACTCTGAATGAGTGCACCTCTTGCAATGTCTGAAATAGACAGACAGTCTGCCATATTTTCGTGCCATGCCTCCTAATAGGCCAGGGCAGTCCTCGTTAGTATAGTGGACAGTATCTCCGCCTGTCACGCGGAAGACCGGGGTTCGATTCCCCGACGGGGAGCTCTTTCTTCTTCTATGCCCACGGGACCATCATACCGAAATGTGTTCTTTCCGTGATGTCCTCACGTGGCAACACACGTCAGCTCAGTTTGGGAGAGTCTCCAACGATGATTTCCGTAGTGCTTTCCCAAGGTTTCCGTAGTGTAGTGGTCATCACATTCGCTTCACACAGCTTCCACAGCTTTCGGCATTCATTAAATGTGTGTATGTTAACTGATCCCAATGAGAGCGTATTTCAGAGTATTTCAGCTGCTGTTGAAAGACATAACTGAAGACCTCCTCTCTTGAGTTTGATTCAGATGGGGAATACGCCCAAGAAGAGAGCCTTCAGAAGCTCTTTGTCAGCCAGACATGTGGTATCAACGGAAATCAGACATCGACAGTCTGGAGAGAAATCAACAAAGTTGAGAAATGGAGTGCAGCTGATTTTTGAAAAGGACTATCACAATCAGTAGATACTGGTAAAGGCTGCATCCCTCAGTCGACCACTTGTCAAGGTACTGTTCTGTAGTGTTCAAAAGCAAACTTTCAAAGTCTCCATGAAACAAATTTTGCTGACCCTTATCTTGATCAACAAAAATCAAATAGATGGCAACCGCAACTGGATTGAATTAACTTTTTCCGGATTTGTACAATAGAGAACTCAAAGACTGACAAACATTGTATTTAAGTGGCAAACCAATGTAGTTCGAGTCAGTAGATTAGCCTCTGCGATCCTCAGTTGTGCAATTGCTGTTGCACTGTTCAAACTGGAGACCAAATTGTGTCATAGTCACTTTATCGGACACACCCCAGATAGATAGATAGATAGATAGATAGATAGATAGATAGATAGATAGATAGATAGATAGATAGATAGATAGATACCTTTTTACCTTGATACATCACAATAAGATCAATGTGAATGTTAGCTAAATTCGCCGCAATCTGATTAAACGTTCATGTTTCTGGACACTGTCGACAACACCACGTAGCATAACTTAAGCCAGTTGTTAAGAAAAAAAAATACATATGATTAAGGAGAATGAATTCACTATTTGAAGAAAAGTGCCCCCACTTACTTTGAGAAGTTCGACAAGTTCTCCTTACTGCTGTTCCAAGCGGGAAACAGCACCCCCAAAATCCTCCTTGTGGTCAAAAATATATTACATCCATAGTGGTAAACACTACAATAGGCAATGCATTGGAAAAGTTAATGAAGTTAGGGACTACTATCCGCGCTGCTCGTACAGAAGACTGGGCTTCCATTTCACAATAGGAAACTCTTTCGTTTTCTGTGCCCATGGGTCCTTCATATGAAAATGTGACCTTTTGCTCCCTCCTGTCAAAACACACATTTATTGCTACCAGGCTCGTTGTATTTCGTGAAAATCTCCCATCTCAGTTACTCCATCAATGTTTCCGTAGTGTAGTGGTCATCACGTTCGCCTAACACGCGAAAGGTCCTCGGCTCGAAACCGAGCGGAAACAGCAGTGCTTCTAAAGTGTGCATGGGGAAACTTTTTGCTGACCCTTGCCTTGATCAACAAAGAATGGGATGGATGGACTTTGACAACCAGAACTGGATTCAAACTGCTTTTTTTTCGGTATTTGTTAAACAGATAACTCAAAGACTGAGAAAATGTGTACTGAAGTGGCAAACCATTGTTGTACCAGTCAGTAAATTAGCTTCTCCGAACCTCTGGCTGTTGCATTTTACAAACTGGAGACCATAGTCTGTCATAGTCATTTGGCCTGACTTATCCCATCCTTGCTGAAAGACCACAGTAAGAGTATTTGTCTTCCTGAGGCCATCACTTTGCGGGGGAGACCTGTCCTGAAGTGGATAGTCTTTCTTTATTTTCATGGCCTCATCTGAAGGTTCCTGTTGCAGATGGCCTGATGTGGCCTTTCCGAATGTAACTTTCCTGGGAAGAAATGTATGATCTTCTTCATTATCTGAGTGAGGACCCCCTGGGGTAGGTATTCACTCCGACATTCACTCTGAATGAGTGCACCTCTTGCAATGTCTGAAATAGACAGACAGTCTGCCATATTTTCGTGCCATGCCTCCTAATAGGCCAGGGCAGTCCTCGTTAGTATAGTGGACAGTATCTCCGCCTGTCACGCGGAAGACCGGGGTTCGATTCCCCGACGGGGAGCTCTTTCTTCTTCTATGCCCACGGGACCATCATACCGAAATGTGTTCTTTCCGTGATGTCCTCACGTGGCAACACACGTCAGCTCAGTTTGGGAGAGTCTCCAACGATGATTTCCGTAGTGCTTTCCCAAGGTTTCCGTAGTGTAGTGGTCATCACATTCGCTTCACACAGCTTCCACAGCTTTCGGCATTCATTAAATGTGTGTATGTCAACTGATCCCAATGAGAGCGTATTTCAGAGTATTTCAGCTGCTGTTGAAAGACATAACTGAAGACCTCCTCTCTTGAGTTTGATTCAGATGGGGAATACGCCCAAGAAGAGAGCCTTCAGAAGCTCTTTGTCAGCCAGACATGTGGTATCAACGGAAATCAGACATCGACAGTCTGGAGAGAAATCAACAAAGTTGAGAAATGGAGTGCAGCTGATTTTTGAAAAGGACTATCACAATCAGTAGATACTGGTAAAGGCTGCATCCCTCAGTCGACCACTTGTCAAGGTACTGTTCTGTAGTGTTCAAAAGCAAACTTTCAAAGTCTCCATGAAACAAATTTTGCTGACCCTTATCTTGATCAACAAAAATCAAATAGATGGCAACCGCAACTGGATTGAATTAACTTTTTCCGGATTTGTACAATAGAGAACTCAAAGACTGACAAACATTGTATTTAAGTGGCAAACCAATGTAGTTCGAGTCAGTAGATTAGCCTCTGCGATCCTCAGTTGTGCAATTGCTGTTGCACTGTTCAAACTGGAGACCAAATTGTGTCATAGTCACTTTATCGGACACACCCCAGATAGATAGATAGATAGATAGATAGATAGATAGATAGATAGATAGATAGATAGATAGATAGATAGATAGATAGATAGATAGATAGATACCTTTTTACCTTGATACATCACAATAAGATCAATGTGAATGTTAGCTAAATTCGCCGCAATCTGATTAAACGTTCATGTTTCTGGACACTGTCGACAACACCACGTAGCATAACTTAAGCCAGTTGTTAAGAAAAAAAAATACATATGATTAAGGAGAATGAATTCACTATTTGAAGAAAAGTGCCCCCACTTACTTTGAGAAGTTCGACAAGTTCTCCTTACTGCTGTTCCAAGCGGGAAACAGCACCCCCAAAATCCTCCTTGTGGTCAAAAATATATTACATCCATAGTGGTAAACACTACAATAGGCAATGCATTGGAAAAGTTAATGAAGTTAGGGACTACTATCCGCGCTGCTCGTACAGAAGACTGGGCTTCCATTTCACAATAGGAAACTCTTTCGTTTTCTGTGCCCATGGGTCCTTCATATGAAAATGTGACCTTTTGCTCCCTCCTGTCAAAACACACATTTATTGCTACCAGGCTCGTTGTATTTCGTGAAAATCTCCCATCTCAGTTACTCCATCAATGTTTCCGTAGTGTAGTGGTCATCACGTTCGCCTAACACGCGAAAGGTCCTCGGCTCGAAACCGAGCGGAAACAGCAGTGCTTCTAAAGTGTGCATGGGGAAACTTTTTGCTGACCCTTGCCTTGATCAACAAAGAATGGGATGGATGGACTTTGACAACCAGAACTGGATTCAAACTGCTTTTTTTTCGGTATTTGTTAAACAGATAACTCAAAGACTGAGAAAATGTGTACTGAAGTGGCAAACCATTGTTGTACCAGTCAGTAAATTAGCTTCTCCGAACCTCTGGCTGTTGCATTTTACAAACTGGAGACCATAGTCTGTCATAGTCATTTGGCCTGACTTATCCCATCCTTGCTGAAAGACCACAGTAAGAGTATTTGTCTTCCTGAGGCCATCACTTTGCGGGGGAGACCTGTCCTGAAGTGGATAGTCTTTCTTTATTTTCATGGCCTCATCTGAAGGTTCCTGTTGCAGATGGCCTGATGTGGCCTTTCCGAATGTAACTTTCCTGGGAAGAAATGTATGATCTTCTTCATTATCTGAGTGAGGACCCCCTGGGGTAGGTATTCACTCCGACATTCACTCTGAATGAGTGCACCTCTTGCAATGTCTGAAATAGACAGACAGTCTGCCATATTTTCGTGCCATGCCTCCTAATAGGCCAGGGCAGTCCTCGTTAGTATAATGGACAGTATCTCCGCCTGTCACGCGGAAGACCGGGGTTCGATTCCCCGACGGGGAGCTCTTTCTTCTTCTATGCCCACGGGACCATCATACCGAAATGTGTTCTTTCCGTGATGTCCTCACGTGGCAACACACGTCAGCTCAGTTTGGGAGAGTCTCCAACGATGATTTCCGTAGTGCTTTCCCAAGGTTTCCGTAGTGTAGTGGTCATCACATTCGCTTCACACAGCTTCCACAGCTTTCGGCATTCATTAAATGTGTGTATGTCAACTGATCCCAATGAGAGCGTATTTCAGAGTATTTCAGCTGCTGTTGAAAGACATAACTGAAGACCTCCTCTCTTGAGTTTGATTCAGATGGGGAATACGCCCAAGAAGAGAGCCTTCAGAAGCTCTTTGTCAGCCAGACATGTGGTATCAACGGAAATCAGACATCGACAGTCTGGAGAGAAATCAACAAAGTTGAGAAATGGAGTGCAGCTGATTTTTGAAAAGGACTATCACAATCAGTAGATACTGGTAAAGGCTGCATCCCCCAGTCGACCACTTGTCAAGGTACTGTTCTGTAGTGTTCAAAAGCAAACTTTCAAAGTCTCCATGAAACAAATTTTGCTGACCCTTATCTTGATCAACAAAAATCAAATAGATGGCAACCGCAACTGGATTGAATTAACTTTTTCCGGATTTGTACAATAGAGAACTCAAAGACTGACAAACATTGTATTTAAGTGGCAAACCAATGTAGTTCGAGTCAGTAGATTAGCCTCTGCGATCCTCAGTTGTGCAATTGCTGTTGCACTGTTCAAACTGGAGACCAAATTGTGTCATAGTCACTTTATCGGACACACCCCAGATAGATAGATAGATAGATAGATAGATAGATAGATAGATAGATAGATAGATAGATAGATAGATAGATAGATACCTTTTTACCTTGATACATCACAATAAGATCAATGTGAATGTTAGCTAAATTCGCCACAATCTGATTAAACGTTCATGTTTCTGGACACTGTCGACAACACCACGTAGCATAACTTAAGCCAGTTGTTAAGAAAAAAAAATACATATGATTAAGGAGAATGAATTCACTAATTGAAGAAAAGTGCCCCCACTTACTTTGAGAAGTTCGACAAGTTCTCCTTACTGCTGTTCCAAGCGGGAAACAGCACCCCCAAAATCCTCCTTGTGGTCAAAAATATATTACATCCATAGTGGTAAACACTACAATAGGCAATGCATTGGAAAAGTTAATGAAGTTAGGGACTACTATCCGCGCTGCTCGTACAGAAGACTGGGCTTCCATTTCACAATAGGAAACTCTTTCGTTTTCTGTGCCCATGGGACCTTCATATGAAAATGTGACCTTTTGCTCCCTCCTGTCAAAACACACATTTATTGCTACCAGGCTCGTTGTATTTCGTGAAAATCTCCCATCTCAGTTACTCCATCAATGTTTCCGTAGTGTAGTGGTTATCACGTTCGCCTAACACGCGAAAGGTCCTCGGCTCGAAACCGAGCGGAAACAGCAGTGCTTCTAAAGTGTGCATGGGGAAACTTTCTGCTGACCCTTGCCTTGATCAACAAAGAATGGGATGGATGGACTTTGACAACCAGAACTGGATTCAAACTGCTTTTTTTTCGGTATTTGTTAAACAGATAACTCAAAGACTGAGAAAATGTGTACTGAAGTGGCAAACCATTGTTGTACCAGTCAGTAAATTAGCTTCTCCGAACCTCTGGCTGTTGCATTTTACAAACTGGAGACCATAGTCTGTCATAGTCATTTGGCCTGACTTATCCCATCCTTGCTGAAAGACCACAGTAAGAGTATTTGTCTTCCTGAGGCCATCACTTTGCGGGGGAGACCTGTCCTGAAGTGGATAGTCTTTCTTTATTTTCATGGCCTCATCTGAAGGTTCCTGTTGCAGATGGCCTGATGGGGCCTTTCCGAATGTAACTTTCCTGGGAAGCAATGTATGATCTTCTTCATTATCTGAGTGAGGACCCCCTGGGGTAGGTATTCACTCCGACATTCACTCTGAATGAGTGCACCTCTTGCAATGTCTGAAATAGACAGACAGTCTGCCATATTTTCGTGCCATGCCTCCTAATATGCCAGGGCAGTCCTCGTTAGTATAATGGACAGTATCTCCGCCTGTCACGCGGAAGACCGGGGTTCGATTCCCCGACGGGGAGCTCTTTCTTCTTCTATGCCCACGGGACCATCATACCGAAATGTGTTCTTTCCGTGATGTCCTCACGTGGCAACACACGTCAGCTCAGTTTGGGAGAGTCTCCAACGATGATTTCCGTAGTGCTTTCCCAAGGTTTCCGTAGTGTAGTGGTCATCACATTCGCTTCACACAGCTTCCACAGCTTTCGGCATTCATTAAATGTGTGTATGTCAACTGATCCCAATGAGAGCGTATTTCAGAGTATTTCAGCTGCTGTTGAAAGACATAACTGAAGACCTCCTCTCTTGAGTTTGATTCAGATGGGGAATACGCCCAAGAAGAGAGCCTTCAGAAGCTCTTTGTCAGCCAGACATGTGGTATCAACGGAAATCAGACATCGACAGTCTGGAGAGAAATCAACAAAGTTGAGAAATGGAGTGCAGCTGATTTTTGAAAAGGACTATCACAATCAGTAGATACTGGTAAAGGCTGCATCCCCCAGTCGACCACTTGTCAAGGTACTGTTCTGTAGTGTTCAAAAGCAAACTTTCAAAGTCTCCATGAAACAAATTTTGCTGACCCTTATCTTGATCAACAAAAATCAAATAGATGGCAACCGCAACTGGATTGAATTAACTTTTTCCGGATTTGTACAATAGAGAACTCAAAGACTGACAAACATTGTATTTAAGTGGCAAACCAATGTAGTTCGAGTCAGTAGATTAGCCTCTGCGATCCTCAGTTGTGCAATTGCTGTTGCACTGTTCAAACTGGAGACCAAATTGTGTCATAGTCACTTTATCGGACACACCCCAGATAGATAGATAGATAGATAGATAGATAGATAGATAGATAGATAGATAGATAGATAGATAGATAGATAGATAGATAGATAGATAGATAGATACCTTGATACATCACAATAAGATCAATGTGAATGTTAGCTAAATTCGCCGCAATCTGATTAAACGTTCATGTTTCTGGACACTGTCGACAACACCACGTAGCATAACTTAAGCCAGTTGTTAAGAAAAAAAAATACATATGATTAAGGAGAATGAATTCACTATTTGAAGAAAAGTGCCCCCACTTACTTTGAGAAGTTCGACAAGTTCTCCTTACTGCTGTTCCAAGCGGGAAACAGCACCCCCAAAATCCTCCTTGTGGTCAAAAATATATTACATCCATAGTGGTAAACACTACAATAGGCAATGCATTGGAAAAGTTAATGAAGTTAGGGACTACTATCCGCGCTGCTCGTACAGAAGACTGGGCTTCCATTTCACAATAGGAAACTCTTTCGTTTTCTGTGCCCATGGGTCCTTCATATGAAAATGTGACCTTTTGCTCCCTCCTGTCAAAACACACATTTATTGCTACCAGGCTCGTTGTATTTCGTGAAAATCTCCCATCTCAGTTACTCCATCAATGTTTTCTGTAGTGTAGTGGTCATCACGTTCGCCTAACACGCGAAAGGTCCTCGGCTCGAAACCGAGCGGAAACAGCAGTGCTTCTAAAGTGTGCATGGGGAAACTTTTTGCTGACCCTTGCCTTGATCAACAAAGAATGGGATGGATGGACTTTGACAACCAGAACTGGATTCAAACTGCTTTTTTTTCGGTATTTGTTAAACAGATAACTCAAAGACTGAGAAAATGTGTACTGAAGTGGCAAACCATTGTTGTACCAGTCAGTAAATTAGCTTCTCCGAACCTCTGGCTGTTGCATTTTACAAACTGGAGACCATAGTCTGTCATAGTCATTTGGCCTGACTTATCCCATCCTTGCTGAAAGACCACAGTAAGAGTATTTGTCTTCCTGAGGCCATCACTTTGCGGGGGAGACCTGTCCTGAAGTGGATAGTCTTTCTTTATTTTCATGGCCTCATCTGAAGGTTCCTGTTGCAGATGGCCTGATGGGGCCTTTCCGAATGTAACTTTCCTGGGAAGAAATGTATGATCTTCTTCATTATCTGAGTGAGGACCCCCTGGGGTAGGTATTCACTCCGACATTCACTCTGAATGAGTGCACCTCTTGCAATGTCTGAAATAGACAGACAGTCTGACATATTTTCGTGCCATGCCTCCTAATAGGCCAGGGCAGTCCTCGTTAGTATAGTGGACAGTATCTCCGCCTGTCACGCGGAAGACCGGGGTTCGATTCCCCGACGGGGAGCTCTTTCTTCTTCTATGCCCACGGGACCATCATACCGAAATGTGTTCTTTCCGTGATGTCCTCACGTGGCAACACACGTCAGCTCAGTTTGGGAGAGTCTCCAACGATGATTTCCGTAGTGCTTTCCCAAGGTTTCCGTAGTGTAGTGGTCATCACATTCGCTTCACACAGCTTCCACAGCTTTCGGCATTCATTAAATGTGTGTATGTCAACTGATCCCAATGAGAGCGTATTTCAGAGTATTTCAGCTGCTGTTGAAAGACATAACTGAAGACCTCCTCTCTTGAGTTTGATTCAGATGGGGAATACGCCCAAGAAGAGAGCCTTCAGAAGCTCTTTGTCAGCCAGACATGTGGTATCAACGGAAATCAGACATCGACAGTCTGGAGAGAAATCAACAAAGTTGAGAAATGGAGTGCAGCTGATTTTTGAAAAGGACTATCACAATCAGTAGATACTGGTAAAGGCTGCATCCCCCAGTCGACCACTTGTCAAGGTACTGTTCTGTAGTGTTCAAAAGCAAACTTTCAAAGTCTCCATGAAACAAATTTTGCTGACCCTTATCTTGATCAACAAAAATCAAATAGATGGCAACCGCAACTGGATTGAATTAACTTTTTCCGGATTTGTACAATAGAGAACTCAAAGACTGACAAACATTGTATTTAAGTGGCAAACCAATGTAGTTCGAGTCAGTAGATTAGCTTCTGCGATCCTCAGTTGTGCAATTGCTGTTGCACTGTTCAAACTGGAGACCAAATTGTGTCATAGTCACTTTATCGGACACACCCCAGATAGATAGATAGATAGATAGATAGATAGATAGATAGATAGATAGATAGATAGATAGATAGATAGATAGATAGATACCTTTTTACCTTGATACATCACAATAAGATCAATGTGAATGTTAGCTAAATTCGCCGCAATCTGATTAAACGTTCATGTTTCTGGACACTGTCGACAACACCACGTAGCATAACTTAAGCCAGTTGTTAAGAAAAAAAAATACATATGATTAAGGAGAATGAATTCACTATTTGAAGAAAAGTGCCCCCACTTACTTTGAGAAGTTCGACAAGTTCTCCTTACTGCTGTTCCAAGCGGGAAACAGCACCCCCAAAATCCTCCTTGTGGTCAAAAATATATTACATCCATAGTGGTAAACACTACAATAGGCAATGCATTGGAAAAGTTAATGAAGTTAGGGACTACTATCCGCGCTGCTCGTACAGAAGACTGGGCTTCCATTTCACAATAGGAAACTCTTTCGTTTTCTGTGCCCATGGGACCTTCATATGAAAATGTGACCTTTTGCTCCCTCCTGTCAAAACACACATTTATTGCTACCAGGCTCGTTGTATTTCGTGAAAATCTCCCATCTCAGTTACTCCATCAATGTTTCCGTAGTGTAGTGGTCATCACGTTCGCCTAACACGCGAAAGGTCCTCGGCTCGAAACCGAGCGGAAACAGCAGTGCTTCTAAAGTGTGCATGGGGAAACTTTTTGCTGACCCTTGCCTTGATCAACAAAGAATGGGATGGATGGACTTTGACAACCAGAACTGGATTCAAACTGCTTTTTTTTCGGTATTTGTTAAACAGATAACTCAAAGACTGAGAAAATGTGTACTGAAGTGGCAAACCATTGTTGTACCAGTCAGTAAATTAGCTTCTCCGAACCTCTGGCTGTTGCATTTTACAAACTGGAGACCATAGTCTGTCATAGTCATTTGGCCTGACTTATCCCATCCTTGCTGAAAGACCACAGTAAGAGTATTTGTCTTCCTGAGGCCATCACTTTGCGGGGGAGACCTGTCCTGAAGTGGATAGTCTTTCTTTATTTTCATGGCCTCATCTGAAGGTTCCTGTTGCAGATGGCCTGATGGGGCCTTTCCGAATGTAACTTTCCTGGGAAGCAATGTATGATCTTCTTCATTATCTGAGTGAGGACCCCCTGGGGTAGGTATTCACTCCGACATTCACTCTGAATGAGTGCACCTCTTGCAATGTCTGAAATAGACAGACAGTCTGCCATATTTTCGTGCCATGCCTCCTAATAGGCCAGGGCAGTCCTCGTTAGTATAATGGACAGTATCTCCGCCTGTCACGCGGAAGACCGGGGTTCGATTCCCCGACGGGGAGCTCTTTCTTCTTCTATGCCCACGGGACCATCATACCGAAATGTGTTCTTTCCGTGATGTCCTCACGTGGCAACACACGTCAGCTCAGTTTGGGAGAGTCTCCAACGATGATTTCCGTAGTGCTTTCCCAAGGTTTCCGTAGTGTAGTGGTCATCACATTCGCTTCACACAGCTTCCGGCATTCATTAAATGTGTGTATGTCAACTGATCCCAATGAGAGCGTATTTCAGAGTATTTCAGCTGCTGTTGAAAGACATAACTGAAGACCTCCTCTCTTGAGTTTGATTCAGATGGGGAATACGCCCAAGAAGAGAGCCTTCAGAAGCTCTTTGTCAGCCAGACATGTGGTATCAACGGAAATCAGACATCGACAGTCTGGAGAGAAATCAACAAAGTTGAGAAATGGAGTGCAGCTGATTTTTGAAAAGGACTATCACAATCAGTAGATACTGGTAAAGGCTGCATCCCCCAGTCGACCACTTGTCAAGGTACTGTTCTGTAGTGTTCAAAAGCAAACTTTCAAAGTCTCCATGAAACAAATTTTGCTGACCCTTATCTTGATCAACAAAAATCAAATAGATGGCAACCGCAACTGGATTGAATTAACTTTTTCCGGATTTGTACAATAGAGAACTCAAAGACTGACAAACATTGTATTTAAGTGGCAAACCAATGTAGTTCGAGTCAGTAGATTAGCCTCTGCGATCCTCAGTTGTGCAATTGCTGTTGCACTGTTCAAACTGGAGACCAAATTGTGTCATAGTCACTTTATCGGACACACCCCAGATAGATAGATAGATAGATAGATAGATAGATAGATAGATAGATAGATAGATAGATAGATAGATAGATAGATACCTTGATACATCACAATAAGATCAATGTGAATGTTAGCTAAATTCGCCGCAATCTGATTAAACGTTCATGTTTCTGGACACTGTCGACAACACCACGTAGCATAACTTAAGCCAGTTGTTAAGAAAAAAAAATACATATGATTAAGGAGAATGAATTCACTATTTGAAGAAAAGTGCCCCCACTTACTTTGAGAAGTTCGACAAGTTCTCCTTACTGCTGTTCCAAGCGGGAAACAGCACCCCCAAAATCCTCCTTGTGGTCAAAAATATATTACATCCATAGTGGTAAACACTACAATAGGCAATGCATTGGAAAAGTTAATGAAGTTAGGGACTACTATCCGCGCTGCTCGTACAGAAGACTGGGCTTCCATTTCACAATAGGAAACTCTTTCGTTTTCTGTGCCCATGGGTCCTTCATATGAAAATGTGACCTTTTGCTCCCTCCTGTCAAAACACACATTTATTGCTACCAGGCTCGTTGTATTTCGTGAAAATCTCCCATCTCAGTTACTCCATCAATGTTTCCGTAGTGTAGTGGTCATCTCGTTCGCCTAACACGCGAAAGGTCCTCGGCTCGAAACCGAGTGGAAACAGCAGTGCTTCTAAAGTGTGCATGGGGAAACTTTTTGCTGACCCTTGCCTTGATCAACAAAGAATGGGATGGATGGACTTTGACAACCAGAACTGGATTCAAACTGCTTTTTTTTCGGTATTTGTTAAACAGATAACTCAAAGACTGAGAAAATGTGTACTGAAGTGGCAAACCATTGTTGTACCAGTCAGTAAATTAGCTTCTCCGAACCTCTGGCTGTTGCATTTTACAAACTGGAGACCATAGTCTGTCATAGTCATTTGGCCTGACTTATCCCATCCTTGCTGAAAGACCACAGTAAGAGTATTTGTCTTCCTGAGGCCATCACTTTGCGGGGGAGACCTGTCCTGAAGTGGATAGTCTTTCTTTATTTTCATGGCCTCATCTGAAGGTTCCTGTTGCAGATGGCCTGATGGGGCCTTTCCGAATGTAACTTTCCTGGGAAGCAATGTATGATCTTCTTCATTATCTGAGTGAGGACCCCCTGGGGTAGGTATTCACTCCGACATTCACTCTGAATGAGTGCACCTCTTGCAATGTCTGAAATAGACAGACAGTCTGCCATATTTTCGTGCCATGCCTCCTAATAGGCCAGGGCAGTCCTCGTTAGTATAATGGACAGTATCTCCGCCTGTCACGCGGAAGACTGGGGTTCGATTCCCCGACGGGGAGCTCTTTCTTCTTCTATGCCCACGGGACCATCATACCGAAATGTGTTCTTTCCGTGATGTCCTCACGTGGCAACACACGTCAGCTCAGTTTGGGAGAGTCTCCAACGATGATTTCCGTAGTGCTTTCCCAAGGTTTCCGTAGTGTAGTGGTCATCACATTCGCTTCACACAGCTTCCACAGCTTTCGGCATTCATTAAATGTGTGTATGTCAACTGATCCCAATGAGAGCGTATTTCAGAGTATTTCAGCTGCTGTTGAAAGACATAACTGAAGACCTCCTCTCTTGAGTTTGATTCAGATGGGGAATACGCCCAAGAAGAGAGCCTTCAGAAGCTCTTTGTCAGCCAGACATGTGGTATCAACGGAAATCAGACATCGACAGTCTGGAGAGAAATCAACAAAGTTGAGAAATGGAGTGCAGCTGATTTTTGAAAAGGACTATCACAATCAGTAGATACTGGTAAAGGCTGCATCCCCCAGTCGACCACTTGTCAAGGTACTGTTCTGTAGTGTTCAAAAGCAAACTTTCAAAGTCTCCATGAAACAAATTTTGCTGACCCTTATCTTGATCAACAAAAATCAAATAGATGGCAACCGCAACTGGATTGAATTAACTTTTTCCGGATTTGTACAATAGAGAACTCAAAGACTGACAAACATTGTATTTAAGTGGCAAACCAATGTAGTTCGAGTCAGTAGATTAGCTTCTGCGATCCTCAGTTGTGCAATTGCTGTTGCACTGTTCAAACTGGAGACCAAATTGTGTCATAGTCACTTTATCGGACACACCCCAGATAGATAGATAGATAGATAGATAGATAGATAGATAGATAGATAGATAGATAGATAGATAGATAGATAGATAGATAGATACCTTTTTACCTTGATACATCACAATAAGATCAATGTGAATGTTAGCTAAATTCACCGCAATCTGATTAAACGTTCATGTTTCTGGACACTGTCGACAACACCACGTAGCATAACTTAAGCCAGTTGTTAAGAAAAAAAAATACATATGATTAAGGAGAATGAATTCACTATTTGAAGAAAAGTGCCCCCACTTACTTTGAGAAGTTCGACAAGTTCTCCTTACTGCTGTTCCAAGCGGGAAACAGCACCCCCAAAATCCTCCTTGTGGTCAAAAATATATTACATCCATAGTGGTAAACACTACAATAGGCAATGCATTGGAAAAGTTAATGAAGTTAGGGACTACTATCCGCGCTGCTCGTACAGAAGACTGGGCTTCCATTTCACAATAGGAAACTCTTTCGTTTTCTGTGCCCATGGGTCCTTCATATGAAAATGTGACCTTTTGGTCCCTCCTGTCAAAACACACATTTATTGCTACCAGGCTCGTTGTATTTCGTGAAAATCTTCTATCTCAGTTACTCCATCAATGTTTCCGTAGTGTAGTGGTCATCACTTTCGCCTAACACGCGAAAGGTCCTCGGCTCGAAACCGAGCGGAAACAGCAGTGCTTCTAAAGTGTGCATGGGGAAACTTTTTGCTGACCCTTGCCTTGATCAACAAAGAATGGGATGGATGGACTTTGACAACCAGAACTGGATTCAAACTGCTTTTTTTTCGGTATTTGTTAAACAGATAACTCAAAGACTGAGAAAATGTGTACTGAAGTGGCAAACCATTGTTGTACCAGTCAGTAAATTAGCTTCTCCGAACCTCTGGCTGTTGCATTTTACAAACTGGAGACCATAGTCTGTCATAGTCATTTGGCCTGACTTATCCCATCCTTGCTGAAAGACCACAGTAAGAGTATTTGTCTTCCTGAGGCCATCACTTTGCGGGGGAGACCTGTCCTGAAGTGGATAGTCTTTCTTTATTTTCATGGCCTCATCTGAAGGTTCCTGTTGCAGATGGCCTGATGGGGCCTTTCCGAATGTAACTTTCCTGGGAAGCAATGTATGATCTTCTTCATTATCTGAGTGAGGACCCCCTGGGGTAGGTATTCACTCCGACATTCACTCTGAATGAGTGCACCTCTTGCAATGTCTGAAATAGACAGACAGTCTGCCATATTTTCGTGCCATGCCTCCTAATAGGCCAGGGCAGTCCTCGTTAGTATAATGGACAGTATCTCCGCCTGTCACGCGGAAGACCGGGGTTCGATTCCCCGACGGGGAGCTCTTTCTTCTTCTATGCCCACGGGACCATCATACCGAAATGTGTTCTTTCCGTGATGTCCTCACGTGGCAACACACGTCAGCTCAGTTTGGGAGAGTCTCCAACGATGATTTCCGTAGTGCTTTCCCAAGGTTTCCGTAGTGTAGTGGTCATCACATTCGCTTCACACAGCTTCCACAGCTTTCGGCATTCATTAAATGTGTGTATGTCAACTGATCCCAATGAGAGCGTATTTCAGAGTATTTCGGCTGCTGTTGAAAGACATAACTGAAGACCTCCTCTCTTGAGTTTGATTCAGATGGGGAATACGCCCAAGAAGAGAGCCTTCAGAAGCTCTTTGTCAACCAGACATGTGGTATCAACGGAAATCAGACATCGACAGTCTGGAGAGAAATCAACAAAGTTGAGAGATGGAGTGCAGCTGATTTTTGAAAAGGACTATCACAATCAGTAGATACTGGTAAAGGCTGCATCCCCCAGTCGACCACTTGTCAAGGTACTGTTCTGTAGTGTTCAAAAGCAAACTTTCAAAGTCTCCATGAAACAAATTTTGCTGACCCTTATCTTGATCAACAAAAATCAAATAGATGGCAACCGCAACTGGATTGAATTAACTTTTTCCGGATTTGTACAATAGAGAACTCAAAGACTGACAAACATTGTATTTAAGTGGCAAACCAATGTAGTTCGAGTCAGTAGATTAGCTTCTGCGATCCTCAGTTGTGCAATTGCTGTTGCACTGTTCAAACTGGAGACCAAATTGTGTCATAGTCACTTTATCGGACACACCCCAGATAGATAGATAGATAGATAGATAGATAGATAGATAGATAGATAGATAGATAGATAGATAGATAGATAGATAGATAGATAGATACCTTTTTACCTTGATACATCACAATAAGATCAATGTGAATGTTAGCTAAATTCGCCGCAATCTGATTAAACGTTCATGTTTCTGGACACTGTCGACAACACCACGTAGCATAACTTAAGCCAGTTGTTAAGAAAAAAAAATACATATGATTAAGGAGAATGAATTCACTATTTGAAGAAAAGTGCCCCCACTTACTTTGAGAAGTTCGACAAGTTCTCCTTACTGCTGTTCCAAGCGGGAAACAGCACCCCCAAAATCCTCCTTGTGGTCAAAAATATATTACATCCATAGTGGTAAACACTACAATAGGCAATGCATTGGAAAAGTTAATGAAGTTAGGGACTACTATCCGCGCTGCTCGTACAGAAGACTGGGCTTCCATTTCACAATAGGAAACTCTTTCGTTTTCTGTGCCCATGGGTCCTTCATATGAAAATGTGACCTTTTGCTCCCTCCTGTCAAAACACACATTTATTGCTACCAGGCTCGTTGTATTTCGTGAAAATCTCCCATCTCAGTTACTCCATCAATGTTTCCGTAGTGTAGTGGTCATCACTTTCGCCTAACACGCGAAAGGTCCTCGGCTCGAAACCGAGCGGAAACAGCAGTGCTTCTAAAGTGTGCATGGGGAAACTTTTTGCTGACCCTTGCCTTGATCAACAAAGAATGGGATGGATGGACTTTGACAACCAGAACTGGATTCAAACTGCTTTTTTTTCGGTATTTGTTAAACAGATAACTCAAAGACTGAGAAAATGTGTACTGAAGTGGCAAACCATTGTTGTACCAGTCAGTAAATTAGCTTCTCCGAACCTCTGGCTGTTGCATTTTACAAACTGGAGACCATAGTCTGTCATAGTCATTTGGCCTGACTTATCCCATCCTTGCTGAAAGACCACAGTAAGAGTATTTGTCTTCCTGAGGCCATCACTTTGCGGGGGAGACCTGTCCTGAAGTGGATAGTCTTTCTTTATTTTCATGGCCTCATCTGAAGGTTCCTGTTGCAGATGGCCTGATGGGGCCTTTCCGAATGTAACTTTCCTGGGAAGCAATGTATGATCTTCTTCATTATCTGAGTGAGGACCCCCTGGGGTAGGTATTCACTCCGACATTCACTCTGAATGAGTGCACCTCTTGCAATGTCTGAAATAGACAGACAGTCTGCCATATTTTCGTGCCATGCCTCCTAATAGGCCAGGGCAGTCCTCGTTAGTATAATGGACAGTATCTCTGCCTGTCACGCGGAAGACCGGGGTTCGATTCCCCGACGGGGAGCTCTTTCTTCTTCTATGCCCACGGGACCATCATACCGAAATGTGTTCTTTCCGTGATGTCCTCACGTGGCAACACACGTCAGCTCAGTTTGGGAGAGTCTCCAACGATGATTTCCGTAGTGCTTTCCCAAGGTTTCCGTAGTGTAGTGGTCATCACATTCGCTTCACACAGCTTCCACAGCTTTCGGCATTCATTAAATGTGTGTATGTCAACTGATCCCAATGAGAGCGTATTTCAGAGTATTTCGGCTGCTGTTGAAAGACATAACTGAAGACCTCCTCTCTTGAGTTTGATTCAGATGGGGAATACGCCCAAGAAGAGAGCCTTCAGAAGCTCTTTGTCAACCAGACATGTGGTATCAACGGAAATCAGACATCGACAGTCTGGAGAGAAATCAACAAAGTTGAGAGATGGAGTGCAGCTGATTTTTGAAAAGGACTATCACAATCAGTAGATACTGGTAAAGGCTGCATCCCCCAGTCGACCACTTGTCAAGGTACTGTTCTGTAGTGTTCAAAAGCAAACTTTCAAAGTCTCCATGAAACAAATTTTGCTGACCCTTATCTTGATCAACAAAAATCAAATAGATGGCAACCGCAACTGGATTGAATTAACTTTTTCCGGATTTGTACAATAGAGAACTCAAAGACTGACAAACATTGTATTTAAGTGGCAAACCAATGTAGTTCGAGTCAGTAGATTAGCTTCTGCGATCCTCAGTTGTGCAATTGCTGTTGCACTGTTCAAACTGGAGACCAAATTGTGTCATAGTCACTTTATCGGACACACCCCAGATAGATAGATAGATAGATAGATAGATAGATAGATAGATAGATAGATAGATAGATAGATAGATAGATACCTTTTTACCTTGATACATCACAATAAGATCAATGTGAATGTTAGCTAAATTCGCCGCAATCTGATTAAACGTTCATGTTTCTGGACACTGTCGACAACACCACGTAGCATAACTTAAGCCAGTTGTTAAGAAAAAAAAATACTTATGATTAAGGAGAATGAATTCACTATTTGAAGAAAAGTGCCCCCACTTACTTTGAGAAGTTCGACAAGTTCTCCTTACTGCTGTTCCAAGCGGGAAACAGCACCCCCAAAATCCTCCTTGTGGTCAAAAATATATTACATCCATAGTGGTAAACACTACAATAGGCAATGCATTGGAAAAGTTAATGAAGTTAGGGACTACTATCCGCGCTGCTCGTACAGAAGACTGGGCTTCCATTTCACAATAGGAAACTCTTTCGTTTTCTGTGCCCATGGGTCCTTCATATGAAAATGTGACCTTTTGCTCCCTCCTGTCAAAACACACATTTATTGCTACCAGGCTCGTTGTATTTCGTGAAAATCTCCCATCTCAGTTACTCCATCAATGTTTCCGTAGTGTAGTGGTCATCACTTTCGCCTAACACGCGAAAGGTCCTCGGCTCGAAACCGAGCGGAAACAGCAGTGCTTCTAAAGTGTGCATGGGGAAACTTTTTGCTGACCCTTGCCTTGATCAACAAAGAATGGGATGGATGGACTTTGACAACCAGAACTGGATTCAAACTGCTTTTTTTTCGGTATTTGTTAAACAGATAACTCAAAGACTGAGAAAATGTGTACTGAAGTGGCAAACCATTGTTGTACCAGTCAGTAAATTAGCTTCTCCGAACCTCTGGCTGTTGCATTTTACAAACTGGAGACCATAGTCTGTCATAGTCATTTGGCCTGACTTATCCCATCCTTGCTGAAAGACCACAGTAAGAGTATTTGTCTTCCTGAGGCCATCACTTTGCGGGGGAGACCTGTCCTGAAGTGGATAGTCTTTCTTTATTTTCATGGCCTCATCTGAAGGTTCCTGTTGCAGATGGCCTGATGGGGCCTTTCCGAATGTAACTTTCCTGGGAAGCAATGTATGATCTTCTTCATTATCTGAGTGAGGACCCCCTGGGGTAGGTATTCACTCCGACATTCACTCTGAATGAGTGCACCTCTTGCAATGTCTGAAATAGACAGACAGTCTGCCATATTTTCGTGCCATGCCTCCTAATAGGCCAGGGCAGTCCTCGTTAGTATAATGGACAGTATCTCTGCCTGTCACGCGGAAGACCGGGGTTCGATTCCCCGACGGGGAGCTCTTTCTTCTTCTATGCCCACGGGACCATCATACCGAAATGTGTTCTTTCCGTGATGTCCTCACGTGGCAACACACGTCAGCTCAGTTTGGGAGAGTCTCCAACGATGATTTCCGTAGTGCTTTCCCAAGGTTTCCGTAGTGTAGTGGTCATCACATTCGCTTCACACAGCTTCCACAGCTTTCGGCATTCATTAAATGTGTGTATGTCAACTGATCCCAATGAGAGCGTATTTCAGAGTATTTCGGCTGCTGTTGAAAGACATAACTGAAGACCTCCTCTCTTGAGTTTGATTCAGATGGGGAATACGCCCAAGAAGAGAGCCTTCAGAAGCTCTTTGTCAACCAGACATGTGGTATCAACGGAAATCAGACATCGACAGTCTGGAGAGAAATCAACAAAGTTGAGAGATGGAGTGCAGCTGATTTTTGAAAAGGACTATCACAATCAGTAGATACTGGTAAAGGCTGCATCCCCCAGTCGACCACTTGTCAAGGTACTGTTCTGTAGTGTTCAAAAGCAAACTTTCAAAGTCTCCATGAAACAAATTTTGCTGACCCTTATCTTGATCAACAAAAATCAAATAGATGGCAACCGCAACTGGATTGAATTAACTTTTTCCGGATTTGTACAATAGAGAACTCAAAGACTGACAAACATTGTATTTAAGTGGCAAACCAATGTAGTTCGAGTCAGTAGATTAGCTTCTGCGATCCTCAGTTGTGCAATTGCTGTTGCACTGTTCAAACTGGAGACCAAATTGTGTCATAGTCACTTTATCGGACACACCCCAGATAGATAGATAGATAGATAGATAGATAGATAGATAGATAGATAGATAGATAGATAGATAGATAGATAGATAGATACCTTTTTACCTTGATACATCACAATAAGATCAATGTGAATGTTAGCTAAATTCGCCCCAATCTGATTAAACGTTCATGTTTCTGGACACTGTCGACAACACCACGTAGCATAACTTAAGCCAGTTGTTAAGAAAAAAAAATACATATGATTAAGGAGAATGAATTCACTATTTGAAGAAAAGTGCCCCCACTTACTTTGAGAAGTTCGACAAGTTCTCCTTACTGCTG
Organism: Microchirus variegatus; assembly: GCF_963457635.1. Classification (NCBI taxonomy): domain Eukaryota; kingdom Metazoa; phylum Chordata; class Actinopteri; order Pleuronectiformes; family Soleidae; genus Microchirus; species Microchirus variegatus. The sequence goes on along the minus strand of NC_139813.1, from coordinate 1,929,988 downwards.
TTCCAAGCGGGAAACAGCACCCCCAAAATCCTCCTTGTGGTCAAAAATATATTACATCCATAGTGGTAAACACTACAATAGGCAATGCATTGGAAAAGTTAATGAAGTTAGGGACTACTATCCGCGCTGCTCGTACAGAAGACTGGGCTTCCATTTCACAATAGGAAACTCTTTCGTTTTCTGTGCCCATGGGTCCTTCATATGAAAATGTGACCTTTTGCTCCCTCCTGTCAAAACACACATTTATTGCTACCAGGCTCGTTGTATTTCGTGAAAATCTCCCATCTCAGTTACTCCATCAATGTTTCCGTAGTGTAGTGGTCATCACTTTCGCCTAACACGCGAAAGGTCCTCGGCTCGAAACCGAGCGGAAACAGCAGTGCTTCTAAAGTGTGCATGGGGAAACTTTTTGCTGACCCTTGCCTTGATCAACAAAGAATGGGATGGATGGACTTTGACAACCAGAACTGGATTCAAACTGCTTTTTTTTCGGTATTTGTTAAACAGATAACTCAAAGACTGAGAAAATGTGTACTGAAGTGGCAAACCATTGTTGTACCAGTCAGTAAATTAGCTTCTCCGAACCTCTGGCTGTTGCATTTTACAAACTGGAGACCATAGTCTGTCATAGTCATTTGGCCTGACTTATCCCATCCTTGCTGAAAGACCACAGTAAGAGTATTTGTCTTCCTGAGGCCATCACTTTGCGGGGGAGACCTGTCCTGAAGTGGATAGTCTTTCTTTATTTTCATGGCCTCATCTGAAGGTTCCTGTTGCAGATGGCCTGATGGGGCCTTTCCGAATGTAACTTTCCTGGGAAGCAATGTATGATCTTCTTCATTATCTGAGTGAGGACCCCCTGGGGTAGGTATTCACTCCGACATTCACTCTGAATGAGTGCACCTCTTGCAATGTCTGAAATAGACAGACAGTCTGCCATATTTTCGTGCCATGCCTCCTAATAGGCCAGGGCAGTCCTCGTTAGTATAATGGACAGTATCTCCGCCTGTCACGCGGAAGACCGGGGTTCGATTCCCCGACGGGGAGCTCTTTCTTCTTCTATGCCCACGGGACCATCATACCGAAATGTGTTCTTTCCGTGATGTCCTCACGTGGCAACACACGTCAGCTCAGTTTGGGAGAGTCTCCAACGATGATTTCCGTAGTGCTTTCCCAAGGTTTCCGTAGTGTAGTGGTCATCACATTCGCTTCACACAGCTTCCACAGCTTTCGGCATTCATTAAATGTGTGTATGTCAACTGATCCCAATGAGAGCGTATTTCAGAGTATTTCAGCTGCTGTTGAAAGACATAACTGAAGACCTCCTCTCTTGAGTTTGATTCAGATGGGGAATACGCCCAAGAAGAGAGCCTTCAGAAGCTCTTTGTCAACCAGACATGTGGTATCAACGGAAATCAGACATCGACAGTCTGGAGAGAAATCAACAAAGTTGAGAGATGGAGTGCAGCTGATTTTTGAAAAGGACTATCACAATCAGTAGATACTGGTAAAGGCTGCATCCCCCAGTCGACCACTTGTCAAGGTACTGTTCTGTAGTGTTCAAAAGCAAACTTTCAAAGTCTCCATGAAACAAATTTTGCTGACCCTTATCTTGATCAACAAAAATCAAATAGATGGCAACCGCAACTGGATTGAATTAACTTTTTCCGGATTTGTACAATAGAGAACTCAAAGACTGACAAACATTGTATTTAAGTGGCAAACCAATGTAGTTCGAGTCAGTAGATTAGCCTCTGCGATCCTCAGTTGTGCAATTGCTGTTGCACTGTTCAAACTGGAGACCATATTGTGTCATAGTCACTTTATCGGACACACCCCAGATAGATAGATAGATAGATAGATAGATAGATAGATAGATAGATAGATAGATAGATAGATAGATAGATAGATAGATAGATACCTTTTTACCTTGATACATCACAATAAGATCAATGTGAATGTTAGCTAAATTCGCCGCAATCTGATTAAACGTTCATGTTTCTGGACACTGTCGACAACACCACGTAGCATAACTTAAGCCAGTTGTTAAGAAAAAAAAATACATATGATTAAGGAGAATGAATTCACTATTTGAAGAAAAGTGCCCCCACTTACTTTGAGAAGTTCCACAAGTTCTCCTTACTGCTGTTCCAAGCGGGAAACAGCACCCCCAAAATCCTCCTTGTGGTCAAAAATATATTACATCCATAGTGGTAAACACTACAATAGGCAATGCATTGGAAAAGTTAATGAAGTTAGGGACTACTATCCGCGCTGCTCGTACAGAAGACTGGGCTTCCATTTCACAATAGGAAACTCTTTCGTTTTCTGTGCCCATGGGTCCTTCATATGAAAATGTGACCTTTTGCTCCCTCCTGTCAAAACACACATTTATTGCTACCAGGCTCGTTGTATTTCGTGAAAATCTCCCATCTCAGTTACTCCATCAATGTTTCCGTAGTGTAGTGGTCATCACGTTCGCCTAACACGCGAAAGGTCCTCGGCTCGAAACCGAGCGGAAACAGCAGTGCTTCTAAAGTGTGCATGGGGAAACTTTTTGCTGACCCTTGCCTTGATCAACAAAGAATGGGATGGATGGACTTTGACAACCAGAACTGGATTCAAACTGCTTTTTTTTCGGTATTTGTTAAACAGATAACTCAAAGACTGAGAAAATGTGTACTGAAGTGGCAAACCATTGTTGTACCAGTCAGTAAATTAGCTTCTCCGAACCTCTGGCTGTTGCATTTTACAAACTGGAGACCATAGTCTGTCATAGTCATTTGGCCTGACTTATCCCATCCTTGCTGAAAGACCACAGTAAGAGTATTTGTCTTCCTGAGGCCATCACTTTGCGGGGGAGACCTGTCCTGAAGTGGATAGTCTTTCTTTATTTTCATGGCCTCATCTGAAGGTTCCTGTTGCAGATGGCCTGATGGGGCCTTTCCGAATGTAACTTTCCTGGGAAGCAATGTATGATCTTCTTCATTATCTGAGTGAGGACCCCCTGGGGTAGGTATTCACTCCGACATTCACTCTGAATGAGTGCACCTCTTGCAATGTCTGAAATAGACAGACAGTCTGCCATATTTTCGTGCCATGCCTCCTAATAGGCCAGGGCAGTCCTCGTTAGTATAGTGGACAGTATCTCCGCCTGTCACGCGGAAGACCGGGGTTTGATTCCCCGACGGGGAGCTCTTTCTTCTTCTATGCCCACGGGACCATCATACCGAAATGTGTTCTTTCCGTGATGTCCTCACGTGGCAACACACGTCAGCTCAGTTTGGGAGGGTCTCCAACGATGATTTCCGTAGTGCTTTCCCAAGGTTTCCGTAGTGTAGTGGTCATCACATTCGCTTCACACAGCTTCCACAGCTTTCGGCATTCATTAAATGTGTGTATGTCAACTGATCCCAATGAGAGCGTATTTCAGAGTATTTCAGCTGCTGTTGAAAGACATAACTGAAGACCTCCTGTCTTGAGTTTGATTCAGATGGGGAATACGCCCAAGAAGAGAGCCTTCAGAAGCTCTTTGTCAGCCAGACATGTGGTATCAACGGAAATCAGACATCGACAGTCTGGAGAGAAATCAACAAAGTTGAGAAATGGAGTGCAGCTGATTTTTGAAAAGGACTATCACAATCAGTAGATACTGGTAAAGGCTGCATCCCCCAGTCGACCACTTGTCAAGGTACTGTTCTGTAGTGTTCAAAAGCAAACTTTCAAAGTCTCCATGAAACAAATTTTGCTGACCCTTATCTTGATCAACAAAAATCAAATAGATGGCAACCGCAACTGGATTGAATTAACTTTTTCCGGATTTGTACAATAGAGAACTCAAAGACTGACAAACATTGTATTTAAGTGGCAAACCAATGTAGTTCGAGTCAGTAGATTAGCTTCTGCGATCCTCAGTTGTGCAATTGCTGTTGCACTGTTCAAACTGGAGACCAAATTGTGTCATAGTCACTTTATCGGACACACCCCAGATAGATAGATAGATAGATAGATAGATAGATAGATAGATAGATAGATAGATAGATAGATAGATAGATAGATAGATAGATACCTTTTTACCTTGATACATCACAATAAGATCAATGTGAATGTTAGCTAAATTCGCCGCAATCTGACTAAACGTTCATGTTTCTGGACACTGTCGACAACACCACGTAGCATAACTTAAGCCAGTTGTTAAGAAAAAAAAATACATATGATTAAGGAGAATGAATTCACTATTTGAAGAAAAGTGCCCCCACTTACTTTGAGAAGTTCCACAAGTTCTCCTTACTGCTGTTCCAAGCGGGAAACAGCACCCCCAAAATCCTCCTTGTGGTCAAAAATATATTACATCCATAGTGGTAAACACTACAATAGGCAATGCATTGGAAAAGTTAATGAAGTTAGGGACTACTATCCGCGCTGCTCGTACAGAAGACTGGGCTTCCATTTCACAATAGGAAACTCTTTCGTTTTCTGTGCCCATGGGTCCTTCATATGAAAATGTGACCTTTTGCTCCCTCCTGTCAAAACACACATTTATTGCTACCAGGCTCGTTGTATTTCGTGAAAATCTCCCATCTCAGTTACTCCATCAATGTTTCCGTAGTGTAGTGGTCATCACGTTCGCCTAACACGCGAAAGGTCCTCGGCTCGAAACCGAGCGGAAACAGCAGTGCTTCTAAAGTGTGCATGGGGAACCTTTTTGCTGACCCTTGCCTTGATCAACAAAGAATGGGATGGATGGACTTTGACAACCAGAACTGGATTCAAACTGCTTTTTTTTCGGTATTTGTTAAACAGATAACTCAAAGACTGAGAAAATGTGTACTGAAGTGGCAAACCATTGTTGTACCAGTCAGTAAATTAGCTTCTCCGAACCTCTGGCTGTTGCATTTTACAAACTGGAGACCATAGTCTGTCATAGTCATTTGGCCTGACTTATCCCATCCTTGCTGAAAGACCACAGTAAGAGTATTTGTCTTCCTGAGGCCATCACTTTGCGGGGGAGACCTGTCCTGAAGTGGATAGTCTTTCTTTATTTTCATGGCCTCATCTGAAGGTTCCTGTTGCAGATGGCCTGATGGGGCCTTTCCGAATGTAACTTTCCTGGGAAGCAATGTATGATCTTCTTCATTATCTGAGTGAGGACCCCCTGGGGTAGGTATTCACTCCGACATTCACTCTGAATGAGTGCACCTCTTGCAATGTCTGAAATAGACAGACAGTCTGCCATATTTTCGTGCCATGCCTCCTAATAGGCCAGGGCAGTCCTCGTTAGTATAATGGACAGTATCTCCGCCTGTCACGCGGAAGACCGGGGTTGATTCCCCGACGGGGAGCTCTTTCTTCTTCAATGCCCACGGGACCATCATACCGAAATGTGTTCTTTCCGTGATGTCCTCACGTGGCAACACACGTCAGCTCAGTTTGGGAGAGTCTCCAACGATGATTTCCGTAGTGCTTTCCCAAGGTTTCCGTAGTGTAGTGGTCATCACATTCGCTTCACACAGCTTCCACAGCTTTCGGCATTCATTAAATGTGTGTATGTCAACTGATCCCAATGAGAGCGTATTTCAGAGTATTTCAGCTGCTGTTGAAAGACATAACTGAAGACCTCCTCTCTTGAGTTTGATTCAGATGGGGAATACGCCCAAGAAGAGAGCCTTCAGAAGCTCTTTGTCAGCCAGACATGTGGTATCAACGGAAATCAGACATCGACAGTCTGGAGAGAAATCAACAAAGTTGAGAAATGGAGTGCAGCTGATTTTTGAAAAGGACTATCACAATCAGTAGATACTGGTAAAGGCTGCATCCCCCAGTCGACCACTTGTCAAGGTACTGTTCTGTAGTGTTCAAAAGCAAACTTTCAAAGTCTCCATGAAACAAATTTTGCTGACCCTTATCTTGATCAACAAAAATCAAATAGATGGCAACCGCAACTGGATTGAATTAACTTTTTCCGGATTTGTACAATAGAGAACTCAAAGACTGACAAACATTGTATTTAAGTGGCAAACCAATGTAGTTCGAGTCAGTAGATTAGCCTCTGCGATCCTCAGTTGTGCAATTGCTGTTGCACTGTTCAAACTGGAGACCAAATTGTGTCATAGTCACTTTATCGGACACACCCCAGATAGATAGATAGATAGATAGATAGATAGATAGATAGATAGATAGATACCTTTTTACCTTGATACATCACAATAAGATCAATGTGAATGTTAGCTAAATTCGCCCCAATCTGATTAAACGTTCATGTTTCTGGACACTGTCGACAACACCACGTAGCATAACTTAAGCCAGTTGTTAAGAAAAAAAAATACATATGATTAAGGAGAATGAATTCACTATTTGAAGAAAAGTGCCCCCACTTACTTTGAGAAGTTCGACAAGTTCTCCTTACTGCTGTTCCAAGCGGGAAACAGCACCCCCAAAATCCTCCTTGTGGTCAAAAATATATTACATCCATAGTGGTAAACACTACAATAGGCAATGCATTGGAAAAGTTAATGAAGTTAGGGACTACTATCCGCGCTGCTCGTACAGAAGACTGGGCTTCCATTTCACAATAGGAAACTCTTTCGTTTTCTGTGCCCATGGGTCCTTCATATGAAAATGTGACCTTTTGCTCCCTCCTGTCAAAACACACATTTATTGCTACCAGGCTCGTTGTATTTCGTGAAAATCTCCCATCTCAGTTACTCCATCAATGTTTCCGTAGTGTAGTGGTCATCACGTTCGCCTAACACGCGAAAGGTCCTCGGCTCGAAACCGAGCGGAAACAGCAGTGCTTCTAAAGTGTGCATGGGGAAACTTTTTGCTGACCCTTGCCTTGATCAACAAAGAATGGGATGGATGGACTTTGACAACCAGAACTGGATTCAAACTGCTTTTTTTTCGGTATTTGTTAAACAGATAACTCAAAGACTGAGAAAATGTGTACTGAAGTGGCAAACCATTGTTGTACCAGTCAGTAAATTAGCTTCTCCGAACCTCTGGCTGTTGCATTTTACAAACTGGAGACCATAGTCTGTCATAGTCATTTGGCCTGACTTATCCCATCCTTGCTGAAAGACCACAGTAAGAGTATTTGTCTTCCTGAGGCCATCACTTTGCGGGGGAGACCTGTCCTGAAGTGGATAGTCTTTCTTTATTTTCATGGCCTCATCTGAAGGTTCCTGTTGCAGATGGCCTGATGGGGCCTTTCCGAATGTAACTTTCCTGGGAAGAAATGTATGATCTTCTTCATTATCTGAGTGAGGACCCCCTGGGGTAGGTATTCACTCCGACATTCACTCTGAATGAGTGCACCTCTTGCAATGTCTGAAATAGACAGACAGTCTGCCATATTTTCGTGCCATGCCTCCTAATAGGCCAGGGCAGTCCTCGTTAGTATAGTGGACAGTATCTCCGCCTGTCACGTGGAAGACCGGGGTTCGATTCCCCGACGGGGAGCTCTTTCTTCTTCTATGCCCACGGGACCATCATACCGAAATGTGTTCTTTCCGTGATGTCCTCACGTGGCAACACACGTCAGCTCAGTTTGGGAGAGTCTCCAACGATGATTTCCGTAGTGCTTTCCCAAGGTTTCCGTAGTGTAGTGGTCATCACATTCGCTTCACACAGCTTCCACAGCTTTCGGCATTCATTAAATGTGTGTATGTCAACTGATCCCAATGAGAGCGTATTTCAGAGTATTTCAGCTGCTGTTGAAAGACATAACTGAAGACCTCCTCTCTTGAGTTTGATTCAGATGGGGAATACGCCCAAGAAGAGAGCCTTCAGAAGCTCTTTGTCAGCCAGACATGTGGTATCAACGGAAATCAGACATCGACAGTCTGGAGAGAAATCAACAAAGTTGAGAAATGGAGTGCAGCTGATTTTTGAAAAGGACTATCACAATCAGTAGATACTGGTAAAGGCTGCATCCCCCAGTCGACCACTTGTCAAGGTACTGTTCTGTAGTGTTCAAAAGCAAACTTTCAAAGTCTCCATGAAACAAATTTTGCTGACCCTTATCTTGATCAACAAAAATCAAATAGATGGCAACCGCAACTGGATTGAATTAACTTTTTCCGGATTTGTACAATAGAGAACTCAAAGACTGACAAACATTGTATTTAAGTGGCAAACCAATGTAGTTCGAGTCAGTAGATTAGCTTCTGCGATCCTCAGTTGTGCAATTGCTGTTGCACTGTTCAAACTGGAGACCAAATTGTGTCATAGTCACTTTATCGGACACACCCCAGATAGATAGATAGATAGATAGATAGATAGATAGATAGATAGATAGATAGATAGATAGATAGATAGATAGATAGATAGATAGATAGATAGATAGATAGATACCTTTTTACCTTGATACATCACAATAAGATCAATGTGAATGTTAGCTAAATTCGCCGCAATCTGATTAAACGTTCATGTTTCTGGACACTGTCGACAACACCACGTAGCATAACTTAAGCCAGTTGTTAAGAAAAAAAAATACATATGATTAAGGAGAATGAATTCACTATTTGAAGAAAAGTGCCCCCACTTACTTTGAGAAGTTCGACAAGTTCTCCTTACTGCTGTTCCAAGCGGGAAACAGCACCCCCAAAATCCTCCTTGTGGTCAAAAATATATTACATCCATAGTGGTAAACACTACAATAGGCAATGCATTGGAAAAGTTAATGAAGTTAGGGACTACTATCCGCGCTGCTCGTACAGAAGACTGGGCTTCCATTTCACAATAGGAAACTCTTTCGTTTTCTGTGCCCATGGGTCCTTCATATGAAAATGTGACCTTTTGCTCCCTCCTGTCAAAACACACATTTATTGCTACCAGGCTCGTTGTATTTCGTGAAAATCTTCTATCTCAGTTACTCCATCAATGTTTCCGTAGTGTAGTGGTCATCACTTTCGCCTAACACGCGAAAGGTCCTCGGCTCGAAACCGAGCGGAAACAGCAGTGCTTCTAAAGTGTGCATGGGGAAACTTTTTGCTGACCCTTGCCTTGATCAACAAAGAATGGGATGGATGGACTTTGACAACCAGAACTGGATTCAAACTGCTTTTTTTTCGGTATTTGTTAAACAGATAACTCAAAGACTGAGAAAATGTGTACTGAAGTGGCAAACCATTGTTGTACCAGTCAGTAAATTAGCTTCTCCGAACCTCTGGCTGTTGCATTTTACAAACTGGAGACCATAGTCTGTCATAGTCATTTGGCCTGACTTATCCCATCCTTGCTGAAAGACCACAGTAAGAGTATTTGTCTTCCTGAGGCCATCACTTTGCGGGGGAGACCTGTCCTGAAGTGGATAGTCTTTCTTTATTTTCATGGCCTCATCTGAAGGTTCCTGTTGCAGATGGCCTGATGGGGCCTTTCCGAATGTAACTTTCCTGGGAAGCAATGTATGATCTTCTTCATTATCTGAGTGAGGACCCCCTGGGGTAGGTATTCACTCCGACATTCACTCTGAATGAGTGCACCTCTTGCAATGTCTGAAATAGACAGACAGTCTGCCATATTTTCGTGCCATGCCTCCTAATAGGCCAGGGCAGTCCTCGTTAGTATAATGGACAGTATCTCCGCTCTAGCGGAAGACCGGGGTTCGATTCCCCGACGGGGAGCTCTTTCTTCTTCTATGCCCACGGGACCATCATACCGAAATGTGTTCTTTCCGTGATGTCCTCACGTGGCAACACACGTCAGCTCAGTTTGGGAGAGTCTCCAACGATGATTTCCGTAGTGCTTTCCCAAGGTTTCCGTAGTGTAGTGGTCATCACATTCGCTTCACACAGCTTCCACAGCTTTCGGCATTCATTAAATGTGTGTATGTCAACTGATCCCAATGAGAGCGTATTTCAGAGTATTTCGGCTGCTGTTGAAAGACATAACTGAAGACCTCCTCTCTTGAGTTTGATTCAGATGGGGAATACGCCCAAGAAGAGAGCCTTCAGAAGCTCTTTGTCAACCAGACATGTGGTATCAACGGAAATCAGACATCGACAGTCTGGAGAGAAATCAACAAAGTTGAGAGATGGAGTGCAGCTGATTTTTGAAAAGGACTATCACAATCAGTAGATACTGGTAAAGGCTGCATCCCCCAGTCGACCACTTGTCAAGGTACTGTTCTGTAGTGTTCAAAAGCAAACTTTCAAAGTCTCCATGAAACAAATTTTGCTGACCCTTATCTTGATCAACAAAAATCAAATAGATGGCAACCGCAACTGGATTGAATTAACTTTTTCCGGATTTGTACAATAGAGAACTCAAAGACTGACAAACATTGTATTTAAGTGGCAAACCAATGTAGTTCGAGTCAGTAGATTAGCTTCTGCGATCCTCAGTTGTGCAATTGCTGTTGCACTGTTCAAACTGGAGACCAAATTGTGTCATAGTCACTTTATCGGACACACCCCAGATAGATAGATAGATAGATAGATAGATAGATAGATAGATAGATAGATAGATAGATAGATAGATAGATAGATAGATAGATAGATAGATAGATACCTTTTTACCTTGATACATCACAATAAGATCAATGTGAATGTTAGCTAAATTCGCCGCAATCTGATTAAACGTTCATGTTTCTGGACACTGTCGACAACACCACGTAGCATAACTTAAGCCAGTTGTTAAGAAAAAAAAATACATATGATTAAGGAGAATGAATTCACTATTTGAAGAAAAGTGCCCCCACTTACTTTGAGAAGTTCGACAAGTTCTCCTTACTGCTGTTCCAAGCGGGAAACAGCACCCCCAAAATCCTCCTTGTGGTCAAAAATATATTACATCCATAGTGGTAAACACTACAATAGGCAATGCATTGGAAAAGTTAATGAAGTTAGGGACTACTATCCGCGCTGCTCGTACAGAAGACTGGGCTTCCATTTCACAATAGGAAACTCTTTCGTTTTCTGTGCCCATGGGTCCTTCATATGAAAATGTGACCTTTTGCTCCCTCCTGTCAAAACACACATTTATTGCTACCAGGCTCGTTGTATTTCGTGAAAATCTCCCATCTCAGTTACTCCATCAATGTTTCCGTAGTGTAGTGGTCATCACTTTCGCCTAACACGCGAAAGGTCCTCGGCTCGAAACCGAGCGGAAACAGCAGTGCTTCTAAAGTGTGCATGGGGAAACTTTTTGCTGACCCTTGCCTTGATCAACAAAGAATGGGATGGATGGACTTTGACAACCAGAACTGGATTCAAACTGCTTTTTTTTCGGTATTTGTTAAACAGATAACTCAAAGACTGAGAAAATGTGTACTGAAGTGGCAAACCATTGTTGTACCAGTCAGTAAATTAGCTTCTCCGAACCTCTGGCTGTTGCATTTTACAAACTGGAGACCATAGTCTGTCATAGTCATTTGGCCTGACTTATCCCATCCTTGCTGAAAGACCACAGTAAGAGTATTTGTCTTCCTGAGGCCATCACTTTGCGGGGGAGACCTGTCCTGAAGTGGATAGTCTTTCTTTATTTTCATGGCCTCATCTGAAGGTTCCTGTTGCAGATGGCCTGATGGGGCCTTTCCGAATGTAACTTTCCTGGGAAGCAATGTATGATCTTCTTCATTATCTGAGTGAGGACCCCCTGGGGTAGGTATTCACTCCGACATTCACTCTGAATGAGTGCACCTCTTGCAATGTCTGAAATAGACAGACAGTCTGCCATATTTTCGTGCCATGCCTCCTAATAGGCCAGGGCAGTCCTCGTTAGTATAATGGACAGTATCTCTGCCTGTCACGCGGAAGACCGGGGTTCGATTCCCCGACGGGGAGCTCTTTCTTCTTCTATGCCCACGGGACCATCATACCGAAATGTGTTCTTTCCGTGATGTCCTCACGTGGCAACACACGTCAGCTCAGTTTGGGAGAGTCTCCAACGATGATTTCCGTAGTGCTTTCCCAAGGTTTCCGTAGTGTAGTGGTCATCACATTCGCTTCACACAGCTTCCACAGCTTTCGGCATTCATTAAATGTGTGTATGTCAACTGATCCCAATGAGAGCGTATTTCAGAGTATTTCGGCTGCTGTTGAAAGACATAACTGAAGACCTCCTCTCTTGAGTTTGATTCAGATGGGGAATACGCCCAAGAAGAGAGCCTTCAGAAGCTCTTTGTCAACCAGACATGTGGTATCAACGGAAATCAGACATCGACAGTCTGGAGAGAAATCAACAAAGTTGAGAGATGGAGTGCAGCTGATTTTTGAAAAGGACTATCACAATCAGTAGATACTGGTAAAGGCTGCATCCCCCAGTCGACCACTTGTCAAGGTACTGTTCTGTAGTGTTCAAAAGCAAACTTTCAAAGTCTCCATGAAACAAATTTTGCTGACCCTTATCTTGATCAACAAAAATCAAATAGATGGCAACCGCAACTGGATTGAATTAACTTTTTCCGGATTTGTACAATAGAGAACTCAAAGACTGACAAACATTGTATTTAAGTGGCAAACCAATGTAGTTCGAGTCAGTAGATTAGCTTCTGCGATCCTCAGTTGTGCAATTGCTGTTGCACTGTTCAAACTGGAGACCAAATTGTGTCATAGTCACTTTATCGGACACACCCCAGATAGATAGATAGATAGATAGATAGATAGATAGATAGATAGATAGATAGATAGATAGATAGATAGATACCTTTTTACCTTGATACATCACAATAAGATCAATGTGAATGTTAGCTAAATTCGCCGCAATCTGATTAAACGTTCATGTTTCTGGACACTGTCGACAACACCACGTAGCATAACTTAAGCCAGTTGTTAAGAAAAAAAAATACATATGATTAAGGAGAATGAATTCACTATTTGAAGAAAAGTGCCCCCACTTACTTTGAGAAGTTCGACAAGTTCTCCTTACTGCTGTTCCAAGCGGGAAACAGCACCCCCAAAATCCTCCTTGTGGTCAAAAATATATTACATCCATAGTGGTAAACACTACAATAGGCAATGCATTGGAAAAGTTAATGAAGTTAGGGACTACTATCCGCGCTGCTCGTACAGAAGACTGGGCTTCCATTTCACAATAGGAAACTCTTTCGTTTTCTGTGCCCATGGGTCCTTCATATGAAAATGTGACCTTTTGCTCCCTCCTGTCAAAACACACATTTATTGCTACCAGGCTCGTTGTATTTCGTGAAAATCTCCCATCTCAGTTACTCCATCAATGTTTCCGTAGTGTAGTGGTCATCACGTTCGCCTAACACGCGAAAGGTCCTCGGCTCGAAACCGAGCGGAAACAGCAGTGCTTCTAAAGTGTGCATGGGGAAACTTTTTGCTGACCCTTGCCTTGATCAACAAAGAATGGGATGGATGGACTTTGACAACCAGAACTGGATTCAAACTGCTTTTTTTTCGGTATTTGTTAAACAGATAACTCAAAGACTGAGAAAATGTGTACTGAAGTGGCAAACCATTGTTGTACCAGTCAGTAAATTAGCTTCTCCGAACCTCTGGCTGTTGCATTTTACAAACTGGAGACCATAGTCTGTCATAGTCATTTGGCCTGACTTATCCCATCCTTGCTGAAAGACCACAGTAAGAGTATTTGTCTTCCTGAGGCCATCACTTTGCGGGGGAGACCTGTCCTGAAGTGGATAGTCTTTCTTTATTTTCATGGCCTCATCTGAAGGTTCCTGTTGCAGATGGCCTGATGGGGCCTTTCCGAATGTAACTTTCCTGGGAAGCAATGTATGATCTTCTTCATTATCTGAGTGAGGACCCCCTGGGGTAGGTATTCACTCCGACATTCACTCTGAATGAGTGCACCTCTTGCAATGTCTGAAATAGACAGACAGTCTGCCATATTTTCGTGCCATGCCTCCTAATAGGCCAGGGCAGTCCTCGTTAGTATAATGGACAGTATCTCCGCCTGTCACGCGGAAGACCGGGGTTCGATTCCCCGACGGGGAGCTCTTTCTTCTTCTATGCCCACGGGACCATCATACCGAAATGTGTTCTTTCCGTGATGTCCTCACGTGGCAACACACGTCAGCTCAGTTTGGGAGAGTCTCCAACGATGATTTCCGTAGTGCTTTCCCAAGGTTTCCGTAGTGTAGTGGTCATCACATTCGCTTCACACAGCTTCCACAGCTTTCGGCATTCATTAAATGTGTGTATGTCAACTGATCCCAATGAGAGCGTATTTCAGAGTATTTCAGCTGCTGTTGAAAGACATAACTGAAGACCTCCTCTCTTGAGTTTGATTCAGATGGGGAATACGCCCAAGAAGAGAGCCTTCAGAAGCTCTTTGTCAACCAGACATGTGGTATCAACGGAAATCAGACATCGACAGTCTGGAGAGAAATCAACAAAGTTGAGAGATGGAGTGCAGCTGATTTTTGAAAAGGACTATCACAATCAGTAGATACTGGTAAAGGCTGCATCCCCCAGTCGACCACTTGTCAAGGTACTGTTCTGTAGTGTTCAAAAGCAAACTTTCAAAGTCTCCATGAAACAAATTTTGCTGACCCTTATCTTGATCAACAAAAATCAAATAGATGGCAACCGCAACTGGATTGAATTAACTTTTTCCGGATTTGTACAATAGAGAACTCAAAGACTGACAAACATTGTATTTAAGTGGCAAACCAATGTAGTTCGAGTCAGTAGATTAGCCTCTGCGATCCTCAGTTGTGCAATTGCTGTTGCACTGTTCAAACTGGAGACCAAATTGTGTCATAGTCACTTTATCGGACACACCCCAGATAGATAGATAGATAGATAGATAGATAGATAGATAGATAGATAGATAGATAGATAGATAGATAGATAGATAGATACCTTTTTACCTTGATACATCACAATAAGATCAATGTGAATGTTAGCTAAATTCGCCGCAATCTGATTAAACGTTCATGTTTCTGGACACTGTCGACAACACCACGTAGCATAACTTAAGCCAGTTGTTAAGAAAAAAAAATACATATGATTAAGGAGAATGAATTCACTATTTGAAGAAAAGTGCCCCCACTTACTTTGAGAAGTTCCACAAGTTCTCCTTACTGCTGTTCCAAGCGGGAAACAGCACCCCCAAAATCCTCCTTGTGGTCAAAAATATATTACATCCATAGTGGTAAACACTACAATAGGCAATGCATTGGAAAAGTTAATGAAGTTAGGGACTACTATCCGCGCTGCTCGTACAGAAGACTGGGCTTCCATTTCACAATAGGAAACTCTTTCGTTTTCTGTGCCCATGGGTCCTTCATATGAAAATGTGACCTTTTGCTCCCTCCTGTCAAAACACACATTTATTGCTACCAGGCTCGTTGTATTTCGTGAAAATCTCCCATCTCAGTTACTCCATCAATGTTTCCGTAGTGTAGTGGTCATCACGTTCGCCTAACACGCGAAAGGTCCTCGGCTCGAAACCGAGCGGAAACAGCAGTGCTTCTAAAGTGTGCATGGGGAAACTTTTTGCTGACCCTTGCCTTGATCAACAAAGAATGGGATGGATGGACTTTGACAACCAGAACTGGATTCAAACTGCTTTTTTTTCGGTATTTGTTAAACAGATAACTCAAAGACTGAGAAAATGTGTACTGAAGTGGCAAACCATTGTTGTACCAGTCAGTAAATTAGCTTCTCCGAACCTCTGGCTGTTGCATTTTACAAACTGGAGACCATAGTCTGTCATAGTCATTTGGCCTGACTTATCCCATCCTTGCTGAAAGACCACAGTAAGAGTATTTGTCTTCCTGAGGCCATCACTTTGCGGGGGAGACCTGTCCTGAAGTGGATAGTCTTTCTTTATTTTCATGGCCTCATCTGAAGGTTCCTGTTGCAGATGGCCTGATGGGGCCTTTCCGAATGTAACTTTCCTGGGAAGCAATGTATGATCTTCTTCATTATCTGAGTGAGGACCCCCTGGGGTAGGTATTCACTCCGACATTCACTCTGAATGAGTGCACCTCTTGCAATGTCTGAAATAGACAGACAGTCTGCCATATTTTCGTGCCATGCCTCCTAATAGGCCAGGGCAGTCCTCGTTAGTATAGTGGACAGTATCTCCGCCTGTCACGCGGAAGACCGGGGTTTGATTCCCCGACGGGGAGCTCTTTCTTCTTCTATGCCCACGGGACCATCATACCGAAATGTGTTCTTTCCGTGATGTCCTCACGTGGCAACACACGTCAGCTCAGTTTGGGAGGGTCTCCAACGATGATTTCCGTAGTGCTTTCCCAAGGTTTCCGTAGTGTAGTGGTCATCACATTCGCTTCACACAGCTTCCACAGCTTTCGGCATTCATTAAATGTGTGTATGTCAACTGATCCCAATGAGAGCGTATTTCAGAGTATTTCAGCTGCTGTTGAAAGACATAACTGAAGACCTCCTCTCTTGAGTTTGATTCAGATGGGGAATACGCCCAAGAAGAGAGCCTTCAGAAGCTCTTTGTCAGCCAGACATGTGGTATCAACGGAAATCAGACATCGACAGTCTGGAGAGAAATCAACAAAGTTGAGAAATGGAGTGCAGCTGATTTTTGAAAAGGACTATCACAATCAGTAGATACTGGTAAAGGCTGCATCCCCCAGTCGACCACTTGTCAAGGTACTGTTCTGTAGTGTTCAAAAGCAAACTTTCAAAGTCTCCATGAAACAAATTTTGCTGACCCTTATCTTGATCAACAAAAATCAAATAGATGGCAACCGCAACTGGATTGAATTAACTTTTTCCGGATTTGTACAATAGAGAACTCAAAGACTGACAAACATTGTATTTAAGTGGCAAACCAATGTAGTTCGAGTCAGTAGATTAGCTTCTGCGATCCTCAGTTGTGCAATTGCTGTTGCACTGTTCAAACTGGAGACCAAATTGTGTCATAGTCACTTTATCGGACACACCCCAGATAGATAGATAGATAGATAGATAGATAGATAGATAGATAGATAGATAGATAGATAGATAGATAGATAGATAGATAGATACCTTTTTACCTTGATACATCACAATAAGATCAATGTGAATGTTAGCTAAATTCGCCGCAATCTGATTAAACGTTCATGTTTCTGGACACTGTCGACAACACCACGTAGCATAACTTAAGCCAGTTGTTAAGAAAAAAAAATACATATGATTAAGGAGAATGAATTCACTATTTGAAGAAAAGTGCCCCCACTTACTTTGAGAAGTTCCACAAGTTCTCCTTACTGCTGTTCCAAGCGGGAAACAGCACCCCCAAAATCCTCCTTGTGGTCAAAAATATATTACATCCATAGTGGTAAACACTACAATAGGCAATGCATTGGAAAAGTTAATGAAGTTAGGGACTACTATCCGCGCTGCTCGTACAGAAGACTGGGCTTCCATTTCACAATAGGAAACTCTTTCGTTTTCTGTGCCCATGGGTCCTTCATATGAAAATGTGACCTTTTGCTCCCTCCTGTCAAAACACACATTTATTGCTACCAGGCTCGTTGTATTTCGTGAAAATCTCCCATCTCAGTTACTCCATCAATGTTTCCGTAGTGTAGTGGTCATCACGTTCGCCTAACACGCGAAAGGTCCTCGGCTCGAAACCGAGCGGAAACAGCAGTGCTTCTAAAGTGTGCATGGGGAAACTTTTTGCTGACCCTTGCCTTGATCAACAAAGAATGGGATGGATGGACTTTGACAACCAGAACTGGATTCAAACTGCTTTTTTTTCGGTATTTGTTAAACAGATAACTCAAAGACTGAGAAAATGTGTACTGAAGTGGCAAACCATTGTTGTACCAGTCAGTAAATTAGCTTCTCCGAACCTCTGGCTGTTGCATTTTACAAACTGGAGACCATAGTCTGTCATAGTCATTTGGCCTGACTTATCCCATCCTTGCTGAAAGACCACAGTAAGAGTATTTGTCTTCCTGAGGCCATCACTTTGCGGGGGAGACCTGTCCTGAAGTGGATAGTCTTTCTTTATTTTCATGGCCTCATCTGAAGGTTCCTGTTGCAGATGGCCTGATGGGGCCTTTCCGAATGTAACTTTCCTGGGAAGCAATGTATGATCTTCTTCATTATCTGAGTGAGGACCCCCTGGGGTAGGTATTCACTCCGACATTCACTCTGAATGAGTGCACCTCTTGCAATGTCTGAAATAGACAGACAGTCTGCCATATTTTCGTGCCATGCCTCCTAATAGGCCAGGGCAGTCCTCGTTAGTATAGTGGACAGTATCTCCGCCTGTCACGCGGAAGACCGGGGTTTGATTCCCCGACGGGGAGCTCTTTCTTCTTCTATGCCCACGGGACCATCATACCGAAATGTGTTCTTTCCGTGATGTCCTCACGTGGCAACACACGTCAGCTCAGTTTGGGAGGGTCTCCAACGATGATTTCCGTAGTGCTTTCCCAAGGTTTCCGTAGTGTAGTGGTCATCACATTCGCTTCACACAGCTTCCACAGCTTTCGGCATTCATTAAATGTGTGTATGTCAACTGATCCCAATGAGAGCGTATTTCAGAGTATTTCAGCTGCTGTTGAAAGACATAACTGAAGACCTCCTGTCTTGAGTTTGATTCAGATGGGGAATACGCCCAAGAAGAGAGCCTTCAGAAGCTCTTTGTCAGCCAGACATGTGGTATCAACGGAAATCAGACATCGACAGTCTGGAGAGAAATCAACAAATAGATAGATAGATAGATAGATAGATACCTTTTTACCTTGATACATCACAATAAGATCAATGTGAATGTTAGCTAAATTCGCCGCAATCTGATTAAACGTTCATGTTTTTGGACACTGTCGACAACACCACGTAGCATAACTTAAGCCAGTTGTTAAGAAAAAAAAATACATATGATTAAGGAGAATGAATTCACTATTTGAAGAAAAGTGCCCCCACTTACTTTGAGAAGTTCGACAAGTTCTCCTTACTGCTGTTCCAAGCGGGAAACAGCACCCCCAAAATCCTCCTTGTGGTCAAAAATATATTACATCCATAGTGGTAAACACTACAATAGGCAATGCATTGGAAAAGTTAATGAAGTTAGGGACTACTATCCGCGCTGCTCGTACAGAAGACTGGGCTTCCATTTCACAATAGGAAACTCTTTCGTTTTCTGTGCCCATGGGTCCTTCATATGAAAATGTGACCTTTTGCTCCCTCCTGTCAAAACACACATTTATTGCTACCAGGCTCGTTGTATTTCGTGAAAATCTCCCATCTCAGTTACTCCATCAATGTTTCCGTAGTGTAGTGGTCATCACGTTCCCCTAACACGCGAAAGGTCCTCGGCTCGAAACCGAGCGGAAACAGCAGTGCTTCTAAAGTGTGCATGGGGAATCTTTTTGCTGACCCTTGCCTTGATCAACAAAGAATGGGATGGATGGACTTTGACAACCAGAACTGGATTCAAACTGCTTTTTTTTCGGTATTTGTTAAACAGATAACTCAAAGACTGAGAAAATGTGTACTGAAGTGGCAAACCATTGTTGTACCAGTCAGTAAATTAGCTTCTCCGAACCTCTGGCTGTTGCATTTTACAAACTGGAGACCATAGTCTGTCATAGTCATTTGGCCTGACTTATCCCATCCTTGCTGAAAGACCACAGTAAGAGTATTTGTCTTCCTGAGGCCATCACTTTGCGGGGGAGACCTGTCCTGAAGTGGATAGTCTTTCTTTATTTTCATGGCCTCATCTGAAGGTTCCTGTTGCAGATGGCCTGATGG
This sequence comes from Microchirus variegatus, assembly GCF_963457635.1. NCBI lineage: Eukaryota > Metazoa > Chordata > Actinopteri > Pleuronectiformes > Soleidae > Microchirus > Microchirus variegatus. The sequence continues at coordinate 1,910,330 of NC_139813.1, read as the reverse complement.
GGCCTTTCCGAATGTAACTTTCCTGGGAAGAAATGTATGATCTTCTTCATTATCTGAGTGAGGACCCCCTGGGGTAGGTATTCACTCCGACATTCACTCTGAATGAGTGCACCTCTTGCAATGTCTGAAATAGACAGACAGTCTGCCATATTTTCGTGCCATGCCTCCTAATAGGCCAGGGCAGTCCTCGTTAGTATAATGGACAGTATCTCCGCCTGTCACGCGGAAGACCGGGGTTCGATTCCCGACGGGGAGCTCTTTCTTCTTCAATGCCCACGGGATTATCATACCGAAATGTGTTCTTTCCGTGATGTCCTCACGTGGCAACACACGTCAGCTCAGTTTGGGAGAGTCTCCAACGATGATTTCCGTAGTGCTTTCCCAAGGTTTCCGTAGTGTAGTGGTCATCACATTCGCTTCACACAGCTTCCGGCATTCATTAAATGTGTGTATGTCAACTGATCCCAATGAGAGCGTATTTCAGAGTATTTCAGCTGCTGTTGAAAGACATAACTGAAGACCTCCTCTCTTGAGTTTGATTCAGATGGGGAATACGCCCAAGAAGAGAGCCTTCAGAAGCTCTTTGTCAGCCAGACATGTGGTATCAACGGAAATCAGACATCGACAGTCTGGAGAGAAATCAACAAAGTTGAGAAATGGAGTGCAGCTGATTTTTGAAAAGGACTATCACAATCAGTAGATACTGGTAAAGGCTGCATCCCCCAGTCGACCACTTGTCAAGGTACTGTTCTGTAGTGTTCAAAAGCAAACTTTCAAAGTCTCCATGAAACAAATTTTGCTGACCCTTATCTTGATCAACAAAAATCAAATAGATGGCAACCGCAACTGGATTGAATTAACTTTTTCCGGATTTGTACAATAGAGAACTCAAAGACTGACAAACATTGTATTTAAGTGGCAAACCAATGTAGTTCGAGTCAGTAGATTAGCCTCTGCGATCCTCAGTTGTGCAATTGCTGTTGCACTGTTCAAACTGGAGACCAAATTGTGTCATAGTCACTTTATCGGACACACCCCAGATAGATAGATAGATAGATAGATAGATAGATAGATAGATAGATAGATAGATAGATAGATAGATAGATACCTTTTTACCTTGATACATCACAATAAGATCAATGTGAATGTTAGCTAAATTCGCCCCAATCTGATTAAACGTTCATGTTTCTGGACACTGTCGACAACACCACGTAGCATAACTTAAGCCAGTTGTTAAGAAAAAAAAATACATATGATTAAGGAGAATGAATTCACTATTTGAAGAAAAGTGCCCCCACTTACTTTGAGAAGTTCGACAAGTTCTCCTTACTGCTGTTCCAAGCGGGAAACAGCACCCCCAAAATCCTCCTTGTGGTCAAAAATATATTACATCCATAGTGGTAAACACTACAATAGGCAATGCATTGGAAAAGTTAATGAAGTTAGGGACTACTATCCGCGCTGCTCGTACAGAAGACTGGGCTTCCATTTCACAATAGGAAACTCTTTCGTTTTCTGTGCCCATGGGTCCTTCATATGAAAATGTGACCTTTTGCTCCCTCCTGTCAAAACACACATTTATTGCTACCAGGCTCGTTGTATTTCGTGAAAATCTCCCATCTCAGTTACTCCATCAATGTTTCCGTAGTGTAGTGGTCATCACGTTCGCCTAACACGCGAAAGGTCCTCGGCTCGAAACCGAGCGGAAACAGCAGTGCTTCTAAAGTGTGCATGGGGAAACTTTTTGCTGACCCTTGCCTTGATCAACAAAGAATGGGATGGATGGACTTTGACAACCAGAACTGGATTCAAACTGCTTTTTTTTCGGTATTTGTTAAACAGATAACTCAAAGACTGAGAAAATGTGTACTGAAGTGGCAAACCATTGTTGTACCAGTCAGTAAATTAGCTTCTCCGAACCTCTGGCTGTTGCATTTTACAAACTGGAGACCATAGTCTGTCATAGTCATTTGGCCTGACTTATCCCATCCTTGCTGAAAGACCACAGTAAGAGTATTTGTCTTCCTGAGGCCATCACTTTGCGGGGGAGACCTGTCCTGAAGTGGATAGTCTTTCTTTATTTTCATGGCCTCATCTGAAGGTTCCTGTTGCAGATGGCCTGATGGGGCCTTTCCGAATGTAACTTTCCTGGGAAGCAATGTATGATCTTCTTCATTATCTGAGTGAGGACCCCCTGGGGTAGGTATTCACTCCGACATTCACTCTGAATGAGTGCACCTCTTGCAATGTCTGAAATAGACAGACAGTCTGCCATATTTTCGTGCCATGCCTCCTAATAGGCCAGGGCAGTCCTCGTTAGTATAGTGGACAGTATCTCCGCCTGTCACGCGGAAGACCGGGGTTTGATTCCCCGACGGGGAGCTCTTTCTTCTTCTATGCCCACGGGACCATCATACCGAAATGTGTTCTTTCCGTGATGTCCTCACGTGGCAACACACGTCAGCTCAGTTTGGGAGGGTCTCCAACGATGATTTCCGTAGTGCTTTCCCAAGGTTTCCGTAGTGTAGTGGTCATCACATTCGCTTCACACAGCTTCCACAGCTTTTGGCATTCATTAAATGTGTGTATGTCAACTGATCCCAATGAGAGCGTATTTCAGAGTATTTCAGCTGCTGTTGAAAGACATAACTGAAGACCTCCTGTCTTGAGTTTGATTCAGATGGGGAATACGCCCAAGAAGAGAGCCTTCAGAAGCTCTTTGTCAGCCAGACATGTGGTATCAACGGAAATCAGACATCGACAGTCTGGAGAGAAATCAACAAAGTTGAGAAATGGAGTGCAGCTGATTTTTGAAAAGGACTATCACAATCAGTAGATACTGGTAAAGGCTGCATCCCCCAGTCGACCACTTGTCAAGGTACTGTTCTGTAGTGTTCAAAAGCAAACTTTCAAAGTCTCCATGAAACAAATTTTGCTGACCCTTATCTTGATCAACAAAAATCAAATAGATGGCAACCGCAACTGGATTGAATTAACTTTTTCCGGATTTGTACAATAGAGAACTCAAAGACTGACAAACATTGTATTTAAGTGGCAAACCAATGTAGTTCGAGTCAGTAGATTAGCTTCTGCGATCCTCAGTTGTGCAATTGCTGTTGCACTGTTCAAACTGGAGACCAAATTGTGTCATAGTCACTTTATCGGACACACCCCAGATAGATAGATAGATAGATAGATAGATAGATAGATAGATAGATAGATAGATAGATAGATACCTTTTTACCTTGATACATCACAATAAGATCAATGTGAATGTTAGCTAAATTCGCCGCAATCTGATTAAACGTTCATGTTTCTGGACACTGTCGACAACACCACGTAGCATAACTTAAGCCAGTTGTTAAGAAAAAAAAATACATATGATTAAGGAGAATGAATTCACTATTTGAAGAAAAGTGCCCCCACTTACTTTGAGAAGTTCCACAAGTTCTCCTTACTGCTGTTCCAAGCGGGAAACAGCACCCCCAAAATCCTCCTTGTGGTCAAAAATATATTACATCCATAGTGGTAAACACTACAATAGGCAATGCATTGGAAAAGTTAATGAAGTTAGGGACTACTATCCGCGCTGCTCGTACAGAAGACTGGGCTTCCATTTCACAATAGGAAACTCTTTCGTTTTCTGTGCCCATGGGTCCTTCATATGAAAATGTGACCTTTTGCTCCCTCCTGTCAAAACACACATTTATTGCTACCAGGCTCGTTGTATTTCGTGAAAATCTCCCATCTCAGTTACTCCATCAATGTTTCCGTAGTGTAGTGGTCATCACGTTCGCCTAACACGCGAAAGGTCCTCGGCTCGAAACCGAGCGGAAACAGCAGTGCTTCTAAAGTGTGCATGGGGAAACTTTTTGCTGACCCTTGCCTTGATCAACAAAGAATGGGATGGATGGACTTTGACAACCAGAACTGGATTCAAACTGCTTTTTTTTCGGTATTTGTTAAACAGATAACTCAAAGACTGAGAAAATGTGTACTGAAGTGGCAAACCATTGTTGTACCAGTCAGTAAATTAGCTTCTCCGAACCTCTGGCTGTTGCATTTTACAAACTGGAGACCATAGTCTGTCATAGTCATTTGGCCTGACTTATCCCATCCTTGCTGAAAGACCACAGTAAGAGTATTTGTCTTCCTGAGGCCATCACTTTGCGGGGGAGACCTGTCCTGAAGTGGATAGTCTTTCTTTATTTTCATGGCCTCATCTGAAGGTTCCTGTTGCAGATGGCCTGATGGGGCCTTTCCGAATGTAACTTTCCTGGGAAGCAATGTATGATCTTCTTCATTATCTGAGTGAGGACCCCCTGGGGTAGGTATTCACTCCGACATTCACTCTGAATGAGTGCACCTCTTGCAATGTCTGAAATAGACAGACAGTCTGCCATATTTTCGTGCCATGCCTCCTAATAGGCCAGGGCAGTCCTCGTTAGTATAATGGACAGTATCTCCGCCTGTCACGCGGAAGACCGGGGTTGATTCCCCGACGGGGAGCTCTTTCTTCTTCAATGCCCACGGGACCATCATACCGAAATGTGTTCTTTCCGTGATGTCCTCACGTGGCAACACACGTCAGCTCAGTTTGGGAGAGTCTCCAACGATGATTTCCGTAGTGCTTTCCCAAGGTTTCCGTAGTGTAGTGGTCATCACATTCGCTTCACACAGCTTCCACAGCTTTCGGCATTCATTAAATGTGTGTATGTCAACTGATCCCAATGAGAGCGTATTTCAGAGTATTTCAGCTGCTGTTGAAAGACATAACTGAAGACCTCCTCTCTTGAGTTTGATTCAGATGGGGAATACGCCCAAGAAGAGAGCCTTCAGAAGCTCTTTGTCAGCCAGACATGTGGTATCAACGGAAATCAGACATCGACAGTCTGGAGAGAAATCAACAAAGTTGAGAAATGGAGTGCAGCTGATTTTTGAAAAGGACTATCACAATCAGTAGATACTGGTAAAGGCTGCATCCCCCAGTCGACCACTTGTCAAGGTACTGTTCTGTAGTGTTCAAAAGCAAACTTTCAAAGTCTCCATGAAACAAATTTTGCTGACCCTTATCTTGATCAACAAAAATCAAATAGATGGCAACCGCAACTGGATTGAATTAACTTTTTCCGGATTTGTACAATAGAGAACTCAAAGACTGACAAACATTGTATTTAAGTGGCAAACCAATGTAGTTCGAGTCAGTAGATTAGCCTCTGCGATCCTCAGTTGTGCAATTGCTGTTGCACTGTTCAAACTGGAGACCAAATTGTGTCATAGTCACTTTATCGGACACACCCCAGATAGATAGATAGATAGATAGATAGATAGATAGATAGATAGATAGATAGATAGATAGATAGATAGATAGATAGATAGATACCTTTTTACCTTGATACATCACAATAAGATCAATGTGAATGTTAGCTAAATTCGCCGCAATCTGATTAAACGTTCATGTTTTTGGACACTGTCGACAACACCACGTAGCATAACTTAAGCCAGTTGTTAAGAAAAAAAAATACATATGATTAAGGAGAATGAATTCACTATTTGAAGAAAAGTGCCCCCACTTACTTTGAGAAGTTCGACAAGTTCTCCTTACTGCTGTTCCAAGCGGGAAACAGCACCCCCAAAATCCTCCTTGTGGTCAAAAATATATTACATCCATAGTGGTAAACACTACAATAGGCAATGCATTGGAAAAGTTAATGAAGTTAGGGACTACTATCCGCGCTGCTCGTACAGAAGACTGGGCTTCCATTTCACAATAGGAAACTCTTTCGTTTTCTGTGCCCATGGGTCCTTCATATGAAAATGTGACCTTTTGCTCCCTCCTGTCAAAACACACATTTATTGCTACCAGGCTCGTTGTATTTCGTGAAAATCTCCCATCTCAGTTACTCCATCAATGTTTCCGTAGTGTAGTGGTCATCACGTTCCCCTAACACGCGAAAGGTCCTCGGCTCGAAACCGAGCGGAAACAGCAGTGCTTCTAAAGTGTGCATGGGGAATCTTTTTGCTGACCCTTGCCTTGATCAACAAAGAATGGGATGGATGGACTTTGACAACCAGAACTGGATTCAAACTGCTTTTTTTTCGGTATTTGTTAAACAGATAACTCAAAGACTGAGAAAATGTGTACTGAAGTGGCAAACCATTGTTGTACCAGTCAGTAAATTAGCTTCTCCGAACCTCTGGCTGTTGCATTTTACAAACTGGAGACCATAGTCTGTCATAGTCATTTGGCCTGACTTATCCCATCCTTGCTGAAAGACCACAGTAAGAGTATTTGTCTTCCTGAGGCCATCACTTTGCGGGGGAGACCTGTCCTGAAGTGGATAGTCTTTCTTTATTTTCATGGCCTCATCTGAAGGTTCCTGTTGCAGATGGCCTGATGGGGCCTTTCCGAATGTAACTTTCCTGGGAAGCAATGTATGATCTTCTTCATTATCTGAGTGAGGACCCCCTGGGGTAGGTATTCACTCCGACATTCACTCTGAATGAGTGCACCTCTTGCAATGTCTGAAATAGACAGACAGTCTGCCATATTTTCGTGCCATGCCTCCTAATAGGCCAGGGCAGTCCTCGTTAGTATAATGGACAGTATCTCTGCCTGTCACGCGGAAGACCGGGGTTGATTCCCCGACGGGGAGCTCTTTCTTCTTCAATGCCCACGGGACCATCATACCGAAATGTGTTCTTTCCGTGATGTCCTCACGTGGCAACACACGTCAGCTCAGTTTGGGAGAGTCTCCAACGATGATTTCCGTAGTGCTTTCCCAAGGTTTCCGTAGTGTAGTGGTCATCACATTCGCTTCACACAGCTTCCACAGCTTTCGGCATTCATTAAATGTGTGTATGTCAACTGATCCCAATGAGAGCGTATTTCAGAGTATTTCAGCTGCTGTTGAAAGACATAACTGAAGACCTCCTCTCTTGAGTTTGATTCAGATGGGGAATACGCCCAAGAAGAGAGCCTTCAGAAGCTCTTTGTCAGCCAGACATGTGGTATCAACGGAAATCAGACATCGACAGTCTGGAGAGAAATCAACAAAGTTGAGAAATGGAGTGCAGCTGATTTTTGAAAAGGACTATCACAATCAGTAGATACTGGTAAAGGCTGCATCCCCCAGTCGACCACTTGTCAAGGTACTGTTCTGTAGTGTTCAAAAGCAAACTTTCAAAGTCTCCATGAAACAAATTTTGCTGACCCTTATCTTGATCAACAAAAATCAAATAGATGGCAACCGCAACTGGATTGAATTAACTTTTTCCGGATTTGTACAATAGAGAACTCAAAGACTGACAAACATTGTATTTAAGTGGCAAACCAATGTAGTTCGAGTCAGTAGATTAGCCTCTGCGATCCTCAGTTGTGCAATTGCTGTTGCACTGTTCAAACTGGAGACCAAATTGTGTCATAGTCACTTTATCGGACACACCCCAGATAGATAGATAGATAGATAGATAGATAGATAGATAGATAGATAGATAGATAGATAGATAGATAGATAGATAGATACCTTTTTACCTTGATACATCACAATAAGATCAATGTGAATGTTAGCTAAATTCGCCGCAATCTGATTAAACGTTCATGTTTTTGGACACTGTCGACAACACCACGTAGCATAACTTAAGCCAGTTGTTAAGAAAAAAAAATACATATGATTAAGGAGAATGAATTCACTATTTGAAGAAAAGTGCCCCCACTTACTTTGAGAAGTTCGACAAGTTCTCCTTACTGCTGTTCCAAGCGGGAAACAGCACCCCCAAAATCCTCCTTGTGGTCAAAAATATATTACATCCATAGTGGTAAACACTACAATAGGCAATGCATTGGAAAAGTTAATGAAGTTAGGGACTACTATCCGCGCTGCTCGTACAGAAGACTGGGCTTCCATTTCACAATAGGAAACTCTTTCGTTTTCTGTGCCCATGGGTCCTTCATATGAAAATGTGACCTTTTGCTCCCTCCTGTCAAAACACACATTTATTGCTACCAGGCTCGTTGTATTTCGTGAAAATCTCCCATCTCAGTTACTCCATCAATGTTTCCGTAGTGTAGTGGTCATCACGTTCCCCTAACACGCGAAAGGTCCTCGGCTCGAAACCGAGCGGAAACAGCAGTGCTTCTAAAGTGTGCATGGGGAAACTATTTGCTGACCCTTGCCTTGATCAACAAAGAATGGGATGGATGGACTTTGACAACCAGAACTGGATTCAAACTGCTTTTTTTTCGGTATTTGTTAAACAGATAACTCAAAGACTGAGAAAATGTGTACTGAAGTGGCAAACCATTGTTGTACCAGTCAGTAAATTAGCTTCTCCGAACCTCTGGCTGTTGCATTTTACAAACTGGAGACCATAGTCTGTCATAGTCATTTGGCCTGACTTATCCCATCCTTGCTGAAAGACCACAGTAAGAGTATTTGTCTTCCTGAGGCCATCACTTTGCGGGGGAGACCTGTCCTGAAGTGGATAGTCTTTCTTTATTTTCATGGCCTCATCTGAAGGTTCCTGTTGCAGATGGCCTGATGGGGCCTTTCCGAATGTAACTTTCCTGGGAAGAAATGTATGATCTTCTTCATTATCTGAGTGAGGACCCCCTGGGGTAGGTATTCACTCCGACATTCACTCTGAATGAGTGCACCTCTTGCAATGTCTGAAATAGACAGACAGTCTGCCATATTTTCGTGCCATGCCTCCTAATAGGCCAGGGCAGTCCTCGTTAGTATAATGGACAGTATCTCCGCCTGTCACGCGGAAGACCGGGGTTCGATTCCCGACGGGGAGCTCTTTCTTCTTCAATGCCCACGGGATTATCATACCGAAATGTGTTCTTTCCGTGATGTCCTCACGTGGCAACACACGTCAGCTCAGTTTGGGAGAGTCTCCAACGATGATTTCCGTAGTGCTTTCCCAAGGTTTCCGTAGTGTAGTGGTCATCACATTCGCTTCACACAGCTTCCACAGCTTTCGGCATTCATTAAATGTGTGTATGTCAACTGATCCCAATGAGAGCGTATTTCAGAGTATTTCAGCTGCTGTTGAAAGACATAACTGAAGACCTCCTGTCTTGAGTTTGATTCAGATGGGGAATACGCCCAAGAAGAGAGCCTTCAGAAGCTCTTTGTCAGCCAGACATGTGGTATCAACGGAAATCAGACATCGACAGTCTGGAGAGAAATCAACAAAGTTGAGAAATGGAGTGCAGCTGATTTTTGAAAAGGACTATCACAATCAGTAGATACTGGTAAAGGCTGCATCCCCCAGTCGACCACTTGTCAAGGTACTGTTCTGTAGTGTTCAAAAGCAAACTTTCAAAGTCTCCATGAAACAAATTTTGCTGACCCTTATCTTGATCAACAAAAATCAAATAGATGGCAACCGCAACTGGATTGAATTAACTTTTTCCGGATTTGTACAATAGAGAACTCAAAGACTGACAAACATTGTATTTAAGTGGCAAACCAATGTAGTTCGAGTCAGTAGATTAGCCTCTGCGATCCTCAGTTGTGCAATTGCTGTTGCACTGTTCAAACTGGAGACCAAATTGTGTCATAGTCACTTTATCGGACACACCCCAGATAGATAGATAGATAGATAGATAGATAGATAGATAGATAGATAGATAGATAGATACCTTTTTACCTTGATACATCACAATAAGATCAATGTGAATGTTAGCTAAATTCGCCCCAATCTGATTAAACGTTCATGTTTCTGGACACTGTCGACAACACCACGTAGCATAACTTAAGCCAGTTGTTAAGAAAAAAAATACATATGATTAAGGAGAATGAATTCACTATTTGAAGAAAAGTGCCCCCACTTACTTTGAGAAGTTCGACAAGTTCTCCTTACTGCTGTTCCAAGCGGGAAACAGCACCCCCAAAATCCTCCTTGTGGTCAAAAATATATTACATCCATAGTGGTAAACACTACAATAGGCAATGCATTGGAAAAGTTAATGAAGTTAGGGACTACTATCCGCGCTGCTCGTACAGAAGACTGGGCTTCCATTTCACAATAGGAAACTCTTTCGTTTTCTGTGCCCATGGGTCCTTCATATGAAAATGTGACCTTTTGCTCCCTCCTGTCAAAACACACATTTATTGCTACCAGGCTCGTTGTATTTCGTGAAAATCTCCCATCTCAGTTACTCCATCAATGTTTCCGTAGTGTAGTGGTCATCACGTTCGCCTAACACGCGAAAGGTCCTCGGCTCGAAACCGAGCGGAAACAGCAGTGCTTCTAAAGTGTGCATGGGGAAACTTTTTGCTGACCCTTGCCTTGATCAACAAAGAATGGGATGGATGGACTTTGACAACCAGAACTGGATTCAAACTGCTTTTTTTCGGTATTTGTTAAACAGATAACTCAAAGACTGAGAAAATGTGTACTGAAGTGGCAAACCATTGTTGTACCAGTCAGTAAATTAGCTTCTCCGAACCTCTGGCTGTTGCATTTTACAAACTGGAGACCATAGTCTGTCATAGTCATTTGGCCTGACTTATCCCATCCTTGCTGAAAGACCACAGTAAGAGTATTTGTCTTCCTGAGGCCATCACTTTGCGGGGGAGACCTGTCCTGAAGTGGATAGTCTTTCTTTATTTTCATGGCCTCATCTGAAGGTTCCTGTTGCAGATGGCCTGATGGGGCCTTTCCGAATGTAACTTTCCTGGGAAGAAATGTATGATCTTCTTCATTATCTGAGTGAGGACCCCCTGGGGTAGGTATTCACTCCGACATTCACTCTGAATGAGTGCACCTCTTGCAATGTCTGAAATAGACAGACAGTCTGCCATATTTTCATGCCATGCCTCCTAATAGGCCAGGGCAGTCCTCGTTAGTATAATGGACAGTATCTCTGCCTGTCACGCGGAAGACGGGGGTTCGATTCCCCGACGGGGAGCTCTTTCTTCTTCAATGCCCACGGGACCATCATACCGAAATGTGTTCTTTCCGTGATGTCCTCACGTGGCAACACACGTCAGCTCAGTTTGGGAGAGTCTCCAACGATGATTTCCGTAGTGCTTTCCCAAGGTTTCCGTAGTGTAGTGGTCATCACATTCGCTTCACACAGCTTCCACAGCTTTCGGCATTCATTAAATGTGTGTATGTCAACTGATCCCAATGAGAGCGTATTTCAGAGTATTTCAGCTGCTGTTGAAAGACATAACTGAAGACCTCCTCTCTTGAGTTTGATTCAGATGGGGAATACGCCCAAGAAGAGAGCCTTCAGAAGCTCTTTGTCAGCCAGACATGTGGTATCAACAGAAATCAGACATCGACAGTCTGGAGAGAAATCAACAAAGTTGAGAAATGGAGTGCAGCTGATTTTTGAAAAGGACTATCACAATCAGTAGATACTGGTAAAGGCTGCATCCCCCAGTCGACCACTTGTCAAGGTACTGTTCTGTAGTGTTCAAAAGCAAACTTTCAAAGTCTCCATGAAACAAATTTTGCTGACCCTTATCTTGATCAACAAAAATCAAATAGATGGCAACCGCAACTGGATTGAATTAACTTTTTCCGGATTTGTACAATAGAGAACTCAAAGACTGACAAACATTGTATTTAAGTGGCAAACCAATGTAGTTCGAGTCAGTAGATTAGCCTCTGCGATCCTCAGTTGTGCAATTGCTGTTGCACTGTTCAAACTGGAGACCAAATTGTGTCATAGTCACTTTATCGGACACACCCCAGATAGATAGATAGATAGATAGATAGATAGATAGATAGATAGATAGATAGATAGATAGATAGATACCTTTTTACCTTGATACATCACAATAAGATCAATGTGAATGTTAGCTAAATTCGCCGCAATCTGATTAAACGTTCATGTTTCTGGACACTGTCGACAACACCACGTAGCATAACTTAAGCCAGTTGTTAAGAAAAAAAAATACATATGATTAAGGAGAATGAATTCACTATTTGAAGAAAAGTGCCCCCACTTACTTTGAGAAGTTCGACAAGTTCTCCTTACTGCTGTTCCAAGCGGGAAACAGCACCCCCAAAATCCTCCTTGTGGTCAAAAATATATTACATCCATAGTGGTAAACACTACAATAGGCAATGCATTGGAAAAGTTAATGAAGTTAGGGACTACTATCCGCGCTGCTCGTACAGAAGACTGGGCTTCCATTTCACAATAGGAAACTCTTTCGTTTTCTGTGCCCATGGGTCCTTCATATGAAAATGTGACCTTTTGCTCCCTCCTGTCAAAACACACATTTATTGCTACCAGGCTCGTTGTATTTCGTGAAAATCTCCCATCTCAGTTACTCCATCAATGTTTCCGTAGTGTAGTGGTCATCACGTTCGCCTAACACGCGAAAGGTCCTCGGCTCGAAACCGAGCGGAAACAGCAGTGCTTCTAAAGTGTGCATGGGGAAACTTTTTGCTGACCCTTGCCTTGATCAACAAAGAATGGGATGGATGGACTTTGACAACCAGAACTGGATTCAAACTGCTTTTTTTCGGTATTTGTTAAACAGATAACTCAAAGACTGAGAAAATGTGTACTGAAGTGGCAAACCATTGTTGTACCAGTCAGTAAATTAGCTTCTCCGAACCTCTGGCTGTTGCATTTTACAAACTGGAGACCATAGTCTGTCATAGTCATTTGGCCTGACTTATCCCATCCTTGCTGAAAGACCACAGTAAGAGTATTTGTCTTCCTGAGGCCATCACTTTGCGGGGGAGACCTGTCCTGAAGTGGATAGTCTTTCTTTATTTTCATGGCCTCATCTGAAGGTTCCTGTTGCAGATGGCCTGATGGGGCCTTTCCGAATGTAACTTTCCTGGGAAGAAATGTATGATCTTCTTCATTATCTGAGTGAGGACCCCCTGGGGTAGGTATTCACTCCGACATTCACTCTGAATGAGTGCACCTCTTGCAATGTCTGAAATAGACAGACAGTCTGCCATATTTTCATGCCATGCCTCCTAATAGGCCAGGGCAGTCCTCGTTAGTATAATGGACAGTATCTCCGCCTGTCACGCGGAAGACGGGGGTTCGATTCCCCGACGGGGAGCTCTTTCTTCTTCAATGCCCACGGGACCATCATACCGAAATGTGTTCTTTCCGTGATGTCCTCACGTGGCAACACACGTCAGCTCAGTTTGGGAGAGTCTCCAACGATGATTTCCGTAGTGCTTTCCCAAGGTTTCCGTAGTGTAGTGGTCATCACATTCGCTTCACACAGCTTCCACAGCTTTCGGCATTCATTAAATGTGTGTATGTCAACTGATCCCAATGAGAGCGTATTTCAGAGTATTTCAGCTGCTGTTGAAAGACATAACTGAAGACCTCCTCTCTTGAGTTTGATTCAGATGGGGAATACGCCCAAGAAGAGAGCCTTCAGAAGCTCTTTGTCAGCCAGACATGTGGTATCAACGGAAATCAGACATCGACAGTCTGGAGAGAAATCAACAAAGTTGAGAAATGGAGTGCAGCTGATTTTTGAAAAGGACTATCACAATCAGTAGATACTGGTAAAGGCTGCATCCCCCAGTCGACCACTTGTCAAGGTACTGTTCTGTAGTGTTCAAAAGCAAACTTTCAAAGTCTCCATGAAACAAATTTTGCTGACCCTTATCTTGATCAACAAAAATCAAATAGATGGCAACCTCAACTGGATTGAATTAACTTTTTCCGGATTTGTACAATAGAGAACTCAAAGACTGACAAACATTGTATTTAAGTGGCAAACCAATGTAGTTCGAGTCAGTAGATTAGCTTCTGCGATCCTCAGTTGTGCAATTGCTGTTGCACTGTTCAAACTGGAGACCATATTGTGTCATAGTCACTTTATCGGACACACCCCAGATAGATAGATAGATAGATAGATAGATAGATAGATAGATAGATAGATAGATAGATAGATAGATAGATAGATAGATAGATAGATACCTTTTTACCTTGATACATCACAATAAGATCAATGTGAATGTTAGCTAAATTCGCCGCAATCTGATTAAACGTTCATGTTTCTGGACACTGTCGACAACACCACGTAGCATAACTTAAGCCAGTTGTTAAGAAAAAAAAATACATATGATTAAGGAGAATGAATTCACTATTTGAAGAAAAGTGCCCCCACTTACTTTGAGAAGTTCGACAAGTTCTCCTTACTGCTGTTCCAAGCGGGAAACAGCACCCCCAAAATCCTCCTTGTGGTCAAAAATATATTACATCCATAGTGGTAAACACTACAATAGGCAATGCATTGGAAAAGTTAATGAAGTTAGGGACTACTATCCGCGCTGCTCGTACAGAAGACTGGGCTTCCATTTCACAATAGGAAACTCTTTCGTTTTCTGTGCCCATGGGTCCTTCATATGAAAATGTGACCTTTTGCTCCCTCCTGTCAAAACACACATTTATTGCTACCAGGCTCGTTGTATTTCGTGAAAATCTCCCATCTCAGTTACTCCATCAATGTTTCCGTAGTGTAGTGGTCATCACGTTCGCCTAACACGCGAAAGGTCCTCGGCTCGAAACCGAGCGGAAACAGCAGTGCTTCTAAAGTGTGCATGGGGAAACTTTTTGCTGACCCTTGCCTTGGTCAACAAAGAATGGGATGGATGGACTTTGACAACCAGAACTGGATTCAAACTGCTTTTTTTTCGGTATTTGTTAAACAGATAACTCAAAGACTGAGAAAATGTGTACTGAAGTGGCAAACCATTGTTGTACCAGTCAGTAAATTAGCTTCTCCGAACCTCTGGCTGTTGCATTTTACAAACTGGAGACCATAGTCTGTCATAGTCATTTGGCCTGACTTATCCCATCCTTGCTGAAAGACCACAGTAAGAGTATTTGTCTTCCTGAGGCCATCACTTTGCGGGGGAGACCTGTCCTGAAGTGGATAGTCTTTCTTTATTTTCATGGCCTCATCTGAAGGTTCCTGTTGCAGATGGCCTGATGGGGCCTTTCCGAATGTAACTTTCCTGGGAAGAAATGTATGATCTTCTTCATTATCTGAGTGAGGTCCCCCTGGGGTAGGTATTCACTCCGACATTCACTCCGAATGAGTGCACCTCTTGCAATGTCTGAAATAGACAGACAGTCTGCCATATTTTCGTGCCATGCCTCCTAATAGGCCAGGGCAGTTCTCGTTAGTATAATGGACAGTATCTCCGCCTGTCACGCGGAGACCGGGGTTCGATTCCCCGACGGGGAGCTCTTTCTTCTTCTATGCCCACGGGACCATCATACCGAAATGTGTTCTTTCCGTGATGTCCTCACGTGGCAACACACGTCAGCTCAGTTTGGGAGAGTCTCCAACGATGATTTCCGTAGTGCTTTCCCAAGGTTTCCGTAGTGTAGTGGTCATCACATTCGCTTCACACAGCTTCCACAGCTTTCGGCATTCATTAAATGTGTGTATGTCAACTGATCCCAATGAGAGCGTATTTCAGAGTATTTCAGCTGCTGTTGAAAGACATAACTGAAGACCTCCTGTCTTGAGTTTGATTCAGATGGGGAATACGCCCAAGAAGAGAGCCTTCAGAAGCTCTTTGTCAGCCAGACATGTGGTATCAACGGAAATCAGACATCGACAGTCTGGAGAGAAATCAACAAAGTTGAGAAATGGAGTGCAGCTGATTTTTGAAAAGGACTATCACAATCAGTAGATACTGGTAAAGGCTGCATCCCCCAGTCGACCACTTGTCAAGGTACTGTTCTGTAGTGTTCAAAAGCAAACTTTCAAAGTCTCCATGAAACAAATTTTGCTGACCCTTATCTTGATCAACAAAAATCAAATAGATGGCAACCGCAACTGGATTGAATTAACTTTTTCCGGATTTGTACAATAGAGAACTCAAAGACTGACAAACATTGTATTTAAGTGGCAAACCAATGTAGTTCGAGTCAGTAGATTAGCCTCTGCGATCCTCAGTTGTGCAATTGCTGTTGCACTGTTCAAACTGGAGACCATATTGTGTCATAGTCACTTTATCGGACACACCCCAGATAGATAGATAGATAGATAGATAGATAGATAGATAGATAGATAGATAGATAGATAGATAGATAGATACCTTTTTACCTTGATACATCACAATAAGATCAATGTGAATGTGAGCTAAATTCGCCGCAATCTGATTAAACGTTCATGTTTCTGGACACTGTCGACAACACCACGTAGCATAACTTAAGCCAGTTGTTAAGAAAAAAAAATACATATGATTAAGGAGAATGAATTCACTATTTGAAGAAAAGTGCCCCCACTTACTTTGAGAAGTTCGACAAGTTCTCCTTACTGCTGTTCCAAGCGGGAAACAGCACCCCCAAAATCCTCCTTGTGGTCAAAAATATATTACATCCATAGTGGTAAACACTACAATAGGCAATGCATTGGAAAAGTTAATGAAGTTAGGGACTACTATCCGCGCTGCTCGTACAGAAGACTGGGCTTCCATTTCACAATAGGAAACTCTTTCGTTTTCTGTGCCCATGGGTCCTTCATATGAAAATGTGACCTTTTGCTCCCTCCTGTCAAAACACACATTTATTGCTACCAGGCTCGTTGTATTTCGTGAAAATCTCCCATCTCAGTTACTCCATCAATGTTTCCGTAGTGTAGTGGTCATCACGTTCGCCTAACACGCGAAAGGTCCTCGGCTCGAAACCGAGCGGAAACAGCAGTGCTTCTAAAGTGTGCATGGGGAAACTTTTTGCTGACCCTTGCCTTGATCAACAAAGAATGGGATGGATGGACTTTGACAACCAGAACTGGATTCAAACTGCTTTTTTTCGGTATTTGTTAAACAGATAACTCAAAGACTGAGAAAATGTGTACTGAAGTGGCAAACCATTGTTGTACCAGTCAGTAAATTAGCTTCTCCGAACCTCTGGCTGTTGCATTTTACAAACTGGAGACCATAGTCTGTCATAGTCATTTGGCCTGACTTATCCCATCCTTGCTGAAAGACCACAGTAAGAGTATTTGTCTTCCTGAGGCCATCACTTTGCGGGGGAGACCTGTCCTGAAGTGGATAGTCTTTCTTTATTTTCATGGCCTCATCTGAAGGTTCCTGTTGCAGATGGCCTGATGGGGCCTTTCCGAATGTAACTTTCCTGGGAAGAAATGTATGATCTTCTTCATTATCTGAGTGAGGACCCCCTGGGGTAGGTATTCACTCCGACATTCACTCTGAATGAGTGCACCTCTTGCAATGTCTGAAATAGACAGACAGTCTGCCATATTTTCATGCCATGCCTCCTAATAGGCCAGGGCAGTCCTTGTTAGTATAATGGACAGTATCTCCGCCTGTCACGCGGAAGACGGGGGTTCGATTCCCCGACGGGGAGCTCTTTCTTCTTCAATGCCCACGGGACCATCATACCGAAATGTGTTCTTTCCGTGATGTCCTCACGTGGCAACACACGTCAGCTCAGTTTGGGAGAGTCTCCAACGATGATTTCCGTAGTGCTTTCCCAAGGTTTCCGTAGTGTAGTGGTCATCACATTCGCTTCACACAGCTTCCACAGCTTTCGGCATTCATTAAATGTGTGTATGTCAACTGATCCCAATGAGAGCGTATTTCAGAGTATTTCAGCTGCTGTTGAAAGACATAACTGAAGACCTCCTCTCTTGAGTTTGATTCAGATGGGGAATACGCCCAAGAAGAGAGCCTTCAGAAGCTCTTTGTCAGCCAGACATGTGGTATCAACGGAAATCAGACATCGACAGTCTGGAGAGAAATCAACAAAGTTGAGAAATGGAGTGCAGCTGATTTTTGAAAAGGACTATCACAATCAGTAGATACTGGTAAAGGCTGCATCCCCCAGTCGACCACTTGTCAAGGTACTGTTCTGTAGTGTTCAAAAGCAAACTTTCAAAGTCTCCATGAAACAAAT
The DNA here is from genome assembly GCF_963457635.1 of Microchirus variegatus. NCBI lineage: Eukaryota > Metazoa > Chordata > Actinopteri > Pleuronectiformes > Soleidae > Microchirus > Microchirus variegatus. The sequence goes on along the minus strand of NC_139813.1, from coordinate 1,892,443 downwards.
TTTGCTGACCCTTATCTTGATCAACAAAAATCAAATAGATGGCAACCTCAACTGGATTGAATTAACTTTTTCCGGATTTGTACAATAGAGAACTCAAAGACTGACAAACATTGTATTTAAGTGGCAAACCAATGTAGTTCGAGTCAGTAGATTAGCTTCTGCGATCCTCAGTTGTGCAATTGCTGTTGCACTGTTCAAACTGGAGACCATATTGTGTCATAGTCACTTTATCGGACACACCCCAGATAGATAGATAGATAGATAGATAGATAGATAGATAGATAGATAGATAGATAGATAGATAGATAGATAGATAGATAGATACCTTTTTACCTTGATACATCACAATAAGATCAATGTGAATGTTAGCTAAATTCGCCGCAATCTGATTAAACGTTCATGTTTCTGGACACTGTCGACAACACCACGTAGCATAACTTAAGCCAGTTGTTAAGAAAAAAAAATACATATGATTAAGGAGAATGAATTCACTATTTGAAGAAAAGTGCCCCCACTTACTTTGAGAAGTTCGACAAGTTCTCCTTACTGCTGTTCCAAGCGGGAAACAGCACCCCCAAAATCCTCCTTGTGGTCAAAAATATATTACATCCATAGTGGTAAACACTACAATAGGCAATGCATTGGAAAAAGTTAATGAAGTTAGGGACTACTATCCGCGCTGCTCGTACAGAAGACTGGGCTTCCATTTCACAATAGGAAACTCTTTCGTTTTCTGTGCCCATGGGTCCTTCATATGAAAATGTGACCTTTTGCTCCCTCCTGTCAAAACACACATTTATTGCTACCAGGCTCGTTGTATTTCGTGAAAATCTCCCATCTCAGTTACTCCATCAATGTTTCCGTAGTGTAGTGGTCATCACGTTCGCCTAACACGCGAAAGGTCCTCGGCTCGAAACCGAGCGGAAACAGCAGTGCTTCTAAAGTGTGCATGGGGAAACTTTTTGCTGACCCTTGCCTTGATCAACAAAGAATGGGATGGATGGACTTTGACAACCAGAACTGGATTCAAACTGCTTTTTTTTCGGTATTTGTTAAACAGATAACTCAAAGACTGAGAAAATGTGTACTGAAGTGGCAAACCATTGTTGTACCAGTCAGTAAATTAGCTTCTCCGAACCTCTGGCTGTTGCATTTTACAAACTGGAGACCATAGTCTGTCATAGTCATTTGGCCTGACTTATCCCATCCTTGCTGAAAGACCACAGTAAGAGTATTTGTCTTCCTGAGGCCATCACTTTGCGGGGGAGACCTGTCCTGAAGTGGATAGTCTTTCTTTATTTTCATGGCCTCATCTGAAGGTTCCTGTTGCAGATGGCCTGATGGGGCCTTTCCGAATGTAACTTTCCTGGGAAGAAATGTATGATCTTCTTCATTATCTGAGTGAGGTCCCCCTGGGGTAGGTATTCACTCCGACATTCACTCCGAATGAGTGCACCTCTTGCAATGTCTGAAATAGACAGACAGTCTGCCATATTTTCGTGCCATGCCTCCTAATAGGCCAGGGCAGTTCTCGTTAGTATAATGGACAGTATCTCCGCCTGTCACGCGGAGACCGGGGTTCGATTCCCCGACGGGGAGCTCTTTCTTCTTCTATGCCCACGGGACCATCATACCGAAATGTGTTCTTTCCGTGATGTCCTCACGTGGCAACACACGTCAGCTCAGTTTGGGAGAGTCTCCAACGATGATTTCCGTAGTGCTTTCCCAAGGTTTCCGTAGTGTAGTGGTCATCACATTCGCTTCACACAGCTTCCACAGCTTTCGGCATTCATTAAATGTGTGTATGTCAACTGATCCCAATGAGAGCGTATTTCAGAGTATTTCAGCTGCTGTTGAAAGACATAACTGAAGACCTCCTGTCTTGAGTTTGATTCAGATGGGGAATACGCCCAAGAAGAGAGCCTTCAGAAGCTCTTTGTCAGCCAGACATGTGGTATCAACGGAAATCAGACATCGACAGTCTGGAGAGAAATCAACAAAGTTGAGAAATGGAGTGCAGCTGATTTTTGAAAAGGACTATCACAATCAGTAGATACTGGTAAAGGCTGCATCCCCCAGTCGACCACTTGTCAAGGTACTGTTCTGTAGTGTTCAAAAGCAAACTTTCAAAGTCTCCATGAAACAAATTTTGCTGACCCTTATCTTGATCAACAAAAATCAAATAGATGGCAACCGCAACTGGATTGAATTAACTTTTTCCGGATTTGTACAATAGAGAACTCAAAGACTGACAAACATTGTATTTAAGTGGCAAACCAATGTAGTTCGAGTCAGTAGATTAGCCTCTGCGATCCTCAGTTGTGCAATTGCTGTTGCACTGTTCAAACTGGAGACCATATTGTGTCATAGTCACTTTATCGGACACACCCCAGATAGATAGATAGATAGATAGATAGATAGATAGATAGATAGATAGATAGATAGATAGATAGATAGATAGATAGATACCTTTTTACCTTGATACATCACAATAAGATCAATGTGAATGTTAGCTAAATTCGCCGCAATCTGATTAAACGTTCATGTTTCTGGACACTGTCGACAACACCACGTAGCATAACTTAAGCCAGTTGTTAAGAAAAAAAAATACATATGATTAAGGAGAATGAATTCACTATTTGAAGAAAAGTGCCCCCACTTACTTTGAGAAGTTCGACAAGTTCTCCTTACTGCTGTTCCAAGCGGGAAACAGCACCCCCAAAATCCTCCTTGTGGTCAAAAATATATTACATCCATAGTGGTAAACACTACAATAGGCAATGCATTGGAAAAGTTAATGAAGTTAGGGACTACTATCCGCGCTGCTCGTACAGAAGACTGGGCTTCCATTTCACAATAGGAAACTCTTTCGTTTTCTGTGCCCATGGGTCCTTCATATGAAAATGTGACCTTTTGCTCCCTCCTGTCAAAACACACATTTATTGCTACCAGGCTCGTTGTATTTCGTGAAAATCTCCCATCTCAGTTCCTCCATCAATGTTTCCGTAGTGTAGTGGTCATCAAGTTCGCCTAACACGCGAAAGGTCCTCGGCTGGAAACCGAGCGGAAACAGCAGTGCTTCTAAAGTGTGCATGGGGAAACTTTTTGCTGACCCTTGCCTTGATCAACAAAGAATGGGATGGATGGACTTTGACAACCAGAACTGGATTCAAACTGCTTTTTTTTCGGTATTTGTTAAACAGATAACTCAAAGACTGAGAAAATGTGTACTGAAGTGGCAAACCATTGTTGTACCAGTCAGTAAATTAGCTTCTCCGAACCTCTGGCTGTTGCATTTTACAAACTGGAGACCATAGTCTGTCATAGTCATTTGGCCTGACTTATCCCATCCTTGCTGAAAGACCACAGTAAGAGTATTTGTCTTCCTGAGGCCATCACTTTGCGGGGGAGACCTGTCCTGAAGTGGATAGTCTTTCTTTATTTTCATGGCCTCATCTGAAGGTTCCTGTTGCAGATGGCCTGATGGGGCCTTTCCGAATGTAACTTTCCTGGGAAGAAATGTATGATCTTCTTCATTATCTGAGTGAGGACCCCCTGGGGTAGGTATTCACTCCGACATTCACTCTGAATGAGTGCACCTCTTGCAATGTCTGAAATAGACAGACAGTCTGCCATATTTTCGTGCCATGCCTCCTAATAGGCCAGGGCAGTCCTCGTTAGTATAATGGACAGTATCTCCGCCTGTCACGCGGAAGACCGGGGTTCCCGACGGGGAGCTCTTTCTTCTTCTATGCCCACGGGACCATCATACCGAAATGTGTTCTTTCCGTGATGTCCTCACGTGGCAACACACGTCAGCTCAGTTTGGGAGAGTCTCCAACGATGATTTCCGTAGTGCTTTCCCAAGGTTTCCGTAGTGTAGTGGTCATCACATTCGCTTCACACAGCTTCCACAGCTTTCGGCATTCATTAAATGTGTGTATGTCAACTGATCCCAATGAGAGCGTATTTCAGAGTATTTCAGCTGCTGTTGAAAGACATAACTGAAGACCTCCTCTCTTGAGTTTGATTCAGATGGGGAATACGCCCAAGAAGAGAGCCTTCAGAAGCTCTTTGTCAGCCAGACATGTGGTATCAACGGAAATCAGACATCGACAGTCTGGAGAGAAATCAACAAAGTTGAGAAATGGAGTGCAGCTGATTTTTGAAAAGGACTATCACAATCAGTAGATACTGGTAAAGGCTGCATCCCCCAGTCGACCACTTGTCAAGGTACTGTTCTGTAGTGTTCAAAAGCAAACTTTCAAAGTCTCCATGAAACAAATTTTGCTGACCCTTATCTTGATCAACAAAAATCAAATAGATGGCAACCGCAACTGGATTGAATTAACTTTTTCCGGATTTGTACAATAGAGAACTCAAAGACTGACAAACATTGTATTTAAGTGGCAAACCAATGTAGTTCGAGTCAGTAGATTAGCCTCTGCGATCCTCAGTTGTGCAATTGCTGTTGCACTGTTCAAACTGGAGACCAAATTGTGTCATAGTCACTTTATCGGACACACCCCAGATAGATAGATAGATAGATAGTGTAGTGTAGTGGTCATCAAGTTCGCCTAACACGCGAAAGGTCCTCGGCTCGAAACCGAACGGAAACAGCAGTGCTTCTAAAGTGTGCATGGGGAAACTTTTTGCTGACCCTTGCCTTGATCAACAAAGAATGGGATGGATGGACTTTGACAACCAGAACTGGATTCAAACTGCTTTTTTTTCGGTATTTGTTAAACAGATAACTCAAAGACTGAGAAAATGTGTACTGAAGTGGCAAACCATTGTTGTACCAGTCAGTAAATTAGCTTCTCCGAACCTCTGGCTGTTGCATTTTACAAACTGGAGACCATAGTCTGTCATAGTCATTTGGCCTGACTTATCCCATCCTTGCTGAAAGACCACAGTAAGAGTATTTGTCTTCCTGAGGCCATCACTTTGCGGGGGAGACCTGTCCTGAATGTGTTCTTTCCCAGATAGATAGATAGATAGATAGATAGATAGATAGATAGATAGATAGATAGATAGATAGATAGATAGATAGATAGATAGATAGATACCTTTTTACCTTGATACATCACAATAAGATCAATGTGAATGTTAGCTAAATTCGCCGCAATCTGATTAAACGTTCATGTTTCTGGACACTGTCGACAACACCACGTAGCATAACTTAAGCCAGTTGTTAAGAAAAAAAAATACATATGATTAAGGAGAATGAATTCACTATTTGAAGAAAAGTGCCCCCACTTACTTTGAGAAGTTCGACAAGTTCTCCTTACTGCTGTTCCAAGCGGGAAACAGCACCCCCAAAATCCTCCTTGTGGTCAAAAATATATTACATCCATAGTGGTAAACACTACAATAGGCAATGCATTGGAAAAGTTAATGAAGTTAGGGACTACTATCCGCGCTGCTCGTACAGAAGACTGGGCTTCCATTTCACAATAGGAAACTCTTTCGTTTTCTGTGCCCATGGGTCCTTCATATGAAAATGTGACCTTTTGCTCCCTCCTGTCAAAACACACATTTATTGCTACCAGGCTCGTTGTATTTCGTGAAAATCTCCCATCTCAGTTACTCCATCAATGTTTCCGTAGTGTAGTGGTCATCACGTTCGCCTAACACGCGAAAGGTCCTCGGCTGGAAACCGAGCGGAAACAGCAGTGCTTCTAAAGTGTGCATGGGGAAACTATTTGCTGACCCTTGCCTTGATCAACAAAGAATGGGATGGATGGACTTTGACAACCAGAACTGGATTCAAACTGCTTTTTTTTCGGTATTTGTTAAACAGATAACTCAAAGACTGAGAAAATGTGTACTGAAGTGGCAAACCATTGTTGTACCAGTCAGTAAATTAGCTTCTCCGAACCTCTGGCTGTTGCATTTTACAAACTGGAGACCATAGTCTGTCATAGTCATTTGGCCTGACTTATCCCATCCTTGCTGAAAGACCACAGTAAGAGTATTTGTCTTCCTGAGGCCATCACTTTGCGGGGGAGACCTGTCCTGAAGTGGATAGTCTTTCTTTATTTTCATGGCCTCATCTGAAGGTTCCTGTTGCAGATGGCCTGATGGGGCCTTTCCGAATGTAACTTTCCTGGGAAGAAATGTATGATCTTCTTCATTATCTGAGTGAGGACCCCCTGGGGTAGGTATTCACTCCGACATTCACTCTGAATGAGTGCACCTCTTGCAATGTCTGAAATAGACAGACAGTCTTCCATATTTTCGTGCCATGCCTCCTAATAGGCCAGGGCAGTCCTCGTTAGTATAATGGACAGTATCTCCGCCTGTCACGCGGAAGACCGGGGTTCGATTCCCCGACGGGGAGCTCTTTCTTCTTCTATGCCCACGGGACCATCATACCGAAATGTGTTCTTTCCGTGATGTCCTCACGTGGCAACACACGTCAGCTCAGTTTGGGAAAGTCTCTGACGATGATTTCCGTAGTGCTTTCTCAAGGTTTCCGTAGTGTAGTGGTCACACAGCTTCCACAGCTTTCGGCATTCATTAAATGTGTGTATGTCAACTGATCCCAATGAGAGCGTATTTCAGAGTATTTCAGCTGCTGTTGAAAGACATAACTGAAGACCTCCTCTCTTGAGTTTGATTCAGATGGGGAATACGCCCAAGAAGAGAGCCTTCAGAAGCTCTTTGTCAGCCAGACATGTGGTATCAACCAACACGTTCTCACTCCCACTGCGTCAAGCGCCTGACGAACGGTCACTGTCCCTCATCGTCACATGCCTGACTCATTAGGTACCCGTTTTTCGTCATGTGGTGACGAGCGGGGCAACCCGACAGTTTTACATAGAACTCCCACAACTCCCTACAACGTCCGAAAAAGACGCCACGGGAAACAAGGTACTCTGCTCTCTGTTGTCATGGTAACGTGACGTTTCTTGCGTCATATGACGTGCCAGGGAACTCACGCTTCATTCGCTCCCAAACTACTGTGAAGGTAAGTTGTATGGCGACGTCTGCTACTTGTTTTATTAAATGTGATGAATTACTTGCATGGTTTAAATATTAGGGTGAAGAGTATATCACCGCCAGTAATTCACTATAAGCCAACGCAATGTAGGTTGCCTCTCGGAGAGTCTCCGGCTGCACGAAATATTTTTTAAAGCCCAGTTTTAATACTCCTGCGTAAAGTGCTCTACGTAGGTTACGCAGACCCTCTGTGTCGACGAAGAGCCTATCTGAGATTGTCTGCGTCGTCTCCGGCTGCACGAAATATTTCTTAAGTGTCCGTCACTCCGTCAACGGAGACGGCAAGAGCTGTGTCCACAGGACAGGCCGAGCTAAGCTGCTCTGTGCCGGCTCACAGTGCGCACCTAGCGTCCACAGACGCGGAGCTGGTCACTGCCGACAACGTCGCTGCCAAACTATAAATACGTGATATCTTAATACACAAACTACATGTTTAGACTCTAAATGACTAATTTCTCGCCTCAAATTATCTTAAAACTGCGTTCCGTGACACAGAAAGTGAGAAACAGCCATTGCTCACTGTAGCCAGAAGCACAACAATCTTGCGTGGCGACCCCTACTGATCGGGCGGGAAATTGCAGTGTGTATCCGTCACCACGACGGAGAAGCATGACGCATTACGCAGTCGGAGAAGTATAATGTGGCCTTGACAACAAGGGGCTGTTTTGGATCGTGTTTCAGCACCAGACTATTTCCCAGTGTTATGATGGCCAAAATCCGCCAGAAAGATAAAAAAACCCCCGCTAAAATAAATAAAGCAGGACTCTCCTTACTTCCGGTCTTCTTCAAAATAAAATGAGGCTATGCTTCACAGTAAAATTATTCCAAAACACTATCCATAATGGCGCAACAACATCTTCACACTACTAGTGCAGAGTTTTTCATTTGCATTCTCTATTTTAAACTGTAAATATAAACATATGTATATAACATGCATATAAACATGTACTGGAAGAATGACATAGAGAATAAGTTACTAAATTCTATTGTTTTCTTTTAACAGGTGTTTCTGATCTACAATAAACATTTTGTTTCATCAGTATTTCCACCATCCAGCAACACAAAGGCACTTTTAAGAGCCACTCTGTTTTGTTATACGTCTTTGCTGTAAGTTAACGTGTGTGTGTGTGTGTGAGAGATAGAGAGAGATTGCCTCGTCCTTGTATTTCTTTCTGTCGATCTCTTTGTCAGTCTGTCTATCTGTCTGTCTGATCTGTCCGATCATGACTGATCCAAAAGATCCACTCATGAGCCTGGATGACCTGGTAGATCAGTTTGAGCTCAATGACCACCTCCACGGTTTTGAGAATGTATCTGCTGAGGTGCAGGAAGGCGCGGCAGCAGCAGCACTCCACCCTTTACCACCTGAGCCAAGGGTGAGTTGGAAAAAGAGAGACAGCGATGGAAACCTGCTCTCTCTGAGGCCAAGATCGAGCAGGAACCAGTCAAGTCAGGGTCAGTATTATTTTTTTCAAGCAAGATATTTTGATGATTTGATTTATTACTTCATTTTATTCCAGAAATCAACAGTCAATACATTACAAAAAAGTCTTTCAACAAAGACCAAACAGTGTAGACTGAAGCCAGGGCTTATTTTGTCTACCATTTTAACACAATGTCAGGTGTGGTGGTAGGGTCCAAAATGAATCAAGTAATAGTGGGTAGATTTTCCGTTTGGCAAGTACCGTAAGAAAGTAATAAATCTTCATGTAATGAATGTATATAATATATGATGCTGTCATTATCTGCATCCCTGTTGTGTTCCTTGTGTTGTGTAATCAATTCCCTCTGTCTTGTCTTAGTGTCATTTACTCTGGATTTTGTGTAGTTATGTATATCCTATTTATTTTGAAGTTCTGTGTCTTGCTTTCCTGGGTCATATTCTTATTTTGAAGTTCTCTGTTTTCTGTTTTATTTTGTTTTTAGTTTTATTATCTGTGTCTTGCCCCTGTCTCCCTATTAAGTTTCGCCACGTGTTCCCCAAGTTCCGCATACTGCATTTTGAGTCTAGTCTCCTCAACTTCCTGTCAGATGCCTCATAGAGAGATGACTGACTGGTCTTCTCCAGACAGTCTCTCCATCTAGATATGACACACTAAGCTTGTGCCATCTCAGCGTGATAACCAGGCTACAAATGCGCCATTAGCCTTGGGATGTGTAGGAAATGGTAATGTTTTATATTCAGAAATGTGCTTTTTTCTTTCAGATACAGCTGGTCACAGTCGCAAGCCCGATCCTCCCTTCAGTGCACCTGACACCACCTGTGAGGTGGCCTTTGCTGCAGGTACTGTCGGTATGTACTTCATTGTCTCTCCATAAAGCCCAAAGTACATGTTCATTCATAAACATATATGTACAACATACCTGACCCCGAGTTAGAATTTAAAGTCCATGTTTGTCAAATTTGCTAGAATAATGGACAATATAACTGTTAAATCTTTCACTACCACAGCCACTCCGTACAGTTCACTTAGAGGGTATGCACCTGATGGCAAAAACACAGTTAAGTGAAAAAGACAGTTAATTGTCTATCTATTGGCTGATTGAATAAATTCATTTTGAAATAATTTAATTATATCTGGCAACAGGACATGTAGAGCTTGTACAGATCATTGTCGAGTCCTTCTGACCTCAATTTGATTTGATAAATACTACATGTTTTACCCAGTTTCTCCGTGTCCTCCGTTATCCTTCACCACGTTAAGGGAGGTTTGTTTTGCCACTCAGTCCGAACAAAAGGGGCGTTGCCCAGGGCAACATGATGTAAAGACATAGCGTCTATTGTAAAAAAAAGTATTGTCTTTGAGTATTCATTATATTTTACAGAATGTTTTCTACAAGATCTCCAGCACTCACTGGATGATGCTGGTGATGAGCAGCAGGTATCACAAGCTGCTCCTCAGGCTTCCTCCAACTGGAGCACAAGAAAAAGTGTGTTGTCAGAGAGCTGGAGGGCGGAGAGACCCCGTCTTGTGAATACTCTTGTTTCACAAGAATATGTGGCCACACACATCTGCCAACAGTGTGGGAGCAATCCAGCTGTCATCGGTTGTCGGGACTGTCGACCACGCCCCTTCTTCTGTGCTGAATGTGACGTTGTCATGCACTCCAGACACGTCCTTCATAACAGGGATGGAATGACAGCCGGATTCTTTGAGCCATTGCCTCCAACAACTGTTGTTGTGGATAAGGCTCTTTCCCATTGTGGTAAGTTGTGACTTGTGTGTATACAACAAAGTACACATAATGTAATTCCCCTTTTTCAAACTTGTTAAGCTCACTAGTTTGACTATTTAAACAATTTATGTGGATGCTTTTGTCAATCAGCTTTTCGAGCGTCTGTTTAGTATTTTTTGGTAATGAACTGCATGAGCCTTTTTCTAAATCTAATTTTCTATTATGAGGTCTGTAAGTGGTTCCAGGAATCTTTGTCTCATTGCAATGTTATATTTCCCATGATAGTAATTTATATGTATAATCTTTTTCAGAGCGGCTTGTACCTCTGGAGATGCCTGGAGAAATTTGCGGTTGTTCACCAGGGTCATTGAGGGTCAAACCTGGAAAGGCTGTTGCTGTGGTCACAATAAATGGTGAGGATGTGAAGAACTTTGATTTTGTCCCGTTTGAAAAGAAACTTACTTGAAAAATATCCATCCCTACATGTTTTATTTACAGAGTCCTTGGGCTCCCTGAAAGGGGCTATACATTCAAGTTATCATTTATTATCATGAAATCTGCAAGACTATTGAGCAATGTATGCCACATTACAAAAAATCCTTACCCCAAGTGGCTAAATTTACATTACAGTGTATGTGTTTTTCCTTTCTTTAGGACGATATGATCTCAGCATGCCTGAATTGGCTTGTGACTCATGCCAAGCAAATTGGAGTGCTGGACTGGAAGACCTTGTAAAAAATGAGTACTGGCCTGCTACCATTCACTTCGCCACAATGTATGCTATAGACATCTTCTATTCCTTTGAGGAAATTAAGATGGCAGCACCAGGCCTGTCCTGCCAGGCATTTTTAAGGATGCTGGATCAAAGAACTGTCCGCTTTGGCCGTGTGAGTATTGAGGTGTTTTTTATCCTACAGCGTTGTTCATGTCTTTGTATTGTGGGCTGAAACAATGTTTTGCACATTATTTGAAGTTGTTTTCCTTGTTTTGAAACAGACTGGGAAGGTCTCACCTGACAGCTTCCAGAAAAGTTTTTTTGAGTGGGAGGCTGTCAGGTATGAGGTGGACAACATCTGTGAGGAGAACCTGTTCAACTGTCCTGCATGCACCCCAAATATGCTTGCGGTATCTGTCGATGGAAACCGCAAGCATTATCGTTTCAGGAATGCAGCTAGGTACTCCAAATGTGTATAATGTCATGTGTGTTTGTAGTAATAAGAAAACAGAACTCTTTAACGTTCACCAAGTAACCTTAAACTGTAAGATATCTTAAACTGCTGTGCACCCTTTTGTTATTTAGATCTGAGGAGCAGGCCATCTTTGAAGGTGCCTTCATAGCCAAAGATGAAGATGTTTCCGCATTTGTTGACTACATCCACAACACAACCAAACATGTAAGAGTGTAGACACACACATACATATATATATACGTGTGTGTGTGTGTGTGTGTGTGTGTGTGTATGTGTATATGTAAATGTATATATATATGTAATCACCTTCTACTAAGGAGTTAAGTTGAATCTGTGGACCATTTGTATCAACCATTTTCCATACTGTAGGTCTCTGGAAGAGGTTTTTGTGGAGGGGAGTGGTCGGCAGCCAGAGAGACCTCCCAAAGATCTGCCAGTAAGGTTGATGAGGAGGGACTGGAGCTGGCAGTGTGTCGGCATGGAGTGCTGCTCCATGCTTTAAATATGTACAGGGGAGAAATTTTTGCCTATCCCCTGTACCTGCAGGAGAAGCTTGCCAGTAGGCAAGTAACCTTTTTTTGCATGGATGTCACATGCAAATATTGGCCATACCTGCAAAAAGTGGTGAAAAACTGCCCAGAGCTCCGGCACCTCCTTGGCATGAAACCATTCCTCTCGGTGTTTCATGCCAAAGCCCATGACTTCAAGTGTGAGGTAAATAAATATTACCATATAATGGAACCACATATTAACACATGCATATGCATGTGAACAGCTTCTCTATATTGGTATTTTCTTAGGTGAAATGGAGTGGGGCATATCAGGAGGGAGCTGGTTCAACACTTGGGGAGGAGGTAGAACAATGTAATGCCTTCCTGTCCAGGATAGCAGTGACCACCAAGCACATGTCAAAAGCAGGTGAGATGACCACATACTGCATTAGTTAGATCATAAGTGTAATAAGTAAGGATAGTGATGGTAAATATTTTCTGTGTTTACAGGGCGCACAGACATGCTGACTCTCATGGCCATGCGCTGGAATCGGCAAAAGTTCTGTAATTTGGCCACCTCACTGAGTCACCGATACCAAAAGGTAACCCTATGTAGCCTTGTGTGTTGTGTTGGTTGCTATGTCGACCATGGCTCGGATAGAAATGAGTCGAGACCAACACTTCCAAGCTATCTTAGCCTGCTTGTTTTGTTCCGCATCCATCGCAATTGCTGTGTTCACATGTTCACTGTGACCAAACGAACTGATCTATGACATAAAGTGTTCCCTTTGGAAGAACTGATCCAAATGATTCAGGTGTGAAAGCACCCTAATATTCCATGTTTGCGGTATCTGAAGCCATGGGCTGAACATTTGTTTCTCACTTATTGTCTGTTGTCATTGTAGACCACAAAAGCGCTGCACAGCCAGTTGCAGAACCTGGAGTCCATTAAAGCCCAGTTGGCAGTGACAGAGAGCCAATTGGAAGACTGGGCCAACGATGTGAAGGACTGGGCAAAAGGTGAGAAAATGGTCACTCGTAATACAAGTCCAGCCAACATTTTGTATTGTGAAATACATTTTCTGTTGATCAGGACTCTGCCATGTATTATCTCATGGCAGAGTTGTACAGCTCCGATTAGTCTTTTTCTGTTTTTGTTTTGTTTTTCTGTGATTACCCGATCAATGCAAACTTAGTTTTATTATCCATTACCTTATCAAAATGTGTTTTAAGAAATGCTTTGAATTGAGATTATTGATTCATACTGCATTGCATAATGTACAAGTTCAATTTAAGTGAAGCCATCTATTTTTCCTTTGCTGTAGCAACAACAACAACCACCACTGATGATGCTGATGCCTTGGCCAGCAGAATTGAGGTGTTAGTGGCATGCATCAAGAGGCGGTCGCAGCGTCTGTACAGAGATACTGACGGCAACAAAGGCCGTGCCAGGATCCGCCGCAAGATCCGGGAGGAGAAGGGGCTCCTCACTTCTGTAGTGGAGCAATACAACAAGATGGTTCCAAGCTCAGAAAATCTGTGCTTGGAAACCATTCTGTCGGGCGAGGCAGTATGGCCGTGGCAGCTACCACACAGTGGTAGGTACACTAATCTATTGAATACATTCAATAAATCTGACACATAATCAAAACCCATAAAGTCTCAAATGTATCCTTTAAATACTCGACAGTGACCCAAGTCTGTGTCACAAATGCATTTCAGGCTCTGTTGATCTAAGGACGAAGAGGCGGGCCTTTGACCTCATCATGGCGGTGAAGTGGCTTCAGGAGGAGAAGACCATTCTCGTCAAGGAGATGGGCCATCACTGGCAATCGCTTTGTAGTCGTGCCAGTGCACTGAAAGAAATGTACTGCCAGCTTTCTGGTGGTACAATCAAAAGTATGCATTTAAATAATCTATTACGTAAACATACTTAAACATGGATGACTCTGGATAAAGTTACTAACACAAGATGTATCTTATTGTATTTTCAAGAAACTCGTTGGGGCCTAACTGAAGAGGGGATAAAAGGTCTGGGAAGCATCATCCTCAGAAAGCAGTCCATGATCAGACAGATGAGGATGAAAGCAAGAGACTGCTACCTCTAAGTTTTGGTTGGCGAAGAGGACATCAACTTTCAGAGTGACTCTGAAATTTCCGATGATGAACAATAATTGACACCAGAGATTTCTATCCCAGCCACCAGCCAAATGCTGGACAGTGTCTTTAAATTATTTTTGTGAAAGTAGAAGTGTTTTGATCCCTCTGATATGTTGTCACATGACATCAACAGTCATCCAATAAAGCACTCTAACACTGTCTCTGTGAATCAAATCTTGTAACATGGTGGCTATTATCTGAAGGAGATGAAGACGGGGTTATCAAACTGGACTTTACATCTCTCAACACATGCACGCATTAAAACCAATAATGTAATAAAATAACCCAACTGATATTGTAATATCATGTTTACTAATAGTGTGTTTTCACTAGTTAGGCTACTGATTTGTTGGTAAACTGTGGAAAGAAGAAGTAGCCTAATGAAGAGTCACTTGGGGTCTCCAGCACTATTCCGAAACACACACAAATGATTATTACCCTATCATAAATTAGTTGTGCGCTGTGTGCTTTCATTGATGCACGTAGCTACCAGCTCTCCCTCTCACGCTCCAAACAAAAACACACAAGACCATGCTGCAGAGAGTGAGACAAAAAGACACAAAACAGGGTTCTTTTTTGAGAAGATTCAGGTCCTTTGACATCTCTAATGTAATGCTGCACATGTTCTATCAGTCGAGCAACTGTTACATTCTTTGTCATTGTCTGCTGGGGTAACAACATTAGGGTCAGGGACAGGAACAGATTAGACAAGCTCATTCGTGAAATGTAGCTCTGTGATGGGAGAGGGAGCGGAGCTGGTAGAGGCTGTGGTTAAGTGGAGGATGGGGTGTAAATTGAAGACCATCCTGGGTGACCCGTTGTGGGTCTACACAGGACTCAAAGGTTCGAGGAGCAGCCGAAGTAATAAGCTCATCTCCCTGACCTCCAGGACAGAAAGCTGTAGGAAATCAGTCATTCCTGCGGCCATCAAGTACCCAATGCCATTTGTTAGGCTACACACATTACTTCATATATCATTTTATATCATACATATATAATGTCATTTAAGATTAATTAAACTGCTGGATAATCTAAATGTCCCTCCAGGAGATGAATACATTTTTATTTTTCTATTCTGTTCTATTCTAAATGAAAATAGTACTGCACATGATGGTGCTCAGTTACAATTTAATAACCCATAACCCACAACATTAAAGGCCTTTCTCCAAGCCTTATGCTATTGATCATTATTTCCACAAAAATAAATAAAAAAACAACAAAAAATAAACAACAGGCTTCATTTCACTAGGCTTTCAAAGTGCTGTCTGAAACTATACCTACACTAGCTTGTGCCCATGTAAAGAAAAAATAAAACTTTGTCATGGAGCTGAACCAAATATATCATTGGAAAGGTCTCAGCCTGGAGAGTAACATATGTCAGTATGAAAACTCAATATGGCTCCTGCTTTGAAAGACTGCCCTTTGAACCTTGATCTTGGTGCATGTTTGAATGGTCATAATTCAGCAACAAAAGGGGTTACAGACATGGGACCAGGTTAGAAAGCTTGGACCTAAGCTATCATGCAAAATCAGTCAGTATTAGGGAGCTCTGTCAAAAAAGTATACTGTAGGCAACATCTATTCAACCATTTAAATATTCAATATTTTTAATTATTTCTAATTACACAAATGTGTTGAGCAATCCCTTAATCTCCACTGTGTACTCTAAACATAGTATTTACAACTTCCAACTCTATGAAAAACACTGTTTATATTAAAAAATACAAATCAGCAGCACAGTTAAGATATAAAAAAGATATATCTCATAAATATATGAAATATGTATAATATGCAGTGTAAAATAGTATTTACACTGCATCTATGTGAAGAAAAAGTAAAATATATGTTTATATTGGTATTTTAGGTATTTTTGGAGTTTTGTGGTTGTTCGTTTTTCCGGTTTTCAGAATAAAACAACTCTAATTCTCATAATGGAATAATACACAATTAAAACGAATTCCCTTAACATTTACGTATCGTATTGTTGATTTGTCGGTCACAACTTCGTTTTTGTGTTCATGTTAAAGTTATCATTAAAACAAAACCGACAGATAATTTGATGTGGCATTTTATACTGAAGGATCGGACGTTGCCAAATCTGACGGGTGACCAAATACGGTGTAACACCTGTGTGTCGCATTGCGCGCTTTTCCTCTCGGTAAGTAGAGTCACGTAACCTACAATATTTACCCCAAAACGATCGAGTCAGGCAAAATTAATTTAATACATTTTTAACACCTTCAGAAGTTCAGTGTAGCATGTTTGTTGGACTGTAAACTTTATTAAAATAGTAGTTATCCATCTGCTATTAGCTTACATAGCACTAGTGTTGGAAATGATCATACACCAAATTCTACAATGTGGCTAGTAGGCCTAGATTTCAGACAAAAAAAATAATGTAGAGTGGGTGGGTGGCTGTTGAATTTGATCATGTTAGCACAGAAATGAATAAATAAAATGAATTTACCACCCTGGCTAGAATAACTGAATAACAACATTTTCTCTTTTCAAATTCAACTTTATTTGTCACATAAAACCATACAGATACATGGGGAAAAGTGTGAGTTCAAGTTGTAATGTAGTTCCAGTTACCTGTGTTGTGTTACATTATCCCCCAAAAAGCCGTAGCTACATAGCCACTTAGTGATGTAATATATCAGATAGCCTAATATTCTGAGGAAGAGAATACTGGTGTAAAACATTCTGTCTGAATAGTGTATTGTTTTCTCTCCACAGGTCCATCAAATTTATCATTCACTTACACACACATACATACACACTCACAAATGAAAACCAAAGGCACTTTTAAGAGCCACATTCATTGTTATTCTGTGTGTACCTGTTGTTGTCTGTGAGTCCTTTTTACATTTTTGTTTGTGTTGTCTGTCCATCTTTATTCCACTTGTTTATTTAGTGTTTTTCTGTTGCAATGACACGACCAAAGTTCAGGCCCTGTCCATCATGTAATACCCCAAATCAGGCCATCAGAAAATCCTGCAGTGCCTGTTTTAGCAGTCTTTCCACAAACCCCCCAAAAAAGGAAAAGGAGGCAGCATTTACTAGTCAGTGGGCAGAAGGAGTCCTCAAAAACAGGAACCATGGGCGGATTATTCATTCTGCCCGTATTAAAGTAAGTAAGAATGTTCATATTGTATATTTACCATAAACTGAAAGTACATATTTTAACATTCTGCTTGTCATATACAAGGCACAATATGATCTGGTCTTTACAAACATACTGTTATTGTCTCCTGTCCTGTCACTGATCTTTTATCTTACATTGACCTGACCCATCTGTCTAATGGGTTAATTTGATTAAGCAGTGTGGCTAACTAATGTGTGCCAACTGCTTGTGTTCTTTACAGGTGAAGAAACTTGAGGCAATAGGCTATAAACCCATTCTATTTTTTGGGGAAAAAAATAAAAGGGCCGGAGGAAGGTGGGAAGCAGACATAATGACGCATCTGCCCCCCAGTCCTTACACAAAAGCCCTTTTGGAGAAGATGCAGAGGGCTTATGAGTTCATCTTGAGCAAAGGTAAGAGTATTTGGTGCAGACATGACTATTATAAAAACATGGGATCGTCTTCGTTAATATGTGTAGATTTCTAAGGTAAATAAACTTTTATTGGGACAACCTCCACAGAAGAGCAGCACAACAGCCCTCCAGAGGAGCAGCACAGCGCTCCAGAGGAGCCGCACGGCACTCCAGAGGAGCAGCTCAATGCTGCCAACGAGGAGCAGCATGACAGCCCGCCAGAGGAGCAGCACGGCCCTCCAGAAGAGCAGCCCGATGCACCTACAGAAGAGCAGCATGATAGCCCTCCAGAGGAAGAGGCTGTTTTCACCCTCGATCTTGTTCCTGTCTCTCCTACACACTATTCCACTTCTTTTTCTCCTTCTTCCTCTTCCACTGACACTGTCGGGCCTCCCCTGAACACAGCTGGGCCTCCACCAGCTCCTCCAAACTCCAAGTCTCTGCGTAAAAGGAACAGGCAGACTTTGATTAAGGGGCCACAAGAGAAGAGACAAAGAAAGGTCAAGTGTTACTCCATACTATTAATAATTTGATTACCTCACAAATTGGACTTTGGCAGTTATTGATAAATACTTTGATAAATAGATTAATAGATGAGCTCACTGACACATTTGAATTTCCCTCTGAGATAAATATAGTTTATCTCATTCTTATTGGGTGGCAAATCCAGCCTTCATTTGGGTCACCAAGCCATTACACAGTACACCAGCCAGCCACTACACTGTATTTTACCCTTTTTTATTCAGCTGTATTTTGGTGGGGATTGTGAAGTGGCAAGATTTAAGGGCCACGCTTAATGTTGATCCCTGCCTAAAGGTAGCATGGCTGTGTGAAACCTAGTCCAATACATGTGCTTTGATTGACAAAACTAGAGACAAACTATCTTCTAGAGTCTGTAAGGCCACATTCACATGGAGCGTCTTTTTCAATTGGTTCCTATTAAGCCGTGCACGTGGTGTGGTGGTTCTAGTCGCACAGAGATTAAAAAAATAGAAACTTTTTCGAATGCCGCTTGCGCACTGTGTGTCATGTGATCATCTCCATGGATCTGCTTCTCCAGCAGCAACAGTGCAGCCCGGCTCTCAGTGCTTGCCCGCTTTCAGCATCTCTCTGTGGGCAAGGGACAGCTGTCCTCCCCCAGCCCAGCCCCAGATCTCTACTTTAAACTGCATTTTTAAATGTTTTATCCCACATAATGTAGGGAGTTCATGTCCATCCTGTCTCCTTCCTTTCCACACGGCCATGACCCTTTGCTGTGAGCCACAAACTGACAACAGACAGATCGAGCAGTGAAGCCACTGAGAGGGATTTACAGTGCTGGAAATCTGTTCAACTCTGTTTTAACTAGTTTCTGGTTAAGTAGTGAAGCACACTACTAAAATGTGACAGGCGGTATTTGTTGCTTGGTAATGGCTGACACGACCTCCCAATCGCTTTGGAAAATGCTCCAGGCATTTTTAGACGCTCCATGTGAATGGGCCCTAAAAGTTCAATGAAAGGCAGCACCTTCAACTATCAGGTAGTGATGGAAATGGCAGTTCTTTTAAAAGTACTGAATTAGTTCATAAAATTATTCAAAAAATGTGTTCACCAACTCACTCATTGCTTAGCAGGGGCCCTGACTTCATAGTGCATTTTTCTCCAACTTCCTGAACTGATACTTAGCAAAACAATCCGTGACTAGGTCATGATTCAGCCCTGGACAGTGCATTCACAGACCATTATACACAGACATTCGCGAGAGATGCAGCTTTACTTCTGCTTACATGCACCAAATATTACTACATGGTGAACGTGTCCTCTGTACACAGTCAATTCACTTAACATTGATACTACACAGTGTTAGGAAGGAATTTGAGGTGATGAGAAGAACAAGTACCAGAGTCCTGGATGTCTTACACTGAAGGAATTTATTAGGCTCGGTCAAGGATAACAGAAGAGTCATCAACACAACATAAGTGTGTGAGGCCACCTCAATTCTAAGGGTCAAACAGCAAATCTCAGATTCTTATACTAGAAAGGTGGACAGAGCCTGCAAGGGGGAGATGTGTTAACATCCTATTGGCTATTGTGCATAAACATAAATATACGGGTTCACACCACCTAGGTGTTTGGGTGACAGAGCCTGTCTCAGAGCCTCTGCGTCGTCTCCGTCTGCACGAAATATTTTTTAAGTGTCCGTCACTCCGTCAAGGGACAACGGAGACGGCAAGAGCTGCGATTGGTCCTCTTGGATTGTATCCAAGATGGCGCGGCTGAGTCCAGACGCCGTCGCGACTGCTCCCCTGAGACTGTGCTTTTTTTTTGTTATTTATGCGACTTTCATTTTTTCTCTTGCGACATCATCTACCGCACAATAGCCTATGACCGCACTTTACTCATTAGTATTGCAGCAACATCACCACTCACGATTTTAGGTTTTAAACACTCCTGCTCTACCTGGCCGAAGGAGATCCTACGGGACGCGGCCCCAAACAATGGAGCTTCACCCTCACCTCCGCGGAAACGCAGGAAGAAACATCGGGGGAAAAGGGCCGGAATCCGCAACAGACTGCCAGCGAGTGCACACCGTCCACCGCTGCCCAGTATCCTGCTGGCTAATGTCCAGTCCCTGGACAACAAGCTGGACGAGATCAGGGCCCGTGTACGTTATCAAAGGGACATAAGGGACTGCAATGTTCTTTGTTTCACGGAGTCATGGCTGACCCCCGCTGTGCCAGACCACGCCATTGTTCCTGCAGACACTTTCTCCGTGTTTCGCATGGACAGAACGAAGGAATCTGGTAAAAGCAAGGGAGGAGGCGTGTGCTTCATGACAAATAACAACTGGTGTGATCCGAGGAATATCTCAGTCCTTTCACGTTCCTGCTCGCCACATCTGGAACATCTGGCGATTCTTTGCCGACCCTTTTACCTGCCCAGGGAACTCATGTCGGTCACCATTGTTGCTGTTTACATCCCACCACATGCGGATACGGACACTGCTTTGGCTTCACTTCACGACACAATAAACAAACACCACAACAAGCACCCGGACACTGCCCTCATCGTGACAGGCGACTTTAACAAAGCCAAGCTCACAAAAGTCATGCCGAACCTTTTCCAGCATGTGACATTCCCGACCAGGGGAGGTAACACGCTGGACCACTGCTATACCCTTCTTAAGGACAGCTACAAAGCCACAGCACTGCCGGCTTTCGGTAAGGCAGACCACGCCGCCATCTTCCTCATGCCGGAGTATAAACAGAAGCTAAGAGCGGTTGCCCCGGCAACGAGGCAGGTCAGACGATGGTCTGCCCAATCAGAAGCCACGCTACAGGACGCATTATGTGACGTGGACTGGGACATGTTCAGGGAGTCCTCCGGCGATGACGTCAGTCTGTTTACGGAAGTGGTGACGGACTTCATTGCTAAGCTTATAGATGATATTGTCCCCGTGGTGACTGTGAAGGTTTTCCCAAACCAGAAACCGTGGGTCGATGGAACTATTCGCGAGGCTCTGAAGACCCGAACAACGTCCTACAATGACGGACTAATCTCCGGTGACATGGTCGCTTACAGAGCGGCGTCCTACGAGCTCCGGAGGAAGGTGAGGGCTGCTAAACGGCGGTACAAAGATAAAGTGGAGGCATCGCTGAGCGATCGGGACAGCAGGCGTATGTGGCAGGTGAAGTGTCTTAGATGAACACATTAACACAGCGAAATTCCACCTCAAATGCTCAAGGCCCATTCCGCCACACCAAGGAGCACAAGGCTCCCCAGGATGTGAGGAGTCCTGGTGCTTACGCACCACATGGCTACAAGGTTCCTCAGGATGGAGGGGAGGCTAGGTGCACATGGTTACAAGGGAGGTCTGCAGGACTGACTGGACATTGCTATGTATGGGCCTCAGTTAGCCAGCACAGGGATGCAAAGGTTAACATGTGTTTTGTTTATGCTGTGAAGGGGCAACTATGCGTGACTAAAGATAGAAGACCTTATAAGGGCAGGAGGTGATGTATAGTAGGATGGCTAGATTTCCTATAAAATGTATAGTCTTGCCGACTGTTGGGCAGTGCTTCTGGAGAATTCGGCTGAAGCGCTCCCAAGCAACTGCAGTGCTCGGAAATGACACTTGACTTGTTACAAAATAAAGATCTCTTTGTTTGGTGAAGTCTTGTGTCACGGAGTCTCATTCTGCATCATCATCCCATCACCTGTTGTTCCCAAGAACAGGGAAGCCTGACGAAACTACATTTGGCGTCACGAACGGGGGGGTCTTTTTGCTTCGGGTCCACGGCTCCAGCAGCCTCTTCGGATGGGCTCGCTCTCGCTCCCAGCCGGCATATAATAAAGGTGAGTGTTTTCTCACATTGGGAGCCAGCGTGGGTTTGTTGGTTTGGCTGTTGGTTTGCGGCGGCCCTGTTGGCATGCTGTAAAGAATAATTTGTGTGGGGGCAGGCTGCGGTGTGATGGTGGTGCAGTGAGCTCCGCCTAAAATGTTTATGTTGAGTAATACATGTAAAAGGGGGGAGGTAGGTCCCATCCACAAAGAGTTAAGAGATTAAAGATAAAGAGTTAAGAAAATGAAGAGTTAAAAGTGGAAGTTAGAGAGAATAATGAGTAGAAGTAGATGAGTGTAGATGGCCATATAAGAGGAATAAAAGTACCAATATGTGTGAATTAGAGGGCCCGCGAAAATTAATTTTAGATTAAAGAAGAAGTTTAAGAAATTAGTTAGTAATTTGGCAAAAGAGCTAATGAGTAACTAACAGTAAAGCTGGTAAACGGTGCAAGATCTCGAAGAAGGGCCCCAATCTTCGCTGAACTGTAAGGCATGGTATTCACCTATACTTTTGTGAAAGTTGAGCGCAAATTAGTAGAATGACTGCTGTTGACCCAGACTATTTTAGTACTGCAAGAGAAATAAAGTATCTGTAGGTCAGGTGGAGTGGGCAGGTCAACAGTAGCTCGATAGAATAATGAGTAGCGTGGACTAGACTATTTGGGCACTGCAGGAGAAATTAAGTAACTGTAAGTCAGGTCAAGTAGCGGAAAGCGTGAAAATTGATGAAAGAAGAAGAAGAAAAGGAAAATCCTGCGTAGAGGTTTATTTAGAGGAAAAGAGAGAAATCCTGTGCACAGGTTTATTTAATCAAAGAAGTGAAACTGCAGATGAAAAGAGAAGTTGAGAGTAATAGTGTGCACACATGGTACAGAAGTCTGTCAGAGGATGGATAATTGTGAAGAAGCCTGGCCAGGCAAATAATTTTAGCAGAAAATAAAATAATATATAAATGGATCAATCCTAAATTAACTGAAGGCAATGACTGTCTTGTGAGGGCCGAATCATCGGAAAATTAGTTTTGGGGGGTTGAGAAATACCACCTCGTTTGGCTTCAAGACCAAGCAGATATATTGTTTTTGGAAGTCGACTTAAAAAAAAAAAAAAAAAATTTGAATTGAGATTAAGTACCATTTAAAATTTGGCCTAAGTGTTGTTTTGTGTTGTCTTGTGTTGTTCTGTTTTGTTCCTTGATGTTTTCATGTGTGTGGCTGGTGTTGTTTTGTGCATGTTGACATGAGCTCAGTCTGCAGAGTTTGTGTGAGGAAGAAAAAGTCTTAGATTGCATGAAGCTGCATGGAATTGCGAGAGAAAATTTTTGTACTGTGTGTTTGGGTTGTGGATGGTAATTGTGTGCTTTTGGGTTTTTGGATGTTGAAGAGACCGGTATAAAATGATAAAAGTTGTTTGAGTTTGTTTTTTTATATTAAGCTGAATTTATTATAGCAGGCGTGATAGGCTATAATGTGAATAGGTTGAGAATTTTTGAATGAACGGTTTCTAATTGAGCTGATTTCTTGTGGTGAACAGGAAAGGTGCTCCTGTGGGAGAGTCAGATCTGCAGCCTAGATTTGGAAAATGTTAGAGAGAAGGGGGGTTTCATAAATAAAATAAAATAAAATAAAATAAAATAAAATAGCAATAATGAATTAACACAACAAAAAGTGTGGTTTGTAATGAAAAACGGCTTAATATAACACAAATTATTCATAATTGTTAAACTGGGTTAAATTGGTAGTAAGTGAAGGTGAGAGAAGAGGTAGATTTTTCTGAAGAAATTGAGATGCATGATTTGAATCTGAAAAAATAGGATTTCTCGTCTCTATGGAGACGATGACGTGTTGTTGGGGCGGAGTTGGCTCGGCTGTGGAACTTTGAAGTGTCCTTGATCAAGTCACTAAGTTCTTAGCTGTTCTGGATAAGTGTTAGTGTGTTGTACGTTACAGCATGTTATGGAGCGTGGAACGAAGGGTGATTAAGCGGTCCCAGTTAACAAAATGCACGAGGCGCATCATCATTATCATCTGCAGGATGCGTGTGTAAAAGTCAGTGGGTCTGACGCTAAAAAAAAATAAAAAAAAAATTGATTAATTGGTTGATTAAATAATTAATTAAAAATAAATTAATTGGTTACTTAAAAAAAAAAAAATAATTATTAAATGATAAAAAGAAAAAATTTGATTAATTATTAAAAAAAAAAAAATGAATGATAAAAAGTTTGCTCTGAACTGCACCTCCCCAGAGCAAACAGTTGAATGAATAATTGAAATTGGTCTGAACGATTGGTCAGGGTGTAAATTTAAATGAGTTGTTATGTGCAAAGTATTCTTTGGACACTGAACCCTTGTATTTGTTTTTCTCTTGTCTCTTTCTCTTTATTTCGTTCGTTGGGTATGAGAGTCTAAGAGAAGGAGTGCACCCAAAATTTGGATCTTCCAGGGGACAAATAAGGAACGACGAACGCATCGTACCGCGGTAGAGGTCTACTGGTGACAACACCTGCGAGACATACTTCAAATTTCAACAAAGGCCAGTGCAGTTTTATCCACATATTCTTTGAATCAACACCTGTTTTCGTACACACATCTGCTTATTTACACACATTTGCACTTCCATAAGGGAAGCTTGGTGACTGACTGACCATCTGAAGCATATTCAATGTTTTCAATAATTGATTGGTTGAATGAAATTAGATGATTGGTTAATTGACTGCTCTAATTAAGGGTTTAGAATATATATATATATATATAGGTATATATATAGTTGATTGATTATTAAAAGTAGTTTCATGGATTAAATGAGCCTGCGATCTGTTTGTTAATCACAATTAGGTCAATTGAGTTGATTGATTGGTCGACTGATCTGGTTGCATTTTTATTATAAACATTTGATCTAAAGGTTATCAGAAGCTGTTATTGGCTGGTTTCATTACCTGTGCATGGTTTTAGTTGATCTAAGCTGATTAGGGTTTGAAATCTTGAATTATTTAACAAATTTTAAGGGGGACGTGTGGGAACAGAGCATTAAGCACCAAAAAGGCAAATGTTTGGGGCATTCATAAACACCTTTCGAGGACAGGTTGGCTGTCCTGCATAAGAACGTGTGGTTTTTTCCTATTTTTAGGATTTGATCTTTTCCACAGGCATATTTGAATCAAACATTGTACTATTTGTGTTTTCAGGTACTACATAGGCTTAGTCTTGGTGTGACGATTCTGTTCTGTAGCAATAAATATTTTAATTTCTCTTGAGGTTGGCAAATCTGTTCTGCTTGGCTTTTAATTCACTGTGGTAATACTAGAAACCAACAGGGCTTGATTTGGGTGGTTACTCAGGATAAGGGAAACATTATCTCGCTCTTTAATTATTTCTCAGGAATTATTACAGAATGTCAAAGATGGACACTAGGGCCTCAAAAGGCATTACCCCTGTTGAGGTAGTCCAGATGAATAACCCTCTCATCAAAAGGATTCCAGAAATATCAAAGAAATGGTGCAAACGTTGGCCTGATATAGACCAACCTTGGCCAGAGGAAGGGACCCTCAACCCAGACGTAATTAAAACAATGCAGGTGCTTGTATCCACCTACAAGGCAGGGGAAAGGAAAGGTAGGAATGGGCAGAGGCGAAAGGAAAAGAGGCGAATAGAGCTGGGCACTCTGCAGTTGTTTGAAAATGAGGGACAGAAATTGCTAACATCCCTTAAAGATAAGAAGGTGGAGTTTACAGAGGATGTTGGGAAAAATTTGGAAGAAGCAAGAAAGCTCATGGTAGAGGTTAATGCGCCCTTCTCACATGTGGCCCCAGTAAAGGATCCCCCACCTTATGAGAAGAAGAATAAGCATGTTGCAATCTATCCCCAGCTCCCAATGATTAGTCAAGAGGGCAACTATCGAATTGAAGATGATGAGGAGCGAGTAAAAGAAACAGGAAAGGCTATAACAACCATAAGGATGTACCCAAGTTCCAAAAGTAAGCAGAACACGACATATCGATCCAGACGGATGGATGTCACAGATGAAGATCAAAGTGACAAGGATGAGGCTGTTGGTGGTTATGACCCTGTAATCAAACGATTACTGGCAAAGGCTGAGAAGAGAGGATACAAATCTTCAAGGAAGGCACACCCAGGGGAAGAGAACACCAGTGGGAGTGAGAGTGAAGACAGTGATAGAGACTTTGGATATAGGTGTCCTCCACCTTCCAGCAACATTACTCCATTATCCTCCAAAGACCGGGAACTACGGCAGGCTCTAAGGGATGTTGAAGTGGAAAGAGAGCAATGTTGTGATGAATTGGAACAGGCTATCAGTCGAGATAGCCAAAGGGAATTGGAAGAACACATACGGTCATTGGAGATGACAGAAAAATCCTTGCGGAAGACCAAGGCTTCAATGAAAGATCAGGCCAGGTATAAATTGCGTGGCAGAGACGTAAAAAAGATGACGCCAGTGATAATTCGAGGGCAAAATTTAGAATACAAGCCCTGGCAGAATACCGATTTGTCAGACATAATTGAAAAATTACCTGTTCTTCAAGATGGAGCGTATCCGTGGATTTCGAAGTTGGATGAGTCTTTGGTAGGTATGCAGCTGGCCATGGGAGATATCAAGAGACTTCTGGCTAATCTTCTTGGAGTCCCAGCCATGGAAGAGATTCTAGAGAAAGCAGGACTTAACCGATTTGTTGCCACTGCAGTGAATGATCCAGAATTATTTGCTGCCAATAGAGGTCGGTTGTGGAGAGCGTTAAGGGAAACATTCCCTACGAATGTGCACCCTGACAATATTCTCATCGAGCCACTAGGACAACAAGAGAACCCAAGAGCTTATGTGTCAAGGGCTTATCAAAAGTGGAGAAACGTTACAGGCAATGACCCAGGCTTGAACCAGATGGAACAGTCAATCCTACGAGTCAAGCTACAGGAAGGACTGCCCATACCAGTGCGAAGCAAATTGGCAGAGGTGGTTGGACTTGGAAACATGGAAAATGGCATCTACACAGATCACATAGCGCACCAGGTTGAGCTGTATAGGAAGAGAGAATATGCCCAGAGAGAACAAGACCAGGAGACTCTAAGGAAGATAAACCAGATACAACTGACAGATAATAAAAGGAAGGAGAAAACACAGGCTATAATTATGCAGAGCCAGCCTCAACTGGATCAGTTGAATCAGCCACAGCTACAGCTACAGCCAAATCAGATTCAACTACCACAACCCCTATCAACAATCCCAGTTGCTTCTTTTATACAACCAGTTTATGGCCAGCCACAAAGATGGAGAGGAGGCGGTCGAGGAAACCCAGGAAGAGGAAGAGGAAACTTCAATCCAGGTTTCCAACCGCCACCAGGACCATGTTACAACTGTGGACAGTTCGGCCATTTTGCTCGTGCTTGTCTTAAGCCAGAAGGAGGTTTTCGCGGAGGAGGATTTAGAGGAGGATTCAGGGGGCAGTCACAGCCACCCCGAGGACCGGTGAACCCTAATAGGGGACCGGAACCTGGGTACTAGGGGTGCCCACAGGACCCGAAGGGGGGGGTGTCAGCTGGTAGTGTCAGGGCCGGAACAAGAACCAACTATAGTCGTGAAAGTAAATGATCAACCATTGAAAGTGATGGTTGATAGCGGAGCTGCTTTCACCTGTATCCAGCCTGAAGATGCTATACATCTCCCCATGTCTGGCAGATTTGTACGGACAATCGGGTTTGAGGGCGTGAAACAGCTGATTCCCTCCACAAAGCCTATTGAACTCCGCTATAAGACAAAGAAGATCACCATACCCATACTAGTGTCAGAGCACACTCCAATTGCACTTTTGGGAAGAGATGCTCTATGCAGATTAAACTGTACAATACGATGCACGCCTGACGGCTGTCAGGTTGAGGTGCCATATGACGTTTGCCATCAACTACTTGTGACAACTGACACTGAAGCTTCTTCAGTATTTTGGATTGGAAATCTGAGTCAAGATTTATTGAGGCCAGCCAGATTGTGGGAGAAGTTTATAGCTGCAAACATGCCTGAGGCTAAGCTCCCAGAATATCCATTTCATTGTACACTAAGAGTGCTGCCCAGTCCAGTCCAGATGAATGGATGAGTTGTCAACCAGACCAAGTTCAGTTAAGTTCAGGTTGTATAATATTGGGACCGCAAGGGGCGGCTATGAAGATAAACAGGAATGATTATCTTGACAAAGAACATGAAATCGAAAAGAGTATTCCACATGTGACTTTGTTGATAGCTGAAGATCATGAACAGAAGGATGTGGGGACCATGATGGCAGAGTCAGAAGAAGCCACCTTTGAACCGATACGAGAAAACCCTGCTATTTGGATAAGTAAGGACCAGAGATTCATGAAGATTATGATCTCTGCTCAAGGACTGGGAGAGCCACAAACTGTGCGAATGACGCATGAGTCCATCCTCAGTGTGCAATCAGACTCAGAGCGGATGAGAGAAGAGATGCTGCGACGAGTTCCACAATGTTTGTGGTCACAACACAGTACGGATATTGGACTTGTGAAATCAGCTCAACCAGTGAAAGTTGAACTTCGACTGGGAACCAGACCGCCATGGAAGAACCAATACCCGTTAAAGGAAGAGGCGATTCAGGGAATTGAACCACAGATCAAAGGACTGTTGGAAGCAAAGGTGTTGAAGATAACTCAGAACCCCCAGAGCAACACCCCTCTTTTGCCGATAAAAAAGCCGGATGGCTCTTACCGCTTGGTACATGATTTAAGAGCAGTAAATGAGGTGGTGACTGATTTCTCAGCAGATGTGCCAGATCCACATACTTTGTTGGCCCAAATCCCTCCAGATGCTACACATTTCACAGTGTTAGATTTGTGTGGGGCTTTCTTTAGCGTTCCCCTTAGTGATGACTCTCAGGGTTTGTTTGGATTTACATACCAGGGACAATTTTATGAATACCAAAGACTCCCCATGGGGTTTAAGCATAGCCCACATGTGTTCAATAAAGTTTTAAAAGATGATTTGGAGGGTATAGGTCACAAAATAAAAAGCACCGTCATTCAGTATGTGGATGATATTATTGTCTGCTCACCAGATAGGGAGACATGTCATGAAGACTCGATTAAGCTTCTGCAGATTTTGGCACAACAGGGACACAAAGTCTCTCAGAAAAAGCTACAATATAATCAGGAACAGGTAGTTTATTTAGGTCAATTGATAACAAAAGGACACAGAAGTATCTCAAATAGTCATTTGGAAGCCATTCAAAAGGCCCCAAAGCCCAGAACCGTCAGGGAAATGATGACGTTTCTTGGTATTGCTGGTTATTCTTCGGCATGGGTGGAGGACTATGCCAAACTCACAGGGCCATTGAGGGCTATGATCAAGGACACAGGGAATGACCGTCTCCATTGTAATGTCACTTGGACACAAGATGGTCATTTAGCTTTTGAAACACTAAAACAAAAGCTTCAGGAAGCACCAGCATTAGCATTGCCTGACTATTCTAGGAACTTTGTGTTGTATGTATCCACTTCTACAGGGGGTGGGTTTGCATGTGCAGTTCTGTGTCAGCCCACAGGCACAGGGACGAGTCCTCAACCTGTTGCTTATTATTCCACTGCCTACTCAGAAGTGGAACGGGGATTGCCATTGTGCTACAGAGCAATGGTAGCAGTCTATTTGATGTATGAGAAGGCATCATCTGTTACTATGGGTTACCCTGTGATGATCCTTACTCACCATAGTCTCAGGAATCTTTTGAATCATGGTAAATATACTTTGACTATGTCTAGGCTCAGAGACTATTATAGGCTCCTGGAACAGGAAGATGTTACCTTAGCTAGGTGCACCACAGTGAATCCAGCTGAACACTTGCCGACCTCGGAGGATGGGGAACCTCATGATTGTGTACAAGAGGCAGAAAAATACTCGAAGCTCAGGTCAGACCTACAGGCTCTCCCGTTGCAGGAGATGGACGTTGAGTATTGGACTGATGGGTCCTGTTACCGGATAGGAGAAAAATTGAGCGCAGGCTATGCAGTAGTGAAAGCTCAGGGATCTGAGTTTGTGGTTGAAAAAGCTGAAGTAATACCTCAGCCTGCATCGGCACAACTTGCTGAACTTGTGGGCCTGACTGAAGCGTGTTTGCTGGCAGAAGGCAAGCGGGTTACAATATATACAGACTCAGCCTATGCACACAATGTATGTCACTTGTTTGGGTCTGTGTGGAAGAACCGAGGGTTTAAGAGAACAGATGGTACCCCCATACAACACCATGCACAGATAATGAAACTTCTGCATGCTATGATGAAACCTACGGAAATAGCAATAGCTAAATGTGCAGCGCATAAATCGGACATGTCACGGGTCACACAAGGTAATACGGCGGCCGATGAGGCTGCGAAGATCGTTACAGGAGTGGACCATTCAGGTGAAGTGCTTCTGGTCACTCATGAAGTGGACCTGGAAGACAAAATTACACTTAGAGATGTGACTTTGCTGCAAGAAGCAGTTCATGCGATAGACAAACAACTATGGTTGGACAGGGGTGCTAGTCAGGATTCTACCGGCCTATGGAGAAATCATGAGGGGCTGATAGTGGCACCCCCTGATCTATTGGGTTTGTTGATTCAAGAGGCACATGGGCAAGCCCATGTTGCAAGGGGGGAAGTTAAACGAAAAATCACAAAAGAGTATGGTTTTTGGGCACCTTACTTGCTGGACCAAATTGATCATGTTATAGGCAGATGTACAATCTGTTTGAAAAATAACATTAGGAGAGGTGTGATGGTCCCTCCTGGTTACATTCCAACTCCAAAAGGTCCTATGCGTGAGTTGGTAATAGATTATGTCGACATGATAAAACCAGTTGGGGGAAAAAGATACATGTTGGTTGTCGTGGACAGGTTTTCACGATGGCCCGAGGCATGTCCAACTAAGCGAAAGGATGCTCAGTCTGTTGCCAAGTTCTTATGTCGAGAGGTGATAAGCAGATGGGGACTTCCAGATCGGATTTCTTCAGACAATGGGAAAGAGTTTGTGGATAGAACTGTAAAATTAATCTTACAGAAATTAGGAATAAAACAACGTCTAGGGGCTGTTTATCATCCACAGAGCCAAGGTATTTGCGAAAGGATGAATGGCGTTTTGAAAAACCGTATTGCAAAAATCTGCCAACACACGGGTTTGAATTGGGTAGCGGCGCTCCCACTTGCTTTGATGGCATGTCGTTCGAGTGAACTCCGCGATTTGCGCATGACGCCACACGAATTGGCCACAGGCAGACAGATGCCAACACCTTCTTTGCGAACAAGCGGAAAGGGTCCAAGTTTGTCCCTTTTGGAAGACGAAATGAAGGCATACGTCAAATATTTGATTACCCTACATAGGAGTATATACACGTATGTCTCTGACAGGCAAAAACAAGAGGAGGTGCTAGAGAAGCTTGAGGAGCAAAGGAGGGACACTGTGCAACCTGGTGACAAGGTGTTCGTGAAGGTGTTTCGAAGAAAATGGTTTAATGAGCGCCGTGAAGGACCATTTGAAGTTGTTCGCAGTACAGGAACAGCAGTCCAGGTCAAGGGGTCACCAACGTGGTATCACCTATCACATTGTGTCAAGGCACCAGAAGAGGAAGTACTGGGCCCTCGAGACCAAGGTGAAGAAGAGTCAGAGGAGTCCAAAGAGAGTGCAGAAGAAGTAGGAGCCAAAGAAAACATTCATGATCAAGATCCAGAAGGAGAGGCTGATCATGGAGTGGACAATCATGATGATTGTGTGCCTGCTTCTGAAGGTGACAGAGACGAACTCTCAGGTAGCGAAGAACAGAGAAGGTTTGATGACATCAGTCTACGGTATGTCCCAGAAGAACCGGAACATCCAGTTGGATCAAGGAGCCCAAGACCAGTTCGACTCAAGACCAGACCAAGGAGATACGAGGACTAGAATTGAAGTGACTGTGGGAAAACCAACTCAGCTTCCATGTCAGTGTACAGAATGGAATGTTGGCTGGGGGTACCTTCAAGCCTTGTGGTTAGACAATCATAATCGGGTCATTGACTTGTCAGAAACATCCTCAAAAAAGAAGTTTATGCTGCTTAAGGATCTAAGAAGGCAGGAGGTTAAAGGAGATTGTAGCCTTTTTATTCAAACGGTCCAGCAAGAAGACCAAGGTGACTACAGTTGCACTTACTATGATCCACGATTTGAGGTCCTGAGAGACCAAGGGGTGCATATGGAGTCACCCTATGGAGTTGAAGTTGTGACTCTGGTGGTGGTAAATGAAGACATAACTGTAAAGCCGAAAGTCTTTGAAGAGCCAGGGCAATTGACAACCCTGACATCAACGTCTCAATCTGAACTTAGAGTAACAGAGCCAGAATCCACTTCTATAGGTCTAAAGGATACCAGGAGTACAACCGCATCACCTCCAATGAACAGTCCGAGTACATCGACTCAGGTTACTACCTTACTCACGACTGCAATGAAAACGACGATGATGTCTACAGAGGTTGTTGGCAGGACTCTGAAGCCTACAAAGGCTATAAATATGATTCAGAAGCCCATATCAGAGGTGGAAACTAGTTTAGACAATGACACTGAGAAACTAGTAGAAACCTTGGTCCCATTGTTTCAAATACCAAATGTTGAAAAGATTGATACAGATGTATTCGTGAAACCTCAGACTCGTACAGAGATCGAGGGGAATAACTCCTCAGACATGGGGACACAGACTGGCAAGACTGCCTGCACTCATGTAGTGAAAAAGCGAGAAACTCAGTGGAAGGCATTTGGGTTTGATTCCTCTGCATTACAAATCACTGACCCGTGGGCAAGTAGAAATTTGTGGTTCCAACAGTTAACCCATTCTGTAAGATCGATTAGGAAAATAAAGGGTCCATGTGTGGTGAAAGTTTCAACACCCTCCACATGGCCTTCCGTTTTAGAGGCAGTGCCTGAGCCATTGACTTCGAAATGCCAATTCTATGCATTATCATGGCTGTACTTCCAGCAGCAATCAGTGACAGATGCAATTATGTCTTTGTCAGTGCATATGTTTAGGCCTAGGTTTGATTGTGCCTGGTTGAATGATTTGCCATACACCAATTTATGTGATCAACGAGAAAACATCACAACAGCAGTTCCTGACGCAATGGAAGTAAAACCAGTGAGGGCCAAGACTTGTTTTTGTTCAAATAATACTCATGGGGGCCCTGGGATGTTTATGGGAATAGCAGATTGTGACACTTATTTGATGCATTTTGGTAAACACAACCACAGATCTGTTGATGACTTGTACACAGTGACTTTTCATGTTCCTAACCAGAGACAGCCTAGAACTTTGATTGTACGGAATCAAACTCTTCCTGGAAATGTGACCATAGGAAGCTTCAAAGATATTTGGTGGATTTGTGCTGATAAGGCATTTTTATTCCTGCCATATGGGTGGACAGGCTGCTGCTATATGGCAACACTGAAACTCCCATATGAGGTTTTTGCAATACAAAAAGGACAGGCGCCTGATGAGGATCAACCCAACAATATTACTGGTGGTAGGAAAAAGAGAGCTTTTGCGGAATTTCATAATTTAGAATCCTACCACTGGAGAATAAGTTTGGGTGAAAAATGGTTGATAGGGCTATTTCCATGGTATGGGGTGACATTCTTGGCGGATCACATTGATAATATGACTTACACCCTACAGGGTTTCGCCAATGAGACAATAAGGGGATTTGAATATTTGTCAAACACTCAGAGAAGTCACAGACTGACATTGTTGAAACATGATATGGCCCTCGACTACATTTTGGCCAAACAAGGTGGCCTATGTGTAGCGTTAAACTTAACAGGGGATGCTTGCTACACTCTGGTCCCCGACAGCACTGACAATATGACTAGTGTGATAGAAGCATTACAGGTAATAAGAGATGCGTTTGGTCCAACGAAAGAAGCAGGCTGGTCAGCCAACAGTTGGCTGCAGGACAAACTAGGACCAATGGGTGCTTTGATGGTACAGGTTTTGGGAGTGCTTATTGTCGCACTGTGTGTGATGTTTTGCTTCTGCACACTGTTGCTGACTTTTGCGAAGGCCATGATACTGAGGTGGGTTGGAGTTGTAATGCCTGAGGGTCAAGCACAGATGCCGTTATTAGACAGACATGACTTAGACGACGACAATGAGGAAGTCAGGATAGGAGGTGATGTGTTGGATATGTATCCATTTTGATGTCTATTTTGATCTCAATATAGTTTGATCACTTGTGTTATTGTTATTTTGTTATTATTTTGTTTGTTGCTCATTTGTTGTTTTGAGCGACTCCTATATGCATGTTTGTTTGATTTTCTTTGTTTGATTTGTTTGATGTGAAACTTTGGTATCTAGCCTGCAAATGAGCAGGATCGATGAGATAATTGTGTGGACACTGACAGTGGCGTTGCCTGGAGCGGAGGTGTCCAAACTCTGATTGTGAGTTGGAATGGATAAGGGGAGAATGGACGTGATGGGGATTTCATTATGGTGCTGATGTGATATAATGGTTGGATATAAGCGGATATCCATGTTGTATCATATGAAGTAATGTGTGAATAAATTGGGACTATTTAAGAGCAGTCAACGAGCTGTTTGTGACTCTAGAATCAGACTTTGGACATGTCTAATCTATAATAACATAACATTGAATATTTATGATGTATTGTATTCTATGTTGTTGCAAGATACTGGTTGTTGTTCTCTTTTTTCTCAGGACAACATCTAAAAGGGATCGACCTGAGGGTGGTTGGCTGTTCAGGGACCCCTATACTATAAATGGACTCAAAGGCTCCAAGGAGGACAGCAAGAATGGACTGTGGGTCCTGGACACAACAGTACAGTGACAGGGTTCACTGATGTATTCTGGACATTATGGGATATTCCAGCGTGTTAAGGGGCATCGCTACTAAAGTGACACACTGAATAATGTAATAATGATAATACTGTGTGACGGGTTTATATACAGGAACCTGTATTTTTTATGTTTTCTTTGTTTTGATTATGTGTTTTTATAGCATGGACTTTGTTTTATTAAGGTGTGATTTCTGACATTGATCTTATGAATGTGTTGATTTTTTATTATTCACCTTTGTTTCAAATGTTAATTCGTATAAGTAAGAGTGTAGTTTTTTTTATAATGATTAATAATGTAAGGGTTGGAAGTGTGAGTTATATGACCGATTGGCAAAGGGTCATACAATTAGAAAATGAATGATAGATTGTCAATTTAAATGGGGACCTCTTGTCCTGATTGGCTCAAGGAGTGGGGTTTCTCCAATTTCACTGTAGAAAAGGTCTCCTAATCTTTTTCCCACCTTTTAGGATGGGTGGTTTTTCTGATTGGGAGGTAACGGCTGATCTGTGGGGTTCCCTTACACCTACACTCAAAAGGAGATTTAGCTTACAGGAGTGTGACTGGAAGGGAATCTGACATGGGAGGCTAAGTGTAGCCAAATTTGATCTGATTAGGATAGGTGAGTAGGTTACCTAGTCTGAAATAGTTAAAATAATGTGTGAATAGGACATCAAATAGGTAATTACTTAATTAGCTGATCTACCAATTGAAGTTTTTAAACTTAGATTCTTGAATAGGGTATAATACCAAACAAGGAGGAATTTGTTGGAGTTCACAAGCAAGTGTGATTATGTCATATGCCAAACAACATTGCTGTGTTAATTATTTTGTATTTCGGGACTCTATGAAGTCCCGAAGGGGGGAATGAAGTGTCTTAGATGAACACATTAACACAGCAAAATTCCACCTCAAATGCTCAAGGCCCATTCCGCCACACCAAGGAGCACAAGGCTCCCCAGGATGTGAGGAGTCCTGGTGCTTACGCACCACATGGCTACAAGGTTCCTCAGGATGGAGGGGAGGCTAGGTGCACATGGTTACAAGGGAGGTCTGCAGGACTGACTGGACATTGCTATGTATGGGCCTCAGTTAGCCAGCACAGGGATGCAAAGGTTAACATGTGTTTTGTTTATGCCGTGAAGGGGCAACTATGCGTGACTAAAGATAGAAGACCTTATAAGGGCAGGAGGTGATGTATAGTAGGATGGCTAGATTTCCTATAAAATGTATAGTCTTGCCGACTGTTGGGCAGTGCTTCTGGAGAATTCGGCTGAAGCGCTCCCAAGCAACTGCAGTGCTCGGAAATGACACTTGACTTGTTACAAAATAAAGATCTCTTTGTTTGGTGAAGTCTTGTGTCACGGAGTCTCATTCTGCATCATCATCCCATCACCTGTTGTTCCCAAGAACAGGGAAGCCTGACGAAACTACACAGGGACTTCGGAATATCACGGACTATAGAGGACGTAAAGAATCATCGGCGGCTGTGGATACTTCGCTAGCAGAGGAACTAAACACCTTTTTTGCTCGCTTTGAACACTCTAGCGTAGCAACTAGCGCTAACGCGGAGGAGCCCAGCTTAAACACCGGTGATTGTCACGCACTGTCCGTCTCAGAGCATGACGTGAGGAGAGCTTTGAGGCGTGTGAACAGCAGGAAGGCTGCCGGCCCTGACGGCATCCCCGGCCGGGTGCTGAAATCATGTGCTGGGCAGCTAGCCCCTGTCTTCACCTCTATTTTCAACCTGTCCTTGACTCACTCCGTGGTCCCTGCCTGCTTCAAGAGGTCCACCATCATCCCTGTTCCAAAGAAGCCCAGCCCTGCCTGCAACAACGATTACCGCCCAGTAGCACTCACCTCCGTGGTGATGAAGTGCTTTGAAAGACTGATAAAGGACTTCATATGCGCTTCACTGCCCAGCTCACTTGACCCTCTTCAGTTCGCCTATCGCCCAAATAGGAGCACTGATGATGCCATCACACACGTCCTCCACTCCACCCTCACCCACCTGGACAGTGGGAAGGGGAACTATGTGCGGCTGCTGTTTATAGACTACAGCTCCGCATTCAACACCATAGTTCCCCACAGACTGGTGTCAAAGCTCAAGAACCTTGGGCTGAACTCCTCACTCTGCTCCTGGGTCCAGAGCTTCCTGACGGACAGACCACAGGTGGTGAGGATAGGAAACCACACCTCCAGCCCACGCACTCTCAGCATCGGAGCCCCCCAGGGCTGTGTCCTGAGTCCTCTGCTCTACTCTCTCTACACCCATGACTGCAGAGCCACTCACCCCTCCAACATCATCGTGAAATTTGCAGATGACACGGTGGTGGTTGGCCCGATCTCGAACAATAGGGAGACGGCTTATCTGGAGGAGGTGGATGCACTGTCGACATGGTGCCAGAAAAACAACCTGGACCTGAATGTCTCTAAGACCAAGGAGATAGTTGTGGATTTCAGGAGAGAGAAGCAGAGGAGCCATTACACCCCCCTCAGGATCTATGGGACCCCGGTGGAGAGAGTCAGCAGCTACAGGTACCTCGGTGTCCACATCTCCGAGGACCTAACCTGGTCCACACACATCTCCACCCTGGTAAAGAGAGCAAGGCAGCGCCTGTACCACCTCAGACGGCTGAGGAAATTCAAGGTCTCCCCAGTGCTGCAGAGAACCTTTTATACTGCAGCAGTGGAGTCTGTGCTCACCGGCAGCATCACTGCGTGGTACGGCAGCTGCACTGCCAGAGACAGGTCAGCTCTCCACAGAGTGATCTGCTGCGCTGAACGCTCCACCAGGGCAGCACTGCCCACTCTACAGGACATTTACACCAGGCGCTGCACCAGCAGAGCCAGGAGGATTATGAAAGACACTCATCATCCATTCAACAGAATGTTCCAGTGGCTGCCGTCTGGCAAACGTCTCCGCTCCTGCATGGCCAAAACAGAGAGGCTGAGGTCGAGCTTCTTACCTCAGGCCATCAGGATGCTGAACTCTCAACCACCCACATAAATACAGCACACACACACAACACACAAATCCACATCGCTGCTATATTGTATATTGAACATTGTGCATTTGATCCGTATTTTATTGCATCTTACTGCTTTTATTTTTTATTCTTGTGTATTGTAAAT
Source organism: Microchirus variegatus (assembly GCF_963457635.1). Lineage (NCBI taxonomy): Eukaryota > Metazoa > Chordata > Actinopteri > Pleuronectiformes > Soleidae > Microchirus > Microchirus variegatus. Next base: position 1,854,567 of record NC_139813.1, on the reverse strand, counting down.
ATTTTTATATTTATCTGGAAATTATTCTAAATTTAAATTGTATTTTATTTTTATTTTCATTTTTATTTTTATTTTATTTTTATTTTTATTTTACTATATTTTTACTCTACTTTACTTTATCTTATTTTATTTTATTTTATTAGTGCTTCACAGTTGCACAGAGGGGCTTGTTTTGCAATGTCATTTCACTGGGGTGTACTTGTACATCCACATGTGACAAATAAAAATCTTGAATCTTGAATCTTGAATCAGGACACGCCGAGCGAAGCTGCTCTGTGCCGGCTCTCAGTGCGCTCCGGGCGTCCTGACAGAGGTGGAGCTGATCCCCGCCGATAACGCCGCTGCCGAACTATAAATACGTCATATCTTAACACACACAGCACATGTTTAGACCCTAAATGGCCAATTTCTCGCCTCAAATTATCTTAAAACTGCGTTCCGTCACACAGAAAAGTGAGAAACGGCCACTGTTTCAACAACAACAGTCTTTCTCTCTCTTTCTTTCTCGGACGCCATTGCTCACTGTAGCCAGAAGCACAACAACCTTGCGCAGCGACCCCTACTGATCGGGCGGGAAATTGCAGCGAGTGTCCGTCACCACGACGCAGAAGTATAAATGCTCGAGGCGTCTCACATGGAACACTATCATGTCCATTCGTGATTTTTTTATTCATAAAATGCAGAATTTTGAATATAAATACCTAAAGTTCTGATAACTCTTGATCTGTGGGAGCTTTCGAAAGTAGGGACTCAGATGTGTCTGCCAGTCGATGGTCTTTACTATCACTCTGCCATCTGCCGTTCCAACAAGCTGCGGAATATTGAGGCGACTTTCAGGAGAGCTGTGTTCCACTACCTGTTGACAGCAAGAACCACAATGAAAATAATTATTTAACTTTTCCCAAAAAAAATGACATTTTACACATTACATATAGCAGTCTATATAAGCATTTGACTATTGTATAGAAATCAATGTATACACATACCTAGAGCCTTAGCCGACCTCATGTATTGACGCCACACTGAGGCCTTGGACACATGGGTTGGCAGCAACTTCACATGCCAATCCTTATGCCCAGGATTCTGAAAAAAAATAAAAAAATACTTGTTTCAGATCATGGTTCATGTTAACAGGCACTTTATCACTGAATCAGTATAGATTGATCAGTAGTATTGCTTGAATTATGTGTGAATGCCACACCTTTATGTGCATGAATTGCACGTGTAATTAACACGTTCATCACACATTGTGTTAATCATGTTTGATTCATGCACATAAAGGTGTGGCATTCACACATCATTCAATGCAATGTTAGGTTTCGAACACGGGAGTTCTGTCTCAAAGCATTTGAATTATCAAACTGAACCTGCGGGTGTACAAAATCTCAAAGAGGGCCGTGACATGCTCCTCTTACAGCTTATAATACGCTCATCTGACCGAACAAAAGTTTTGATGTGCGCATCATTCTCATTGTAATGGGTGCTTTTGCAGGGCCACAGACTCCCCTTTGGCCAGGGAGACTCTGGTTTCCACTGCTGCGCAGTCTCTGCTGCAGGAAGGATCTCCTTTCGCAGCTGGGGGGTCAGGTTTGGCATCCGGATCCCGGTCGCCCCTCCAGCTCTGGGTTTGGCCGCTTCAGGGCCCGACCCTCTACTGAGGGCATGCACTGCGGGAGTCAGGGGTACAATTCTGAATGCCAGGGCTCCATCTACCCGGGTTCAGTATGAAAACAGGTGGAAGCTGTTCTCTGACTGGTGCAGGGATAAGACAGAAGACCCAGTGTGTTGCTCTGTGGCTACTGTTCTTGAGTTTCTGCAGTCTCTGCTGGATCGTGGTCGTTCTCATTCCACTTTGAGAGTCTATACAGCTGCTATTTCTTCCAGACATGAAATGGTCGAGGGTTCTACAGTAGGGTGCCACAGATTGGTGTCCCTCTTCCTTAAGGGGACACTGAGGCTGCGTCCCCCAAGGACCCTGAGGGCTCCAGCATGGGACTTGCCCCTGGTGCTGGACGCCATGCTGTCACCTCCCTTTGAGCCTCTGACCCAAGTAGAGCTGAAATGGCTTTCTATGAAGGCTGCTTTTCTGCTCGCCATTACCTCCACGAAGAGGGTCGGGGAGTTGCATGCCCTGTCCGTGGCTGATACCTGCCTGCGATGGAACCCTGATGGCTCGGGTGTGGTCCTGTGGCCGAATGTGATAAGATAAGATAAGATAAGATAGTCCTTTATTCGTCCCGCAGTGGGGAAATTTACAGTGTTACAGCAGCAAGACAATAAAGAAGGATAATAAATAATAAACATGCATTACCAAAAAGAGATAGAATATATAAAGTACAAATATAAAGATATTAACACCTAAAAATAGGTTTAAAAATAGAATGTAGAATGTACATTATAACCGGTCTGCAGAATATACACAGTATGCACATGGTATTTATAGTGTAAGGAAACAAGGTTGAGCTATTAAATAAGGATATTAAATAAGGATATGGATATTGCACTGATGAGAAAACTACAGTATAAAAAAATTGACATTATGAAAAAAATATATACAGTATATTACAGCAATGAAAAATTAATATTTGCACATATTGCACATTGAGAGTGGAGTGTGTGTGTGTGTGGTCTACTTAGAGCAGTACTTGTTGTACAGTCTAACAGCTGCAGGGAGGAACGACCTGCGATAACGCTCCTTCAGACATTTTGGATGTTTGAGTCTGTGACTGAAGGAGCTGCCCAGTGCTGCGATGGTGTTCTGCAGGGGGTGGGAGAGATTGTCCATCAGAGATGATAGCTTTTTAGCCATTCTCCTCTCCGAGTGGCATCTCGGCTGTGATGCCACTGCCCCAGCAGACCACTGCGTAAAAAATGGCTGATGCCACAACCGAGTCATAGAAGGTCTTCAGGAGTTCTCCCTGCACTCCAAAAGACCTTAGTCTCATCACCAGGTAGAGTCTGCTCTGACCCTTCCTGTAGAGCGCAGCAGCATGTTCAGACCAGTCCAGTTTATTGTTAAGGTGAACACCCAGGTATTTGTAAGATGTCACCATCTCTATGTCAATTTCCTGGATGCTCACCGGTGATGGAGAGTGTCGACTTCTGCGGAAATCCACCACCAGCTTCCCCGCATTGAGCTGGAGGCGGTTCCGCAGGGACCAGTCCACAAAATCCTGAACAAGTTCTCTGTACTCTCTGTCGTCATCTCCTGTGATGAGGCCGACAATGGCAGAGTCGTCAGAGAACTTCTGCAGGTGACAGGAGGAGGAGCTGTAGGAGAAGTCTGCAGTGTACAGGGTGAAGAGGAATGGAGCCAGAACTGTTCCCTGAGGGGCCCCTGTACTGCAGACAGCCATGTCGGACACACAATCCCGAGTCCTCACATACTGGGGTCGATCAGTCAAATAATCCACAATCCAGGATGTGAGGTGAGGATCAACTCCTGCATGCTCCAGCTTGTCCTTCAGAAATGCTGGCTGGATGGTGTTGAAAGCACTGGAGAAATCAAAAAACATGATCCTCACAGTGCTCCCTGACTTCTCCAGGTGAGAAAGACCTCTGTCCTGCAGGTAGATGACAGCGTCATCCACCCCAATGCTGGGCTGGTAGGCGAATTGCAGTGGGTCCATCGCTGGTCTCACCACAGGGCGCAGATGAGACAGCACCAGACGCTCCAGGATCTTCATCAGGTGGGATGTTAGTGCCACCGGCCTGTAACTGTTAAAGTCTTTGGGGTGCGGTGTTTTTGGCACTGGTACCACACAGGACGTCTTCCATAATTGTGGTACTCTCCCCAGTTTCAGGCTCATGTTGAAGATGGTCCCCATAATTCCACACAGCTGAACTGCACAGGATTTGAGGAGCCTGGAGCTGATGCCATCAGGACCTGCAGCCTTCTTCGTCTTGATCTTTTTGAGCTCTTTTCTCACCTGGTTAGGTGTGAAGGACAGATTGAAGCAGGGGGGTTGTGTGTTGTTGAACGAGCTGGAAGATGAAGGGAGGGGGTTGGAGTTTGGGCAGTGTACTGGTGATCCAGATGAAAGAGGTTGCAGCAGGGCTGTCAGAGGAGGGGTGGGGGCCTGATCAAACCTATTGAAGAATAAGTTCAAGTCGTTAGCCCACCTCTGGTCCCCTACAGTCTGGGAGTCCAGCTTCTTGTGGCCGGAGATGGTTTTCAGGCCTCTCCAGACTCCGCTGACATCTCTCTGCTGCAGCTGCTCCTCCATCTTCTTCCTGTAGCTGTCCTTCCCCTCCCTGATCTTTCTCCTCAGCTCCCTCTGAACAGTTTTCAGCTCCTCCTTGTTTCCTGACCTAAAAGCTCTTTTTTTCTCCTTAAGGAGAGCCTTTATGTCAGGGTTAATCCAGGGTTTGTTGTTAGAGAAACACCGTACTGTCCTGGTGGGTACAGCGCTCTCAACACAGAAGTTTATGTAGTCCGTAATGGTGTTTGTGAGACTGTCGATGTCCTCCCCATGTCCCTCACAAAGTTCGTCCCACACAGTAGACTCAAAACAGTCCATCAGAGCCTCATCGGTCTCCTCAGACCATACTTTCACTGTGCGGGTCACAGCTGGCTGCCTGTGTACCAGAGGTTTGTACACAGGAAGAAGATGAACCAGGTTGTGATCAGATCTTCTGAGGGGGGGAGAGGGGATGAGTTATATGCCTCCTTGGTGTTGGCATAGAAAAGGTCCAGTATTTTATTGTCTCTGGTGTGGCAGGTGACATACTGAGTGAGTGTGGGCAGAGAGGTGGAAGGAGAGGCATGATTAAAATCCCCAGAGATCAGGAGGAGAGCCTGTGGATGCTGTGTCTGCAGCCTGCTCACCACTGAGTGCAGGACGTCACAGGCTGCATTAGCGTTAGCAGAGGGGGAAACGTACGCAGCTATCGCGATAACATGCGAGAATTCCCGCGGCAGATAGTTTGGTCTCATGCTAACGGCTAACAGTTCCAAGCCTTACAGCAGTGTTGCTATTTAATAGTGATGTGCCCAGAGTTACACCATCTATCGTTCACAAACACTGCCAGTCCTCCTCCTTTCCTCTTTCCACTCTCTTTTGTCCTGTCCACGCGAATCAGCTGGAATCTGTCCAGCGCGGTGTCCGTGTCCGGGGCAGCAGCGGTGAGCCACGTCTCCATGAACAGCATGATGCTGCAGTGCCGGTAATCCCTCTCTTGCCGGGTCAGCGCCGCTAACTCGTCCATTTTATTTGGGAGAGATCTTACATTTCCCATAATAATGGACGGGAGAACAGGTCTGTAACGTCTCCTTCCCGCACGGCATTGGACTCCAGCGCGACACCCCCGTTTTCTCCTCCTGAGCACACGGGGAATATCGGGTCGCTCCTCCGGCAGCACAGCTATGCAGCACAGCTGTGCAGCGCTAACAGCTGATCCCTACTGTAAACAATGGAGCCGTGACTCCACGCGGGATCCCCCGACACGTACGGCTTTCACGTACGCATCTCAACCAGCCTATTCAGCTCGCACGCTTTGGCTCCCTGTCTGAGGAGGGTAGGTCGGAGCTGCTATGCCCGGTCCGGGCACTAGAAGCTTATGTTGCTGCTACTGCGGGTATACGGCTGTAGGAGCAGCTGTTTGTGTGTCATAGTGGCCCTAACAGAGGTTGTGCACTTTCCAAACAGCGGCTGTCCCACTGGGTTGTCGATGCCATCATGCAAGCCTATAAGGCCAGTGGCTGCCCCCCGCCATCTGGGGTGAGGTGCCACTCCACCAGAAGTGTCTCTACATCATGGGCGGTGCTGAGAGGGGTGCCCTTGGAGTCAATCTGTGCTGCGGCATCATGGACGTCGCCTGGCACATTTGCACGGTTTTATCGTGTCAATGCTGCGGCTCCCCATCCGATTGATGTGATCCTACGTCCGAGCTCTACTGTCTCTGATGAGTGAGGTGGGTGTTGGATTCTTTGTGACCTTGTTGGTATGAGTCATCCAGTGCTTTAGGCACCGCCTCTGGCGGTCAGTAAGGATGAAATAGAACGAAAGTTACGAATGTAACTACGGTTCTATGAATCCTGGATGACCGCCAGAGCGTCCAGTCACTCAGAATCCTAGTGTTTTCGCGAGAAGATTCTGGGAACTGATCCTCTAAAGACACCGGAAGTTATAGCCTTCCCGGTGTCACGGGGAGGGTCACAAGTGACTATGTTGGTATTAGGTACTCGAAATGCGTATGCGCAAGGTGGAGATATCCAGTGCTTTAGGCACCGCCTCTGGCGGTCATCCAGGATAGATAGAACCGTAGTTACATTCGTAACTTTCGTTTCGTCAATCTATTCAGCTTTGTAACCTGATTTCTCAGTTGGCAATACTGCAATCTGTCCTCCACTAATCCAGACTTTAATAATGTAGATTTGGCCTCATCTCTTTCCTTCATGAGGCTCTTTAGAGTCTCATTCAGCCATGGAGCTGGTCTCGCTTTTACAATACACTTTCTCATAGGGGCATGCTTATCAACAATCTTCATAAAGCTTTCCATGAAGATATTCAAGAGGCCTCGGGCTCCTCAGCAGCACACACCAGTCCAGTCAATATCACCAACATCTGCCAAAAAACTTTCTGGAATAAACTTCTTGAACATCCTTTTATGTACTATATTGACCTTACATTTAGGAATTTTAGTTTTCCTAGTAATTGCTATAATATTATGGTCGCTAAAACCTACAGATTGAGAAACTGGTTTAGTGCAGCATTCAGGAACATTTGTGTAAATATGATATATGCAAGTGGCAGAAGTATTGCCAGCCTAGACCAAGACTCTAGTTGGTTTAGAGATCATCTGAGACAGATTACAAGCGTTGATTAATGATACTATCTTTTGTTTCATTGGACATTGATTTGCAAACCAGTCTACATTCATATCCCCAAGTACAAATATATTACCATTTACATCTGTAACTCTGTCAATTAACATACATAAATCATTCAGGTATTGCACATCAGTCCCAGGAGGTCTATAGCAACAACCAATCAACACTGGTTTAAGGTGAGGAAGATGCACTTTGACCCATAGAGATTCTACACCATCTGAGATAAACTCAGAGCACAGTGTTGCTGGAAAGTTATTTCTGATATATAATGCTATGCCACCTCCATGTTTATTCCTGTCCCTTCTAAAAATATTATAGCCATCAATGGAGATCTCTGTGTCAAGAACAGTAGCATCCAAATGGGTCTCCAATACAGCAAAAACATGAATGGTGTTTTTTGTGATCAGATAGTTAAGTTCATGTATCTTATTTTTGATGCTGCAGACATTCAAATGGGCTATAACAATACCCTTTGAAGCAGGAAGGAGATGTTCATCACCAATTGGTCTATTATCCATAAAAAAAAAAATAAAATAAAAAAATAAAAATGTAGTTCAGTTCAGTCTATGTGAGCTCATGTTAAGGAGACCAGAGAACTGGTCCCTAGCTCCAGCTCCAAGCTCCAGCCCCAGCTCCAGCCCCAGCCTCAGCCTCAGCCCCAGCTCCAGCTCCAGCTCCAGCTCCTGGACGTTGGTGCCTTTCTGGTCCTTATGCTTTTGTGTAGGGGGATGGACAATAAGCTTGTCATGTCGGATATAGGCTATGTCGCCTTGTTCTCTGGCAGCTTTCATGGCCGGAATGAGTTCCTTACGCTTTTGCCTGACAGCTTCAGTGTAGTCCTCATTCACATAGATGTTGGTGCCTTTCAGATTCCTAGCTTTTCCCAGTACAGTCATTTTATCTATGTATCTGAGGAATTTTATTATGATAGGCCTAGGTCTCACGCTAATGCACATATAAACATAGAAAAACAGAAAACAGATCCAAACAATGAAATAATTACAAAATTACACACTGAGTGGCCAGAAGTAAGTTTAAATAGATATTATGTTCATTTTTGAGGTTTATATCATGTGGCAGGAGAAAAAAAGTGAAAATCCAAAAATAAGCTTAACTCACTCTAATGTACACATAAACATAGAAAAACAGAAAACAGTTCCAAACAATGAAATAATTACAAATTTTACACTGAGTGTCCAGAAGTAACATTGTATACATGTTATGTTTATTTTTAAGGTTTATATCATGTGACAGGAGAAAAAAAGTGAAAATCTGAAAATGAGCTTAACCCACTCTAATGCACATATAAACATATAAAAAACAGAAAACAGATCCAGACAATGAAATAATTACAACATTTTACACTGAGTGGCCAGAAGTAAGTTTAAATAGATATTAAGTTAATTTTTGAGGTTTATATCATGTGGCAGAAGAAAAAAAGTGAAAATCCAAAAATAAGCTTAACTCACTCTAATGCACATATGTGACCCGCCACGGACCAAGTGGCCATCAACAAGTCGGCAAAGCGCAAAACGAGAAAAAACAGGAAAAAAAAATTTTTTTTTCAAAATTAGGGATTACCGTTTTTTTCAAAATTACACAAGTTGAAGTTTTGAAGAAGCCGCTACATGCTTCAAATCACAGTATTGTGGGTCTTAAAACCATACACTTTGTGTTTGAATTAGGGTTGTTTTGTCAGCGATCATTGATTCCTTGTGAGGGCGCGGTGATACTGCAGCAAATTAACATACTGAGTTTCGTTCTTTGTTCATTCAATAGCTTTTGTTGTTTTCGGCCAATCAGCTGCATGTTAAGGAGGCGGCACATGGCTACTTATGCAGCAGCCACAGAGACTCTCCTCACTCTTACTCCTGCCTCGAGAAGCTGTGTGTGTTTTTATTATTGAATCAAGATGGACCAGGAGAAATGCATTGCAGAGGAGCTCAATCGTGGCTGTTACAGCGCTAATGTTTGGCAGTATTTCTTCACAAGGATAGATGCTTCTGGTCACGCTGACGCCGCCGATCTAACTTCTGATTCTGAATCCGAGCCGGAAGATGATATTGAAGAAATCGACGGGAGGGACTGTATTACACTGGAGAACATCCCTGATCTACAGTTAACTTTAGCCGAAGATGAAGATGACGAAGAATCAATTGGTCTTGCGGAGGAGGAGCTGGAGTGTAAGATAACTGAAGCAATATCTACGGTGACATTTGAAGATGATAAAGAGAAAGAAATTGAAAAAATCCTTAATTTTGACTGCAAATGCCACGGAAGAAGAAAGGAGAATTCTCTGGGCGGGACACAGTCCTGTAGCCGTAAACTTTCTCCTGAACTTATATACAACATACGAATGGATTCTCTGGCGGCCGAAAGAGAGTGGCAGGACATGCGAATAATTGGACATTTGGAGGTGAACAGACGCACAGTGCTTACTTCTGAGACGACGACATCCACCAAGAAGCCTGCGACGAAAAGGAAGCACCCCCGGACCTCTTATCTGATCGGAGGCACTGAAGTCTGCCGGAATACCTTTCAGTTTCTTATGGGGTGAGTTTTCATTAACGTTGTTAATCTATGTTATGTTAGTGTTCATTCGAAGTCACATACAGACGCACATAGGGACGCTGTCTTTTAATAATCCACTGTGCGTTTCATAACGCCGTTTGGCTACATTGTTACTAGCTTTGCTAGCTTGCTTAGCTCGCTAGCGCGGTACTGTATGATGCGCACATCGAAACTTCGTATTATAAGCTACAACCATCTGATCAATATGTACGGGAGCATATGACCTCTGCTGTGCAATAATAACGTGTGGATAACACACTTCTGGTGCGTTTCAGAACGTTATGTTGCCATAACGGTTATTAGCTATACTAGCGATTGGCTAGCTCACTATTTGCGTGTTAAAAATAATAGGCACTTCAAATGTGTTCGGTCAGATGATCATATTATAGGCTACGATCATCTGATCGATATGTACGGGAGCATATGACCTTTGCTGTGCAATAATAACGTGTGGATAACACACTTCTGGTGCGTTTCAGAACGTTATGTTGCCATAACGGTTACTAGCGATTGGCTAGCTCACTATTCGCGTGTTAAAAATAATACGCACTTTGAAACGTGTGTTCGGCCAGATGAGCGTATTACAAGCCGTAACGGGAGCATGTCACGGCCCTCTTTGAGATTTTGTACACCCGCAGGTTCAGTTTGATAATTCATTAATTCATCTCAAAGCAGGCTTTGAGACGAAACTCCCGTGTTCGAAACCTAACATTGCATTGAATGATGTGTGAATGAACCCCTTTGCATTCATGAATCACACATGTGATTAATAGACATGTGATTAACACAATGTGTGATGAACGTGTTAATTACATGTGCAATTCATGCACATAAAGGTGTGGCATTCACACATAATTCAAGCAATACTACTGATCAATCTATACTGATTCAGTGATAAAGTGCCTGTTTAACATGAACCATGATCTGAAACAAGTATTTTTATTTTTTTTCAGAATTGGCAAAAACACTCTGACTGACATAATCAAACACTTTGATGAGAATGGGGCAACACCACGGTTGAGAAAGAAGAGCTCACAACCACGGCCTCGCAGGTTCATCAGCCGTGAACAGATTGACAGAGCCGAGGAAATTATAAAAAACTATCGGAGGACAATGCCATCATGCTGCCTGGACGACATCCTGGGCATAAGGATTGGCATGTGAAGTTGCTGCCAACCCATGTGTCCAAGGCCTCAGTGTGGCGCCTATACATGAGGTCGGCTAAGGCTCTTGGTATGTGTAAAAATTGATTTCTATACAATAGCCAAATGCTTATATTGACCAGTAACACTATGAGCCATTAGAATGAACATAAACATAATATTTGTCTTTTCAGGTGAACGTGCAGTTTGTAAATCAAGCTTCAAAGCACTGTGGAGCCAGCTCCTCCCGCACATCAGGAGCTGCAGGCCGCGGACAGATCTCTGCTGGCAGTGCCAACAGAATAATGAGCAGCTGATACGAAGTGCAAACCTCACAGATGAGAGAAAGTCACAAGCCATCAATAAGCAACAGGATCATCTAACCCTGGTACAAAAAGAGAGGGCTGTGTACAATGATATGACTGCTGCCTGTAGAAAGACTTGTGTTGACTCTCAGTTGTCTTTTGGACGCTCCCCATCAGCAAGCAAGAAGATCAGGATGCACTATAGTTTTGATTTTGCACAGCAGGTACTGTTTTTATAGTGTTTCATTTATTAGACTGACATGAATAAACAGCTTTCATTCGATCTATTCTTTTCCCCTTGTCTTCTTCAGATGCACTTTCCCTCAAACCCTCTTCAGCCTGGGCCAATGTACTTCCTGACTCCACGGAAATGTGGCCTTTTTGGTGTCTCCTGTGAAGGGCTGCAAAAACAGGTACATTTTCTGATTGATGAAGGCATGTCGTCAAGTAAAGGGAGCAATGAAGTCATAAACTACATGCATAATTTCTTCAGCAACTTTGGAGTTGGAGAAACAGATGTGGATCTTCATTGTGACAACTGCAGCGGGCAAAACAAAAACAACTTCATGCTCTGGTACGGTGCCTGGCGGGTTGGACACAAGCTTCACTCCACGCTATGCATCCACTTCCTGATTGTTGGCCACACCAAATTTGCCCCCGACTGTGGCTTTGGACTAATCAAGCAAGCATTCATGAGGACCAGAGTCAATACTTTGGCAGACATCACTCAGGTTAGTTCATTTTATTAGACTGCAATATGTAATGTGTAAAATTTGTTTTTTTTGGAAAAGTAATATAATTATGTTCATTGTGGGTCTTGCTGTCAACAGGTAGTGGAACACAGCTCTCCTGAAAGTCGCCTCAATATTCCGCAGCTTGTTGGAACGGCAGATGGCAGAGTGATAGTAAAGACCATCGACTGGCAGACACATCTGAGTCCCTACTTTCAAAAGCTCCCACAGATCAAGAGTTATCAGCACTTTAGGTATTTATATTCAAAATTCTGCATTTTATGAATAAAAAATCACGAATGGACATGATAGTGTTCCATGTGAACAGTGAGCCATGTTTTAAATATCCTGTTGTGTGCTTCTATTCTGTCACAGCTTTGATGCCAACAGACCAGGTGTGGAGCTTGCTCAAACTCACAGTGATGCAGAGCCTATCGAGTTTCAGCTACTGCGCAACCCAGGAGTTCTGCCCCCTGTTGACAGTCTTCCCGTCCTGTCCCCACCTGGACTGACCATGGACAGGCAGACGTATCTTTTTGAAAAAATCAGGCCTTTCTGTTCTGATGAGGCAAAAGACTTCACATGCCCAGCACCAAAGGTTACAGCACAGAAGAGGAAGCAGAAGAGGGTGCGTTTGTGATGTCACCATTTAGCCGCATATCAACTGTGATGGACAGAGTGGGTACAGCCACATTGTGGGGGAGGAACTGGTATTGAAGATGATAATATAGTCCATGGTCTGGAAAATATTCCTTCACACACTTAGATATATTTTATTTCTTTATTTTAGTTCTATGCACCATATATCTGTGTTGCGTGTGGCCATGACTCACTCACTCACTCACTCACTCGCCCAGACAGTCCTTTAATTGTTGCATGTTCTTTCTCTCCTCATCAGGCTGGCTCACTCAGGCTGACACACCTGCAGCAGATCCACAATCATTGCCACCCAGTTACCAGCCTGCTATATAAGCCAGCAGCTCAGTTTCTCACGAGGCTCAGACCCAGCAACATCTTAGTCCCACCGTATGATTTGTTAAATACTTTTCTGTTTAGTAATATTTAATTTAGTTGTTATTTTCCTTTGGCTAGGAGATGGCCGGTAGTCTTACTTTTCGCTTAGCTTTAGTTCATACTTTGGTTTTGTCAGGGAGGGAGAGGGAACCAGCTTCGACGTCCCTATAGGGGGTGGCCTGGTCCCCCCTCCATTTTGCTGAGTTTGGCTGGCATCTCCAGGTCCTTTTGGTTTGACGATTCTTTATTTGGTAAAGTATTTATAGTTTTCGTAAAATATGTTTATTTCCCTGTGGGAAAAGTTTGTGAATAAACATGTTAAAATGTTCCATTTTCTGGTGTCCTTCTTTTATGTTGAGGTCTCCAATTTGAGCCACTGATTTATTTATTTAATTGTTTGGAGACCGTAACAATCTGGAACAAACTCCCAGAAAACTGTAGGTCTGCTGAAACTCTCACCTCTTTTAAATCAAGAGTGAAGACTTTTCTGTTTGCCGCTGCATTTCAGTAATTTCCAATACTGCACTGTAACCTCTATTCCTTATATATACTCTTGATTTTATTTTTTATCTTTTTATTTTATTTGTATCTATTTTATTTTTTAATCTTAATCTTTAAATTTTACCTGCTTGTTTTTATTTTGATGTTATATCTGATTTTATAAATGTCTCTTTTCTATGCTTTTTAATGCTTTATGTAAAGCACTTTGAATTACCTTGTTGTTGAAATGTGCTATACAAATAAACTTGCCTTGACATGAACTATATTCATTCCTTTTTTTTTCCAAACTGCTACACTGTTACTGTCCTGTGGGCTAACAGACATCAGATGTCACTGACAGCTAGACTGGGTGGGGGGTTGTGACCATGTTAATGTGCGCAGCTATTGGCCTGGCTCCTCAAGAGGGTCGAAATCTTTCAGGCTGAATTTCTCCCTAAAGCAGTTTGAGGAGTGTCTACATTCAAATGACCAAATCTTCCTCAAAAATGATCAGATGGACATGGGTTTGACATTGGTGGAAAGCTTAGATATCACACTTTCAGAATCTGTAAATAACTCCAAATGTCCCGAAGTAGACATGTGAACCCTTTTGCCATGGCTGGACACATATGTCCCCAATTTTTTGTATTGGCGTGAACCATGCATTATCCCATATTGGTGAAAATTGAGAAATTTTAAGATTTTAAAATCTGATGAATATAAGTATACATTTAGTGGCAACTTAGAAACTGATGCTTGTTCAATGTAAACCCATGCTGGGGGAGAGTGTGTGACAAAATAAAACGTAGCACTGCGCAGCTGAGCAGCCCAGTAATACCACTGTAGATTGGGCATTTGTAATCCACCCCTATCATATGGCAAATACAATAATCTTAGTCTTAAACTAGGTTTTCTATTGTTCCAGATAAATATAGAAAATGCACTATTAATGTCTTTAAAAAAAGTTTTGGGCAGTGGTAGTGGAAGTGACTGAAACAGGTATAGGAATTTCGGTAAGACAGTCATTTTAATTATGTTGATCCGGCCAATCATTGATATTGGCATTGTTGACCATTTTTCAAGTGAGTCTTTTACCTCGCTCACCAGTGGGTCATAGTTCGCTTCAACAACCGTATTCATTTGGGGGGTAACCTTAATCCCAAGATAGGTAAACCCATCCCTTGCATTGAAAAAAGGTGTATTTATAATCGGATTGTTTCTTTCTTCTTCATTCAAGAAAAGTATAGAAGATATTTCATTGTTAATACTGTATCCAGAAAATTGTCCAAATGTATTAATTAAATGTAATAATGCCTGGACACTGTTTGATAAGTTTGACAAAAAAAGAATCACGTGCTCTGCATACAACGATATCCTGTGGTCATAATCGCCAATTGTTATACCTGACAGATTGGCATCAGTTCTAACTGACATGGCTAAAGGCTCATTGGCCAAATTGGACATTAATGGGCAGAGGGGACAGCCCTGACGGGTTGACCTCTCTAAAATTAACGGGCTTGGGTTATTCGTTCTTACACATGCTATAAGATTGGTGTACAATAACTTTGTCCATTTCAGGAATTTCCCCCCCCAAGTCCATATCTTGGTAACAAATAAGGCCACTCGATTCTATCGAACGCTTGTCTAACATCTAGAGAAAGAAGTGCTGTATCCTTGGTATTCTTAGAGTGAATTATATTGAGAACCCTTCTAATGTTATGAAATCCCTGACGATTCTGTACGAATCCATTCTGATCACAATGTACCAACGAAGGGATATATGGATCTAACCTTTTAGCAAGAACTTTACACAATTTTTTTGTGTCTACTCCCATAAGACTAATAGGCCTGTATGAAGAGCAGTTAGTTGGTATTTTCCCAGGTTTCAAAATGAGGATTATTGTAGCGAGTCGTAAAGTTGGTGGTAATATGCCATTATTAAATGACTCATTAAACATATTTAAAAGTGGGGTCAATAGCTGCTTCTGGAATGTTTTATAGAACTCTATCAGTAGGCCATCAGGTCCTATCTTGAGGATCATTTGATATCTCCTTGCTGTCAACAGGTAGTGGAACACAGCTCTCCTGAAAGTCGCCTCAATATTCCGCAGCTTGTTGGAACGGCAGATGGCAGAGTGATAGTAAAGACCATCGACTGGTAGATAGAGGATTATTGTAGCGAGTCGTAAAGTTGGTGGTAATATGCCATTATTAAATGACTCATTAAACATATTTAAAAGTGGGGTCAATAGCTGCTTCTGGAATGTTTTATAGAACTCTATCGGTAGGCCATCAGGTCCTGGAGTTTTGCCTGAGTTGACACATTTAATGGCCTGCAATAGCTCTTCCGTCGTGATGTTTTTATCCAGGTCCTCCTTCCCCTCCTCTGTAAGTGTTTTAAACTGGAGCTGATTAAGAAAGGTATCTCTAGAAGTAGTAGTAAGTTCTGTTCTTAAAATCAGTAACCGTTTTTGTTTATCAATATCATCCTTATCATTAATATCGATTTCCAAAGATTTTATTTGTTTTTCTAAATTATTAATTTCCACTTGACAATGCAATCATACCAGCAGTTCTTAACTCTAGATATCAGTTCTTGTGTTACTAAAAAAGAATCAATACGAGATCTGGACTTATATATGTGACCCGCCACAGACCAAGCGGGAAAAAGTCGGCAACGCGCAAAACGAAAAAAAACAGGAAAAAGTTTTTTTTTTTCAAAATTAGGGATTTCCGTTTTTTTCAAAATTACACAAGTTGAAGTTTTGGAGAAGCCACTACATGCTTCAAATCACAGTATTGTGGGTCTTAAAACCATACACTTTGTGTTTGAATTAAGGTTGTTTTATCGCTGTGAATCACTCCTAGTTTGGGTGTGGCGATCTCACATTCCAGAGCTTGTGTTGCTTTTTCAGCCAATCAGCTGACGATCACAGAGAATACACATGGCTACTTAATATGCACGTACAGAGAGAGAGAGAGAGAGAGAGAGAGAGAGAGGGGGGAGAAAGAGAGAGTGTGTGGAACTTTCCAGCATTTATGTGTGTGTGTGTGTGTGTGCAGTGCGGAATTGAAGCGCGTCATCAAAGCAGTCGTCATCAAAGCTTTGTTGAACACAGGAAGGCAAGTAGAACAGGACAATAATTGTCTGTGGCTGAACGTCTTCACAAGGACAGAGAAAGCACAGAGACTGCTGGTGTGTGGACTGTTAGCATTTTAAGCTAGCGATCCTTATGCTAACGTGTTAGCAGACTTCATCGTCCCAAAAACAACAAACAGATGGATTATTCAGCGGCTGAAAGAGAGCAGGACAGACACAGTAGTTGTCTGAGATGATGACGTGACGCCAGCATCGCTCTATCTCTCACAGACGCACTTAGGGACGCTGTCTTTTAATAATCCACTGTGTGTTTCATAACGCTGTTTGGCTACATTGTTATTAGCTGTGCTTGTTAAGCTCGCTAGCTCGGTACTGTATTATTACAATGAGAATGATGCGCACATCGAAACTTGTGTTCAGTCAGATGATCGTATTATAAGCTACGATCATCTGATCGATATGTACGGGAGCATATGACCTTTGTTGTGCAAGAATAACGTGTGGATAACACACTTCTGGTGCGTTTCAGAACATTATGTTGCCATAACGGTTATTAGCTATACTAGAGATTGGCTAGCTCACTATTGGCATGTTAAAAAATAATACGCACTTCGAAACTTGTGTTCGGTCAGATGAGCGTATTATGAGACGAAACTCCCTTGTTCTAAACCTAACATTGCATTGAATGATGTGTGAATGCCACACCTTTGCATGCATGAATCACACATGTGATTAACAGACATGTGATTAAGACAATGTGTGATGAACGTGTTAATTACACGTGCGATTCATGCACATAAAGGTGTGGCATTCACACATAATTCAAGCAATACTACTGATCAATCTATACTGATTCAGTGATAAAGTGCCTGTTAACATGAACCATGATCTGAAAGAAGTATTTTTTTTTCTTTCAGAATTGGCAAGGGCACTCTGACTGATATAATCGAACACTTTGATGACCGTCCTGGCCCCACCTGGACTGACCATGGACAGGCAGACGTATCTTTTTGAAAAAATCAGGCCTTTCTGTTCTGATGAGGCAAAAGACTTCACATGCCCAGCACCAAAGGTTACAGCACAGAAGAGTAAGCAGAAGAGGGTGCGCTTGTGATGTCACCATTTAGCCCGCATATCAACTGTGATGGACAGAGTGGGTACAGCCACATTGTGGGGGAGTAACTGGTATTGAAGATGATAATATAGTCCATGGTCTGGAAAATATTGAACTTTCCTTCACACACTTAGATATATTTTATTTGATATTTGAAGTATGTATCTATCTTTCACCTTTCTTGTTTCTCATTTTTATTCAAGTGCTTTTTGTAACGGAAGAATTTCCCTCTGGGGATCAATAAAGTAAATTCTGATTCTTATCAGTCCACTGAAGTACTTAAGGCAAATAACACTACATTGACATGAACTACATTCATTCCTTTGTTTTCAAACTGCTACACTGTTTCTGTCCTGTGGGCTAACAGACATCAGATGTCACTGACAGCTAGACTGGGTGGGGGGTTGTGACCATGTTAATGTGATGCAAATGAGCAGCTATTGGCCTGGCTCCTCAAGTAGGTCAAGATCTTTCAGGCTGAATTTCTCCCTAAAGCAGTTTGAGGAGTGCCTACATTCAAATTGCCACATCTTTACATGTGTTTGACATTGTTGGAAAGCTTAGAAATCACACTTTCTGAATCTGTAAATAATCTCCAAATGTCCCGAAGTAGACTTGTGAATGCTTTTGCCATGGCTGGACACATATTCCTGAGTAGCATGAGTATTTCACTTTATCTGAGTTAAGTTTTCTCCAGATTCGTTTAAGTCTGTGATGTATTGTAAAATTGTTTTTTCTAGATAGTTTTTTATGAGGATCGCATTTTGTAGAGCGGTCTACCAATGGGTTCAAAGTGCAATTGATAATCGATAATATTTAGGCCATACAATGAGGACAAAGTTAAGAAGAAATCTTCAAAACATTTTGGGTTGTCTTCATTGGGTCCATATAAGCTGACCAAATTCAATGCGAGAGACAGGATCCTACCCTGAGCGATTACAAACCTTCCTTGGGGGTCTCGAATGGTGTTAGTAAGTTGAAAAGGAAACGATTTATGAATAAGAATTAATACCACACGAGCATAATTGTTATATGTGGCATATATAACTTGGCCAGGCCACCTACGCCGCACTTGTTTAATTTCAGTGACTGTAATATGAATTTCCTGAAGAAAAATTATTTTTGATTGTAGGTTTTTAAGTCTGTTCATTACCTCTTTCAGTTTAGTTATCTTATTGAGTCCCTTGACATTCCAGCTTGTAAATTTTAAATCAGACATCTTTGAATTTTCCATGTTGCTTCAAATGCAGTAAAAAAAAAAAATGACCATGTTGAATGTGACCAAAAACAAACAAACAAAAGGAGTAGAATAAACAAAAACAGTAAAAAAAATTAATAAAAAAAAAATAACACATAAACTTTGAACCCCCCCTCCCCCTTCCATTACTTAAACTTAACAATGTAAGGGCAAGTATCAATCCTCACTGATGAGGAGTGGTTGAACTGTGACCACTTCTCTCAGGCGGCCCATATGGTGCCCTGCAACTCGACCTTAACATTCAAACGCTTGTCGTCCTATTATAATAGACATGAAGCATAATATTATTAAAGCTTCTTAAGGTAATTATCTCAGTAGCATGTGTCATATAAACAGGTGTATAAGAGATACATAAAATAAAGTGTCCACCAAATATGGTTGTAGCAGTGCTGTATATAATTAAAATAAATAAGAAAGTACAAAATGTATGTAAATCTGGTTTAACAAAACCTATATATAACTTTAATGCACCTGTATTGTTCATAAGAGTCCTTCTGTAATTACCTATACTCCAGGGTATTTGGAAGCTTTAGGAGTTTGGGAGAAAGTTCTCAGTTTCTTCTGGTGTGGAGAAAAGGATCAACTTCCCATTGTGTAATTTTGCAGGGGCATAAGGTGAATCCCCCAAAAGTTCCATCTTCAATTAACTTTTTCTTCACTGCATCGAATGAGCTCCGTGCCTTCATGGTTTCCGCTGATAAATCTTGTGCAAAGAAGATTTTGTGACAATCGTGGGTGAGGGAGTGTTGTTTGGATGTGTTAAAGACGAACTCACGGTCTTGAAATCGCAGGAAACGAATGATTACAGCTCTGCTCTGATCCGGTCTTGGCCTTGCCAGAGTGCGATGCGCTCTTTCCAAGGAGAACGACTTGTTGGCATCAAGCCCCAGCCAGGTCGGCAACATGCGCTGGATGTAATCTGTCATGGGCTGGGTGTTTTCAGCGTTTTCAGGCAGACCTACCAGTCTTAAGTTCTTTCTCTGAGCACGATTTTCTAGGTCTTCCGTCTTAAACTCCAAACAGGCGATGCGTTTAGCGGCGTCAGTCAACTCCGTGTTCACACTCTGCAGGCCGTCTTCGGTGTCTCCTATGCGCCCTTCTGCCTCTGTGAGCCGCTTAGCATTAGCGCTGATATCTTGCTGAAGATCCGTATAACTCCTTTGCACTACATCGACAGAGCCGTTCATCTCGGCTATGCGCCTCTCCACATTGTCGAGTTTTTCCCCAAAACCATCAAGAGTACTTATCTTGGTGTTAATCGCCATGACGGTCTTACGAAGAGATTGCAGCTCATATAGCACCACAGCTAAGTCATCCCGTGGGCCATCTGCATCGCTAGCATCGCCAACCACCGCAGTAGTTGTAGTTTTAGGTCTCTGCGAACCACGGGATCTAGTGCTGCTCTCACACTCTTTAAGTGTCGTCTGTTTAGACATCTTTTTAGAAGTAGTTAGAAGCGTTAATGACTAGGACTTTGTAAACTGTTAGTTAAGTTGCGAGGAGCACTCACTCTAAGCCGCCATCTTGGTCGGTTGCTCAACAGTGACCCCCCAACCTATTAACATTACTTTTATTTAAAACGTGCATAAACTTCAGTCTCGCTTTTTGAGGATGCGATAACATAACTACAACACAGAACTAAAGTAGTCCACCTGTGTTGCCCGGTGAGAATTTATAGAGCACCACTAGCTAGCGTGCTGTGCACGTGCCGCGGTGTGTTACAGCTTAGCATAGCAGCGGAGAAAACTTAATGAAAGCCCACAGCTAAGAAGAATTGCTTGCATAAGATGGGTAAGTGCACGTTCAACGATTTGTGGCTCCAATTTTCCGTCATGTCTTTTGTACTTTTTTGCCAGTACAGATTTGAAATGGGTCTTAAATTGTATTCATTATGGTCTTAAAAAAGTCTTAAAAAGTCTTTAATTTGACTTGTTGAAACCTGCAGAGACCCTGCCGCTCTCTGTGCGACCAGAACAGGTCTTACCAGGTTGGTGCAGACTGTTGTTAAATTTGGGCTGAATTCCAATTCCTTGCTTAATCCTCAATCTTAACCCTCAATCTCAAAAATGCACTCCCTCTAGTCCAAGTGCTGTCCCAATTCTCAGAAAAATTAAGTTGAGGGCCAAGTTTAAGGGCTGTATCGCCCTCAATATTGAGATTTTCCGAGACCACCCTTGGGAGCAAGGGCTACCCAGAATGCATTGCGTGTTTTCTCATAACAAAGATGGCGTCGAAAGCAGCGAAACGACTACCCTACAAATGAAGTACTTTCTTTGTGTGGTTTACTTTTCAATAAGCCGTGGTGTGTGGTAACTGTCTCATGCATATCATCTTATAACTAACTGACAACCTAACTGACAACCTAATAACTTGACTGACAAACGGATCGTAATAAATAATCCTGACATAAATGTCTTCTTCTTCTTTTTTGGAGTTGACAGACTGGATGCAGCTTTGGCGTTATTCTGCCCCCTAGTCTGCAGACGTATCTGCATTTAAGGGGTGTCCCATTTCTAAGTGACAAAATAACCCTCAACACTTGGTTTTGAGGCCAGTTAAGATTAAGGGTTAAGCTTGAGGTTAAGATTGAGGGTTAAAATAGGAATTGGAATTGGCCCTTAGATTCATCTTCCTGCTGGCGTTTGATTTGAGTTAAAGCGTGAAACAAACTGTTAAGTGAGAGACATTTTTTCCAACAGGGTCAGGGCCAAGTCTCAGGATATCCATTCGGTCTATTTGAACAAAAGAACATATTGTTGGATTTAATGACTTTAGTTTTTTTTTCCCCCCTGACTCATGATTTTGTGTTTGTACTTTTCAGTCTTACAGAACTTGTGTTTCTTGCATGTTTACTGGTGGAAATGAATGATTCAGAGGTCTGCCCATGGCCACAATAAGACTAGAGTAACAAGAATTGCAATTCTAATCTAGGTTCCCCCGACGAGCCACTTTGTCAAACAGTGTTGAAATGTGAAACTAGGGTGTGCATTTATGTTTTACTGCAGCTTTAAAGGTGACGTAAGTAGTTTATAGTGACATCGAGAGGAGAGGCTGAAATTTACAACAACGAACTGCTCCTCTGCTCACCCCCTCCCTTCCCTGAGCGCTACAGTATCCTCAGCCGGTCAAATGTCGTCCTCGTCTTCTTTCTCCGTGTCAGCAGATGAGGTTCGTGAGGCGAGGGAGAGGGCGAGCTACTGCGGCTGTAGCAGACGAAGTGGAGAGAGTGGAGGCGGGACTTCCGCAGCCCGCGACCATGTTATTTTACATGACTTTTTGAAACACTACGAAAATGAAACAAAAACTATCAGCGACTAGACAATGCAGGAGCACATAATATGTATAAAAAAGTGGATTTTGGGTCATATATACTGTATATATATACAGACTGGAGTTGGAGTTCTTTGTTGCGAGTCATCAAAGGACTTCAATGATGCCTATCAAGTAACCCCAGATACAAAGTTGCTGCAGGAACTTTGAATTTCAAGGAGGAGGATGACACTGAGGAGAGAACGTCAAACTGTGATTAAGAATTTAAAACTTTGGAGGGCCCTCTTAGTGCGTAGTCTGCCCCGAAATTGTTGTTATTATAAGACAATTTGCTGCTTCGGTTACACTCACATCCAACCATAGTAAAATACTATAACATCAGCTTCATTTAACAGGTTCCTGTCCTTTCCAAATTCAAGATTCAAGATTTTTATTTGTCACGTGGATGTACAAGTACACCCCAGTGAAATGACATTGCAAAACAAGCCCCTCTGTGCAACTGTGAAGCACTAATAAAATAAAATCAAATAAGATAAAGTAAAGTAGAGTAAAAATATAATAAAAATAAAAATAAAAATTTAAAATAAAATAAAATACAATTTAAATTTAGAATAATTTCCAGATAAATATAAAAATATTTACAATACACAAGAATAAAAAATAAAAGCAGTAAGTAAAATACGGCTCAAATGCACAATGTTATATCCAATATAGCAGCGATGTGGATTTGTGTGTGTTGTGTGTGTGTGCTGTATTCACGTGGGTGGTTGAGAGTTCAGCATCCTGATGGCCTGAGGTAAGAAGCTCGACCTCAGCCTCTCTGTTTTGGCCATGCAGGAGCGGAGACGTTTGCCAGACGGCAGCCACTGGAACATTCTGTTGAATGGGTGATGAGTGTCTTTCATAATCCTTCTGGCTCTGCTGGTGCAGCGCCTGGTGTAAATGTCCTGTAGAGTGGGCAGTGCTGCCCTGGTGGAGCGTTCAGCGCAGCGGATCACTCTGTGGAGAGCTGACCTGTCTCTGGCAGTGCAGCTGCCGTACCACGCAGTGATGCTGCTGGTGAGCACAGACTTCACTGCTGCAGTATAAAAGGTTCTCTGCAGCACTGGGGAGACCTTGAATTTCCTCAGCCGTCTGAGGTGGTACAGGCGCTGCCTTGCTCTCACAAAGACCAACACAGCAGCTGCTGCCCAACCTGGAGCCATGATCCTCCAATATGCACAGATGAGGGATGGCCAGCAGATCCTGGTTCCGGCTTATCCGATGGTTGTCCAAGGTGAGTCAAATGCCTATGCTTAAACAACAGTAAATGAACAGGAGATAAAAGTAGGGTTCACTTTAATTTTCTTCAATCTGCACCCTGTAGTCTTCTCTATCGTGGCGCCGTCCGAGCGGCAGCTTGTTACAGCAGCTCCGTACTCATTCTTTACTTTAGGTGAATTATGTGTATTTTTAGCGCTTTTTTATTGTGTATTTGTGTTCAGCAGTCGAGCCCGTACAACGTTGTTGTTTACACACGGGATCAGCTGTTATCGCTTAGCAACGCTAGGCTAACACCCGCGGAGAGACCGGACATTCCCGCTGAACTACGGAGGAGACGGAGAGGATGTAGAGCCGGAGTCAAACGCCGTGAAAAGAGACAACGGTACAAACCAAGCCTCCCATCTGTCATCATGGGAAACGTGCGGTCTCTTCAGAACAAGTTCGAGGAGCTTGCGGCGCTAACGAAGCTACAGCGGGAGTACCGTGAGTGCAGCCTTATTCATTTCACGGAGACTTGGCTGACCGATCTCATCCCGGACTCACTGGCGCAACTGGAGGGGTTTCAACTCGTGCGAGCGGACAGGAATACAAGGGAGAGTTGTAAGAAGAAGGGCGGGGGACTGGCGATGTTTGTAAACAATAAGTGGTGCCACCCTGGACACATTCACGTGAAGGAGCAGCGGTGTACTCGGGACATTGAGCTGCTAGCAGTTAGCATTCGACCGTACTATCTTCCGAGGGAGTTCTCACACGTCATTGCTCTGACGGTGTACATCCCTCCTTCTGCGAATGCTGCTGCTGCCTGCGAGCTTCTCCACAGTGTTGTGTCCCAACTACAGACAGCGCATCCCCAAGCCTTTTTCATCATCACTGGGGATTTTAATCACGTTTCCCTATCTGCCACTCTCCCTAACCTTCATCAATACGTGGACTGTCCTACCAGAGAAAATAAAACCCTTGACCTGCTGTATGCAAACACAGCGGGTGCCTACACCTCCTCCCCCCTCCCCCCGCTGGGTCGCTCAGATCACAACCTTGTCCACCTACACCCTGTCTACACCCCCATGGTGAAACAACACCCCCCCACCAAAAGGAGTGTGAAGCTGTGGTCTGAGGAGACAAGTGAAGCACTCAGGGACTGTTTTCACACCACAGACTGGAATGTGCTCTGTGAGCCACACGGACAGGACATAAACAGTGTCACTGACTGCATCACGGAGTACATAAACTTCAGTGTGGAGACCACCGTGCCTACCAAAATGGTGCGGTGCTTTTCAAACAACAAGCCCTGGGTAACTTCTGAGATGAGAGCTCTACTGCTGGAGAAGAGGAGAGCTTTTAGATCTGGAGACCGCGAGGAGCTGAGGAGATCGAGAGGGACCTGAAGAGGAAGATCAGGGAGTGCAAGGCAACCTATAGGAAGAAAATGGAGAACCACCTGGAACATAACAACGCCAGGGAGGTCTGGAGGGGACTCAAAACCATGTCAGGACAGGGCAAAGTAAGGACGAGGGACCCTGCTCCTGGTGACAGAGACTGGGCCAACAACCTGAATGTCTTTTTCAACAGGTTTGACACCAGTCTCATCCCTTCCCCCTCCAGCCTGTCTACTTCCAGCTCCCCTTTTCTTCCTGTCCCCCTCCCCTCTCTACCACCACCAACACCTCTCAGGCTCACACCCCCCACCCCTCCCACACCTCAACCACCACCTCAAGGACCCTCACCACCACCTCCCCCAGCTCTGCTGCCCTCCTCTCCTCCCTTCACGACCACAGTGGATTAGGTGAGAGCGCAGCTGAGAAAGACAAAAGCCAGGAAAGCTACGGGTCCTGATAGCATCAGCCCCAGACTCCTCAGGGACTGTGCAGACCAGCTCTGCCAGGTGGTTTGTTATATCTTCAACCTGAGTCTGAGCTTGGAGAGAGTACCCACCCTGTGGAAGACTTCTTGTGTGGTCCCTGTCCCCAAGACATCATGCCCCAAGGAACCCAACCACTTCAGACCCGTGGCCCTAACATCACATCTCATGAAAACACTGGAGAGGATAATCCTCAAACACCTCCGCCCCCTGGTGAGCCCAAACATGGACCCTCTGCAGTTCGCGTACCAGCCTGGCATCGGGGTGGATGATGCCATCATCTACCTGCTGCAGAGGTCCCTGTCTCATCTGGAGGGCACTGGAAACAGCGTGAGGATTACCTTTTTTGACTTCTCCAGTGCCTTTAACACCATACAACCATCGCTGCTCAGGGTGAAGCTGGAGAGAGCAGGTGTCAGCGACCGGCTGGCTGCCTGGACCACCAACTACCTCACAGAGAGACCCCAGTTTGTGAGGCTGCAGGACTGTGTCAGACACGTTAGTCTGCAGCAGGGGAGCCCCCCAAGGCACTGTGCTCTCACCCTTCCTCTTCACCCTATATACATCGGACTTTAGGTATTCCACAGACAGCTGCCATCTCCAAAAGTTCTCTGATGACACTGCCATTGTGGGGTGTGTGTCAGGAGATGGCGACCAGGAATACAGGAGGACTATCATGGACTTTGTCAGCTGGTGTGAGAAGAATCACCTTCTTGTCAACGCCAGCAAGACGAGGGAAATGGTGGTAACCTTCAGTAAAAAGAAGCAAATCACTGCACCGGTGAACATCCAGGGACTGGACATCGAGAGGGTGACAACATACAAGTACCTGGGTGTTCACCTAAATAATAAACTGGACTGGACTGACAACACTGACTCGCTCTACAAGAAGGGTCAGAGTCGTCTTTATCTCTTGCGTAGACTGCACTCTTTTGGGGTGAGCAGGACACTGCTGAGGACTTTCTACGACACTGTGGTTGCGTCAGTGGTCCTGTTTGCTGTGGTGTGCTGGGGAGGGGGCTGTTCTGTGCGGGACAAAAACAGACTAGATCGGATAATTAAAAAAGCCGGCTCGGTCTGTGGCTGTCCCCTGGACTCCATCGAGGTCATCCAAGAGGGGAGGGTACTGGCCAAACTATTGGCCATCATGGACAACACCTCTCACCCACTGCACAAGACTGTTGGGGCCTTAAGAAGCTCCTTCAGTCAGAGACTGATGCACCCTAAGTGCAGGACGGAGCGGCATCGCAGGTCGTTCATTCCCACTGCTGTCCGTCTGTACAACAGTGTGCAAACCAAATAACTATGTTTGTGTCACTGCTGTATTAGTCTGTTATTGTTTACAGTTTTTGTTCCTCGTTTTAGCTGGTCTGTTAAGTTATTGTTTACAGTTTTTTGTTTTTCGTTTTTAACTGGTCTGTTTAGTTATTGTTTACAGTTTTGTTGTTTTGTTTTTAACTGGTCTGTCAAGTTATTGTTTACAGTTTTTGTTTTTTTGTTTTGAACTGGTCTGTTAAATTATTGTTACAGTTTTGTTTTTTTGTTTTTACTGGTCTGTTATGTTTATTGTTTACAGTTCAGTTTCTTGTTTTTAACTGGTCTGTTAATTTATTGTTTACGGTTTTTGTTTTTTTTACTGGTCTGTTAAGTTATTGTTTACAGTTTTGTTGTTTTGTTTTTAACTGGTCTGTCAAGTTATTGTTTACAGTTTTTGTTTTTTTGTTTTGAACTGGTTTGTTTAATTATTGTTACAGTTTTGTTTTTTGTTTTTACTGGTCTGTTATGTTTATTGTTTACAGTTCAGTTCCTTGTCTTTAACTGGTCTGTTTAGTTATTGTTTACAGTTGTTGTCCTGTTTGTCTTATTTTTACCTGAACCTAATACGCACCTTATTTACATTCACTCTTATCTTATTTCTTTCTATGTACAGTTTTTATAACATTGTCTAATTGTTAATCTGTATACGGAGCTGCTGAAACCCTGTTCTCTCCCCATTGTGGGATAAATAAAGCTATCTTATCTGTAGCCACCTCCAGTGGGGTCCAACTATATCAGCTCCGGACAGCCCCTGCTGGCGCCATGGCCCATGGAGTGATTATGGCCTCTACCCCTGCCCTCCTCACCCAGGGTGCCACAAAGGAGGTGACTCGCAAACAAGAAGTCTGACTGATCAAGAACAGACATGAACATGAAGATAATCTGTGTCTTCTTGTGTACTGTAGCCGCAATTTCTCAGAGAGACAAAAAACAGCTGCACGTGATTTTGTCGTGGTTTACTTTTCGTATAAGCCAGCGGTGGTTTCACCCACATTAATCCCTGTTCAGGCTTGGTAACAATGCTTTGATGAATCTGGATATCTTCTGTGTCAGAATCTGGCATTGACATCATAAATGAATGGACCCAATTTATCTCGAGTCAAAATTCCAGGTACTTCCATTCTTAAAATGACCTCATGTTGCATGGAAAATGTCACAATCCACACGCTCACATTTCCACAAGTTCCATGTTTTGTTCCCTGCTGCTCCTGGTCTTCTCTCTCTCTTTTGCAGGAGGCGGGGTTGACCTACTTTCCAGATGACGCTGGTGATTGTCTCCACCTGCGCAGCTCCTCCCCAGCTGCGTCTGATCAACGATCAAGAAGACTCATAAGGCGGGGCTGCGCGAATCACCAGCGTCAGTTCGTTGTTTCGCATAGCTGGTAACAGTCATACTTACTTCACTCCTAGAAACTTGACTCTCTGTGAAAATACTCATGACTTGTTCCATCCAGGTCATCACGTCTCCTGCGGCCGAGAAGATACGGAGCTCCAGTGGATTCCATCTCCTCCGGAATCACTTCCTCCTCCTGCCTTCTCACCTCGTCTCCTCCTCGTCAGTGGAAACCTCCGCCATTGCACACGCCACCTTGAGTGAGTTCGTTCCTTGGAACCCAAACTGATGAACTTTTGCCACTGTGGAATCGCTGACGTTCCCCTTTCCCCGCTAGCTGTCACATTCTCCCTCATTGACTATTCTTACGTGCTCGCTAGCTTGCTGTAACTCAGGCTAAATAAACACAGTTTTTTTACACACTTACCTTGTCCTGTTTGCATTCGGGTCCTCCATTCAATCATCATCGTTTCCCCTTAAAGGGAATCGTAACAGAAAAGGCATCTTCAACTGGTCCCATGAACATAATTATTTCTGTGACGTTCAGTGGCATCAAATTGAAGTTACCAGCATTTTATAAAAAGGTCACAGTACAAATAAGTAATAATAAATGACAAATACAAATGGGGTAAATGTAGGTCTATGATCTTAAACGGATAAACATTGAATCAATTCATATTAGTATTACTTATAATAAAACTAACTCCCAACAGCTACACTGAGTATTAGAATATAGATCAAAGCAAAATTAAATAACATTCCCAAAACCCTCGGAAAACATTAAAAACAAACCATGTCTTATCCTTCCCACAGAGAGGCAGCCCGTGAATGTCGCAGAAGAAGTATATTCAGTATCTGGAAAACCGAGTGCCCACCCTGGAGTACCAAAACAAGATCATTGCCGAAGAAATTAAAGCCCTGAGTAAGAAAAAACCCAGAGTAGGACCAGAGTGGAGCCAAGTTTCAGCATGGAAGTGTCATGGCCAAGACAAGCCCAATGTTGTAGTGGTCGAGGAAACTGGATAAACACAGGAATAGTTCAATAGTAGCTGTAATAGTTTGAATTATCTAATTACATAATACCTCACATGGATAAAAACCATTAGTCAAATAAAGAATTTGTCACATAAAGGAGTTAGTCTCTTCATCGTCTCACTGGTCACTGACTTTGTCTGCAGACTCGTGATTTGATCAGCATGCCAACAAATGTGCTACGTCCACAAATGTAGAACAAAAAGCTACTGAAACGTGTCGAGTTGAATACGTTTTAATTGGCAGTACATTGACTTTATGTATATGGCGCCATGTGCTGACTGATTTGACTACATCAGTGTTAATATGGAATAAATGAATATCATTTTGATTTACTTTTCAGAGCCGCTTTCATCAAATACCATGTATACTGTATATCCTCTACCTGTCCTCTGCCTCATCGGGCTTGTTGAGATACAAAAGCAATGAATGCTGCATAATCAGAGGTGGAACTTTAACCTTTTATTTAATTTTTATGTAATTGAGGGAAATTCCGAGATCTGTGATATGCAAAACTTCTTTGACTTGATATTTTGATTTGCAACAAGTTGATCACATGACATTTGATCATAGTATTTACCCAGTGTAGCACCTAAAAACAATGTGGTAATCTGGTTACCTCTGGTTTTATTTATTCTTGCCTTTTCTGCTCCTCCCTGTGTCCTTCTGCCACCGTCTCCTTCTCTAAATTTCCTCATCACGAACATGATTCGTAACTCTGCAATGTATTTCTATCCCTAGGCTGTGCTGCTGTTTGTTTCCTACCAGAGCACAGGCCCAAGAGCTCAGCGGGTTAATGAGTACCTGCACTCATTTTGTTAATACTGTATAGGTTAGTGCTTACAACTGAGATTTTTAGATAAAACTTTTCAGCTTATGAGAGTGGAGGCGGGACTTCTGCTACAAGTAAAGCAACGATTGATTTGTTCTCTCGCGTGTGTCTATACAGGCTCCTGTAGAAACATGGTGTCGTGGCAATGCAGTAGCGGCCCGCGACCATGTTATTTTACATGACTTGTTGAAACACTACGAAAATGAAACAAAGAATATTATACAGCGACTAGACAATGCAGGAGCACATAATATGTATACAAAAGTGGATTTTGGGTCATATAAACCCATAAATACTACAGTGTCCCTTTAATGTACATCTGACTGGTTTAATTTACAGTGACATCAGATTATACTGTATGAAATTATGCGATGTTGCTTCAATCGGCTATTTCAGTAAAGCTCCATATTTCATAGTTTGTCATGGTTTTCGTAGATATGATTTCCTGAGCAATACAGTGTCCGTCACTAGAGCGTATGTGCACTTCAAAAACAACTGAATAAATGAAGGATTATTTCAAATATGAGTTCTTTGTTTACCACTTTATCCTGGACATGAGGGTTACGAGGGCCAACAGAAGTTGTACGCTCTGGACAGGTCACCAGGGTTAGGCTTTTTCCTAAGTGTTACGCAACTAGACCACTAAATGTAAAATACCTATTAATGTAGCAGTGATATTAATCCAAGCTCATGTCACTGCACCATGAGTACTTTTCCTGTGTAGTTTGCAATGCAGTTTACTTCCTATTTCACCACAGGAAGTAAACGTATAATCTTATATACACACGTTCTTGTTCAAGAAAATTGAAATGTGTGTCCAAACTTTTGACTTGTAGTGCATTCTACTCACACACACACACGCATGTATGTTTTTAGTCATAAGCTGAAAACGTGTCTTAAAATGAAATGTGCTTTAAATGTAAATATCACTAGGTTTTTTTTGTTATTTTAACAGTTTTTCTACTCGTTCACAGTCAAGAATACAGCACTGTAGGATCAACATGGGTGTTCCTGTGCTGGAGAGGTTCTTCAGGCAGGAGGACACAGCCCTGGAAGTGCTTCTGGACCTTCTCAACTAAGAATGGAGACATGGATGGGAGGCCACAATGGAGACCCTGGTGTTCCTCTTCTGGCATCATATAGGGTGGTCTCCAGGGTGTAACAATCACTCTGTGGGTGTAACAATCACTCCGTTTCTCCTTTAATCAGATTGTCACTATTTGTTCAGAAAACTGCACCAATATACTTCAGTTGTATTTGTAACCCTCACCTTAATCCTCAATAAACACCATCAATCACATAACCACAATGATCAAAGTATAAACAAGATAATTCTACAGTAACCTTTGTATTAGTTTGCTAATGATATCAGCAGCTTCAAAAGACCAAACACTGCTTTCAAACATTTCCCTCCAGCACCAAAAATAAAAACACCATAAGTCCAAAGTCCAAAAACGTACTAACCCTAACCCTAACCCTAGTACATTCAGATCAAACACTTGAAATGTCATGTGGCTGTGTCACAAGGGTATTTGACGTGCCTCGCTCCACCGCATCATCCACAGGGTCACAGAGAAACTGGTGGCCTTTTACTTTTACTAAAGCAGCTGGAGCTATTGACGGCTGCCGTTCAGCCACTCCCCTTCATCGCTCCCTTCAAGTACAAGGTGTGGGAGCCCAGCGCTTCAATGTCCACCAATCAAAGGGATGATGGAGACAAGGTTCAGGGCCATCTTCCTCCAAGCACTGGAGGTAGATTTTAGGATGCCAAAAACAATGGTGAATTATGTTTTAACTTTTCTTTTTTTGTCAATTTCAAAGGTTATGATGAGGCTGTGGAGGATGTGGCCGAAGATGAGGGGGAGCGTGTCATGGAGGCAGCCAGCGGAGTAAGCTGGCATGACCAGCTGTCTGCAGAGGTATTTACCCTGGAGGAGGCTACTGTTGGCTCAGGTTTTTGACCATAAAACTCACATATATGAACTTGGCTTGTAATCTACTGGTAGTTTCTCTTCACCTGTACCATGTATACTTGCAGAGTTATTGAAGGTGCCATCTCGTAGCCTGTCTTTAAAGAGATATTTCACTGTTGAGAAGATGAATGTCTATTAAAACTAGGTCATATATGTGGTAGAAATGTGAAATAATATTTGAAGAAAGAGCCTTCTTGGCTGAGAAAGGCAGAAAAATGTATTTATCGCTCATGTACACAATTCCCAGAATGCACTGCGCTTGCTCCCTCGCGAGAGTCTCGCTATCTCAATTGTCACTCCTTACCTATTGAATGAGACACGTCCATGAGCCGACAGTGTGAGTTGTCTAAAGACACAAATCCACGAGAGGAATTAGTTGGCGAATACATTACGGATCTGTAAGTTACACAGGGTTGTTTTCAAAGGTTCTAAATTGTACCGGGACGTGCAGTAAAAACAAGGAAAGGACAAACTTCAAGGTTCACGGTTCATTTCCAGCAGGAAGACGTCACTGAGAGGTAAGACTGACGCTAACACTCTATTTCTGCTCATAGTATACGATGTGATATAGTTGTCGGCAGTAAAGCGACAACGTTGACAAAGTAACGTTTGATAGACAAATACACACACGTTATATACACGTAAACTGTTAGCAAAATAAAGTCACCTTGCTTTCGCTGGACAATAATGTCAGTGTTATTCAAATGTTTTATTCTTATTCATGTTTGTTCAAGAAGTCACAGACAATGTTGTCATTTTCATCTAATGTTATTCAAAGCCTATATAGACCACATTAGAATGTTCACAGCTCACCCAGTTGACATTTTTTTCTGAAAGGTTTGTTTTCCTAACAAAAGTCAAATCTTGGTTCATATTTTATGTGTAATTGTATTCCTTGTACTTTGCAGGAGAAACATGGTTTAAAGCGGAACTAGACCGGAAGTTCCTATTATCACTGTTTTTTTGGTGTGTATCTGCGTCATTACCTTGTTTATGAAGCCTGACGGTTCGAAACAAACAGTTCAGCCATTGCTGAGAACGTTGTGTTTTATTGTAATCTCGGGGCTCAACGAGATCACTGAAAATCCCGTAATAGTTACGTAAGCAGCGGTTCTCCTGAACAACCGATCGTCCTGCTCCGGGCGGTAGTCCGGGCACATCCGGTTGTGTACATTGAACCGCAGAAGAAGAATAACGTCCGTTGTGGAGGTGTTTCACGAGCAACAGTGTCTTCTGACTCTGGGTCTGACTCCGGTTTAAAGTCATAAAGGGACTGCGGTGGGGAGTCGTGACGAAGCTATTTTTAAACACTGTTAAAACGATGTTTTGATAATGAGTAGCAATGCATCCACCGCTCTAGAGAGGGAGCTGCGCTTCTGAGAGCTGACGTGATAGATTACGTCACTTCCAGATACCTGGCCAATCACAACACAGGTGGGAAGGCTCTACGCTGGCTGGCCAATCACAACACACTCTGTCTTCTCGGGCGAGATTTATGGCTGAAATAGCGTGACTGACAAGCGCTTCGAAAAGGACAGATTTCAATCGGCTCGTTTACATCAACTAGGAGGATTTTGACCATAAAAACAACTTAATGTATGTAAGTAGACCTCCATAACTAACATATATGTGCAACAGGACCACTCTATGTGACCTTTAAGGCGGGGCTTCGTGGATCACAGGTGTCAGTTCGTTGTTTCGCTTAGCTGGTAACAGTCTCTCTTACTTCGCTGCTAGAAACTTGACTCTGCAAGAAATACTCACGACTTGTTCCACCTAGGTCACCACGTCTCCTGTGGCCGAGAAGACACGAGGCTCCAGTGGATTCTACCTACCTCCAGAATCACTTCCTCCTCTTGTCTCCTCACGGCGTCACCTCCTCGTCAGCGGAAACCTCCGCCATTCCACCCGCAACCTCCTCAGCTGGATTCCTGTTCTCCTCGTCTCTCCATCTTGAGTGAGTTCGTTCCTTGGAACCCCCATCTGATGAACTGTTGCCCCTGTGGAATCGCTGACATTTCCCTTTCCCCTCCCGCTAGCTATTCACGTTGTCTCCCATTGTCTATAATTCGGTGCTCGCTAGCTTCCTGGGACTCAGGCTAAATAAACACTGTGTTTTTTTTACATACTTGTCCTGTCTGCATTCGGGTCCTCTGTAAAACATCTTCTTTTCCCTCTAACGGGATTCGTAACATATCAACCATTTTCTCCAAATTAAATCACTTTTCATGTAATAATACTGTAATGGAGGAACACTAAGGGCTAGAAAATAAACCACAACATATATAAATTCAAATGTTTAATATTAATAATCCTAAAAAGAAAAATCAGACTTATTATAGCTCATTGTTAGCATCAACAGTCTTCATAGACACAGTACTGCGTTTCAGGAGCTGAGGATCTTCCTCTGATATCCTGAACAACACGGGCATCAGGGGAAAACTGAGGGAGGGAAGCACAGTTTTTAAAAAAACAACACTGCTATTCTGGCAATACAAAGCCACATGCAAATCAGTGAAGTATTCCTTTAAGTGCTTCCTGGGAGAGTATAATAGTCTGGGTTTGGTTGTTTCAGCAGTAATGCTCAAGCTTTCTGGTAATTCAACATGAAACCTCATGAGACTTCTACAAGGTGAGAACTATTGCCACTGCTGTGTTTATTGACTCTTTGAACTTATCAGCATTTTTTGGCTGTAGAAAGTGTGCAGAACATGGGTGGGTTGATGCCTGGTGCTTGAATATGCAGTCTGTTCCTTACCTTCCTCCTGTTCCTTCAACCATCTGATCCCACAGACACACATGTAATGTTGGATCGCACCGATGATCTATCATTAGAAGTATTGCTCTGGGAATTGTGACTTCTACGAAGGAGATCGCTCAGGTGTGAACTTCTGCTACTCTTGCTTTGTTGAATCTGATATGATTCACCAAACAAAACCTCATTCAATGATTTTTTGCTATAGATGCTGTGCTCAGAACCCGAATCATGAGGCTTGTCATACTGAGCTGGTCCTTCTTCTCCAGCCATACCAGATTGTATTGCAGGATCAGAGTCCTTACTAAGGGTCACATCTTGTTGCATGTCTTCAAAGAAGTGCTTCCTGATGGACAATAGAGATGTGGGTGTGGCTGTTTCTCTTGGGCCGTCAGGGAGAGTAGGGGGAGCACTGCTTACCTAAAGACAGACATGAGCAGAAATGTGATCATAAAGTTTTAATGTAACCTTGGTTCTCTGAGCAGGAACTTAAATGTTCCAAAATATATACGTCAGCTTTATTTAAAAAAATAAAAAAAAATTTGTAGGAGTGCTACAGCACCATATACAGGTCTGACATATGTACTACAGTCTTTAGAGACATTTCCTGAAATGATGCCGTGTTGATGGAAAATGTTTTCAAAACGGCAAAGAAAAAGATTAAAATTTGTTTAAATGCAAATGTTTTTGTTTTTTTTAATTTAAGTAGTTGGAGCCCAACCATAAAACAGTTGACCAAAATGCTATGGATTTGTGGTCATTTGTGTTGATTGCATCCTTACCAAAGAAGGAAAAGCAACAGTCTGTGTCATAGCATTCCGAACATCCAAATGTGTTCCAGTTGTAGTGGACAGCTGAGGCCTTCTCAGAGGATGGACATCTGAAGTGTCAAGTCCGGACATTGCAGCAAGCTTACCGAGGCTATCAAACATGAGACAAAAGAGAAATAAGTTTTTATTTTAAGGCACGAATGTCGAATGAAGTTAACATATAATTAACTGTGCAGAAAATAATGAAAGGACTAAATGGCTTCTTTAGCATCAAGTGCCTTTTTATGAGGTCCAGCCATGACTGTAGGCATTTTAACTGTTTATTTTAAAATAAGTAGATGGGGCACATCCAGACATCAGTTGGTGGAGTCAACATTTAAAAGAGAAACCAGTTACCCACCCAACGTCCCTGAGGAGATCCAGGAAGGCATGAACGTTGACAAATGCTTTCTCGATAGTCTCAAGTACAGCCTCATCATCAAGAACACTGACTGTACATGGTGCTGATCTGGAGCCAATGGCAGCAGGCTCCTCTGGCGTGGAGTGTTTAGCATCAGGAAGACATGGTTTCGCCATCTCATACTGAAAACAAATAAGGCAACAGGAGAGTGCCATTATTTATTAGGCATTTACAGCCATATCCTAACATGTAATATTTATTTGAATTGGTAAATGAATCATTTGCTTTGGTTAATGTAAAACATTTGTCATTTAAAACATATAGAGCTCTGGATATCGCGTGACTCCAAAAATGAACAGTGTTGTCTATGTTATTATTATGACTTCATGAGGTAACATACAGATATGTATTGAATCAGGACAGTAGTCTTCTAGTTTCCAGTAACTTTATTTACCAACATTTTATCAACCTCTGGCTTTAATCACCACTCTTGTTTTCCACCTGGTCTGTTCCCATCATTCCCCTGTACATCATGAGACCCTGATGGACCAATACATGACATCCCTACTTTTCTTGGAATTACACATAACTCTTACAAACAGTAAATATATATATATTAGGGCTGTCAAAATTAACGCGTTAACGCAGGATGATTTGTGGAATTAACATGTTAATTTTTTTAACGCATTAACAAACGTTCTCACTTTCATTGAGCTACGTGTAGACGTGTAGTTTATGAACAGGCAAGGCAGGCAACACTACGCCCTGTACTGAAAATAATAAGAAATTAGACGCCCTACTTTTAGGCAGGACGCCCTAAAGGCGCCCTATTTTTCCCACTGTAACCACCAAAACGATGTTGTGATGACGTGCGGGTATAGACAGGCCCAGGCCGTAGTTTTTTTTGCCAGCACGCGCCTGTCTATACCTGCTTAGAGTCTGTCCAAGATCAGTTTAGAACACCCCAAGATTCCAACAAGATGTGAGGACACGGTGGAACAGCACCTATTAAATGCTGGAGTCTCTTTGCGCAAAAGTGAAACTTGGCTGCAGCCCAGCGCCGAATATAAACTCCCCGCGGCACTCTCTTCTCTCTCTCTCTCTTTGAGCAGTTAACTAACGAGATCAGCTCATCTGATGCATCTGTTACTCCCTTAATTACAGCGTTAAAGCATCTTCTACACAAAGATTGAGACCACGGAGTGAAAACAATGAAAAGTGCGCTCTTGAGAATCTGTCAATACGTTTTACTAAGATCTACTATGATCAATATTTTATGGCATATTAGACACTAGGGCCTGGGGGTGGGGTGGGGCATATCGACTACCCCGCTGTCAGCAAGCAGCGAGGTGTTGTCACCTCATCCTCCCCCCCACATTTTAATGCATACTAGATACCAACATCCCCCATACACACATCCCACAGCACACATACATACACACCACACCACATCCTGGTGGGGGGGGGGGGTGGGGGATGGGTGGGGGGGACCTCCCGGGTACCTGTGTCCCGCCCGCCTCCCGGCTGGGCTGGGGTCGGTGGTTTGGGCTGGGGGGCGGTTGTGGAGCTCCGGGGCGCTGGCGGCTGCGGCGGGTAGTTGGGTCGGCTGTCGGTCTGTCGGGGGGAGCCCCGGGGGACCTGGCCGTGGCTCTCCATGACTCCTGGGAAGGGTGATGGTGGGCGGCGGGCTGGTCGCTTGGCGGGGGCTGACTTTGGGTGCCCTGCCCTGGGTGGACGGTGGGTCCCTGTGCCGGGGTGGGCGTGGGGTCCGCTGTGACAGGTCTTACGGCCTCTGACCCATACCTGCGTGAGGAGGCTTGCCCGGGGCGGATCCGGGACCCTGCTGCCTCCTGTTCCTTGGGGGCCCCTGACTGGGATCCCTACATGAGCCTCTGCCGGCTCCCCTCTGGGGGGGAAGTCGTGTGGTTGGCTCCGGGGTAGGCGTTGGGGATAGCTGTGGCGGGCTCCGGCCTGCCTCCTGGGGGGGCGTTCTGGGGGAGGCTCTACTGTCCCTGGTGATGGGATGGGCTGCCCTGGGGGCCTGGGTGGGTCCCGGGTGTGGGGACCTGGGGCCTCAGGACCTGCCTCGGCGTGTGGTGGGCTGGTCTGTGCTCGTGGTGCCGTCGTCTCCTGCCCCCTCGGGGCGTGCTCTGCGCGAGGGGGCAGGAGACTGGTCCTGTGCGGGGTGGACTCGCGGCTGGCCCTGGGTCGGGCGGCGGCGGGTATCTCCGGGCCCGGGGGGCTGGTGGACGCCCCATGTGCCTGGGTTACCGCCGGTCTCCTTCCGGGGGGCTGGGGGGCGGCGACACGGTTTCACCACCGATTCCCGACCACACCAAGTGACAACCTCCGCACATACATGTATATGGATGCGCGAATACACAGACATACAGATACACACACAGACAAACTCTGGTTCATGATAGAACCAATATAAACTGATACAACCGTTATAAACAAGATCACCTTATCTATATGTGGTTGTTAACAAATTCTAATGGTACTGTAATACAAATGCATATCAGTGTTATTAATGTTGTAATGTTGTCATTACTGCCTTAGTGTGTTATGCTACTAATTTCTATCTAGTGTCTCTCTTTCCCTCCCTCTCTCCCTCCCTCCCCCTCTCTTATCTCTCCCTCTTTCTCCCCATCTCTCTCACACCTCCCTTGTCTGTCTACCCACCCTCACCCCCACCCCCCCTGTCTGGCCCGGTCCTCCCACACAACCTAATAAATAAAAAATAAAAATAAATACATAAATAGCAGGACGGGCATTACAGCGCTGTAATCACTCGCCCTGCAAACAGCAAAATCTGTTCAACACCAACAGACATGCAGTCAACCATAGTGCATGCCCAAGGTACTGGACAGGACAGGTTAAAAAAAAAAAAAAAAAAAAGAAAAAGATCTACTTGGATCCCCCGTATTTCATCGCGACTGTACTCGATCCTCGTCATAAAGATCATTATGTATGTGTCATATATGGATGTGTGGATACGACTGCGCATAGAGAAATTATCCATTCCGCATTGGATATGAAGGATCCACTTACAGACTCACCTCCTTGACCCTTGACTCAGCTCTCAGTCTGGCTGTGCACTCTTTTACTAGCCTAAGACGACAGTCGCTCAGCTCCATCTGTCAGAAAAGGTTAACACACATCCAAAAACATTTGAGAGTTGGACATTTGTCTCCAAAACGAATACATTCCACA
Organism: Microchirus variegatus; assembly: GCF_963457635.1. Classification (NCBI taxonomy): domain Eukaryota; kingdom Metazoa; phylum Chordata; class Actinopteri; order Pleuronectiformes; family Soleidae; genus Microchirus; species Microchirus variegatus. The sequence continues at coordinate 1,816,001 of NC_139813.1, read as the reverse complement.
AAGATCCTTTTTGTGACATTTTCAGTCACCTGCAAACGGTAAATCTGTCGTCCAGTGACCCCAGCCTGTTCCTGGACATATACTTTTAATCCTTTCACTTCCTTTTTGCCCTTTTGGTCCTCAGCAATCTTGTCAGTAGTTGCACCCTAATGAAAACAAAGTATAAGACATTAAATGCAGTTAAAATAAGTTTAGACACTTGGCAGGGTTCACAACCTCTACTGGTAGAATAAACTCAACATCCTAAAATAAAAATAAAAACTTACATTAAAGCTTTGTTTTGTTCCTCCAAGAGGAAGACCCCTGCAACAAAATAGAACCCTGTAAATACACTGTAATCATTATATTCCATAAAACTTACAGTGCATTGTATTCTTTTTTTTAGTTTTTAATCAAAAACAAAATAAAAATGACATAAATTTATTAGTTGGCCAACATCTCACCTCCAGCCTCCTGCCCGTGGCGCAGCATGAACGTGAGGAACGTGTCGGGAACGTGGCGGAGGCTTCAGTGACGAAGCAACACTTGAACTGTGGCTTTCTGCACCAGAAAAAGAACAAGGTGAAAACGTGGATCGTAAAGAGCACACATGTGCTCAGACTAAAACTAATATGTATCCGTTAACAATCAGTGGCCAATCAGTGCGTCATGATGCAAAGCCTTCATGCTGTTTCATTTCTGCTGAAAAAAAAGGAAATTGTTGGCAAACAAAGAAAAGAAATTAATTAACTTGAAGTCCATCCATCCATCCATCCATCCATCCATCCATCCATCTTCTTCCGCTTATCCGGGGCCGGGTCGCGGGGGCAGCAGTCTGAGAAGGGATGCCCAGACTTCCCTCTCGCAGGACACTTCCTCCAGCTCCTCCAGGGGGACCCAAGGCGTTCCCAGGCCAGCCGAGTGACATAGTCACTCCAGCGTGTCCTGGGTCTTCCTCTGGGTCTCCTACCGTTGGGACATGCCCAGAACACCTCCCGAGGGAGGCGTCCAGGGGGCATCCGATACAGATGCCCGAGCCACCTCAGCTGGCTCCTTTCAATGTGGAGGTGCAGCGGCTCTACTCCGAGCTCCTCCCAGGTGACAGAGCTCCTCACCCTATCTCTAAGTGAGCGCTCTGCCACCCTGCGGAGAAAACTCATTTCAGCCGCTTGTATATGGGATCTTGTTCTTTCGGTCATAACCCAAAGTTCATGACCATAGGTGAGGGTAGGAACGTAGATTGACCGGTAAATCGAGAGCTTTGCCTTTCGGCTCAGCTCCTTCTTCACCAAAACAGACCGATACAGCGACCGCATTACTGCGGCCGCTGCCCCGATCCGCCTGTCAATCTCACGCTCCATCCTTCCCTCACTCGTGAACAAGACCCCAAGATACTTGAACTCCTCCACCTGAGGCAGGATCTCTCCACTGACCCGGAGGGGACAAGCCACCTTTTTCCGGTCGAGAACCATGGCCTCGGACTTAGAGGTGCTGATTCTCATCCCAGCTGCTTCGCACTCGGCTCTTTTAAAAAGAGGGACCACCACCCCGGTCTGCCAGTCCAGAGGCACTGTCCCCAACTGCCACGCAATGCTGCAGAGACGTGTCAACCAGGACAGCCCTACAGCATCCAGAGACTTTAGGTACTCAGGTCGGATCTCATCCACTCCCGGTGCCTTGCCACTGGGTAGCTTCCTAACTACCTCAGTGACTTCGGCTTGGGTAATGAATGAGTCGACCTCTGAGTCCCCAGCCTCTGCTTCCTCTAGGAAAGACGTGTCAGTGGGATTGAGGAGATCCTCGAAGTATTCCTTCCACCGCCCGACAGTCGAGGTCAACAGCTCCCCACCTCCACTGTAAACATGGTTGGCGGAGTGCTGCTTTCCCCTCCTGAGGCGCCGGATGGTTTGCGAGAATTTCTTCGAGGGCGACTGGTAGTCCTCCTCCATGGCCTTCCCGAACTTTTCCCAGACCCGAGTTTTTGCTTCTGCGGCTGCTCGAGCCGCCGTCCGCTTGGCCTGTCGGTACCCGTCAGCTGCCTCAGGAGTCCCTCGAACCAGCCAGGCTCGATAGGACTCCTTCTTCAGCTTGACAGCATCCCTTACTTCCGGCGTCCACCACCGGGTTCGGGGATTGCCGCCGCGACAGGCACCGGAGACCTTGCGGCTGCAACCTCGAACAGCCGCGTCCACAATGGAAGTGGAGAACATGGTCCACTCTGACTCAATATCTCCAGCTTCCCTGGGGATCTGGTCAAAGCTCTCCCGGAGGTGGGAGTTGAAGACCTCCCTGACAGGTGATTCCGCCAGGCGTTCCCAGCAGACCCTCACAACGCGCTTGGGTCTGCCAAGTCTGTCCAGTTTCCTCCCCTGCCAGCGGATCCAACTCACCACCGGGTGGTGATCAGTTGACAGCTCAGCCCCTCTCTTCACCCAAGTGTCCAAGACATACGGTCGGAGGTCAGATGACACGACCACAAAGTCGATCATTGACCTCCGGCCTAGGGCGTCCTGGTGCCACGTGCACTGATGGACGCCCTTATGCTCGAACACGGTGTTTGTTATGGACAAACTGTGACTAGCACAGAAGTCCAGTAACAAAACAGATCGGGGAGGCCATTCCTCCCAATCACGCCTCTCCAGGTCACACTGTCATCGCCCACGTGGGCGTTGAAGTCTCCCAACAGAACTATGGAGTCCCCCGTTTGGAGCACTTTCCAGTACTCCTTCCAGAGACTCCAAAAAGGCCGGGTACTCTGCACTGCTGTTTGGCCCGTAAGCCGAAACAACAGTGAGATACCTACCCCCCACCCAAAGGCGGAGGGACACGACCCTTTCGTTCTGCGGAGAGAACTCCAACACATGGCGGCTGAGCTGGGGAGTTATGAGCAAGCCCACACCAGCTCACCGCCTCTCACCTTGGGCAACTCCAGAGTAATAGAGAGTCCAGCCTCTCTCAAGGGTTCCGCTCCACCTCCCGCACAAGCTCAGGCTCTTTCCCCCCCAGCGAGGTGACATTCCATGTCCCCATAGCTAGAGTTGGGGAGCATGGTCCCCTGTTGTCCCGCGATTGGGCCGCCGGGGCCCCCGCCCACGACTGCCACCCAAATCACACAGCACCGACCCCTTATGGCCCTCCATGCAGGTGGTGAGCCCACTTGGAGAGGCGCCCACTTCGCTCGTTCGGGCTGAGCCCGGCCGGGCAAAGACCCGGCCACCAGGCGCTCGCCTGTGAGCCCCACTCCCGGGCCTGGCTCCAGGGTGGGGCCCCGGTGACGCCAATCCGGGCAACGCAAATGTCTTCCTGTTCTTTTGCTTCATAAGGGTTAGTGAAACCCTTATTAACTTGAAGTTTATCAACAATTTTCTTTTCACAGTACACTTCATTCAATGATGAATAAGCCAGGGCCCATTCAGAAAGACTATGGGCCTGATTTACTAAAGCTTTGCGCGTGCAAAAACGTGTGCAAACTGGATTGCACACGCAGATTAGCGTTGATGCTGATCTACTCACAGGGCGCAACGAGGAGTGCGTCCCTCAGACGGGCAAAATAGCACTCGCAACCCATTTAGCGTTCTTGCCTTAATGCATATGTAATATGGGGCGTTTACACGCTATTTTGCGTGTGATGGGAGGAGAAAATGTAAATATGTTATTTTAGCACGCGCAAAGTGATTTATCAAACCTGAAACTGATTGCGGTGTTTATTTCTGCATCTATATTTAGCACGTTTGAAAGGCAGGTCTTAACTGGCACAGCGGTGCGCACACATGGCTGCGGTTATTTATAGTTATATTTGTAAATCAGGAAATTACGCTTTTCCAGAGCATGTTCAACTACGCGTTCACAGATGACGCACATTTATTTCTTATTTGGTATATCTGAATAAATTAAATATAGATATCCATAGCAGGATAAATGCGTGTTTGTACTAGTATGGGCTTACCTTGGTCTGCAGTTTGAGGTTCAAGGAGGGGTCGTACCTATGTTCCCCGGTTAAGACCAGAGGAACGGGGAACCCCGCTTTACCTTAACGGGTCCAGCTCTAACCTGGTCTACACGGCGAAGCGCAGGTGGCACAGTGCGCACACGTCACCAAAACCTCACAGGCAGGTTACCCTAACTCTAACCCTTCCAGTTCCAGACACATTTAAATGCAATAAATAATCACAACAATCACTATTTAATGTAACTATCTGAATCAGCTATAGATATATCATCTATATCGATTGTTCCGTCGCCTCTGACGTCAGATCAAAGGCTGTTGGCACGCGTAATAGAAACTCAGCCTGACTGAATGAACACAGACGAAACCAGGGACGGACTGGGACTAAAAAGCCGTTTTGATGATCCGCTTTATTTATTATTTACATATTGACAAAAAAAGTGACTCATCCATTGAAATTAGACTTATGTGTAATCTTGATAGAAACAGCAGAACTTGCTCCCTGGCAGCTGTCAGTGAGCTGCAGGTGAGTCAGGAGGAGAGCACAGCACCTTCTTCTTTTTCTTTTTTTTACAGCAACATCCATTGTCCATAGTTTTCTTTGTTTGATACGTCAGGTAATGATGGAGCTGTCCAAAATACCGACGCAGGATTAAAATAATAATAATATAAAAATGTCCTATGGACCTGGAGAACAAGGACGTCATATCCCTCGATCTCAGTTATCAGCTCATCGCTGAACGTCACTTTCTGTTCAGTGGCTTCAAATTTAATTCTGCGCTTCCGTTGAGTCTCTTTCTCCATGTGGACAACTCTTGACTCGCGCAAAATCCTCATTTAAATAGGGCGGTCTTAACCACTTCTGCGCCTGTAGTCAATTGCGGCCGCAATCTTAGTAGTTCACCCGCAAAACATAATCCAGTAACCATAATCTTTCTGCTCGCGCAAGCAATTTAGCGCCCGCTATTTGGAATCTTGTATCATATTAGGCCCTATGAGTTTAAAAAAAAAAAAAAAAAAAATCTGGTTTTGTGTTTTCCTTGGTTCCTGTTTTGTTTTGTAGTTTCTCTTTGTGTGTACAATTAAGTTTTACTTCCTGTCTTGTCTTCCCTCCTGATTATCTGCCCCACCCTAATGTTTCATTCCATCCTGTTTGTATCCTGTTTCCATGCATTCTGTTCTGACCGCTGTGTTGTCACTCACATTTCAAGGTATTTTTATGCATTTTATTTTTTGCCCTAGCCTTCACCTTTGAATTGATATATTCAAGTCTCCTTTGGGTCCTCCATTTTGTATTTCCCATTAATGTGTGCGTCAATATTGAAATAGCATAATGAATATTATCAAAGCAATGATACATCATTTGAACTCATCCTTTGTAGTAGTAGCAGTAATAGTTTTGTGTATTAAATCAACATGTATCATCATATAAGGTTAGATCAAATTTTCACTTAGGGTTACCATACTGTCACAATCTCATACCGAAATCCAGGGAGGATTTACTTCTTCTTCTTCTACTTCTTTTCTTTTCCGTAAATTGCATCTTTGCAATTATAAACACGGGAGTGCACCCCGTAGTTTCATTGTGTTTTTATTGTTTATGTGCTTTTTATTTTCTTTCATCGTCACCGTGTGACACACAAGGCTGTAACTTGTTTAGAATAGTGTTTGTACGCTAAAGCTAGCGGACTGTACAGCTGAGTCGCGGCACCGCCCGCACAGCTGATTGATTGTTTACTGTTCTCTGTGTCTTTAGCTCCGTGCGCACCGACAGCGCGATTGTAATAGAAGTCCCCATTCGACCGGTAAGACTGCAGATTGACTGGCTAAACTCCAGCTAAATCTGTGTGGTCAAATCAGGCTGCTATTCATCCCACGTGTCTCCCCTTTTATTGCTGTGATTTGTCCCCGTGTGTCGTGATCCTGTGTCCTCAACACAGCCCGTGATCACTTATTGAGAGGGAAACTTCCGTGATCTGAAAAAAAACACAGTTTGAGCCGGTCAGCGCCGGATAGACTGCGTGATCGGCAGAAGTTTTCTGATCAGATCCGTTCCTTTGTCTACTTCACTTCCCGCCGCCATTCCCTTTAAATTTTCCGCGTCACCGCTGACTCCATTTCCTCCTTCAACTTTCCTCTTTCACTCAGCGCCCCCGCTGGTGAAAGACGGATAGCTGAGTGAAAAAATCAGAGCACGAGCGCCATCTCGCGTTGCCTCTCGGTAACCACGAGTGACGCCATTTTTACGTGACGTAGCGGCCACCTTTTGCAAACCGGAAGTGGGAGGAGCGTCGCCGTGACAACCGTCACGTCAGAGACCCCTCCTTCTTGTTTACCTTTTGGCTTTGTTTGTTTACTTCCTGTTTCCCACACTGTCACCAGCTGATAAAGTGACACGTCCCCTTTATACACACACACACACACACACACACACACACACACACACACACACACACACACACACACACACACACACACACACACACACTTCTGCACTCATGTCCATGCCCCTTTCCTGCACATTTGAACACTTCTATCAGTAGTATTGTAGATTAGAGGATTGATGTTTGTTGTTGTTATTGATCACTTTAATACTTTAATAAATGTTAAACCTTTATTTTAAAAGTACTGTTTCTGTCTTTTGTGCTTGCTTGTTTGTGACAAAGGGTAATTGAAAGAAGCCAGTGTACAATCTCACACCTTCTTTGTTAATTATTAATTAATATTAATATACTTATTATTAATTAGTTATAACTGACAGTCAAGAGACACTTGAAGGTTGTAAAGTGACAGTTTCTCTGTCATTCTCCTCGCCCTAAGAGGAGTGGTGCCCCGTTTTTAATAAATTAATAACAAAATTAATTATTAAAATAATTAATCATTTGTATTAATATTTTCCCACCAATTACTTAAGTTGAATCACAACATTTGAATAAAAAATACTTTTTAAATCATATGAAATAATGACTGTTAAAGCCAGCTCTGGTTCTCAATAAAGTCATGCTATTTTCTCATCTGCACTCAGAAGACAGGAAGTGATCTGTTTTACATGATGACAGAAAAGTTTCAGGGGGGCAATCTGCTGCTACAAGAACCTGGATGTTCAGCAGTTACTCACTGGAGCTTTAGTAGTTGAGAGAAACATATGATGTTGTACATACCTGTCCAAAGTACAGGTTTTCCTGAGGTGGTTCTTCTGGGCACCGGTTTCTTCTTTGGACCTGGAACTCTCTTGGGCTCAGTGGCTATAGGCTTGATCCAATGATCTTGCTGTAAATTCAAACACTGAATTAAAGTAATTGATGAAAGAGCTTTCCATCAAACATCGAGCACAAAGCTACTACACGGAAAATGCATTTTTTTCCTCATAGTGACAGTAGCTGCAGGCACTAACCTGTAGAGACTGTCCATCCAAATTTCTGTTCCTCTTTACTTTTTCTGTTATAGCTTTAATTAGGCCCTTGTCTGTAAAAGAAAACATTTTGCAGTCTTTTTTTTATTATGCTGTACACCACAAAGTGTATAATTACAGTGCTTCAGCCTCATAACCTTTAGTAAAATTAGTAAACAAAAGGACATTGAATTTAATCCAAATCTAACCATGCACTAGATCTGTGATTCCCAAAATATGGGGCTATGTACTATGGGTATAGGCCAAGGCTATTCAACTTAAGGCCCGGGGGCCAGATCAGGCCCTTCAAGCAATTTGGACCAGACTGCGGCCCATTAACCCATAAATAATGAATGTATTATTAAAAAGCCAATAAAACTGTAGCTTCGCCTATTTCTGGCACTTTGTGACACTTTTTGGCAAATACTAGTACAGCTGTAATTGTACGCAGTCTATGTATGTACCAGAATAATTTGCACTAAGAGCCAACTGTAGCAGTTGTACCTGAACATTATTGGTACTGTTACTTAGATTTCTGCAAAAATAGACTTTTGTGGCCATTGCACCTTAATGTTGTTTATATTGTTACCTCTAATTTTGTAAGAGCCAATTGTGACTGTTATACCCAAATGTTGGTGGTACTGTAACTGTAACCTTTTTGCACTATACACAAATTGTATTGTACCTGAATGATGACGGTTTTGTTACTAGGGTGACCACCTGCAAATAAGCACAGTTCCACCTGTCCTCAAACACACACGCGCGATTCGACAAGTCATGGCGGCAGGTAGCGGCAGAGTGTCAGGTGCTGCTGTTTCACCTCTCCCAAAACAAACGGGGAGACCGCCTGATTATCAAACTTTACGTGGTAGCAGGGCGCCATGGCGATATTATTCTCATGTCAAAACTAAGGAGTTTTTGCGCCTGTTCATCTTGATCCTCTTTCTTACTATTGTCAATGTTACCCAATTGTGGGGAAACTGGTACGCCGCTGGTATACGCTCATCACCACTGGCCTACTCCCCAGGAAACAGCGCTGTCAGCCGACCGCTTGATTCATGGAGTCAATACATCATCTACTCCAACGTTTTGGGTGACGGGCGTGTGCGAGATCAGCGATCACATCATGAGCAAAGAAAGAGTGTTTGCAAACCATTGGAGTATATCGATTGTTTTCTGCGCGTTTCTCTTGCTATGCGGAGATGTTCACTTAAATCCCGGACCTGTGAGCTCCGAGCTAACTCATGTGGATAATTGCCAATCAGCTGTTCCACGGGGAATCAACAGGCCTGCATCTCACTTCGCAGGATCTCGAAGTAACAACCTTCCAACAAACTCTTTGTCTGAATGCAGTACGCAACTGCTGAAAACATTGACTTCTGCTACGGCCAACATCATACGACCCAACACTGTGTTTGTCAAACACCATCAAACAAAACTTTTTCAGACTGTAAACCATGCACGCGTCCTATGGAACCCGAATACAAAACCAAAAGGCATTTTTGGTGGACATTTAAATATACGCAGTGTCATATCAAAGACTGAGCAACTCGAACACCTATTATCAGACTCAAATATTGATTACCTGTGCCTCACTGAAACTTGGTTGACATCTACAACTCCTCCATCTGTCTCCATCCATGTCCCAGGATTTAATGTATATAGACGTGATACAATCACAGGGAAAGGGGGTGGGCTTTTGATTTATGTGAAGGACATCTTGCAAAGCGAGCAAATAAAATTGCCTGCAAGCAACTTAGAATGTGTAGGAGTAAAAATAACATTCTCCGTGCAAATGTCTTTTGCAGTTTTTGCTGTCTATCGACCACCTGCAGCTACAAAGGATTGTTTTGATTGTTTAGCTGATGTCCTCAAACAGTATGCAGGGATTGAAATGATACTCATGGGAGAAAAATGTATCAGATGACACAAATGATAAGTAAACCTACTAGATTAACAAAATCTTCTCAAACACTTCTAGACCTCATATTTACAAATAAACCAGACAGGATCACTAAAACCTATGACCTGATCACTGGTCTATCGGATCACAATCTTACACTGGCTGCTAGCAAGCTGACTAAATTACGCTTTCAGAATCAACACATAATGAAAAACAATCCCAATACATCTTTCATCCCGAAGAAAGACTTGGCACTCATTGAAAAAGAAATAAAGGAAGCAAGATGGACTGACATATCTGACAACAAATCCTGTGAACAAGCGAGTTTTGATTTAATGATGGCTTTTAAGACTATTGTTCTAAGATATACAAAAACAAGGCCTAAGAAACAAAACAAAAATCACAACCTTCCTTGGTTCAATAGTAATTTATGGGACATAATGAAAAAGAGAGATGCCGCTCTAAAAATGTTTCTAAAGTCACAACTTAGTACTGACCATCTGATTTTTAAAAGTTTAAGAAACAGGCTAACAACTTAGAAAGGCTAGGGTGACTTTTTATCTGGATCTCATCATGGATGCCAAAGGGAACAGTAAAAAACTATGGAATAGCATTGATAAATTACTTGGTAAAGAAAAAATTACACATGAGAGCATCCAGCTTAAGGCAAATGGCTCTATCCTAAATGATAGCCATGCTGTTGCCACTCATTTTAATGATTATTTTTTAAACTCTGTACATGAACTTAGTCAGACATTTCTGGCAATAGACCCCACACAACTAGTAAATTGTGAAGGGCCTGCATTTGACCTGTACACAATAAATGAGGCCAAAGTTGGAAAAATTATTTCAAACTTGTCAAACAGCAAGGCCAAGGATATACACTGCATGGACACTGCTTTTTTAAAACTACATAAAGAGGCTGTCATTTCGCCGCTAACTATAATAACAAATCAATCAATAAATGAATGCATCTTTCCCAGTACTTTTAAGACAGCTATAGTTACTCCAGTCCATAAATTCGGTGATGCTCAGGAGGTCAGTAACTATCGCCCCATTAGTATACTCCCAGCAGCCTCAAAGGTCATGGAAAAGGCAGTGGCGGAACAACTCACTGCCCATCTTGAATCCAAAGCACTTTGACATCCTCTGCAGTTTGGATTCAAGAAAAAACATTCCACTGACACGGCCTGCTGCTACCTCCTTGAGGATATTAAAACCAACTTAGACCAAGGAGGAGTGGTTGGTGCAGTCTTCCTGGACCTGCGTAAGGCCTTTGATACTGTCAATCATAACAAACTGCTTCAAAAACTTGATAATTATAATTTTTCATTACACACCCAAAACTGGATCAAATCATACCTTAGTGGCCGACAGCAGTGTGTACCCATAAACAGTACAGTTTCTACCTCTAAAGCTTGCACACTGGGAGTACCACAAGGATCGATCTTGGGGCCATTGCTCTTTAGCATTTACATTAACGACCTGCCCTCTGCATGTGGTGATGGCAGCATAATAATGTATGCAGATGATACTGTTTTATATACTCATGGTAAGAGCGCTAGAGAGGATGCCATGAAACTAACTAAAACATTGCAAAAGGTTGCTCTCTGGTTACAAAATTCATGCCTCTCCCTAAATATTGAAAAAACTGTAACCATGTTTTTTTACAAATAGGTATGCACTGAAGGACTGCCCCAACGTTTCAGTGAATGGTCAAATAATTAAAAATTGGGATAGATTTAAGTATTTGGGTGTCACCCTTGACCCAACCTTAAGCTTTAAACACCATGTTAAAAAACTGGGAAACACATAATTTAATCTAGCTAACTTCCTAAGGCATTCCCTAACAGTGGAGGCTTCCAGTACGTATTTGAATGCTATGATCATACCACATTTCCTGTACTGTATGACAAGCTGGTCCCAGTCAAATAAAACCATTCTTAAATCGCTTGAATCCTTATACAAAAGTGCCTACAAAATCCATGATAAAAAGCCAAGTCGTTACCATCACTGCCACATACTAAACAAATATGACATCTTAAACTTTGATAACCTTATCAAGCATGCAAATGTTTGCCTGCTTTTTAAAATTATTCATAATGCTGTAGCTCCCCCTTTGAAAAAATATGTGTGTGTGTGTTTTATAACTGTAAACTTGATTATTTTTACTGTAATTTTACTTGAACTGTTATGTTTTGTGTACCATACCATCAACCTGCCCAGGGACTGCAGGTGGAAAATAGCAATCTGCTAAAACCTGGCACAATGCATATTTTCTTGTTGTGCAAGATTAATGTTTTATTGTGCATTGTCCCTGTCTTAAAAATAAAATTACAATTACAATAACAAGCCCAAGGGTGGACAAGGGGTATGTTTCTGAGGGACAATGTGGGACACTGTCTGGCGCGGCGGTGCCCCCACCTCACGGGCAATGAGTATTTTTTTCTAAATAACACTTTGAACATTCAATGAATTGACAGATGCACTTCCATTTACGATTTAATTAGATTTATTTTTCATTACAATTTATTCACTATAAATAAACTACAATGTAAAATTATAGGACTAACAGGAAATGTAGTTGCTCAACACCACAGGAATAGTTTAAAAAAAAGTCTTAACTCACGACTCCAGAGGTTCACGGAACGAGAAGGGGGAGGAAGGATGGTGAACTTGCATGTTAGTAAAGGCAGGCGCAGGAAAACAAAATTGTAGCGTGTTGGACAGTGTGATACACACTCGTCACTCTGCAGCAGTCACTTTGACAACGAGAAAGTCGTTTTTAGGTCAGAGGAAAGCATCCATAGATTTGGATGTCTCTTCCTGTTGGACGCGTTTCTTGTGAGTCTGTGTCGTTTGATATCGTGTTCCCCTCCATGTCCGATTGAGAAGGACGTTTTGCAAAAGTCACAAAAAGCCCTCTCGGTATCCCCCTCAACACCTTTCAGCTACAGTCTTTCTTGTACCCACACCTTCTCTTTTTAATGATGGTGGCGGTGCCTCAGACTCAGTCTCTTTCTCCATTTTTCGAATTGGAAAGCGCGCATCTAAAAGTTCCTTCCCAGTGTGTCTGGTATGCACGTGCGTGCGCTGTCATGACAACCGAGTCAGCAGTTCAACTGAGGGGGTGGGCGTGGCAACAGTAGCGTGCTGAACTGTCAAGTAATGGCTGCCTGGGGCTCCAGGCAGGGCTCCAGGATATAGAGCTACCAACTTTTTTTGAGCAAGCATTGATTATGCATGACACAGTCTCAATTTGCGGGACGCATAAATTGGCGGGACGGGTGGTCACCCTATTTGTTACTTACCTTTTTAGCACAAAACTAGCAGCCATTTCAATATATAAGTGCTAAATAATGTATAACATGTTGTATCTATTTGTACATGCAACACAAAATAGTAGTACAGGGTTGAGCGGCCCACTGGCTGCACAGCCTTTAGAAAAGCTGGCCCTCGGGAAATTTTAGTTGAATAGCCCTGGTATGGGCTGTGTGAGGGTTTTTTTTTTTAAGTGTTACAATTGTTTGGATTATTATTGACAAATGAATGATAATTATTAGGAAACATGTTAAAGGTCACATAGAGTGGTCCTGTTGCACATATATGTGAGTTATGGAGGTCTACTTACATACATTAAGTTGTTTTTATGGTCCTCCTAGTTGATGTAAACGAGCCGATTGAAATCTGTCCTTTTCGAAGCGCTTGTCAGTCGAGCTATTTTTAGCCATAAATCTCGCCCGAGAAGACAGAGTGTGTTGTGATTGGCCAGCCAGCGTAGAGCCTTCCCACCTGTGTTGTGATTGGCCAGGTATCTGGAAGTGACGTAATCTATCACGTCAGCTCTCAGAAGCGCAGCTCCCTCTCTGGAGCGGTGGATGCACTGCTCCTCATTATCAAAACATTGTTTTAACAGTGTTTAAAAATAGCTTCGTCACGACTCCCCGCCGCAGTCCCTTTATGACTTTAAACCGGAGTCAGACCCAGAGTCAGAAGACACTGTTGCTCGTGAAACACCTCCACAACGGACGTTATTCTTCTTCTGCGGTTCAATGTACGCAACCGGATGTGCCCGGACTACCGCCCGGAGCAGGACGATCGGTTGTTCAGGAGAACCGCTGTTTACGTAACGTTAACGGGATTTTCAGTGATCTCGTTGAGCCCCGAGATTACAATAAAACACAACTTTCTCAGCAATGGCTAAACTGTTTGTTTCGAACCGTCAGGGCTTCATAAACAAGGTAATGACGCAGATACACACCAAAAAAACAGTGATAATAGGAACTTCCGGTCTAGTTCCGCTTTAAATTCAAGACATGGGTTTTCTTTTAATATAAGGTGTTCTAGAAATGGCAGTAAAAATTAATTTTTTTTTTTAAAAGTGCAATATATTGTAATTTTTCTTACTGTCAAATTTTCTATACTGTAGTTTTCTCATCAGTGCAATATCCATATCCTTATTTAATATCCTTATTTAATAGCTCAGCCTTGTTTCCTTACACTGTAAATACCATGTGCATACTGTGTATATTCTGCAGACCGGTTACAATGTACATTCTACATTCTATTTTTAAACCTATTTTTATAGTCAGTGTTAATATCTTTATATATTGTACTTTATATATTCTATTTCTTTTTGGTAATGCATGTTTATTATTTATTATCCTTATCCTTATTGTCTTGATGCTGTAACACTGGAGATTTCCCCACTGCGTGACGAATAAAGGACTATCTTATCTTATCTTATCTTAAGCACCATTGTACCATGTAGAAATACATCTTACGATGTATGTAATGATTTGTATTGACAAATGAGTCACAGTAGTCTGTGATTTAAAAAAAAAAGTGTGTCTGGAAAACACTGCTCTCACTGTACCTGGAGGCTACAATGTTTATAAAAGTACATACTTTTTCGTACGTTTTCATACGAACCCTTCATGAGAATATGTTGGAATGATACAGGATGTACTGCTATTGATTTATGTATTTTTGAAGATCAACCTTGGAGTAAATTAGTTGTACATGCCACTCTGACTACAGTTGTGTTTAAATTGGGTTGGGATGTCATGATGTCTTACCGACTAAGGGGTTCCTGTGAATATCCAGTACACACAGAACAGAATTGGTTTTCACAGCTTCCAGCAAACGCTGAGCTCCTTCATTGGACAGACCGCATCTCTGCAGGTCCACCGCTGTTCAGTCACACAATAAAAACATAGACATGGGCAACAATGAAAATCATCTATCTTTGTTTCATATCCCTCTCAGGGTTGACTTGCCTTTCATCCAGAAATCCTCTGCCAGTTCATGCCCAATAGCAACGGCACCACAGTCCCCGATCAAAGGGTTACCGTTCAGAGTGACATGGCGAAGACCTCCCATTTCGTCCAAGTGTGGATGTCGATATCTGAGAGACTCCGCCCACGCGGTACCACGTCTCTGCACACCCTGATACTGAGGGGGGAAAAAAACACTTGTCATTTTATTTATTATTATTGTTATTTTGCTCTAACACAAATGTTCAGGTTTAAAAAATAAATAAATGGCAAGCATTGGTCAAAACTGCTGCTTTTTCACAACTCTTCACACAGTTTGCATTTCCAACATTTCTTTCTCACAACATCATACATGTATCAAAGTTAGCTCACGTCTCACTTCGGAAGCAAGCGCTGTCAAAGTTGGAATAAAATGAGATAAATCTGTATTTTATTGTAGAATCAGCACTTGCACTTTATTGACTGTACTAAATTATTGTGTAATTGTAACACGAACGAATCAGCAGCAATGAAGTGTACGAGACTAACACTAAAAAAGAACAACAACTGCATAAGTGTCAATGTTTTGATATTCATTTCTATAGATTTCAATGTGGCTGCAGCAGAAACACACATTATTTTCCGTCATCCTGATTGTGTCTTTAAGTTTGCTGCACATACACCTCTGTTTTGCTGAGTTATGACTGTGTGACGTCAGTTTTGACCAATTCGTGTTTGCCATGGAAAAAATAACTTGAATCAATATTTAAAGTATAATTTTAGCAGCATTGCAAAACCCTTAATGACCAAGAAAGGGCATCACCAGTGCTGTAATGTAACAAAGAACAAATACTTTGTTCCTCTACTTAAGTACAAAATGCACATATCTACTTTACTTTGTTGTTTATATTTCTAGCAACTTTTACTTGTACTCCACTCCAATTCCTAAATAAATATGTGTATTTTACTCCACTGTATTTCCCTTAACTATCTTTGTTGTTACTTGTTACGTCCAGATAAAATCAGAAGAAGACTTGGTAATGGTCTGTATTTATATAGCTCTTTTCTAGTTTTCATGAGCTGCTTTACTCTACAGGTTTTTTTTGCTATTCTCCCATTTTTTTTTCTTTCATTCAGCCATTTTAATATGGGGTGTTTTTGCTCAATGACACATAGACGAGCAGGGCCAGGAATTGAACTCACAAAAATTCAGGTGAAAGACAACTGACCCTCCCACTTAGCCACCTTAGTCCTCACTTTTGTAATTCTTTTCTTTTACTTCTAAAACTTGAGTAAGTTTCATATCAGAAAATGACTTTGGATACTTAGGTACAGTCAATGTTATATACTTTAAGACTTTTACTTAAGTAATATTAAAAATACTATTTTATGTGCTTTATACAAGACTGGACATCACAGATGAAATGTCATGAAGTTGTCCAAAATCTAAGACATCTTGTCTCATGTCACACATATATGTCATGGCAGTAAACGTTTTAAATAGCAGATGTTCCACCTTGATGATGCTGGCGATGTGCTCTGCCCCTCTCCAAGTGAGATTGCACGCTGAAAAATCTACTCTCTTGATGTTTGGAGAATGCTTCACAATTTTACAAATCACTGAAAACGTATGACATCACACAGTTACAGCATGACAACATGACACACACAACAACAACACAAACAATATACACTAACTGCAATACTGTCAACTCACACATACCCTCCAAACCCTCATCAGAGATTGGGCAATTGGCCAGAGAAAGGTGTTCCAGCGACATACTTTTCTCCAAACCCTACAAAAAAATAATGATTTTGATTCATAATTTATTCATAATGTCTGTATGTAAAACATAGTGGCTATTTGAATGAATGTTCACTTGTTATTTATTTTAAAAAGTTGTATTTATTTCTTTTTTGTAGGAAGGCCTGCAAATGTATGCCATGCAGAGCTTTGTGCGTTTCAAAGTGGCCGCTAGGTGGAAAATTTATCAGCACAAATGTCTTGTAAACAATTGTGTTGTTTAAAAGTGGTAAATATTTTAACGGACTGATATGGTAGAAACCCTAACCCTTGAGGTTGTGATGGGCTGTTATCTTTTTTTTTTTTTTAGATATTAGACACTTACAGTTGCAAAACAAACTCCAGTTGTGAAGTCTCGACATTGCGATTTGACCAACACCATGAACGTTTTTGAAACCACAAGTTCACAGCCGCTACCTGCAACAAGGCACCTGTTGGACGAAACCAGCTGTCAATCACACTGGTGTCCACTCATGTGCCATGGTCTTTCATCTATGTTCGTCTAAATGGGAACATCATTTACTAAATGGGCATCAAGTTCTATTGAAGAAATATAAAATATAATATAGAAGGAACTGCTGATTGAGACAAATAATTCCTCAGGAAAATGTTTAATGATGTTGTTGAGACTAAGTCGATGCTTAACGCATTGCAAATGTCATGATAGTACCTGGTACCTGGTATTATTTTTGGTACCTGCTCTGGCGAGGTTCCAAGCATGCTAATGCTAAAATATGATGGCAGAGAACATGAGTGCAACATCTGATGCAAAAAACTAACGGAACAATACCGAACTTTAGATCAGTTAAAAATCCTGAAAAATGCATTAATCTCCAACATTTAGCAAGGAAATGTCTAAAATCTCCATATTAATCAGAGCATTTGTATTTAGCGACAGCACTGCCCAAAGCCGGCGATCATGAGCTAAGTTCAGTGACTGTGTCAGAAGGAGCTTGCAGGAAGTAATGAACGATTGGGTGAACAAATCTTTTTAATGAACTGATTCTAATGATTCAGTACAAGGTAAATAACTGCTTTGCCCACCACTCGTTTGTGTGTTTGTGTCACGTATAAAACGTTGCATAGCTGTGCTATGACAAGCCCGTCCATGTTGAGGAGGTACTACAAAGTAATGGAAAACAACGTGCCTGATACCAAACCGTACTGTATTATGGAAATGCGCCTAGTGTTGACTGTGGCATAAATGATGTAAAACTATAACATTGTTAAACTTAGACAGTTTATCCTTCAGATAACACTTTCATTTGACCTTTTTCAGTGTGACGAGGTCCCTCTTATTCAGTGGAAGTCCAGTAAGTTGCAGAGTCTTTAGGTTGGAGGAGATAGTCAGACAGTCTCTTAGGGCCTTGCACAGCTTAAGTGTTGTGTCCTTGGAGCAAATGAATGGGATTTTCTTCCTAGAGCTGGGTCTATAGCACCTTTTATCTAAAATTAGAGATAAGACAAAATCTTTGTTGGTATGGTGAAATTGATAAAACAGTAATTGGGAAAAATAAATAATGGGTCATTTTTAACACTTTTTAAAAAAAACTTACCTGCATTTTCAGAACCAATATGAGTGCTTCTTATTGCAATGTGGTTCAAGTGTTGATTGATAGAGATAGAGCTGAGAACAGGTTGCAAGTCTCTGAGATCAAGCTTGTCTCCATTAAAGTCCAGTATTCCTTTGTCAAGATGCCTCTTGATAGCAGTGAGAGACACTGAATCCTGTCTGTCACAGGCAAAGCTATAGTCAGCCAGAAAGTCAGAGGCACCCTGGCTTAGCATCTGAGCATTGTTCTGCTTCATCTTTGATCTCATTTAAAACTTATTTCATTTCAGTTTGACTTAAGAGTAACAAGAGGTGCATCTGATCTGTATGCGGGTTTCTGTCACAACAGCAGGTCATTTACTCTGCCCGATTGTGTACGAAAGATCTCCACAGTTTAAAAATCCCATTTTAAAGTAATCACACAGTTCAAGGTTCTTTAATTCAGATCAAAGTGGTTTTTCACATAGTTCAAAGTTCCTGCAATGCTGTAAAACGTTCCTTTTAATGCAGTTCAAGTTCTTTTATTGCAGTTCAAAGTTCCTCAATGCAGTTCAAAGTTATTTCCTCTAATCCTTAGATCCCCCTCATGGCTCCTTTTTGAACCCATCCAGCAGGTATATCATATTAAAGTAATGAATCAACGGAGGGTTAGGGTTAGACAATAAACAATCAGAAATCTAATTAAGTCACGACTTAAGACGAGATGAGATTTGGAAGGGAGGAGGAGACTTTGAAGTATGATGAAGAGACTGAGGAGATGAGAATGCAGTTGGGTGAAGAACTGCGTTGAAGAGCTTTGATGTGAAAGAACCACGTTGAAGAAAATAATGGAGACAAGAATGCAGGACAACTTTGATTTGTGTTAAAGAACTTCAAACTGTGATTAAGGACTTCAAAGTGTGTTTGTGAACTTCCATGTGTGGAGGGCAGCACTGTGTTGTGATTCAACTTAGTAATTGGTGGGAAAATATTAATACAAATGATTAATTATTTTTAATAATTAATTTTGTTATTAATTTCATAAAAACGTAGCACCACTCCTCTTAGCGTGAGGAGAATGACAGAGAAACTGTCACTTTACAACCTTCAAGTGTCTCTTGACTATCAGTTATAACTAATTAATAATAAGTATATTAATATTAATTAATAAATAACAAAGAAGGTGTGAGATCGTACACTGGCTTCTTTCAATTACCCTTTGTTACAAACAAGCAAGCACAAAAGACAGAAATGGTACTTTTAAAGTAAAGGTTCAACATTTACTAAAGCATTAAAATTAATCAATAACAGCAGCAAACACCAATCCCTTAATCTAAAATAACTGCTGGTAAAAACGTTTCAATATAAAAGAAAGAAAGTAAAATAAAATAAAAAGGGGGTATGGATCTGAGTGCAGGAATGTGTGTGTGTGTGTGTGTGTGTGTGTGTGTGTGGGAGTGTGCAGGGGAAGTATATTGATATGGCTGGTTTACGGCTATTGCTTTTTATAATGTGCCTCGTAGCGACAGTAAAAAGTGCGTTCAAAGACGCCTTGCGTACCGGCAGAATCTACAAACAAAGATGGACTGTCCATGATCCCGTTCCCCAACACCCGACAGGTGGAGATTACGCTTACCTGGGCTTTCCGGCTGCAGGAGCACTGGATCAGGACGAGTGGATTATATTCCAAAATCAGGAAAGAGCGTTCAGAAAAACCCTGGATACCAAACATTTGGAAGATAAACATGACTTCAACTTCTCCGGAGACGCGCCGACAAAATGGATTAAACTCATCCGCATTCTAAATGGAGTTTATTTCAAGAACGGGACCTTCACCATCTGCCGTGAAAATGGGAGACCATTTGGAATTCCTTTCCTGAAATTCACAATTCGAATTCTGAGGAAAATGCCAACTAACAACACAGGTCTTCCGGAGGCCCAAACCCTGGAATCCCTTGGGAATTGGATCGAGTCAGATCTGCGCTTCCTGCGCGACAACGTACAGCCGGCGCTGGGCGCATCACGGAGCGAGACCCAGGGAGAAAAACAGGTGGGCAAAAACAAACTGGCATATCTATGGCAAAATAGAAAATCCAAAGCAATCCAAATAATTCTCAATGGCAGTAAATATCCACTGTATAAACTGTGAAAAACTATTACAGCGCAAAATGCGCACCTAAGATAACCGAAGGTACCTTGAACGCACCGCCGTGGACATGATTATTAGAATCGGCGGACTATACAGAACTCGACACACCGCTATTCACTACCAATGAAGTCGAAAAAGTAATTTGTGACCTCCCTAATAACAAAGCATGTGGACTAGATGGTGTCACATACGAAACACTGAAAGCTACCAGACAAACGACATGCCTAATCCTGACTAACATATTCAACATATGTCTTAATAACGGCAAAGTACCAGAATCCTGGAAGGGGGCTTTGATTCATAGAATCCCCAAAAAGGATAACATCCCTGATGACCCCTCCACTTGGAGAGATATATCCTTATTACCGGCAATATACAAGGTGTTCATGAAGTGTCTCCTGTCACGAATCCTCCCTTGGCTAATAGACACAGGAATACTCTCCCCCAAACACAAAGCATATATAAATAGACAAGGGATGAATGAGCATGTCTTCTGTCTAAAAACTGGCATCGACGACTTTAAACATTCATCCTCCAAGTTTTATACTGTCTTCTTGGATTTCCGCGACGCCTTTGGTACATTGCCCCACAATGTCATGTCACACACCCTTATGGAAATAGGACTGCCAAAGCCATACGTTGACATTATTGAGGATGTTTACAACAACTCCTACATACAAGTTATATGTGGGAAAGCATTGACTGATCCAATACCGTTAACAACTGGCATTAAGACTGGGTGCCCATGGAGCGCCATACATTTTATCCTTGCGATTAACTCCTGGTTGAAAAGGATGTGCCAGTGCGCGCCCCCAGGCATGAGCTCCCCGAACCCAGTGCAAGTTTATGCAGACGATGTGGAAATCTCTTCGAGAGAGGAAACCGTAATTCATAATATGCTCCTCCACACTGAACAGTTCATCAGATGGTCGAATCTGGACATTAAACTTACAAAATGTGCGGCATTTTATGAAAGACGGAGCGGAGGAAATAGATGGTATAGAGCAAAGCTTGATAAACTTCCCAACTTTACAATAATGCAAGCACCTATCCGACTGTACGATCGTCATGAAACCTATCCTTATTTAGGACATAAATTCAACATTGCTGGCGAGTGGGATGAACAGGTCACAGAGTTGTGCCAAGAATATATCCAGCGAATCACACTAATTGACTCTTCCCCCTCCCTGTACGCATGAAAATCAAGGCCATCAGGCAGATCGCAGTAGCCAAAATTCAGCATCTGCTCCACAATATACACATCTCACATCAAAATTTGTCAATGATGAACAATGAAACAGTCAATATTGTGAGGAAATGGCTCTGTCTAAACACTCGCACAACTCGGGACATTCTTTTTCAACCGCGTAACATCGGAGGCCTTGGTGTCCCAAACTTTGAATGGCTCTATAACTCGTCCAGGATAGGCCATCTCCTGAATATGTTAAATAATGACGACCCCACAGTTAGGGAGCTGGCACGCGAATCATTGTTTTTACATCTAAAACGGCGCAAGATACCCATCGCTTCCCAAAATGAACCCCAGTTTCTAGGATTCAAATGAAGCAAAATGGAAAACTTGACATCAAGGCCGCCGGATTCAGAGTGCGCTCTGACTGGTTAGATCTCAATGATCTCTGCCATCGCACCGGACTACAACTTTCCTGGCAAGGCCGTGACGGAGCGACAGCCCCCCTGACTGATAACATCATAACGGACTCGCAGATTTCCACTCTTGCGATCCTGAACGACGAGAACTTACCCCAACTTCTACACATCAAACACGCAAGAGCCTCTCTTCTCCAGCGCAGACTTATGCAGAACGTGCAGCGCTGGCGAGCCTAAAACTGCAGGGGAAGTTAGCACTGCCTTACGCAGATCATTCTGTTTCCCATTCTGTAATGACTAATTATTCCATTTCAGAGGATATTTTAATTTTTACGATTAAAGCGCGACTGCAATGTCTCCCAACAAAATACAACCTCGCAATATGGTACCCGTCAAAACACAACCCATACTGCATATTCCGTCGGCAGCAACGACATTCGGCTTCGCCAGTCGGAGGTCACTAAAATTAATGTGGAGTCGGTGTGTACATATGCCAAGACGATGTCGGACACTGTATGTTTCTCTGGACCTCTGCCTAATGGAACGAGTGATGACATGTATAGTCGCATGTTATCATTCAACAGCTGGCTGTCAAGGTGGTGCCCTAACAATAACGTGGGCTTCACACAGAACTGGCAAAGTTTTTGGGGAAAACCTGGTCTTATTAGACGGGATGGTGTTCATCCCACTCTGGATGGAGCTTCCCTCCTTTCCAGAAATATGACAACGTTTATTAGAACCAAAACGTGACAACAAGCAGTCGGGACCAGGAAACAGAGTTGCAGTTTAACACGCTTCTCTGTGCTTCCACTCGTTCAGTTGCCCCCTATAGATAATGACTATGCTATATATAAAGATAAAGCTATATATGAACATAGATTTAGGATTAACACAGTGTCTGCCTCTAGGGCTCCATACATTAGACAGTCACGGAGAAACAGGAGAGGAGTCATTCATAGTAACCTCGTTAGAATCAACACGAGGACATTCTCCGAGCCGAGAACGAACAGTTTTAAGTGTGGTTTGTTAAATATTCGTTCTCTCCGCTCAAAAGCATTGCTTGTGAATGAACTGATACACGAACAGGATTTTGACTTGCTCTGCTTAACAGAAACATGGCTTCAAGTGAATGATTATGTATCTATAAACGAAGCAACGCCTCCTTCCCACACCAATGTTCATACCCCTAGAGGAAATGGCAGAGGTGGAGGGGTCGCAGCTATATCTGACTGTATACTTTCGCTCACCTCTCGACCCACGGGTACTTATGAATCATTTGAGCACCTTACTCTAAGTCTGTTAGACTCAAGTATTAAACAGAATAACAGACTCCAGCTTATCGTTGTATACCGACCACCGAACTCCTACTCCGACTTGTTAAGTGATTTTGCAGATTTTTTATCTGATTTAGTTCTCTGTTCAGATAAAATCATCATAGTAGGTGATTTTAATATTCATGTGGACGTAGCCAATAATAGTCTTGGCTCGTCTTTTAAAGCTTTGCTTGAATCAATTGGCTTCAAGCAGCAGGTTAACAGACCAACACATCGTTATGGACACACACTTGACCTTATCTTGACGTATGGTATTGACATACGTAACTTGGTAGTATTTGATGAGAATCCTTTGATATCGGACCATTGTCTGATCTCATTTGAGGTTGTACTTACTAATGCTACTGATCCTAAACAGCAGCATTATTACAGTCGCTGTTTATCTGACAGTTCAATTGAAAAATTCACTGAACAGCTCTCGTCTGCCCTCCAGCCATGTTTTATCACAGAGGATGACTATAGAAACATCACTCCCACGGAACTTAATGGAATAGTGGACAACACAAATTTAACCTTGCAAACAGTTCTAAACACTGTTGCTCCTCTTAAGAGAAAGGTTATCACCCGGGACAAGTCTGCCCCGTGGTACACAGCCCAAACTCGAGCGTTAAAGCTCAGTACACGGAAGTTAGAAAGAACGTGGCGTTCCACACATAATGACAGTCACTATGTCTTGTGGAAGAACAGTTTTGATAGATATAAAAACGCTCTTAGACATGCAAGAACTTCTTCTTACTCAGAGTTAATAGAGAAAAATAAGAGCAACCCCAGATTCCTTTTCAACACTGTAGCCAGGCTGACGGAGAGCCATGATGCAACGAATCCATCGATCCCTCGATCGCTGAGTAGTAATGACTTTATAACATTTTTTAACGATAAGATAGAAACGATCAGAGATAGAATTACCAACCAGTTTAGTACAGCGAGCCTAGACTTAATCACGGCTCCTTTACATGTACTGAATCATTTTATTCCTATAAGCCTCCGGGAGCTGACCTCACTGGTCTCCTCCTCTAAACTAACTACATGTCAGTTGGACCCTATACCAGCTAGACTCCTTAGAGAAGCTCTACCACAAGTTGGTAATATTTTACTAGATCAAGTAAATATGTCTTTACTGAGCGGCTGTGTCCCAAAGGCCTTTAAGATGGCAGTAATTAAGCCATTACTTAAAAAGCCTTCTCTCGACAGCAGCATTCTGAGTAACTATAGACCGATCTCGAACCTTCATTTTATTTCAAAGATTTTAGAAAAAGCTGTAGCCATCCAGTTGTGTGATCACCTGTGTAGCAATAATGTATTTGAAAAGTTCCAGTCTGGGTTTAGAACCCACCATAGTACAGAGACTGCACTACTTAGAGTAAAAGATGATATTCTTATGGCCTCTGAAAAAGGACTGGCTTCTATACTGGTTCTGTTGGATCTCAGTGCAGCATTTGATACTATAGATCATGAGATCCTGCTACATAGACTAGAACAAGACGTTGGGATTAGAGGATCGGCACTTGTCTGGTTCAAGTCCCATTTATCGGACAGATTTCAGTTTGTTAGTGTAAACGAGGAATCCTCCATACTCACTAAGGTCAACTACGGAGTCCCTCAGGGTTCTGTGCTTGGACCTATTCTTTTTACCCTGTACATGCTGCCATTAGGCAACATTATCAGGAAACACAACATAGATTTTCATTGTTATGCAGACGACACTCAGCTATATGTATCTGCACGACCGGACGACCCAAACCCATCTATTAAACTCCAGGATTGTCTCATAGACATACAGACGTGGATGACTCGTAATTTTCTGATGCTTAACACAGAAAAAACTGAGGTCATGGTCCTTGGGCCAAAAGATATAAGAGCAGCACTTGGAGCTCTAAACCTAGGCAGTAACACTCCAGTCCCTTGCACTACAGTAAGGAACCTAGGAGTCCTGTTTGACCAGGATTTATCACTGGATGAACATAATAAGCATATATGTAGAACAGCCTTCTTCCACCTTCGCAACATCAAGACAATTAGAAATATTATATCAAGACAAGACTCTGAGAAACTTATCCACGCCTTTATAACCTCTAGGCTGGATTACTGTAACTCCTTACTGTCTGGATGTCCTAGTAAGTCCATGAGAAGCCTTCAACTTGTCCAGAACGCAGCAGCACGGATACTGACTGGAACCAGACGACGTGATCATATAACTCCTGTCTTGGCTTCTTTTCACTGGCTCCCAGTGAAAAGTAGAATCGATTTTAAAATACTTCTACTTACATACAAGGCCCTGAATAATCAGGCACCTTCTTATATTTGTGACTTAATCACTTTATATCAACCGAATAGACCGCTGCGCTCCTTGAACTCAGGTCTACTGGTTATTCCTAAAATAACTAGAAGTAGAATCGGTGGTAGAACATTTATCTACCAGGCTCCTCTCCTGTGGAACCAACTTCTGCTTTCAGTCAGACAGTCTGACTCGGTCTCTGCCTTTAAGGTGAGACTGAAAACCTACCTTTTTAACATAGCCTATAGTCGAAGCTAGATCAGGTAGTCCTGATTAGAATAGTCTATCTTATGCTGCCATAGGCTTAGACTGCTGGGGGAATTTCCCATCATGCACTTAGAATGAGCACAGACTTTGCACGAGCCGCACTTTCTCTACCCCGTCCTCGATTTTTCATCCCTCACCACTTACCCGATGTACCCACATGAGATGTAGCACATAAATCTACATATAGCTCATCTCTAACTGATTTTAATCTCTTACAGTTCTGCTGACACCAGTGAACGACATGAGGTCAGGACAGGAAAGAAGACTCTGTTATCTTCAAGTCTCTGACCACAACAGTCTTCACTACAGGCTGTGATAAACCCAGTGATCCAGATGATCCTGGCATTTAAAGACTTTTTTTTTCACTTTTTATTCTTGTCATTGTGTATTGTATGTTTTGGGTAACATCTACTGCACGTCTGTCCGTCCAGGGAGTGGATCCCTCACCTGTGGTTCTCCCTAAGGTTTCTACCCTTTTTCCCTTTTACAAGGGTTTTTTTCCCTGGTAGTTTTTCCTTACCCTGGTCGAAGGTCTAAGGACAGAGGATGTTACCAACTCTGTGAAGTCCCGTGAGACAAACTATGTTTTGTAAACTGTGGGCTATATAAATAAAGATTGATTGATTAATTGATTGATTGATGATTGATTGATTGATTGATTGATATTCCATCAAAATCAACAGGAGAACGAAACAGTTGCACACATTCTGAACGGATTTAATCATTACAAAGGACTGTATGTGGCCAGGCATGACCGTTTGGTTGACCTGGTTACAAAAGACCTGGGAGAAATAAATCTAGGACATGACTGTAAGATCTTTAAGCATACTGCTGTTGAAATTAATTGGTTCCATCACACTGTTCATGACAATGACTGTTTTAAAAACATAGCAAACACTCCTGACATTGTAATTGTAAATGAAACTCTGAAAAATGTCATCATTATTGAGGTGGGTTGTTGTTTTGATTTATACATGGACACCTGCTACTACTCTAAGCTACTGAAATACCAGCCACTGCTGAGTCGTATATGTCAACTAGGTTACCAATGTAAACTTATATCTTTAATCTTTGGAAGCTTAGGTCATATCCACAAAAATGTGGTGAGAGGACTGCAGTTGGGTGGGTTACACAAGAAAGAAGCCAAAAGATTGGCAAAATTCTGCTCTGTGTCAGCCACCATAGGTAGTATGCGAATATGGAGACAAAGATGTTTTGTTTACCCTTAAATGTTTGGTGTAATACTTTAACTGATCATGTTGGTCTTGTAACGGCATGTTGCTTTATTAACCTGAGACTTTGTCAATATGTCTTCCCAAAATGTTTGGATTTTGTTCTCTTTTTTGTAAAATTTGGATCCAAATAAAAGCATTTAAATGTGTGTGTGTGTGTGTGTGTGTGTGTATGTGTGAAAAGGGGGCATGTCACTTTGGCAGCAGGTAACAGGAAGTGAACAAAACAAAGCCAAAGTAAAACAGGAAGCAACAAACAAAGCCAAAAGGTAAAGGAAGGAGGGGTCTCTGACGTGACGGTTGTCAACTCGGGTTACCAAAAGTTACATCACGTGAAAATGGCGTCACTCGCTGTTACCGTGAGGCGACGCGAGATGGCGCTCGTGCTCTGATTTCTTCACTCCGCTCTTCCGTCTTTCACCAGCGGAAGCACTGAGTAAAAGAGGAGAGTTGAAGGAGGAAGTGAAGTCAACAGTGACGTGGAAAATTTTAAAGTAATGGCGGCAAGATATGAAATAGACAAAGGAACGAGTCTGATCAGAAACTTCTGTAATCACACAGTTTATCCGGCTTGTCCGACTCAAATTAAGCTTCTATTACGATCGCCGCTGGCGCTGCGCGCAGAGCGAAAGGCATAAAGAAAAATAATAATACAAACGATCAGCTGGTCGGACGGCGCCGCGGTGGTTCTGCTAAACGGTCCGCTAGCTTAGCTCACAGGTATTATTCTACACAAGTTACGGCCGTGTGTGAGACACACACGGTGACAATGAAAGAAAATAAAAAGTACATCAACAATAAAAACACAATGAAACTCCGGGGTGCACTCCCGTGTTTATAATAAGCTCTGAATAGCTATTTTGCCCAGACACAATCGCTTACTATGAGTTGCCTTACAACGAGTAAGGAAGGGGTCCGTGGATCGCGTTGCGCGATTCTGCTCCGTGCGTCGGCTGGTTCTGCCGGAATGGGAGAGATGAGAGCGCGCCTTTGTGAGCTGTGTTACGCGTGGTTCAATCCGTGGTTCGATCTGTTCTTCGGTCAGTATACCGGTATCAGAGAACGGGAGCGGGCGTCTCGTTGAATAAAAAGAAAGACAAAAGGGGAAAAACCAAAAATGGGGTAGGAGTGAACAAAGAAAGAACCTTCACAGCTTGGCCAGCAAGAATGGAGTTCTTTGATGTTTTCCTCTTCTTAAAAACATATGTCCTCTCTTGCTGAGAGCTATGGTGAAGAGGTCGATATGGTGAAGAGACCGAACTCTGGGGTTCGTTCAGTTTTAATACCTTTGCCTCGGGGGCGGGGCATCCTGTGGTGTCCACCAATGGGTGAACGGCTGACTGCCGTGGACGTCATCTGCCGCAGTGGGTTGTGGGGAATGAGTGCCTTACAGCTGGACGCCTTGGGGAAAAAGGTTCCTTTCCTTTGTTCTCCACCATGTGGCTCCTGGGGTCTTTCAGACCGCCATTTTAGGTCCAGGCTGCATTCAGGTTTTCCCAAAGAGGACAGTGAGGTCTCACAGTCATGCTGGGCCCAACAACTGCATCTCTTAGTATTTTGTTGTTTTTATTTTGGAAACCCCTAGTGGGTTCCTCCACTTTAAAGTCCACTTCCTGGATGTGTGAAATTGCAGCTACTTCCTGTGACTGCTAATATTTGACAACAGTTGGGGAATTACTCTTTAGTTTATTGGTCTTGCATTCTGTATTGGTAATACATATGTGTACATTGTACATGCAAATACAAGGTCTGAATTTATCAGGAGTGTTTCGCTGAACGTGCGTGGCAGAGTCCAAAGCTATTTAAGCCAATTGGGAAGCAAGGCAAGAAGGAGGTTGGAGGATGTGACTTTTTTTGGCTGTGGTAAATTCAAATCGAAATCAAAGCGCATGCATGGTTAAAGCATTGTTAAACAAGCTGAAGAATCTGACTGATGGCTCCATGCTGAGCTGATGGTTTGCAGCGGGGCTAACTCTAACCCTAACCCTAACCCTAAGCCTAAACTGTATTGAAGCATTTCAATACTGAGCAAAGCTAAGCACATTCTGGATCACAAGTCACATCATGCATGGTTCCAGTTCTAAAGAAGAACCGTCTCAGCGAGCTGAATGACTTCAGACCGGTGGAACTTACATCACATCTGATGAAGACTCTGGAGCGGCTCTTCCTCAACCTCCTCAGGCCTCAGGTACGGCACGCTGAGGACGCTCTACAGTTAGCCTATCGGGCAGAGGTCAGTGTGGAGGTCTGTGGAGTTTGTAGGGGCCCGAAGCAAAAATTCCCAGGGGGCCCTTCCAACCAGTGTTCATCACCATTATGTTCTAAATCAGGGGTCTCAAACTCAATTTGCCTGGGGGCCACATGTTTGAGTCTGGGTGAGGCTGGGCCACATCAACCATTTTTATCAACCACAGTTTTATCCACACATCCATTTATGACACATGCATAACGATCTTTAAGACGAGGATCGAGTACAGTTGCGATGAAATACAGGGGATCCGAGTAGATCTTAGTAAAACGCGTTGGCAGACGCTCAAGAGCGCACTTTTCATTGCGTTCACTCCGGTCTCAGAGGCTTTAGCGCTGTAATTAAGGGAATAACAGATGCATCAGATGGGGCTGGGCGGTATACCGGTTCACACCGATTACCGTTTTTTTTCCGTTATGATATGAATTTTTAATATACCGCCATACCGGTGTATTTGATTACACAACATCCACGCAGCCGCGGCGCTTCTGTCTGCTTTGTGAGTGAGCGCTCTGCACGTAAACATTTCATTAATGTTTATATATTTGTTTCAATCACTGAATGAAGCCTGTCATATTTGGAAAAAGAGTCAGGACCTTAAATCACTTGCACAAAACTTTTGATCAGCACTCAGCATTTGTTTGTTTGTCATTTAAACCAGTGTGAGGAGAGAGAGAGAGAGAGAGAGAGAGAGAGAGAGAGAGAGAGAGAGAGAGAGAGAGAGAGAGAGAGAGAGAGAGAGAGGTGAGGTCTGTGCTCTTGGTCTGTAGTTCATTTACTTATTTTTGTTTAGGTAATATGTTGTGAAATATGTTTAAACTTAAACTACATCTACAGGTAGTTATGTCTCGTTGTATTAGTTTGTCCTGTTATTGACGTCATGCTGTCATCGCCTGACAGTCTGGCTGATTGAAAGCCCCCAGATGCAGCGGATGCAAATACTAGGAGAATATATTCGAATATCTGTGTTTTTTAAGAGGGAATATAATCAGATGAGCAGGGGTCCGTTTCACAAAGCAGCTGATTTGAGTTAGTTTGTTCAACTCGGAGTAGTTTCACCTCGAGTTAAGCGTGTGCACCACAAGTATAAAAAGACAGCATGAATGGAGTCACCATGACAACGGGAAAGCGGAGGGTGACGTTCTTCACCCACTGGAGTTGGAAAATATTAATGCGCGAGTTTGAGCATGTTTTTAGAAGGAAGTGTAACACAGCAGCAAAAGAGAGGGAGGCGTCGGAGAGAACACTGCTGCTGATGCAGAAGTTTAAATGTCGTCCTTTTCACAATCACAATAATATTACAGAGGAAACTGCTTGAGTTGTAGATTATTAATTTATTTATTTAGGTGTAATCCCGCGGGGGAGAAGCGCAGTTGGCAGCAGTTTAAGATGAAACATAAAAACATTGTTCAAACAGGTAAGACCTCGGTATAATCTAATTTTGATCATGTTTTACATTGTAAAGTAAATATGTAGTGGCTGTTTGACTGAACAGTTGTTTTATCACCAACATAATGCTGTTTTCACACATAAATGACTTCTCATTCTTTATATCACGTTCAAGTGCTCTGCATCTCTGACGTTGTATAAAAGAAAAATGTGTAAATTTGTCAGGAAATTTTTTTTTTTTTTTAAACTGCAGCGCAACACACAATTTCTGCTGTGATGTGAGAGCGTGACTCCGGTTGTTAATGTTGAAATGTAAGGACGGATTAGGTTGTGTATGTAAATGATGGACTGTGACGTGATGGTGACGTCGTTTCGGTGGTTACTGGGGGAAACGGGAGGAAAAATAGGGCATTTTAGGGCGTCCTGCACTTGGCTCCTGTCACATTACCACAATCCCACAGTCACAGTCTTATCCTCAAACCTTCCACTAACGGTCCATTGATTCTGTTGGACACCGTGGTTATATCCTGGTTGCAGCAAGTTGAGGATGCACAGACACACGTTTGAACAAATACAGAATCACATATAGGCTGCTATAGTAACTTGAGAACAGCTGAGACGTTTTGATATAGAGTGTGTGTGTGTGTGTGTGTGTGTGTGTGTGTGTGTGTGTGTGTGTGTGTGTGTGTGTGTGTGTGTGTGTGTGTGTGTGTGTGTGTGTGTGTGTGTGTGTGTGTGTGTGTGTGTGTAACTGCTGTTTTGAATCAGCAGCTGCTACAGTCTGCAGCTTTTTTTCTCTCCCACTTGTGCCGCTCTTCCTCATCGTCACTGCGGGCCGCAATTACATTAAACTTTGATATCAAGTGGCCCCAAAATATCCGCGTGTCTGAGACTACTGTTCTAAATAATCTGACACCAATGAAAAATGTATGAGTTCAAAAATATATTTTTTTCAAAATGAATGAAATAACATGCAAAAACCTTGTAATTGTAATAAAGTATGTGAAAATATAAATGTAAAGAACAATAAATACTGTAAATAGTTTTAAAAAAACTATATAAACTTTGTTAAAAAATACATTACACTGTAAAGAACCCACATAAACAATATACATATATAGAACAATAAAATACTGTAAATAACTGAAAAAGATATATAAACTGAGTAAAAAAGATATGCATTACACATATGTAATGCAAATAAGATGATAGATATACAAATAATCAAAAACAGCCCTCAGGCTCCAAGTGTTGGGGGCCCCCTATGGGCTCGGGGCCCCAAGCAGTTGCCTGTCTTGCCTGTTCACAAGCTGCGCCCCTGACCATCCAGCCCCTTGTACTCAAAGAAAACCTCAGCAGAATGTGAGTGGAGCCCTGCCTGGTTGCTTGGATTTCCAGCTACCTCACCGACAGCCCACAGTATGTAGGGCTGAAGGACATCACGTCTGACACTGTGGTCAGAAACATCGGAGCTCCACAGGGGACTGCGTTGTCTCCCGTCCTCTTCACTCTGCTACAACTCTGAAACATCCAGAAGTTTGCAGATGACACGGCCATCATGGAGTGTATCAGAGACAACCAAGAGGAGGAATATATGGTCTGGTCTGGTTCCACAATAACAACCTGCAGCTCAACACTTCAAAGGCCAAGGAACTGGTCATCGACTTAGAGAGGGACAGACCCAGTCCGAGACCAGTTATGATAGGAGCAGAGGAGGTGGACGTCGTACAGACCTACAAAGACCTTGGGCTGTGGCTGGACAACAAGCTGGACTGGACAAGCAACAAGGCAGCTGTACAAGAGTCAGAGCCAGTTGTACTTCCTGAGGAGGCTATGATCTTTCAACATCTGCAAGACTCTGTTTTACCAGTCTGTGGTGGCCAGTGTTCTCTCTGACGCTGTGGTGTGCTGAGGAGGGAGCACAACTAAGGCAGACCTCTACAGACTGGAAAAGCTGATCAGACGGGCCAGCTCGGTGGTCACAATGAGACTGGACCCTCTGGTGACAATGGCAGAGAGAAGCTGGACAATGACAGCCACCCTCTGCACACTGTCATCAGCAGCCAGAGGAGCCACAGACGCCTCAGCAACAGGCTGCTCCTCCCCGAGTACAGGACCAACAGTCTGGGGGGTCTCTTTTGTCCCCCGTGCCATCAAACCTTGGTGCCTGTGTTTTGCTCATAGCAGGTATTTTCAACAGAGGTAGGTCCACAAAACCCAGTCATAGAGCCTAACCAGGTGTTATCAGAAAAACTGTGTATATATACTGTAGATTCTGGGTGAGGCGGGCCGCATCGAGTAAGTATAACAGTAAAAATGGATGCTGGACTCATCGCTGGAGTCACTGTGGACACTGGAGACGATGCTATAAAAAAGCAGGAATCTTGAAACTTTTTCTCAAAATCTAAATTGTCAACAAGAGTGAAAATAAAACCCACATGGACTAAAGATGAAGACTAACCCTAACCCTGTGCTAATTATATGTAGGCTAACTGAAGTCAATCAAATCAGATTGATTTGACACTGTTGACCGTGATTCAACAGAACTTTTTATTTCTAAACATGAAATATGTTATTTATCATCAAATCTTTTATCTTTACAGCACTGAGGTCACATGTTTTCAAACTAGCAAAGCTGTGCGCAACTTCTACGAGTCATTTAAAGATTAAAAACAGAGATAATAGAGAGCATGTAGTTTATATATACGTTCCTTGGTTGAAAATGAGACTCCGTGTCTCAATGATATAACCTGTATAAATATGCCACGTCTTGCTTGCTGTTACAATCGGTATCTTTACAGCATGCAGATATTTTTAAGATATTATTAAAATGATAATGTCCAGTTTTTTCATGTATTGTGTATATATATTGTTCTGTGTAGCAGTGTAGCTCACAACAATAGTATCTGTGCTCATACAGAGCAGGGTGTGGTTTCACTGACAGCTTAGACCAGGAGGGGGTTGTGCTAATTAAATGTGATGATGTGTTGGACATTGTTGGAAAGCTTAGAAATCACACTTTCAGAATCTGTAAATAGACTTGTGACCAGTTTTGCCATGGCTGGACACAATTGTTTAAAGTGTTTATGTGTTCACGACAGTGTCATGGCTAAAATATGCAACTATAAATGTATTTGACAATTCTCACTATTGATGAAACAAAATGTTTTCCATGAACAGATAGTGAGGAAGGAGTAAAGCGTAAGTTTGGTGTCAAACACAAACAAAAGACATGATAAATGAGTCATTATCAGATGCTTGTCAAGATAAAAGTGTCTTTTTCACAATTATGCTACGTTCACTGACCACACTGATGATGCGTTCACTGACCGCATTGATGCTGCGTTCACTGACCTCAATGATGCTGCGTTCACTGATCACTAATGCTGCGTTCACTCACCACACTGATGCTGCGTTCACTGACCACAATTATGCTGCGTTTACTGAACACACTGATGCTGCGTTTACTGACCACAATTATGCTGCGTTTACTGAACACAATGAGGCTGCATTCACTGACCCCAATGATGCTGCGTTCACTGATCACTGATGCTGCATTCACTGACCACACTGATGCTGAGTTCACTGACCACAATTATTCTATGTGCACTGACCACACTGATGCTGCGTTCACTGAACACGCTGATGATGCGTTCACTGACCGCATTGATGCTGCGTTCACTGACCACAATGATGCTGCGTTCACTGATCACTGATGCTCAGTGAACGCAGCATCAGTGTGGTCTGTGAAGACAACAGTGGTCAGTAAAGACAGCAGTGGTCAGTGAACACATCATCATTGTGGTCAGTGAACTCAGCATCAGTGGTCAGTGAATGCAGCATCAGTGTGGTCAGTGAAGGCAACAGTGGTCAGTAAACGCAACAGTTGTCAGTGAAGGCAGCTTTGGTGTGGTCAGTGAAGGCAGCATCAGTGTGGTCAGTGAACGCAGCATCAGTGTGGTCGGTGAACTCATCATCATTTTGGTCAGCAAACAGCAGTGGTCAGTAAAAGCAGCATCAGTGGTCAGTGAAGGCAGCATCAGTGTGGTCAATGAACTCAGCATCAGTGGGGTCAGTGAGCGCAGCAGTGGTCAGTGAACGCATCATCATTGTGGTCAGTAAACACAGCAGTTGTCAGTGGAGGCATCATCAGTGTGGTCAGTGAAGGCAACATCGTTGTGGTCAGTAAACACAGCAGTGGTCAGTGAACA
The DNA here is from genome assembly GCF_963457635.1 of Microchirus variegatus. NCBI lineage: Eukaryota > Metazoa > Chordata > Actinopteri > Pleuronectiformes > Soleidae > Microchirus > Microchirus variegatus. Next base: position 1,781,479 of record NC_139813.1, on the reverse strand, counting down.
CATCAGTTGTCAGTGAACACTGCTTCAAAGTGGTCAGTGAACGCAACAGTGGTCAGTGAACTTATCATCATTATGGTCAGTAAACACAGCAGTGGTCAGTGAACGCAGCATCAGTGTGGTCTGTAAAGACAACAGTGGTCAGTAAACACAGCAGTGGTCAGTGAATACATCATCATTGTGGTCAGTGAACTCGGCATCAGTGATCGGTGAACACAGCATCAGTGGGGTCAGTGAGCACATCAGTGGTCAGTGAAGGCAGCTTTGGTGTGGTCAGTGAAGGCAGCATCAGTGTGGTCAGTGAACGCAGCATCAGTGTGGTCAGTGAACTCAGCATCAGTTGGGTCAGTAAACACAGCAGTGGTGAGTAAACACATCATCATTGTGGTCAATGAACTCAGCATCAGTGTGGTCAGTGAAGGCAACATTGTTGTGGTCAGTAAACACAGCAGTGGTCAGTGAATGCATCAGCAGTGATCAGTGAACGCAGCATCATATGGTCAGTGAACGCAGCATCAATGCGGTCCATGAACGCATCATCAGCGTGGTCAGTGAACGCAGCTTCAGTGTGGTCAGTGCACGTAGCATAACTGTGGTCAGTGAACTCAGCATCAGTGTGGTCAGTGAACGCAGCATCAGTGTGGTCGGTGAACGCATCATCATTTTGGTCAGCAAACAGCACTGGTCAGTGAAGGCAGCATCAGAGGTCAGTGAATGCAGCATCAGTGTGGTCAGTTAGCACAGCAGCGGTCAGTGAACGCATCATTATTGTGGTCAGTGAACTCAGCATCAGTTGGGTCAGTAAACACAGCAGTGGTGAGTGAACACATCATCATTGTGGTCAATGAACTCAGCATCAGTGTGGTCAGTGAAGGCAACATTGTTGTGGTCAGTAAACACAGCAGTGGTCAGTGAATGCATCATCAGTGATCAGTGAACGCAGCATCATATGGTCAGTGAACGCAGCATCAATGCGGTCTGTGAACGCATCATCAGCGTGGTCAGTGAACGCAGCATCAGTGTGGTCAGTGCACGTAGCATAATTGTCGTCAGTGAACGCAGCATCAGTGTGGTGAGTGAACGCAGCATCAGTGATCATTGAATGCAGCATCATTGTGGTCAGTGAACGCAGCATCAATGCGGTCAGTGAATGCAGCATCAGTGTGGTCAGTTATCACAGCAGCGGTCAGTGAACGCATCATCATTGTGGTCAGTGAACTCAGCATCAGTGTGGTCAGTGAACGCAGCATCAGTGTGGTCGGTGAACGCATCATCATTTTGGTCAGCAAACAGCACTGGTCAGTGAAGGCAGCATCAGAGGTCAGTGAATGCAGCATCAGTGTGGTCAGTTAGCACAGCAGCGGTCAGTGAACGCATCATCATTGTGGTCAGTGAACTCAGCATCAGTTGGGTCAGTAAACAAAACAGTGGTGAGTGAACACATCATCATTGTGGTCAATGAACTCAGCATCAGTGTGGTCGGTGAACGCATCATCATTGTGGTCAATGAACTCAGCATCAGTGTGGTCAGTGAAGGCAACATTGTTGTGGTCAGTAAACACAGCAGTGGTCAGTGAATGCATCATCAGTGATCAGTGAACGCAGCATCATATGGTCAGTGAACGCAGCATCAATGCGGTCCGTGAACGCATCATCAGCGTGGTCAGTGAACGCAGCATCAGTGTGGTCAGTGCACGTAGCATAATTGTGGTCAGTGAACGCAGCATCAGTGTGGTGAGTGAACGCAGCATCAGTGATCATTGAATGCAGCATCATTGTGGTCAGTGAACGCAGCATCAATGCGGTCAGTGAACACATCAATAGTGTGGTCAGTAAACGCAGCATCAGTGTGGTCAGTGAACGTGGCATAATTGTGGTCAGTGAATGCAGCATCATTGTGTTCAGTAAACGCAGCATCAGTGTGGTCAGTGAACGTAGCATAATTGTGGTCAGTGATTGCAGCATCAGTGTGGTGAGTGAACGCAGCATCAGTGATCATTGAATGCAGCATCATTGTCGTCAGTGAACGCAGCATCAATGCAGTCAGTGAACACATCATCAGTGTGGTCAGTAAATGCAGCATCAGTGTGGTCAGTGAACGTAGCATAATTGTGGTCAGTAAAGGCAGCATCAGTGTGGTCAGTGAACGCATCAACAGTGTTGTCAGTGAACGCAACAGTGGTCAGTGAATGCAGCATCAGTGTGGTCAGTGAAGGCAACAGTGGTCAGTGAACGCAACAGTGGTCAGTGAACGCAACAGTTTTCAGTGAACACTGCTTCAATGTAGTCAGTAAACGGAACAGTGGTCACTGAAGGCACCATCAGTGTGGTCAGGCTACAGTTCACTACAGGGAGGAGGTGGATCGTCTGGCTGAGTGGTGGGACACCAATAACCTGCTGCTCAACACCGAGAAGACCAAGGAGCTCATCGTGGACTTCCGGAGTATTGCTGAACCACATTCACCCATCCACATCAACGGGGCGGTGGTGGAGCGTGTGAACAGCTTCAAGTTCCTGGGAGTCCACATCTCTGAGGATCTCACCTGGACGACCGGCTGCTCCAAGCTGGTCAAGCAGGCTCACCAGCGCCTCTTCTTCCTGAGGACGCTAAGGAAGAATCATCTGTCCTCAGACATCCTGGTGAACTTCTACCGCTGCACCATCGAGAGCATCCTGACCAACTGCATCACAGTCTGGCACGGGAACTGCTCTGCCTTGGACCGGAAGGCGCTGCAGAGGGTGGTGAAAGCCGCCCAGCGCATCACTGGAGCACCACTTCCTGCCATAGAGGACATCTACAGGAAGCGGTGTCTGAAAAGGGCTGGGAAAATAATCAAAGACCCCAGTCACCCAGCTCATGGACTGTTTACCCTCCTGCCCTCTGGGAGGCGCTACAGGAGCCTCCGGACTAAGACCACCAGGTACCGGAACAGCTTCTTTCCAACAGCTGTCACACTCCTGAACGCTCCCTCTGGACATACATGACAATAACACTTGGACTGAACCAGTCACAACCACCCGCACCTTATCATATTCTGTGCAATACTGTAAATACTGCAAATATAATCACATGTACAAAATAATTATTCCCCGGCTGTAAATAAATGCTTACCACCCATAACTATAATCAACCGCTATATATACCATATTTATCTTTTATATATTTATGTATACTGTATATATTATATTGTGTATAAATATTTATATAATAATAATAATAATAATAATAATAAATTTTATTTGTAAAGCACTTTTCATAAAGTTATCTCAAAGTGCTACAGAAACCAAAAAACAAAATAAACAAAAGACTAAGAGAAAAATCAGACACGATTAAAATCAGCAGAAGAAAGAATAGCTAAAGGAGGAGAAGAAAGTGCAGAAAAGAGAATAAAAACATCTAGGAACGACCTAGGAAAGCCTGTTCGAATAGAAACGTTTTAAGCCCTTTTTTAAAGGCATCGACAGACTGGGGTTGTCGTAAGTGTTCAGGGAGGGAGTTCCAGATGTGGGGGGCAGTGGAGCAGAAGGCTCGGTCTCCCATGGTGCGGAGTCGTGTGCGGGGCTGATGGAGGAGGTTGATACTTTGGGACCGGAGGTTACGGGTGGATGAGTGAGGGGTAAGGAGGTCTTTGAGGTATTGTGGGGCGTTGCTGTAGATGCAAAGGTGGGTGATGAGGGCGATTTTGTATTGGATTCTTGAGGTTATGGGAAGCCAGTGTAGGTTCTGTATACATGTACATTTGTAATATACATATTTCATTGCTAACAGCACTTCTGAATGGATGCAAACTGCATTTCGTTGCTCTGTACTGGTGACATGTGCAATGACAATAAAGTTGAATTCTAATTCTACAGCAGTCAGTGAACGCAACGGTGGTCAGTGAACTCAACAGTTGTCAGTGAACGCAACAGTTGTCAGTGAACTCAACAGTTGTCAGTGAACGCAACAATGGTCAGTGAACTCAACAGTTGTCAGTGAACGCAACAGTTGTCAGTGAAGGCAGCTTCAGTGTGGTCGGTGTACGCATCATCAGTGCGGTCAATGAATGCAATAGTGGTCAGTGAAGGCAGCATCAGTGGTCAGTGATGGCAGCATCAGGGTGGTCAGTGAAGGCAACATCGTTGTGGTCAATAAACACAGCAGTGATCAGTGAATGCATCATCAGTGATCAGTGAATGCATCATCAGTGATCAGTGAATGCAGCATCAGTGTGGTCAGTGAACGCAGCATCAGTGATCAGTTAACACAGCATCATTGGGGTCAGTGAATGCAACATCATTGTGATCAGTTGATGTAGCATAATTGTGGTCAGTGAACGCAGCATCAGTGTGGTGAGTGAACGCAGCATCAGTGATCAGTGAACGCAGCATCATTGTGGTCAGTGAACGCAGCTTTAATGCGGTCAGTGAACACATCATCAGTGTGGTCAGTAAACGCAGCATCAGTGTGGTCAGTGAACGTAGCATAATTGTGGTCAGTAAACGCAGCATCAGTGTGGTCAGTGAACACATCAACAGTGTGGTTTTTTAGAGCAACAGTGGTCAGTGAACACAGCATCAGTGGGGTCAGTGAGCACAGCAGTGGTCAGTGAATGCAGCATCAGTGTGGTCAGTGAAGGCAACAGTGGTCAGTGAACTCAACAGTTGTCAGTGAACGCAACAGTGGTCAGTGAACTCAACAGTGGTCAGTGAACTCAACAGTTGTCAATGAACGCAACAGTTGTCAGTGAAGGCAGCTTCAGTGTGGTCAGTGAACGCATCATCAGTGTGGTCAGTAAACGCAGCATCAGTGTGGTCAGTGAACGTAGCATAATTGTGGTCAGTGAAGGCAGCATCAGTGTGGTCAGTGAACGCATCAACAGTGTTGTCAGTGAACGCAACAGTCGTCAGTGAATGCAGCATCAGTGTGGTCAGTGAAGGTAACAGTGGTCAGTGAACGCAACAGTGGTCAGTGAACACAACAGTGGTCAGTGAACGCAACAGTTGTCTGAACACTGCTTCAATGTAGTCAGTAAACGGAACAGTGGTCACTGAAGGCACCATCAGTGTGGTCAGTGAAGGCTACATCGGTCAGTGAACGCAACAGTGGTCAGTGAACGCAGCATCAATGTGGTTAGTGAAGGCTACAGTGGTCAGTGAACTCAACAGTTTTCAGTGACCGCAACAGTGGTCAGTGAAGGCAGCTTCAGTGTGGTCAGTGAACGCATCATCAGTGTGGTCAGTAAACGCAGCATCAGTGTGGTCAGTGAACGTAGCATAATTGTGGTCAGTGAAGGCAGCATCAGTGTGGTCAGTGAAAGCATCGACAGTGTTGTCAGTGAACGCAACAGTCGTCAGTGAATGCAGCATCAGTGTGGTCAGTGAAGGCAACAGTGGTCAGTGAACGCAACAGTGGTCAGTGAAGGCAACAGTGGTCAGTGAACGCAACAGTGGTCAGTGAACACAACAGTGGTCAGTGAACGCAACAGTTGTCAGTGAACACTGCTTCAATGTAGTCAGTAAACGGAACAGTGGTCACTGAAGGCACCATCAGTGTGGTCAGTGAAGGCTACATCGGTCAGTGAACGCAACAGTGGTCAGTGAACGCAGCATCAATGTGGTCAGTGAAGGCTACAGTGGTCAGTGAACTCAACAGTTGTCAGTGACTGCAACAGTGGTCAGTGAACGCAGCATCAATGTGGTCAGCGAAGGCTACAGTGGTCAGTGAACGCAGCATCAATGTGGTCAGTGAAGGCTACAGTTGTCAGTGAACTCAACAGTTGTCAGTGAAGGCAGCTTCAGTGTGGTCGGTGTACGCATCATCAGTGTGGTCAATAAATGCAGCAGTTGTCAGTGGAGGCAGCATCAGTGTGGTCAGTGAAGGCAACATCGTTGTGGTCAATAAACACAGCAGTGGTCAGTGAATGTATCATCAGTGATCAGTGAACGCAGCAACAGTGTGGTCAGTGAGTGCAGCAGTTGTCAGTGAACGCAACAGTTGTCAGTGAACTCAACAGTTGTCAGTGAACGCAACAGTGGTCAGTGAACTCAACAGTGGTCAGTGAACTCAACAGTTGTCAATGAACGCAACAGTTGTCAGTGAAGGCAGCTTCAGTGTGGTCAGTGAACGCATCATCAGTGTGGTCAGTAAACGCAGCATCAGTGTGGTCAGTGAACGTAGCATAATTGTGGTCAGTGAAGGCAGCATCAGTGTGGTCAGTGAACGCATCAACAGTGTTGTCAGTGAACGCAACATTCGTCAGTGAATGCAGCATCAGTGTGGTCAGTGAAGGCAACAGTGGTCAGTGAACGCAACAGTGGTCAGTGAACACAACAGTGGTCAGTGAACGCAACAGTTGTCAGTGAACACTGCTTCAATGTAGTCAGTAAACGGAACAGTGGTCACTGAAGGCACCATCAGTGTGGTCAGTGAAGGCTACATCGGTCAGTGAACGCAACAGTGGTCAGTGAACGCAGCATCAATGTGGTTAGTGAAGGCTACAGTGGTCAGTGAACTCAACAGTTGTCAGTGACCGCAACAGTGGTCAGTGAAGGCAGCTTCAGTGTGGTCAGTGAACGCATCATCAGTGTGGTCAGTAAACGCAGCATCAGTGTGGTCAGTGAACGTAGCATAATTGTGGTCAGTGAAGGCAGCATCAGTGTGGTCAGTGAAAGCATCAACAGTGTTGTCAGTGAACGCAACAGTCGTCAGTGAATGCAGCATCAGTGTGGTCAGTGAAGGCAACAGTGGTCAGTGAACGCAACAGTGGTCAGTGAACACAACAGTGGTCAGTGAACGCAACAGTTGTCAGTGAACACTGCTTCAATGTAGTCAGTAAACGGAACAGTGGTCACTGAAGGCACCATCAGTGTGGTCAGTGAAGGCTACATCGGTCAGTGAACGCAACAGTGGTCAGTGAACGCAGCATCAATGTGGTCAGTGAAGGCTACAGTGGTCAGTGAACTCAACAGTTGTCAGTGACCGCAACAGTGGTCAGTGAACGCAGCATCAATGTGGTCAGCGAAGGCTACAGTGGTCAGTGAACGCAGCATCAATGTGGTCAGTGAAGGCTACAGTTGTCAGTGAACTCAACAGTTGTCAGTGAAGGCAGCTTCAGTGTGGTCAGTGAAGGCAACATCGTTGTGGTCAATAAACACAGCAGTGGTCAGTGAATGTATCATCAGTGATCAGTGAACGCAGCAACAGTGTGGTCAGTGAGTGCAGCAGTGGTCAGTGAACCCATCATCATTGTGGTCAGTAAACAGCAGTTGTCAGTGGGGCAGCATCAGTGTGGTCAGTGAAGGCAACATCGTTGTGGTCAATATACACAGCAGTGGTCAGTGAATGCATCATCAGTGATCAGTGAACGCAGCATCAGTGTGGTCAGTGAACGCAGCATCAGTGATCAGTGAACGCAGCATCATTGGGGTCAGTGAATGCAGCATCATTGTGTTCAGTAAACGCAGCATCAGTGTGGTCAGTGAACGTAGCATAATTGTGGTCAGTGAACGCAACATCAGTGTTGTGAGTGAACGCAGCATCAGTGTGGTCAGTGAACGTAGCATAATTGTGGTCAGTGAACGCAGCATCAGTGTGGTCAGTGAACACATCAGTGTTGTCGGTGTACGCAACAGTGGTCAGTGAACTCAACAGTGGTCATGAACGCAACAATGGTCAGTGAACTCAACAGTTGTCAGTGAACACAACAGTTGTCAGTGAAGGCAGCTTCATTGTGGTCGGTGTACGCATCATCAGTGCGGTCAATAAACGCAATAGTGGTCAGTGAAGGCAGCAGCAGTGGTCAGTGTTGGCAGCATCAGGGTCGTCAGTGAAGGCAACATGGTTGTGGTCAATAAACACAGCAGTGGTCAGTGAATGCATCAGTGATCAGTGAACGCAGCATCAGTGTGGTCAGTGAACGCAGCGTCAGTGATCAGTGAACGCAGCATCATTGGGGTCAGTGAATGCAGCATCATTGTGTTCAGTAAACGCAGCATCAGTGTGATCAGTGAATGTAGCATAATTGTGGTCAGTGAACGCAGCATCAGTGTGGTCAGTAAACACATTAACAGTGTTGTCAGTGAACTCAACAGTGTTCAGTGAACGCAGCATCAGTGTGGTTTGTTAGAGCAACAGTGGTCAGTGAATGCAGCATCAGTGTGGTCAGTGAAGGCAACAGTGGTCAGTGAACGCAACAGTTGTCAGTGAACGCAACAGTGGTCAGTGAACTCAACAGTGGTCAGTGAACTCAACAGTTGTCAGTGAACGCAACAGTTGTCAGTGAAGGCAGCTTCAGTTTGGTCAGTGAACGCAGCATCAGTGTGGTCAGTGAACGTAGCATAATTGTGGTCAGTGAACACATCAACAGTGTTGTCAGTGAACGCAGCATCAGTGTGGTTTGTTAGAGCAACAGTGGTCATTGAACACAGCATCAGTGGGGTCAGTGAGCACAGCAGTGGTCAGTGAATGCAGCATCAGTGTGGTCAGTGAAGGCAACAGTGGTCAGTGAACGCAACAGTTGTCATTGAACGCAACAGTTGTCAGTGAACTCAACAGTTGTCAGTGAACGCAACAGTGGTCAGTGAACTCAACAGTGGTCAGTGAACTCAACAGTGGTCAGTGAACTCAACAGTTGTCAGTGAACGCAACAGTTGTCAGTGAAGGCAGCTTCAGTGTGGTCGGTGTACGCATCATCAGGGTGGTCAGTTAAGGCAACATGGTTGTGGTCAATAAACACAGCAGTGGTCAGTGAATGCATCATCAGTGATCAGTGAACGCAGCATCAGTGTGGTCAGTGAACGCAGCGTCAGTGATCAGTGAACGCAGCATCATTGGGGTCAGTGAATGCAGCATCATTGTGTTCAGTAAACGCAGCATCAGTGTGATCAGTGAATGTAGCATAATTGTGGTCAGTGAACGCAGCATCAGTGTGGTCAGTGAACAAAGCATCAGTGGGGCATCAGTGGGGTCAGTGAACGCAACAGTGGTCAGTGAACGCAGCATCATTGTGGTTTGTTAAGGCAACAGTGGTCATTGAACACAGCATCAGTGGGGTCAGTGAGCACAGCAGTGGTCAGTGAATGCAGCATCAGTGTGGTCAGTGAAGGCAACAGTTGTCAGTGAACACTGCTTCAATGTAGTCAGTAAACAGAACAGTGGTCAGTGAACGCAGCATCAGTATGGTTTGTTAAGGCAACAGTGGTCAGTGAACACAGCATCAGTGGGGTCAGTGAGCACAGCAATGGTCAGTGAATGCAGCATCAGTGTGGTCAGTGAAGGCAACAGTGGTCAGTGAAGGCAACAGTGGTCAGTGAACGCAAAAGTTGTCAGTGAACGCAACAGTGGTCAGTGAACTCAAAAGTTGTCAGTGAATGCAACTGTTAGAAAGGCTCCATAAGTTTCATTAGTTCATTAGTATTGTTTATATTACTATTTATCATTTCCTTAAATATTCTCCATCCCAGTAGAGTGTGCCCGTGTCACTTTAAGAGCACAAAGCATTCTGGTCCATGTAGTCGCAGCAGCGCAGCAATCTCCCGTCTCCTCCCTTTCTTTAATCACTCGCTGAAGTTCATCATACAGCGCTGCAGTGTCAGTGTGCGTCATTGCTGAATGTAAGTTTATTATTTCAGTTCAGTATTATGGTATACTGGTTCAGGGTTATTAACTGCAGTAATGCACCACACCTCTAGGAGGTACAGTGAGTTTGCCATGTGAATGATTACCTGCAGAGTAAGAGAGATAACTCAGTTTTCCCCTGTAGTTGAGCATGGATACAAATAAACCTGCTTCAAGAGAACTTTGATGACTTCAGTCTCATTATTATTGTGGCACGATACCACATATTGGTGACGAGGATACTGGATACCTGAGGAAAAGTGCCGGTTGAAGACGGACACGAGTGGTTGTCGCGAGAGGCAAGCTGCACGTTGCATGAAAAAAAGTGTGAGCTAAAGGCTAATACCCGGTCCAGGAGGCTACGAAGGAGAAACCCTCGATCATGAGTGCGATGATAGGAACGCTGTCGGCATTCGATCCGAAGGAGCAGATTTGGGAAGAGTACTGCGAGATTCTGGAGCAGTTTTTTGTGGCCTACCAAGTCGACGCTGCAGAGAAGCAAAGAGCTATTCTTATCAGTGTGGTGGGACCGGCCACGTACAAGCTCATGAGAAACCTGGTGAGTCTGGATAAACCGAGTTCAAAAACGTACATTCAGTTGATAACTGTGATGAAGGAGCACTTTAATCCTAAACCAAGTGAGATAGTGCAGAGATATAAATTTGATTCACGTTCCCGTCAACCTGGTGAATCTGTCAGTGCATTTGTGGCTGAGCCAAGACAGTTAGCTCATGACTGTAACTATGGCACAACTCTGGAACAGATGTTAAGGGATCGTCTGGTGTGCGGTGTCAATGATGACAGAATTCAACGGCGTTTGCTGTCAGAAACGGACCTGACTTTTGAGAGAGCATTGAAGATTGCTGTAGCCACTGAAGCTGCTAATAAAAATGCTCAGGACCTGAAGGTAAAAATACCGTTGACATGTAACAGTGTTAAAACAGAGGGAAAGGAGAGAAAAGGAACAGACTGGAGAAAGAGGGAGACAGAGTGCTATAGATGCCATGGGAAATATCACAGTGCACCTGAGTGCACGTTTAAAGAGGCAAAGTGTCACTGTTGTGGCAAAATAGGGCATATTGCCAAAGCTTGCCGAAATAAAAGTAAAGAAGGCTCACGACATAATGAAAAGAAAGCACAAAGAAGAGTGAGGAGTACACGTCCGCACAGAGCACACAATGTATGTGGGAGGCAGGATGGTGACAGTTCGGAGCAGGAGGAAGAAACATTCACATTGGCCTGTGTGGAAACCCGAACTACATTAAAGAAAGTTAAACCGTTTGAAGTAAACGTTAAAGTAAACAGGAAGGAAGTTAACTTCGAGATTGACACAGGATGCAGTGTGAGCATTATGAATGAGATGAGATTCCATGAGACATGGGAAGAGAAGAAACGTCCATTATTAAAGGAAGCCAAACTGTCAATTAAGTCCTATACAGGAGAGAAAATCCAAGTAGTAGGGGTAGCTGATGTAGAAGTGACTTATGCACAGCAGGTGAAGATTTTGCCCCTAGTGGTGGTGGAAGGTACTGGACCTTGTTTATTAGGAAGAGGATGGTTGGAGGCCCTCAAACTGAAGTGGGATGAAATAAAACATGTGAGAATGGGAGTGGGACTGCAGGATGTACTCTCAAAACATGAGGATGTTTTTAAAGAAGAACTAGGCCTGTTGAAAGGCATGAAGGCAACAATTTGAGTGTCTGCTGAAGCCCTTCCTAAGTTCTATCGACCACGATCAGTTCATTATGCAATGAGATCAAAAGTAGAGGAGGAGTTAGATAGACTACAGAAAGAGAACATCATATCACCTGTCAAGTATGCTGAATGGGCAGCCCACATTGTACCTGTCCTAAAGCGGGATGGTTCGGTTAGAATATGCGGTGATTACAAACTTACAGTAAAACAGTGCCTCCTCATTAGGGCAGTATCCCATTCCCCGCATAGAAGATCTGTTTAACACCCTAGCGGGAGGAAAACTATTCTCTAAACTTGATTTAAGCCATGCTTATCAACAGATCGTGATGGATGAGGAGTCGAAGAAATACCTCACAATAAACACACACCGTGGGTTGTTCACCTACAATAGGCTCGCCTTTGGAGTATCTTCAGCTCTGGCAATTTTCCAGAGAACAATGGAAAGCTTGTTACAAGGCCTGCCAGGAGTGGTGGTATACTTAGATGATATCCTACTGACTGGGAGAGACGAATCAGAGCACCTGAGCACATTGGACGAGATACTCAGGAGACTTAAAGAAGCGGGCCTGAGACTTCGCAGGCGTAAGTGTTTATTCTTACAAAATGAAGTGGAGTACTTGGGTCATAAGATTAATGCAGAAGGCCTGCACCCAGCGCAAAGCAAGGCGAAAGCTATTGAAGAGGCCCCACCGCCTACCACCGTGACTGAATTAAAAGCCTATCTGGGCCTGCTGAATTATTATAATAAGTTTCTGCCAAACCTGGCCACGCGATTGGCACCACTACATCAGCTGCTGAGGAAAGATGCTCCGTGGACTTGGAACAAAGAACAGGAAGATTCTTTTCACATGTCCAAGCAGCTGCTAAAATCAGCCAAAGTCCTAAGTCACTATACAGCGGACAAAGCCTTGGTATTGGCATGTTATGCCTCACCATATGGAGTGGGCGCTGTGTTGTCTCACGTCATGGATGATGGAAGTGAGAAGCCATTAGGTTTCATGTCACGCACGCTTACACCAGCTGAAAAGCGTTATTCTCAACTGGATAAAGAAGGCTTGGCCATCATGTTTGGGATCAAGCGGTTCCATAAATACATTTATGGACGGACATTTAAAATCACCACCGACCACAAACCATTAATATCTCTTTTCCATGAAAAGAAGCCTGTCCCACAGATGGGATCGCCGAGAGTGCAGAGGTGGGCAAAATTCAAGATTCAAGATTCAAGATTCAAGAGGTTTATTGTCATATGTTCAGTTAAGACACAAAAAAAATTTAGAAAAATTAAATAAAAATATATATATAACTTAACAGTGTCAGAAATATAATTTAAAAAAAAAGGCTACAATAAAATTTAAGTTAAAAATGTACAGACTAAAAATATAAACTTAGGTTTAAGAGTGATCTTAAACTAAGGTGAACACTTGAAATACAAGTATAGAAATGCAAGACAAAAGAAATAAAAAATAAAATTACAATAAAATTGAAATTAAATGGAATCTTAGAACAGATCCAAGAACAATATTGCACGATTGATTCTAAAGGCCACGTTATACTTCTCCGACTGCGTAATGCGTTATCCGTCTGCGTTATCCGTCTACGTCACCACGTAGACCACTCGAGTCTTTATACTTCTGCGTCGTGGTGACAGATAGGCGCTGCAATTTCCCGCCCGATCAGTAGGGGTCGCTGCGCAGGGTTGTTGTGCTTTTGGCTACAGTGAGCAATGGCGTCCGAGGGAGAAAGACTGTTGTTGTTGAAACAGTGGCCGTTTGTCACTTTTCTGTGTCCCGGAACGCAGTTTTAAGATAATTTGAGGCGAGAAATTGGCCATTTAGAGTCTAAACATGTGCTGTGTGTGTTAAGATATGACGTATTTATAGTTCGGCAGCGACGAAGTCAGCGGTGTTCAGCTCCGCCCTCTGTGGACGCTCGGTGCTCACTGTGAGCCGGCACAGAGCAGCTTCGCTCGGCCTGTCCTGAGGACCAATCGCAGCTCTTGCCGTCTCCGTTGTCCCTTGACGGACTGACGGCCAATTAAAAAATATTCCGTGCAGCCGGAGACGACGCAGAGACTCTACAACAGGTTCTGCGTCGACCCAGAGGACTCTGCGTAGCCTGCGCAGAGCACTTTATGCAGGAGTATAAATTGGGCTTTAGAAGAAGTGATAACAAGTTTTGACAGTATAGAGAGTAGCAGCAGTGTTTGTATGTTAATCAGTTCTGGGGTGTGTGTGTGTGTGTGTGTGTGTGTGTAAATCAGTTCAGGGATGTGAGGGAGGGGGGGTCTTGATGAGGAAGCTGTTCACCAGCCTGATGGCCTGTGGATAAAAACTGTTTGTCATCCTTGTAGTTCTGGATCTCAGACTCCTGTAGCGTCTGCCTGATGGCAGCAGCGTGAAGAGTCTGTGCTGTGGGTGTGTGCTGTCTTTGATGATGTTGTGGGCTCTTCTGGTGGCCCTGGTGGAGTAAATATCCTGAAGTGAGTGGAAGGCTGCTCCAGAGATGGACTGTGCAGTTTTTGACCACCCGCTGGAGGGCCTTCCTGTCTTGGGCAGTGCAGTTTCCATACCAGACTGTGATGGAGCTGGTGAGGATGCTCTCGACCGTACACGTACTGTAGAAGTTGCTGAGGATTTTGGATGACATGCAAAATTTTCTCAGCTTTCTAAGGAAGTACAGTCGCTGCTGGGCTTTTTTAATCCTCTGCTGTGCATTGTGAGACCAAGTGAGGTCCTCGCTGATGTAAGTCCCGAGGAATTTGAAGGTTTTCACTCTGTCAACTTCTGTCTCACCTATGCACAGTGGTGTGTGCTGCACTGTCTTCCTTCTCGGGTCAATGATCATCTCTTTGGTCTTTTCTGCATTCAAGGAGAGATTATTGTCCTGACACCAGGCCACAAGTTCTGCCACCTCTCTCCTATACGCTGTCTCCGACCCACCAGTAATCAGTCCGATGACTATAGTATCGTCCACAAACTTTACGATACTGTTGTTGATCTGGGTGGCCACACAATCGTAGGTGAAGAGGGTGTACAGCAGGGGACTCAGCACGCAGCCCTGGGGGCTGTGTCATGACTATCCTCTCGAAACACTTCATCACTATATGGGTGAGTGCAATGGGACGATAGTCATTCAGGCAGGTCACAATGTTTTTCTTTGGGAGGGGAACGATGGTGGTGGATTTGAAGCAGACAGGAACAACAGCTTGTGCTAGTGACAGGTTGTAGATGTCAGCAAGCACATCAGCCAGTTCCCATGAACAGACCCTGAGGGCACGCCCAGAGATGTTGTCTGGGCCGGCTGATTTCCGTGGGTTTTTTCTCCTCAGAGCTGTACGCACCTCAGCTTTTGTCACGGTGAGTGGTGAGTCTTGTGCACGCTCTGTGGTCAGTGGTCCTCTCTGTTGGTTGGTGTTGAGGGCCTCGAAGCGGGCATAGAACTCATTTAGCTCATCTGGTAGTGAGGGCTGGCTGGTTGTGGCCCATCTGCTCCCCTGCTGGTAGTCAGTGATGTGCTGCAGTCCTTGCCACATGCGACAGGAATCTGTGGTGGAGTAGAAACCCTCCAGCTTCAGTCTGTATTGCTTCTTGGCATCTCTGATGGACCTACGCAGGTCATATCTGGCCTTTTTGTAGTCCTCAGTGCTGCCTGAGGCAAATGCAGCGGAGCGTGCACGTAGCATGGACTGAACTTCACAGGGGATCCAGGACTTTTGGTTTGGGTACATCCTGCGACGTTTTGTGGGTACAATGTTTTCTTCACAAGTACTGATGTAGCCTGTGACACTGGAGGCATATTCCTGCAAGTCCACAATACAGTCAGTCCCTGTAGCAGCATTAAAAATGTCCCAATTTGTACTACCAAAGCAGTCCTGAAGCACCAGTTCAGTTTCTTCATTCCACACTTTAACAGTAGTACTTACTGGGGGGGCTTGCTTGAGGCGTTGTCTGTAAATTGTTGAGAGCTTACGAGTATAAGATTGTATATAAGCCTGGCAAGGAGCATGCAAATGCTGACGCGCTGAGCAGGTTGCCTCTGCCACATACAGAGGAGGAGGAGAACGCTGATCTGGTCCTCATGTTGGATGTGATGGCGGATGCACCGATCACCACAGCCCAAGTGAAGCAGTGGACGGCAAAAGATGAGACACTCTCTCAGGTGTTACTCTGGTGTCTGAAAGGATGGCCAAGGGAGGTGGATACAGCATTCAAACCCTACAGCCAGAGGTAGCAAGAGCTCAGCGTGACATGTGTGTGCTTTGGGGAGCGAGAGATGTCTTCCTGAAAAGGGAAGGAATATCATCCTGAAACAGCTGCACCACACACACCCAGGCATCTCCAGAATAAGGGGTTTAGCCCGTTCATATGTGTGGTGGCCAGGTATGGACGCAAGTATTGAAAAGGAAGTTCTGTCTTTGTCATACACGTCAAGAAAACAGGAAGTCTCCAGCTGGAGCGCCGCTTCACCCTTGGGAGTGGCCTGAGAGACCTTGGAGCAGACTGCATATAGATTATGCAGGTCCTTTTTTAGGAAAAATGTTCCTTGTCATTGTCGATGCACACTCCAAATGGATTGATGTTTATCCAACAAGTAGAGCCACAAGTCAGGAAACTGTCGGGAAGCTCAGGTAGTGCTTTAGCAAGCACGGACTGCCCCAGACAATAGTATCTGACAATGGTACTTGTTTCACGAGTCAGGAATTTGCGACATTTCTGAAACAGAATGGCATACAACATATCACATCTGCGCCTTTCCACCCAGCATCAAACGGCTTGGTGGAAAGAGCTGTTCAGACATTCAAACAGGGATTAAAGAAAATGAAAGGAGACACCTTGGAAACAAAACGGGCGAGATTTCTGTTTAATTATAGGATCACTCCACAAACTACAACAGGCGTGTCACCAGCGGAGATGCTGATGTCCAGGAGACTGCGTTCAACTCTGGATCTCCTGCTTTCGTATGTGAAATCAAAGATTCGTAAGAAACATGTCACAATCCACACTCTCACATTCCACAAGTTCTCTGTTTGTTTTCCCTGCTGCTCCTGGTCTTCTCGCTCTCTTCCGCAGGAGGCGTGGCTGACCTACTTCCTGATGACACCGGTGATCGTCTACACCTGCGCAGCTCCTCCTCAGCTGTTCCTGATCGGCGAACAGGAGGACTCTTAAGGCGGGGCTTCGCGGATCACCGGTGTCAGTTCGTTGTTTCGCTTAGCTGGTAACAGTCTCTCTTACTTCACTCCTAGAAACTTGACTCTGCAAGAAATACTCACGACTTGTTCCACCTAGGTCACCACATCTCCTGTGGCCGAGAAGACACGAGGCTCCAGTGGATTCTACCTACCTCCGGAATCACTTCCTCCTCTTGTCTCCTCACAGCGTCACCTCCTCATCAGCAGAAACCTCCGCCATTCCACCCGCAACCTCCTCAGCTGGATTCCTGTTCTCCTCGTCTCTCCATCTCGAGTGAGTTCATTCCTTGGAACCCCCATCTGATGAACTGTTGCCCCTGTGGAATCGCTGACATTTCCCTTCCCCCTCCCGCTAGCTATTCACATTCTCTCCCGTTGTCAATACTTACGTGCTCGCTAGCTTCCTGTAACTCAGGCTAAATAAACACTGTTTTTTTACACACTTACATTGTCCTGTCTGCATTCGGGTCCTCGTTTCCCCTTAACGGGATTCATAACAAAACAACTCAAACAAAAAGAACGACATGATGCACACAGCAGATTGAGGAGTTTTTCCCCTGGTGATGACGTATACATCCGTAACTACAGTCATGGACCCCAGTGGATACCGGTCGTTGTATAGGAGAACACCGGACCCGTATCATATAGGGTGCAGACGGGAGACGGACGTGTCATGAGACGTCATGTTGATCAAATCAGGAAACGGCACGCAACTGTGGAGGATATGGCTAGGCCAGAGCTGATGGAGCCTTGCAGTTTCCAGTTTCCAAAGCAAGCAGTGGAGGTCTCGCAGACAGAGGCGGCCGGCCCGACTTCAGCAGGAGGGGAAGCGACAGAGCCTGCTGAGATAGCTCAGGTTCACCCACCAGCTGAGGATAGGCCAGACGTTCATGAAGAAACACCGATGGTACTGCGCCGTTCTGCGCGTACAAAACAGACTCCTGCTTACCTGAAAGATTTTGTTAGTCAGTAGTGAGTTTCTCAAGGAAGGGCAAGAATGCGCTCTGAGACTCACTGGAAGGATGGCAGTCTACCCACCTTCCTAGATGGTTATTGTTTATATTATTTCATTCTTATGGTTACTGCTCGCACTTGGGAGCTTGTGATGGACAACTTGAAAATGTTTAAGTTAAGGGGGTAGTTTACTCTTAAAGGGGGAGGGATGTGGTATACTGGTTCAGGGTTATTAACTGCAGTAATGCACCACACCTCTAGGAGGTACAGTGAGTTTGCCATGTGAATGATTACCTGCAGAGTAAGAGAGATAACTCAGGTTTCCCCTGTAGTTGAGCATGGATACAAATAAACCTGCTTCAAGAGAACTTTGATGACTTCAGTCTCATTATTATTGTGGCACGATACCACAAGTATGGATATTTAAGTTACTGTTACTGTCCAGGGCTTATTGGGATGTGAAGTTGCTGAGAGATTTACCTTGTTAGTTTGTGTCATGTATCAGTTACTCTTCATTATGGTCTCTGTGATTTAATTTCCCTGTGAGAGTCATTGTGGCAGATGTGCACTTTATTCATATAATATCTGAAGAACATATTATGTTCTTATGTCTCGTCAGTCTGATGGTCCGTTTGGACATGTGCGTTCACGGGCGCGGCTCATTCGCGGCTCGTTAACGGCTCGTAGCGCAAGCCCTTTGATGTGCGGTTGAACTCAATTAACGCCGTTTAGGCTGCAGAGGCACCTGTATTTGGCAGGATTTTCTCCTGATACTACTGTGCAGTGCCTGTAATACTGAAGAGGTGGATTTGTGCACATGGAAGGGTTATTGTGTTGACTATGTTGTTGTTATTGTTATTATAATTATAATTATAATAAGAGCCGACCATATACTGTTAATTATGTAGTATATGATGTTTATATTTTTATAACGTGAGTAGTAGCATTATGTGAGACTCACGATTGTTATTCTTTCTGTCTTCCAGAACCACACACACACACACACACACACAAACACACACACGTGTATGTTTGAGCACAATTCTTGTACATTGTTCATGCCTGTAACTCACCTGAGCCTGCAACGATTCAGTAAACTGAACCAAACTGAACTTCATCTCCTGTCATTGTGTCCTGATCGACGCCCCAGGGCGAATAGAGCTTAACAGCCAATAGAAACAGCCCTATACAGTCCTCTTAAACAAGTCTATCCAACAGCAACAGTTGTCAGTGAAGGCAGCTTCAGTGTGGTCAGTGAACGCAGCAGTGGTCAGTGAAGGCAGCATCAGTGGTCAGTGAAGGCAGCATCAGGGTGGTCAGTGAATGCAGCATCCGTGTGATCAGTGAACGCAGCAGTGGTCAGTGACCGCAACAGTTGTCAGTGAAGGCAGCATCAGTGTGGTCAGTGAACGGAACGGTGTTCAGTGAAGGCAGCATCAGTGTGGTGTGTGAAGGCAACAGTGGTCAGTGAACGCAACAGTTGTCAGTGAATGCAGCATCAATGTGGTAAATGAATACAGCATCAAGGTGGTCAGTGAATGCAGCATCAGTGTGATCAGTGAACGCAGCAGTGGTCAGTGAACGCAACAGTTGTCAGTGAAGGCAGCATCAGTGTGGTCAGTGAACGGAATGGTGGTCAGTGAAGGCAGCATCAGTGTTCAGTGAACGCATCATCATTATGGTCAGTAAACACAGCAGTGGTCAGTGAACGCAACGGTTGTCAGTGAACACAGCAGTGATCAGTAGGTGTGTCTGTGGGTGGGTCTGTCATGGGTGTGGGTGGGTGTGTCAGTGGGTGTGTCTTTCTGTGGGTGGGTGTGTCTGTGGGTATGTCAGTGGATGTGTCTGTCTGTCGGTGTGTGTGTCTGTCTGTCGGTGTGTGTGTCTGTGTATGTCAGTGGGTGTGTCTGTCTGTGGGTGTGTGTGTCAGTGGATGTGTCTGTGTCATTGGGTGTGTCTGTGTCTGTGGGTGTGTCTGTGTCAGTGGGTGTGTGAGTTAGTGGGTGTGTCTGTGGGTGTGTCAGTGGGTGTGTCAGTGGGTGTGTGGCTGTGTCTGTGGGTGTGTCTTTCTGTGGGTGGGTGTGTCAGAGGGTGTGTGTGTGTGTGTCAGCTGGTCTTTGCCACTGCAGGTTGGCCAGAGAAACCCCTTAACCCCTGCTGCATGTTACTGTGATTGTCTCCACTCAGTTCACCAGTGTTTGTCTTGTTGTCGTCGTAGCAGTAACACTCAGCCTTCATGCTTCATTCTCAGCCATGAGTCACAGCCATGGTCAGTCATTTGGATTTTTGTCTTGACTTTGAGTCCTGACTGTCACATGTTAGCATTTGTGTTAGCCCAGTAGCTTTTTGTATGTTTGCCATTAGCAATTTGTTTGTTTGCATATTAGCATTGTATGTCAGTCCATTAGCTTTTCGTATATATTAGCCTATTAACTTTTTGGGTTGTATATTAGCATTTCTGTCAGCCCATGGTTAGTTGGCATGTCAGCATTTGTATGTTAGCTCATTAACTTTTAGTTTGTTAGCATTTTCAGTTGGCCTGTTGACATTGGCTTGTTTAAATATCTTAATAATAATCTTAATTTAGAGATGAATTTAATTGAAAAAGCTTTGATGTTTGCAGTCCTCACAGCTGCAGTTACAGCAGCAGCAGCTAGTAGGCAGCACATAGTGAGTGAATCTCTTCTCTTGAAAAAGATAATAGAGTGAAAAGATAATGACATACATTAGCTCCTCCTCTTCCTCCTCCTCCTCTTCCTCCCCCTCTTCTTCCTCCTCGTCTTCCTCCTTCAGACTCTGACCAACACGGTGAGGACGGCCATCACGACGGCTAAGGCTGTGCAGGAAGAGACGAGATGGGGATGAAGACACTGGAGCCTTTCTTCATCATCATCATCATCATCATCATAAGTATTGTGTCTCAAATACAATCGTTTAAAAATGACGGGAAATTATTTTACAAATCGCGAGTTGTCTTTCAATTGGAAGGCTGTGGGTTTGATTACTGGCTCTGCTCAGTCTGTGTGTGCCCTTGAGCAAAGACACTTGAGCTCATGTTGCAGAGTGTGAACAGATGAATGTCAGAACTATAGAGTGAAGAAACTCATCTAGACTAGAAAAGTAAAAATACAGATGTGACGGTTCTCTACATAACAGTCTTACGGCGTTGTGTAGGTGGACCTGCACATGGGGAAACCAGACGGAGTCAGCATGTCGACACCAAAGACGGAGACATAAACAGCCCACAGCAGTTATCACGAGTTCTGCTCTTTATTTAATCACTTATGACTGTGATCGTATAGTGGAAATTAACAGGGCAAAAGCTCTCTTGTATAAAAATACAGCATATGAACATAATAAAGTGTCTCTGACACCGGAATGTAACTTATACAATAACAATATATATTTTCCACATAATGGAATAAACAGAAAACACAAACAATTACCTGCACATGGGGAAACCAGACTGAGTCAGCATGTCGACACCAAAGACGGAGACATAAACAGCCCTACACAACACACCATAAGTCAAAAACAGGAATAGCATCGAAAGCTAGCCAGAAAAAGCTAACATTAGCATTTTAACTCTGAGCCCGTAATTAATGACTTACATGTCGTCAAATAAACAACATGAATTCCTCTATTGCATCACAACAGAAAATGCAGTAAAACAAAACATAGTGTGGTGGGCTTTTAATGCATTTCAACTAACAACATATCAGCAGCGTTTTACATGCAATTTACCTATTTACAACCCGTTACACAGACCATAATACCAACTCTTCTGCTTGGCTTTGTTGAAATTGCTCAGTTTCTTTTGATTATTTTTCTCGGTGGGGAAACTCGAATTTGACCCCTAAACCAAAATTGTCACGCACATCGGAACTGGCCAAAAATTTGATAAAATAATGGACTTGCGAAAAACCAATGCAAAATAGCTCAGTAGGGCCCCCCACTGGATAGGCCCCTATGGAGTGGCCGAAATTGAGTTGCAGCGAATGTCGCTTAATTCGGTGAACATTGTCTGGCCCAAGACAAGCAATAAATCCTCTTGACACCGTGACCTCAACTCAACAGGAAGTCGGCCATCTTAGATTTGACGTAGTTCTTGGTATTTCGCAAGTTTCGTAACTGAGTTTACTAATCTGAGGCCGTTTATCCTAGGAAGATGAAAAATGTGAGACCCTTCCAAGTTAAAATTTTATGAGAATGTTGCGCAGATTCAAAAGGGCGTGGCCACGGCAGCCATGGGAACTTTGGCGAATTTCAATGGCTCGTCGCGAAACGCGCTATAACGCGAATTTGAGCCAAACGTGATGTCAGCCATCTTGGATGTGTTCTTCTCCCACGCAAAACTTTGACATGTGTCTCCTCCCACTCAATGTCAGCCATTTTAATTACGCCATTTCGCCGCTAAACAGGAAGTACCCTACAACTCCGACGTATATTGACCGATTGTCTCGAAACCTTATATGTGAGACCAAGGGCCTGCCCTGAACACGTCTGCAAGACATTACCTACACACAGGAAGTAGCTCACCCGAAACCGGAAATGCCCTGTAATTTTGCCGTACATTGACCGATTGACTTGAAAAACCTCACGTGAGACAAGTAACCCGGCCAGAACCAGGTTTGCTAGTGGCTTACACAATTCTGGCGACGCGAGGTCCCGCACAACACTGCTTGCAGCTTTACTTTACATAGTGTTTTCTGTTAATGTAGCAGTGTTTTCAGTTAACTTCGTGATATTTTCTGTTAATGTCGTTAACGTTGTGGTGTTTTCAGTTAACGTTGCTGTGTTTTCAGTTAACGTTACATTGTTTTCTGTTGACGTTGCAGTGTTTCCAGTCATTGCCGTTGTGTTAAAGCTCCCATAGAGTGGTCCTGTTGCACATATATGTTAGTTATGGAGGTCTACTTACATGCATGAACTTATTTTTATGCTCAAAAACCTCCTAGTTGCTGTAAAAGTGCCGATAGAAATCCTCTTTTCTGACGCTGTATCCCAGCCGCGATATTTCAGACATAAATCTCACCCCCAGAAGACAGAGTGTGTTATAATTGGCCAGCCAATTGGCCAAAAATTGGCCAGTTTTCACATCGCGAAAACATTCGTGATGTGGTAGTATCGCGAGACTGAGTGAGACGTGTGCAAATCAAACATGGCGGCGCGCATCTAACTCAAACACAAACAACTAAACATCGCTAACCAATCTCTAGTGTTACGTGCCAAACAGCCAGAGGGCTGGAGTGTGGATGCGTGTGTGCATTTCTGCTTTCCCCCCTCCCCTCCTTTCTGTTTTCTTCCCAGGTGCTAACAACCTGAGTGGCATCCACCTGGGAAGCTCAGTTCCCCATTAAGAGTTGGCCAATCGGGGATGGACTGGGCCAAGTCATAAGGGCCTGCTGACAGGATCTCGCTCTCTGTCTTGCCCTCACGATTGCTGTGTCTGTGAACTTTAGTTTTGACTCATTGTGATTCTGTGGTGGGTAGATTTGGTGCATTAGGTAAGTTGGGTACCCCACATTTTTACATCACATAGGTATATTTCTGTTAAGCACACTAGGTTTATTGGTTGGTGCCACACATCTATTTTATGATAAAGACTCTTTGTAGATAATTAAGTTAGGCCTTTGTTTTTTTGATTTTGTGTGTTGTAAGTTAGGAGTAGTCAGGCCTTGTTTTGTTCTTTTGATTTCAATGATTTGGCACCTACCACTTCAGCCCATTTCTCCCACCATTTTCTGTTTCACAAACCTTTGTTGAACCCTTTTGATGAATTTGGAAATAAAGCTTTCATTTAATTCCACACCACATTGACCTGCAGATCTTTTGGTTGTTGTGTTGCTTTCCTGATGAGGGGTTAGTTGGGACGTAACAAATGGGGGCTCGTCTGGGATATTTTCCTTCCCTGAGCTAAATAATCAAAGTTTGTTGTTCATTGTTGTGTGGGATTATTTTCAGCATGAGTTTAAAGTTACAAGACTTCATTGATAACCCTAGCTTTGAAAAGATAGATTCATGCCAAAAGGATGATTTATTGGGTATTGCAGCACACTATGAAATCCCTGTAAAAAAATATGATGTTAAAAAAGAAATTAAAAATTTTATTCTGAACAAGTTAATTGACTTAAATGTCCTAACGGTTAGCTCAGCCCAGCCTAGGCATGAGGCTTATGTGGGACCAAATGTTTCTGGATTGGATGATAAAGGGGAATCGGACACACAGGCCACCCCTCCACAGGACATGGGGGAAAGCCAGGCTATGCCAGCAACTCTGCCTCGTTTTGAGCCTTTCTCCCCAGAGTCCAGTGGGTCCATTGGGAATACCAGACACAAGGTTCGCTTAGCCCGACTTCAGCTAGCTGCTCAGGAGAAGGAGTTGGTCCGTAAAGCAGATTATGACCTCAGATTTCAGGTGCGTAAACTAGAGATAGAGGCTGAGAGAGACATTAAGTTACGGCAGCTTGATGTTGAAGCCTTGAGAATCTCTTCTAGCCAGACTCCTCAATATGCAACTGAAAATTCTGAACCCTTGCATGCAAAAAGTCACAAGCCAACTTTTGACATAAGTAAACATATTGCATTAGTGCCAACTTTTCGGGAGTCAGAGGTAGATTCCTATTTTAATGCCTTTGAAAGGATTGCTACTGCACTAGACTGGCCTCGAGACAAGTGGCCTATTCTTCTTCATTGCAAATTGGTTGGTAAGGCTCAGGAGGTTGTGTCATCTCTTTCATTAAAAGAAAGTTTGCAATATGACATGCTTAAGGAGTCTATTTTGCGTGCCTATGAGCTTGTGCCAGAGGCCTACAGGCAGAAGTTTAGAAACCATAGACGATCAGGTGGACAAACTTTTGTTGAATTCACGACCATCCCTGGGCAGGGCACATGGGTGTCACTAAGACCTATAACAAAGTTCTCAGGCATTTCTTTTGGCCTGGACTTAAGTCTGATGTTGCTCGTTATTGTCGTACTTGTCATGTGTGTCAAGTAACTGGGAAGCCAAATCAGGTGATCCCTTCTGCTCCCCTTTGCCCAATTCCAGCAATCGGAGAACCATTTGAGAGAGTAATAGTTGATTGTGTTGGGCCATTGCCCAAAACGAAATCTGGTAATCAGTTTCTCCTTACAGTTATGTGTGCTACCACCAGGTTTCCAGAGGCTATCCCTTTGCGGAAAATTACAGCTCCAGTGATCACCAAGGCTTTGGTAAAATTCTTTTCAGAAGTGTTGTTGACTTTTCCCCAGTACTTGTCTCATCTTTCTGATGACCAGTGTAATGATGTTGTGAAACTTGTTAATGAATTCCCAAGTTTGTTCAAGGACATTCCATCCCAGACATCTGTTATCACTCATGATATTGTTTTGACTAAGCCTAGGCCAATTAAGCAGCGTGCTTATCGAGCTAGTCCAGCAAAGAGGGGGATGATGAGGAAAGAAGTTGACTATCTTTTGAATAATGGATTTGCTGTGCCAAGTTCTAGTTCGTGGAGTTCGCCTTGTCTTCTCGACATAAAATCTGATGGAAGTCCAATGTTCTGCACGGACTACCGCAAAGTGAACTCCGTAACTGTCCCAGATGCACATCCGCTACCCCTGATGGATGACTGCATTGATGAAATTGGTCAAGCAAAGTATGTGAGTAAATTGGATATGCTAAAAGGGTATTGGAAAGTTCCATTAACTCCACATGCTTCTGATGTGTCAGCATTTGTAACACCAGACAGCTTCCTACAGTACACAGTCATGCCTTTTGGTATGTGTAATGCACCTGCTACATTTCAGAGGTTGGTGAACAAGATATTGGGAGATGTTCCAAAATGCAGAGCCTATTTAGATGACATCGTCGTATATTCTGATGACTGGGACAGTCATATAGTTACAATGAGAGAAGTCTTTAAATGCTTGGCTGATGCTTCTCTGACCCTCAACCTTGCCAAATGTGACTTTGGAAAAGGCACAATCACATATCTTGGTCAGCAGGTTGGAGGAGGAAAGGTGTGTCCTGTGGATGCCAAGGTTGCTGTTGTTGCAAATTTCCCTGTACCTGTCACTAGGAGAGAGCTAAGACGGTTCCTTGGGATGGCTGGGTATTATCGTCCGTTCTGCAAAAACTTTTCCTCTGTAGCAGCCCCACTGACTACCTTAACCAGTCCTTCCACACCATTCGTTTGGTCTGGTGAGTGCCAGCAAGCTTTTGAGAGCCTAAAAAGTGTTTTGTGTTGTGCTCCTGTACTGTCTGCTCCAGATTTTTCCCTGCCTTTCAAGCTGGATGTAGATGCTAGCGGGGTTGGAGCTGGAGCTGTTCTTCTACAAGAAGATGTTGAGGGCATTGATCATCCTGTGAGCTACTTTTCGCACAAGTTTAACAAACATCAGCTAAATTACTCCACAATCGAAAAGGAAGCTCTTGCCTTGTTGTTTGCCCCACAACACTTTGAAGTTTACCTGGATTCAAGTGTTGGTCCGATAACTGTTTACACAGACCATAACCCACTGGTATTCCTCTCAAGGATGTACAATCATAATCAACGTCTCATGCGCTGGTCACTCATCATTCAGAACTACAATCTTGACATTTGCCATTAGAAAGGATCCGATAATGTTCTTGCTGATACTTTGTCACGCATTATGTAGTTTGTTGTTGTTGTTCCAAACATTGCTTGTTTGGACTTGTAAGGGTGGGGATGTTACGTGCCAAACAGCCAGAGGGCTGGAGTGTGGATGCGTGTGTGCATTTCTGCTTTCCCCCCTCCCCTCCTTTCTGTTTTCTTCCCAGGTGCTAACAACCTGAGTGGCATCCACCTGGGAAGCTCAGTTCCCCATTAAGAGTTGGCCAATCGGGGATGGACTGGGCCAAGTCATAAGGGCCTGCTGACAGGATCTCGCTCTCTGTCTTGCCCTCACGATTGCTGTGTCTGTGAACTTTAGTTTTGACTCATTGTGATTCTGTGGTGGGTAGATTTGGTGCATTAGGTAAGTTGGGTACCCTACATTTTTACATCACGTAGGTATATTTCTGTTAAGCACACTAGGTTTATTGGTTGGTGCCACACATGTATTTTTTGATAAAGACTCTTTGTAGATAATTAAGTTAGGCCTTTGTTTTTTGATTTTGTGTGTTGTAAGTTAGGAGTAGTCAGGCCTTGTTTTGTTCTTCTGATTTCAATGATTTGGCACCTACCACTTCAGCCCATTTCTCCCACCATTTTCTGTTTCACAAACCCTTGTTGAACCCTTTTGATGAATTTGGAAATAAAGCTTTAATTTAATTCCACACCACGTTGACCTGCAGATCTTTTGGTTGTTGTGTTGCTTTCCTGATGAGGGGTTAGTTGGGACGTAACGGAAAAGGAAAATAACACTTCTCAGTTGTATTTTCCTTCTACTTGGGAAGAGGACAATCGAGGGAGACTGGAGGATCTGGAGGATTACATCGACGAGTACTTTGAGCCAGTTGTCATGTCAAAGAAAACAGCGGCAATGTCACGATTCCACCTGCACCTTCCTCAATATTTTATTACTATTGTTATTTGTGTATTGCTGCTGCTGCTCCTTCCTTCCTCTGACTCTGCAGGGGGCGTGGCTGACCTACATTCTCTCAGACGTCGGTGATTCTCTACACCTGCGCGGCTCCGCCTCACCTGCTCCTGATGAGCAATCAGCAGGACTTATAAGCGGAGCTGCTTCTCTTCACCGGCGTCAGATCGTTTTACATGCTTCATGGTAAAGATATGCTAGTCGTTTGCTTGCTAAACTTACCTGCTGTGGATACTCACCCGCCTTTCCTCGCTCCAGGTCGCCACGTCTCCTGCACCTCCGTGAACTTACTGGTCGTTTCCTGTTTTCCTACGTTCCTGGGAATCTCATCAGTTGTCTCCAAGACAGTGAGTTCGTTCCGTGCTGGAACACCGCCATTCAGCCGAGCCGTCCCTGTAGCAGCTGCAATCTCTCTTCTCTCTGTTAACCTAAACCTGTCCCTATCACTTCCGCTATTTTTGGAAGTCGTTTTTTGTTACTCGTTTTTCTGTAAATAAATATCTTTTGTTTTGAAATTTACCGTCTCCGTCTGCTTCCGGGTCCACTCCCTAACTAATCCTGACATAACGATCTGACCAAACATGGACCTGGCGGACGTTGACGCGTTCAGACAGGCACTCTCTGCTCAGGGCGTATTAATCGGTCGTCACAGCCAGATCCTCAATGAGATAACGAATTCGCTTCGGGAGCTAACGGCTAAAACCGCTAGGGCTGCTAATCTTCCGGTAGCCGCAGCTACTTCCGCCTCCGCTAATTCGGAGAGGAACGCTGCTCCTAGTAGCATCGGGTTAGTTACTTCCGCTACCTCACCACGGGCACCGTTTGTTCCCATTCCTGAGCGTTTCTCCATGGATATTGGGAAATGTGCTAGCTTTCTATTTCAGTGTTCACTAGTGTTCAGTCTCCAACCTCTCACTTACCCCAACGATAGCGCTAAAATTGCCTTTGTGGTTAATTTGTTGTCGGGACGAGCCGCTCAGTGGGCAACAGCTACACTGTCCAACGCCGCTCCAGCCTCCATTAATTACAATTCATTCACCACCGATCTCCGTAAGGTTTTTGATCATTCTCTTCAAGAGTCAGATATCTCCACACGTTTAATCAATACTGAACAGGGTAACTCTTCCGTCGCTGACTTCTCCATCTTATTTCGTATTCACACCGCGGAGAGTGGCTGGAATGATTCTGCACTTCGTGCAATGTTTATTAAGA
This sequence comes from Microchirus variegatus, assembly GCF_963457635.1. Lineage (NCBI taxonomy): Eukaryota > Metazoa > Chordata > Actinopteri > Pleuronectiformes > Soleidae > Microchirus > Microchirus variegatus. Next base: position 1,753,286 of record NC_139813.1, on the reverse strand, counting down.
ACCTTAGTGGGAGCGGAGCGGATGGTGAGGCTTAGAAGGGGAGCATGTTTGTACTGTGGGGCGCTGGACCATCGCCGTAGCTTCTGTCCCGTTCGGCCAAAAGACTGAGCCCGTCAACACATGCAGGAGTGTTGGCGGGCGGAACTGTTTCCTGTTCTGGCCACAAACGAGTAGCTCTTCCTGGCCAGCTTCGGTGGGCGCAGCAGTCGATCTCCCTATCCTGTCTGGTCGATTCTGGGGCTGACGACTGCTTCATAGACCTACAGACGGCTAACCAGGCCGGGATTCCCACGGTGCCTCTCCAGGAACCCAAGGAGATCCTTGACTTAGACGGCAGAATCTTGGCTACCGTTACCCATCGAACTCAACCCATCTCTCTGGTCCTCTCCGGCAACCACCATGAGCTACTACAACTGTTCCTGATTCCGTCTTCATCGTCTCCCGTCGTTTTGGGTCTCCCCTGGTTGGCGCTTCACAACCCTCGATTCGACTGGGCTACGGGGCAACTGTCCGGCTGGAGTGTTCCCTGCCATTCCCGGTGTCTCCGCTCAGCCATGCCGTCGTCTCCCGTGGTTCCTGTTTCAACGCCTAAATCTCCTGACCTATCCACGATCCCCAAGACCTACCACGACCTGGGGGAGGTTTTCTCCAAGGAGCTGGCTCTCTCCCTTCCTCCTCACCGTCCGTACGACTGTGGGATCGACCTTCTTCCCGGGGCTACCTTATCCTCCAGTCGCATGTACAATTTATCACAGACTGAACGTACCTGCATGGAGGATTACATCAATCAGTCGTTGGCCGCCGGACTCATTCGTCCATCTTCCTCCCCAGTCGGTGCAGGGTTCTTCTTCGTCCAGAAGAAGGATGGAACTCTGAGACCCTGCATCGACTACCACGGACTCAACGACATCACCGTCCATAATAAGTACGCTCTTCCCCTCATGGACGCTGCATTTAGTCCGCTCTGCAAGGCCAAGATCTTCTCCAAGCTCGACCTTCGCAACGCCTTCCACCTGGTTCGTATTCGGGAGGGCGACGAGTGGAAAATGGCTTTCAACACCCCAGTGGGTCACTTCGAATATTTAGTGATGCCCTTCGGTCTGACCAATGCTCCTGCAGTTTTTCAACATCTGGTGAACGACGTACTACGTGACAAGTTCCTGTTTGTGTACCTCGATGACATTCTAATCTTCTCCGAAACTGAAGAGGAACACGTCCAACACGTACGTATGGTTCTACAGAGACTATTGGAGAATAAGCTGTACGCCAAGGCCGAGAAATGCACTTTCCATGCCTCGTCTGTCCCTTTTCTGGGGTTCATTGTGGACCAGGGGAAGCTGTCGCCGGATCCTTCTAAGATCAGCGCGGTGAAGGACTGGCCCACTCCCGCTACACGGAAGCAGCTGCAGCGATTTCTGGGGTTCGCCAATTTCTACAGGCAATTCATCAGAGACTACAGCAAGGTGGCAGAACCCCTCACTCGACTGACTTCCCCACAGCGAGCCTTCTCCTAGTCCGACGACGCTGACACCGCCTTCAAGCACCTTAAGGTACTATTCACCTCTGCCCCCATTCTCTCCCACCCTGATCCCTCCCCCCAGTTCATCGTGGAGGTTGATGCCTCCGACACTGGGGTTGGTGCGGTGCTGTCTCAACGCTCGTCTGCAGACCAGAAGCTACATCCCTGCGCCTTCTTCAGTCGCCGCCTATCCCCAGCTGAGACCAACTACGACGTGGGAAACCGAGAGCTGTTGGCGGTCATCTTGGCACTACAGGAATGGAGACACTGGCTCGAAGGTGCGTCACTTCCTTTTATTGTATGGACTGATCATAAAAACCTTTCTTACTTACGAGATGCCAAAAGACTAAACTCTAGGCAAGCACGTTGGGCTCTCTTCCTGGGCCGCTTTGCCTTCACCCTCACCTTCCGACCAGGCTCTCGTAATGTTAAACCCGATGCTCTATCTAGACAATTCTCACCTGATCCACCTTCCTCATCCCCCGATCCGATCGTGGCTCCCTCCTGCATCGTGGGGGCTGCATCCTGGCCGGTGGAGGAGACGGTTCGTCGGGCCCAGCTGGCGAAACCTGACCCGGGGAACGGTCCACCTATTCGGCTCTTCGTACCCGGTGCGGCACGATCGGAGGTTCTTCAGTGGGCTCATGGTTCCAAGCTCACCTGCCATCCTGGTAACAACCGTACTCTCCGCTTCCTACGCCAACGGTTCTGGTGGCCTTCCATGCCGGAGGAGACTTCTTTGTTCATCCAAGCCTGTCCCATCTGCGCCCGTGGGAAGACATCCAATCGCCCTCCAGCCGGTCTCCTGAAACCCCTCTCCATTCCTCGTCGCCCATTGTCCCACATCGCGGTGGATTTCGTCACCGGTCTTCCGCCGTCGCGCCTGAACACCACGGTCCTGACGGTGGTTGACCGGTTCTCCAAGTCGGTCCACTACATCCCTCTACCTCTAAATCGATGAAAGGATCAATAAAAACCCTCACTGACGAAACGAGGTTACTTAAAGAAGAAAACAGACATATTAAGGAAACAGTTATAGATCTACAGGCACGCAGCATGAGGGACAATCTGGTTTTCTCTGGGATCCCAGAAAAAACAGAAGAGGATGCAGAAGCGACGGTACGGAACTTTATTGAAAAACAACTGAATCTCCCGTCGGACACAGTCAAAAACATCCCGTTTTAACGAGCACACCGCCTAGGAGGGAAACGGCAGGAAGGTCACCGTCCGCTTCCGATTGTGGTCAAATTCGAACACTTTAAACAAAAGGAACTGGTTAAGAGTCGAGGCAGGGAGCTACGAGGCACGGACTTCAGCGTCAATGACCAGTTCCCAAAGGAGATCCTGGAGAGACGCAGGAGGCTGTTCCCGGCGAGAAGGAAGTTTATCGACGGTGGAGCCCGAGCAGTGGTCGCAGTGGACAAGCTCTACGTCAACGGTCAGTTATACCGGGACAAAGAGGTAACCCCCTGGCTGTATTAAAGTTATAAAAAAGCAAAGCGATTAATTTGTAATTAAACCCTTACAAAAATGAGTTTATCCCATCTCGTATCATGTCACCAAACTCACATAATAATGCTATCATTGCACGTCTCTGTAATAAACACCACGGTAAGTATACCCTGTTGGTTTTGGTTCGATGGTCTGTCACCTAGTCTTCCTATGTGTTTTTCACGTTCATGTCTTCCATGTTTGTTTAAATGTTTTTCTATGTTCATGTATTTTTGGAAGTTTCTATGTCATTGTTGACAATATATGTCCTGTAATTAATGACCATATCAATACAAGACCCCTATATACAATAGCACGAACGCATGCACTCTCTCTCTTACACACATACACACAAATACACACACACACACATCCCAAGCGCGTAAACACACGTACATGCATACACCCACATATAGGCCATAGCCTACATCAGATAGACGCACACACATATAACACACACACACACACACATCACAAGCGCGTACACACACACACACACACACACACATCCACATGTTCATAATTTCCACATAGACTGTCAGACAGGCGCACACACACACACACACACACACACACACACACACACTTACGCACAGAGAATACACATAGTTTACACTACATAAATAGATAAGGTTAATAACATGAATACACTCAGGCTTGTCACTTGGAATGTGCACGGAATTGGCTCTAAGCATAAATGGCTTAAAGTTCTTAATCACTTAAATAGCCTTCAAGCAGACATTGTCTTACTACAAGACACACTTATCTAAGACAGATTGCCAGTTCACCTCCTCACAATTTCCCCACATATACACAGCAAACTACAACTCAAGACAGAGAGGAGTAGCAATCATGATCAATAGAAAACTACATTTCACACATAAAAATACTACAACAGACCCAGAAGGTAGATTTATAATACTCAACCTATTAATCAATAACACAGACTTCTGTATTTCAAACATATATGGTCCAAATGTTGATGACCCCTCCTTTTTCCACACTTTCTTCACCTCACTGTCCACTCACTTAGACACGACACTCATAATGGGAGGGGACTTCAACATGGCACTCGACCCAGAATTCGATAGGCTCAGTAAGGCAGGAACAACACGGAACTGGCAATCGACAGAAACACTTAAACAATACATGAATGACTATGGTCTTTGTGATGCTTGGCGCTCTTGTCATCCAGCTGTCAAAGAATACACCTTTTTCTCACCTGTACACAATTCCTACTCTAGAATTGACTTCTTTCTGACTAAGTTATATTAGGTGGAGACTATTTTCACTACCATGTCCAACAGCTCACTTCTCTCAGACATCACAGACACTCAGATCCACCCTATCACTATCAGTGACCATGCACCAGTTTCACTAAATATAACTAATAAGACCACTACACCACCAACCAGAAACTGGAGATTTAATACATCATTACTAGAGGATCCAAATTTCATCAAATACTTCGAAAAAGAGTGGTCAGTATTTCTAGACATCAATGACCTGCCAGGAACACCACCAGGTGTCCTCTGGGAGGCTGCTAAAGCAGTAATGCGGGGTAGAATAATCTCCTACTCCTCATTTAAAAAGAAGAAAGAAAAATTACAGGAATCAGAACTAGAACATAACATAAAAGCACTAGAGACTGCTTATGCTGCATCCAAAGATGAGCACCTCCTGAACAATATAAGAAAATTAAAACTTGAATTAAACAAAATAACAGAGAGAAAAACACAGTTCCAACTGGAGAGATTACGCTTGGAAAATTATGAACATAGCAATAAATCCAGTAGATACCTAGCAAACCAACTTAAACTAAATAAAGAAAAAACAACTATTCATTCCATTAAAGACCCAGACAGTAAATTAACCCATTCACCGGAAGAAATAAATAGCATTTTTAGAGATTTCTATAAAAACTTATATTCATCAAACAATAACTCATCTAGTACAGACATAAACACATTTTTTAACTCCATAGAGCTACCAAAACTTAATAATGAACAGGTCAAGTCGATGGAATCCCATATCACAATAGCTGAATTAAGTGAAGCCCTACATCATATGCCAAACAGGAAAGCCCCAGGACCAGATGGATTCCCAGTGGAATTCTACAAAACATTTTGGCCTACACTAGCACCAACATTCTATAAAATGGTCAAAGAAATTAAGGAAAGTGGCAGTCTTCCCCCACACATAAACACAGCACATATCTGTCTCCACCTTAAACCAGATAAAGACCCCTCACTCCCATCCAGCTATCGTCCAATCTCAGTCATAAACGTAGATCTTAAAATCATCTGCAAAGCCCTAGCAAGGAGATTGGAAAAAATCACCCCCTTCATAATCCACCCAGACCAGACAGGATTTATTAAGGATAGACATTCAACTACTAATACACGCAGACTAGTAAATATTATAGACTACTGCACAATCAATAAACTACAAGCAACAGTGGTCTCACTAGACGCAGAAAAAGCATTTGACAAAGTAAACTGGGAATTCCTTGTTGTTACAATGCAAAAATTTGGATTCAGAGAAAACTTTATCTCCTGGATCAAAATTCTGTACAGTTCACCCAGCGCCTCTGTCCGGACAAATGATCAAACTTCTCCAAGTTTCACCCTCCAGAGGGGCACCAGACAAGGTTGCCCACTCTCTCCGTCACTGTTTGCCATTTTTATAGAACCACTCGCAGCAGCAATTCGTGTAAACAAAAACATTAAAGGTATTCAAACAACAAAAATACATCACAAAATAAGCCTCTATGCTGATGATGTATTGCTTTTCCTTCAAAACTCACAAAGCTCTCTCTCCGAAACCATTTCACTTATTAATACATTTTCAGCCATATCAGATTACTCAATAAACTGGGAAAAATCAATTATTCTTCCTATCAATTATAGCTTCAAATCATCACCATCCAGCCCTCTGAAGTCAGGAAACATCAGATATCTGGGTGTACATTTTTCCTCCAGGCTGCCAGATCTAACACAATTAAACTATACTCCACTACTTAAATCAAAAGAGGATGACCTCCTACGATGGAATTCTCTACCTATATCACTTATGGGGAGAGTTGCCACTATAAAAATGAAGATTTTACCAAAAATCAATTACGTCTTCTCAATGATCCCCACCCAACCTTCACCGAGTTGGTTTAAATCACTAGACTCTGCCACAACTAAATTCCTCTGGAAAAACAAACCAGCATGCATTAGCTTAAAAACCCTCCAAAAAGCCAAAGCCTATGGGGGTCTGGAACTTCCAAACTTCCACAATTACTTTCTAGCTAATAAGCTTCATTATGTCCAAAAATGGATTAAACCCAACCCACTGGACAGCCTGTGGCTCGACATAGAAGAAACACTCTGCAAAGAAATTAAAATCTCCGATCTGCCATTTATAGGCACAACCATCAAACGGCACCAGTGCTTTAAAAGCATAAATATAAATACTTCCCTGTCAGCCTGGTGGGAATTTATTAAACTCACTGGGTCCTCACATGTCCCATGTAAATTTACCCCAATCTGGAATAATCCAGACATCCTGCGGAATAAAACAACATTAAAACTAAAATCATGGCAAGAAAAGGGAATAAGACACCTACAACAAGTTATCCAAGATAACAAATTCTTACCATTTCAGAATTTAGTGGAACAATATGGCATCAACAGCAACACGTCTTTTGAATATATACAAATTAAATCTGTAATTCAGACAAGGTTTAAAACTAGTAAATTAGACCTAGAATTACCGACGATGATCAAACAACTACTAAAACGTATATATCCAAAAATTATGTCTAAAATATATACACTATTAACAGAAAACGATAGCACAATTTCTCTACCAACCACTAAATGGGAGGCAGACCTATCTATCAGCCCAGACGAAAATTTCTGGCTACAAATATCCTCTAATACATTCAAAATGATAAAAAAAATCCAGGCCTACAACTAATACAATACAAAATACTACACAGGACAAAGGATGTTCAGAATGGGGTTCTCACAATCAAATACCTGTACAAACTGCAATGGGAACACAGTAGACAGCTACATGCATGCTATATGGCTATGCACACCTGTGTATAACTTCTGGTGTAGGGTATGTGAGGACCTCTCAGCATGTTTTGGTTGCACCATACCACCTTCCCCAGCACTATGCATATTGGGTGATTTAAATCAGATACATATAGACACGAATAAACCACACATACTAGTCACTAGCCTAAGCATCGCCAAAAAAACTATCCTCCTGAATTGGATAAATAAGAAACATTTAAGCTTAGACCAATTCAGAAATCTAACATCAGATCACATCTCCATGGAGAGAATGTCTGCCTCTATAAAAAAACAATCGGCTGACTTTGACTTAACCTGGGCCCCACTAATTGACTATATCTCTTAGAGCAGGTGGGTGATGGTGCCTTGGCCGGTCAGTCTGCTATGCTGTGAGCCGGTGGCCAGAGGTGCGGGGGGCCGTCTGGTGGTCTGTGGGGTTTGGTGGCCCTGTGTCTGCTGTCCCCTGGTGGCTGTGGGTTTGTCCTGTGGGGATGGGGGGGGGGGAGTTGTGGGGTGGTCGCCGCCTTGGCGTGGGGGGCCTTTGGGGGCTGGGAGGTGGTGGGCTGTGGGCTTGGGCCTGGACTATCTTCGCACCGTGGGTGGGGGTAGGGGGCTCTGGGTCGCTGCACGCTGTGGCCCGCGGGGTCCCGTGGGATGGGGTTGGCCCCTGGCGGGGGGGGTGGTTTCTCCTTAGGGCCTGCGTGCCGGGGGGGTGGGGTGGTGTGCGCTGCGATACCCCCGCTGCACCCGGGGGCGGGCTTGTGCGTCCTCTGTCCCTTGGGGGACGTGGGGGGGGGCGTACGGGTGACCGGCTTGCTATGGGGGTCCTCGGAGGCGGCGTGGGGCGTGGGCCTGGACTGGGCTGTCCCTGGGCGATGGGTGGGGTCAGGGGACTGGGGGGCGCAGTCGTGGGCGGCATCGTGGTGGTCTGGGTGGGGGCCCCGCCTCATCTGGGGGGGCTGTGCCCATCGGTAGCCTACCCCCTGGTCGGGTGGGGGGTGGATCTGCCCCTCCGCTCTGGTGATGCTCGTGGGGCACTGTGGTATGTCCCTGACCTGGACGGACCCCCCTCCTAGGGCGGGGACGTGGGCGGGGTCGGGGCACATGGCTCTGCCAGTCGGGAAGCTGGCATCCAGCGGGAGGGTTGCTCTTGCCCACCTCAATATCCCTCCAGGATGCATACACCTCCCCACATACATTTAGGGCACTGGGGGGAGGAATGGCGGGACAGAGGGGAGTTGGAACCACCACATGGTGGGACCACTCTCCACGACCTGCCGCTCTCCCCCCAAATTTTATCGCACCATAGACAACAGGGTCTGGTGGGGGAGGGAGCACGTTGATGTCCACTGTCAGCCAGCAGTGGGGCGTCCGTGCCATGCCTTCCCCCTCCATTTTAATTTCACACTAGTTTACAACATACCTCATATTCCATACCCCATATCACACACACATGCACACACACACTCACCACCAAGTCATCCCTGGAGGATGGGGGCTGGGGATTGGGCATGAGTACTCTCCCGGTTAACCGACCCCTGCTCACTCCTCAGTCTGGTTGGGGGCTGGCTGTTTGGGTGGGGGACGGCTGCGGCGGCTTGGGGGTGTCGCTGGATGTGGGGGGGCCGGGTCGCCTACGCTCGGCTGGGGGGACCTGGGGGGCATTGCTGCTGTCCATCACGGCGCACCTCCTGGGGGGTGCAGTGGTGGGCGGGCACCTCCCGGAAGGTGCGGTGGTGGGCGGCTGACTGCTTACCCGGCGGGGGCTGGCGATGGGCAGCGGCACTCTTGGATGTTTGGTGGGGACCCTGGCTGGGGCGCCGCAGGGTCGGGCATGGCGGCTCCTCGGACCTCTGTCCCCGCCTATGCTTGGGAGCTCTGCCCTGGACTGGCTTGGGGGCCTTCCCGTCTTCCGTCTTTAGGGATCCCCTGGCTTGGGGTCCTGTGTGAGCCTCTACCTGCCCCTCCTGGGGATGGGGGACGTGCGGTCGGTCTCTGGTGTGTGGTGGGGGTGGTTGTGGCGGGCTCTGCCCCGCTTTCCCGGTGGGCGGCCTGGGGGGGCTCTGCCCCCGTCGGTGGTGGGCCGGCCCCACCCCGGGACACTAGTGGGCTCTGGGTGCGGGAGGCCTGGACCTCCTCGATCTACCTGGGTGTGGGGTGGCTGGGCCTCTGTCCGTAGCTTTGCCGCCATCTGCCCTCAGGGGCTGACCCTGCGTGGGGGGACTTCCGCCCCGCACCCCTCCGGCTGGTCTCCTGTGGGGTGGATGCGCGGCCACTCTGGGGGGCGGTGGCCGCGGGCTCCTCCTGCCCTGCATGGCTGCTGGAGGTCCCGGGCATCGGGGTCCTTACTGGCTCGCTGCTGGGGGTTGGTCGGACAATGGCTCGGTCCCCCACTCAGATTCCAACCACATCTAATGACAACACCTGCACATTTACACACGTGCGCGCTTATGCTTTCTCACACTCACACACACACACACGCACCCCACCACACTATAATATTAAACTGAACTGATATAGCTGTTGCAAACCTGGATAACCTCTCTTGATATGGTCGTTAACGAGTACTAGAAACCATACCTGTTACAAATACAAATGAATATTATGTTCTGTGAAGTATGTTCAGTATTAATTTGTTGTTGTTCATGTTCTGTCTTGTGAAGCATGTTCTATCTATTTTGTAGTTCCTTAATTGTTTAGTGTTGTTTATGCTTTGTTCTGTGAAGTATGTTCTGCTTTGTATTACCTTAATTGTTTAGTGCTGCGTATGTTCTGTGAAGTATGTTCTGTCTGTTTTGTATAACCTTAATTGTTTAGTGTTGTTTTCCCTTCCCCCGTCTGTCCACTCCCCGTCCCCCTGTTCCGTCCGGTTACCACGATCATAAAACAAATAAATAAGAATAAAAACACTGCAGGCCAAGTATCAGAGACTTGCCCTGCGCACAGCAAATCTGCTTAACACCACAGGGCACGTAGTCAACCATACTACATGTCCCAGGTACTGGGCAGGACAGGTTAAAAAAATAAATAAATAAATAAAATAAAAAAATAATTAGATTAATTGTAGAGCCTTCCCAACTGTCTTGTGATTGACCAATACTTGGAAGTGACATAATTAGCACACCCACTCTCAGAAGCACAGCTCCCTCTCTGGAACGGTGGATGCACTGCTACTCATTATCAAAACATTGTTTTAACAGTGTTTAAAAATAGCTTCGTCACGACTCCCCGCTGCAGTCCCTTTGACGACCTGTGACCCGGAGTCAGAAGACACTGTCGCTCGTGAAACACCTCCACAATATGGAGGACCATACCTGACATATCAATAAATAAATAAATACAGGAATAAATAAATGCATAAATAAATAAATACATAAATAGATAAATACAGGAATAAATATATAAATGCACCACTAAATAAACACACAAATAAATGCATAAATAAATAAATAAAATGCTTTATATTTATTTCTTCATTTCTGTTCACCTACATTTATTTATTTATTTATTTATTTCTGTTCACCTACATTTATTTATTTCTACATTTCTGTGTCCATATGTTAATGAGGTAAGAGGTCCTAACCTCAGTCAGACAGCATGATTGGTTACAGGTGTGTGCTCAATTCGGGTCTACTACTACTGCCTTGTGGCGCTGATTCCTGGACAGAAATATTGTTAGCAAGCAGCCCGCCCACTCAACTGCTCAATCTCTGGTTTAGTGATGGCATTTTTCGATCATTAGCGAACGATTTAGAGAACCACGCAACAACCAACGATTATGTTCAGTTTCGTCTGGATCGAATAATGGATGACTTGGCTCAGCTCAATGACATGGCTCAGCTCAGCTCGCCGCCCTGGAGAGGGGCGCTACACCGTGGCTAGGGGGTGCTATAGCCCCGTCAAAAATCTGTGTAGCCCCAGTTAAGCCCCTCAAGCATTTTATTTTATATTTTATAAAATATATAATATATAAATGTATATATTTCTTAAGTTAAAAAAAACATTAAAAAAGTTCCAAAAGTAGCCATTCTGTTCCAATCCAATCCCCGAGTGCGTGTTTGTGCTGCGCCTGTACCCCATTGATTAGTGTGTGTGTGTGTGTGTGTGTGTGTGTGTGTGTGTGTGTGTGTGTGTGTGTGTGTGTGTGTGTGAGGGGACAAGGTCAAGTATGGGGGGGTTAAAGAAGCGAGGTTAAAGAAGCCGTCCACGAAAAGAAGATCCTGCTGTCCATGCTCCCTGCGCTCTGAAATGATGGTGCGCGCATCGCGGAGGATGAGTCATGGCCCGTTTTTGTGAATGGATTAGGTGAGGGCGGGTCGCTAAGCTAACTGTGGAGCTTCGGCCGCTGTCCGTGGTACTGAAAGGCTGCTTTGTAGGATGAGTGTGTCAGTCACCTGTAACGTTAGCCTACATGGTGACAACAGCTTTTCTCTCCAGTGACTAATGTTTAAGACGGGGCTGGACACAACAATACGTCTACACGATTGAAGACGGCATCTCACCCAGTCAAGATCCTGCACTCTGGTGGACACAACAAGCGCAGGTTCAAAAACCTGAGCCGTCTGGAGACACAGCTGTGAGACACACCTGTGCCATGTTTTTACTACCCTACTGTGTATCATAGCTGTTTTTATTGAAAAAAACAGAACCTCCCGGTCGAGGCCATGGGACTGACTGGAGCTTATTGCAACGTTACAGGTAGCACGACTCGGGATGGGAATCGTTTGCTTTTGTCTGGCTCTCCGATTTAACCGATCATGCTGTCTGACTGAGGTTAGGACCTCCTACCTCATTAACATATGGACACAGAAATAAATAAATAAATAAATGTAGGTGAACAGAAATGTAGAAATAAATAAATGTAGGTGAACAGAAATGTAGAAATAAATATAAAGCATTTATTTATGCATTTCTATATTTATTTATGCATTTATTTGTGTATTTATTTATGCATTTATTTACTTATTCCTGTATTTATTTATTTATGCATTTATTTATGTATTTATTTATTCATGCATTTATTTATTCCTGTATTTATTTATTTATTGATATGTCAGGTATGGTCCTCCATAGGTTGGTTTCCGGGGCTGCAGCTGGGTACTATTGTAAATTTCTCTCACCAACTTCCGAGAAAGTTCCTCCATTATTTTTCTCTAAAGGCATGCTACTTCAGACCAAAGCAATGGATCAGGCTAGATCAGCGTTAGCCCCGCCCACTGACTTTGATGGTTTAAAGTTTGACAATAAGTATAAATAAATAAATGAATGATGCACTGCAACACGGACCATGAAATAATTAATTATAAAGTGAAATAACTATATATATTTTTTTACATATAATGAATTGGTATTTTAATGAATTAATGACACATATAACAACACATTTAATGAATTAATTACACATTTAACGAATTAATGACCCATTTAACAATGCATTTAATGAATTAATGACACATTTAATGAATTAATGACACATTTATTTACTTATTTAATTCAGGCACTTTCTGAACATGAAACTATTAATGTAATCGTAAAATAATTATATATGTTATTGCATAAAATAAATTGGTATTTTAATGAATTAATGACGCATTTAATTAATTCAAGATAAATTTAATTAATTCATGACACATTTATTTATTTAATTTTGGCACATTTCATCCTCCATACAGGTGCACCCATGGTCATTTGCCGTGGGAATTGTCACGATCTCACCCGCACCTTCCATTATTTATTATTATTATTATTGTTTTGTCTGCTGCTGCTGCTGCTGCTGCTCTGTGCTCTCCCTTCCTCTCTCTCTGCAGGGGGCGTGGTTGACCTACTTTCACTCAAGACGCCAGTGATTGTCTACACCTGCGCGGCTCCGCCTCACCTGCTCCTCATCTGCAATCAGGAGGACTCATAAGCGGAGCCGTTCCCCTTCACCGGTGTCAGATCGTTCTCTCAGTTTAGTTGGTAACGTCATGCTCCTGAATTGTCCATTCTAAACTTACCTCCTTGCTGGATACTTACCCGTCTCTCCTCGCTCCAGGTCGCCACGTCTCCTGCGTCATTGGAAGCATCTGGTCCTTGCTGTTTTCCCTATGCTCCTGGGAATCACTCCCGCTCACACCATTGTCTCCGTGAGTCTGTTCCTTGAAGGAACACTGCCAGAGCGCCGAGCCATACCTGTCGCAGCTGTATTTCTCTCTCTCACTTTCGCTATCCTCTAAATTCACTTCCGCTTTTGTGAAGTCGCTTTTTGTTATTTACCCATTTTCTGTAACTAATATTATTATTTATAATTATACCTACGTCTCCGTCTGCTTTCGGGTCCTCCGCCTTCAAATCAGGAATAATACACAGCTCTTGCAGGTGTGTGCTTATAGGTCACATATTCAGGCTTTAATAAATGCAGGTGTTTTTTGTCTTATGTTTTGTTGAGTCAAAGTTATGATTCAATTTTTAGTAGTGATGTAAATTAGCAATAATTGTGCAGAAGTCACAAAACAGAGCGTTTTTCTTTTCTTTTTTTTTTCATAAAAACAAGCCATGTGAACTTTGAATTGTGACAGTGACGTATTTCCATATTTCAGGAATTCGATCCGACTTTAAACATTTTGAGTACTTTTTGCCCAGGTGTGTTTATATAGTTGGTGAAAATGACTTCATCGATTCCCTAGGTAGGGCTGAGAAAAAAGGGATGCAAGACACTCTATATTGCACAGTCTTTTAACCTCTGCATAATGTTTTAATCTCTTATCATTTCTGTGATAATCTTCTCTCTAATTTCCCTCTCTCTTTTATTTTCAGATGTTTAATGTGCAGAGACAGTAGACGTCCAGCAGAGGGCGGTGTTTCACCAGGATTCACAGGCAACATGAGGTCAAAGTGAGTGTAGAGTTCAGAGTTTGTTTGTTTTTTAACTGCAGTTTAAAACCACAGATTATTTATATATTAACACCAGGAGCTTTGAGGGTTTTGTTGCTATGGAGCCAAAAAGTCAGAAAATGTCTTGTTTTTGTTTAGTTACTTAAAAACAGAGTCCCCCCCTGGTGGCTACTTGGTATATAATTTTTACTTCATGAAAGGTTTTTTTTATAAGGCGACGGTGGATTAGTGGTTGAGTGACTTGTCTTTCAACCAGAAAGTTGATGGTTAGATTCCCGATTTTCTGTATATGAAAATGCTATTTTTTTCCCCTTTAAAATCAAAAATAATAAAAATTTACTGGCAAAAACGTTTTTTTTTTTTTTGCTTTAATCTAATCTGCGACTGTAATAATTAGTGAATATGCTGTGGTAAAGGGATAATTCATCTTATTTGAAGTGTCCACAAAGCAAAATGAATGTCTGAATGATATACTAACAGACATGAAGGTACTTTCTGTTAGCAGAATTGTGCTGACATTAAAGGCCTCTTTATATTGTGCTTACAGATACTATGTGTATATATACAGTATTTGTCGGGATATCTCTGTCATTATAAATCCATTAAAAACATTTTGCCAGCTTTCTTTGTTGCAGAGTGGGGTCAAGGTCAAATTCCACAATCTCCGTTGACTGTTTTATTGTGGGAGTGAGAGGAGGACAAGCAGAAAACTGCTCAGCTTTTCTCCCAACAAAAGAATGATTATTATTTATTTTTTTATTATTATTGTTATACTTTAATAGAAAAACAAGTTTACAAGGATGAAACAACAGAACAGCTCTCATACACACAAACATTATCCATCCATTCAAGGGAGAAAGAGCTTTGCTTTTAAATTTAAAAATGGGTGACTGACATTATAATGACGAGTGATTATCTTCATCATATTTAGACAATGGAGATGATCAATGATGGAGACTCTGGAGTCAGTGACTCAGTGATATGTTCACAGCTGGGAATGCTCTGTCATTGTGCCTGAGTGACTTTAACGGTAAATCACTCCCTAGCTTAGTGAAAATGCTACAGTTCTGCAGCATTCCACTGTAATCTGTCTTTTCCCTCAGTTCTCTGAGTAACCCTTTCCTGTATTGTTCTCCTCCTCCTTCATCTGCTGAAGTAAGCCAAGGTGGCACAAAGGCCTTATTGTAAGATTTTTACAAATCACCTTTAAAGCTCTTCAAGGCCTAGCTCCTCGTCATATCTTCCTTACATACGTCTTTATAGAAACTTGAGTTTTAGTTTGATTTGGGATTTTGGAATATTAGTAGCCGTCAACACTGACTTCACTGAGCCGGAAGGTGTGTGTCGAAGTTAAGATTATTAATAAAGCCATATAAATAATATACATATGCTATATTGTACCTAACCCTAACCAAAATCTCTGCAGTTGCAAGCTCAATGTGAATTATCTTGGTATCAAACTACAGATAACACTTGTGAGATTCCACCAAAGGTGTAAGTTTCACTGTAGATGCCACTGTGTCAAAGTAAATGTACATGGAACACCGCATAAATTAAGGATTTTTTTAACTCGCCTAAAAAAATATTGCATTTTAAAGCAAATATCACCTTTAAAATATTCAGTAGGAGCTTAAAAACACATGGAGGTCATATAACAACACGTGGACATGAGCTGTGCAAAGTCTGATGCTGCTGAAATAAAGCAGAGTGAAATTACAGAGGTTTTATTAAAGAGATCACTTCAAGCACTAGATTAGTGAGTCAAAAGGACATAAATGCATATGTAGCATTTGTGCGGACATTCGCCCTTCTCTAATCAGAACGATCTAATGTCGCTCTGTAATGATCAATCAGACCGGGATTTGTTCCCAAAGCATGCTGGGAAGTGTAGTTCTTCATTAGAAGTGATTTTGTTCCGGTGGAAATAACTTGTTTTTATAAACAACAAAGGTAAGACAACATTTCTGCTTGTATTTCTTGAAAGTCAGTTGTTTTGCTCTTATTTTGGGGCTGGGTCTGTGAATCTTGGTCGTAGAGTGATAAAAAAAGGTACCGCTGGAATCTGTAGATTCTCTGCTGTCCAGCTGACACGTGTTTTTTTTTTTGTTTTGTTTACATAATCACGCTGGCGCTCCAGTGCCGCTTTTCAATGTGTGCGCAGTTACGTTTTTTTTCGCTCCTGCTGTTTGATCAATCGGTGTTTTAACTGTGTTTCGTGCACATAAGAATGATTTATATGAGCTTCTAGCTGAGTTTCTGACCTTTCTGTGGGTATGCAGCATGTCTGTGTTTGTTAAAGTTAGATATGGTTTTATGACGCTTTTGTCGCTGCGTCTGCCGTGAAGAAGAGGTTAATTAGTGGAAGAAAGACTTTTTTTCACATTTTTCCAAATGATTTATGCTTTTGTCTACTACTAATCCGTTTTTTAATGTTAATATTATACCTCGATAAAGTTGAAAAATGTGTCAGTATTTAGATTACTTTGGTATAGATGTATTTTCCTTGTTTAAGTAAAGTAATAAATCATCAGCATAAAGACTGAAGTTTGATTTCACGTTTTCCAATAGTGACTTGGCGTGTTATGTGTAACTTCAGTGTGTGTGTGTGTGTGTGTGTGTGTGTGTGTGTGTGTGTCTCCTGATGGGGACCACATCCTGACATTTCACTCACGCGGTGGGGCCCAGTTTTCCCTGGCACGAGCATTGCAATCAATAGAAAACAGCCTCCTGATAGGCCCTGTGCAATTTTATTAAAAAAAAAAAAGGACCCCACAGAGTCAGTTTTCATGAAAAAGTGTGTGTGGGATCGGGACCCCAGTGGTCACATATGGTATTGAAGTGTGTAAGTTTGACCTGGTGGGGTCCTATTCCTGAAGTGTGTGTAAGAGTGTGTAAGTGTGTATTATCAAAAAAGTCATATTTCATGAAGATGAATGTACTTTTAAAGGGACAATATGTAGTATTTATGGGTTTATATTACCCAAAATCCACTTTTGTATACATATTATGTGCTCCTGCATTGTCTAGTCGCTGTATAATATTCTTTGTTTCATTTTCGTAGTGTTTCAAAAAGTAATTTTAAATAACATGGTCGCGGGCCGCGGTCGCATAGCCACTGTTAGCAGCGAGACGCCATGTTTCTACCGGAGCCTGTAAGGACAAACGCGAGAGAACAAATCAAGCGTCTCTTTACTTGTAGCGGAAGTCCCGCCTCCTCTCTCTCCGCTTCGTCTGCTACGGCCGCGGTAGCTCCGCCCTCTCCCTCACCTCACGAACCTCATCTGCTGACACGGAGAAAGACATAATGGCATGTATAACCATATGATCCAACGCAGACTGGATAATTTCTCTATGCGCAGTTTTAACCCCACATCCATATATGACACATATGTAATGATCTTTATGACGAGGATCGAGTACAGTCGCGATGAGATACAGGAGATCCGAGTAGATCTTAGTTAAATGTGTTGACAGATTCTCAAGAGCGCATTTTTCATTGTTTTCACTCCCTGGTCTCAATCTAGAAGATGCTTTAGCGCTGTAATTAAGGGAATAACAGATGCATCAGATGTGTCACGATCTCACCTGCACCTTCCTCACATTATTATTTATTATTATTATTTGTGTGTGCTGCTGCTGCATGCTCTTCCTCCTTCTCTCTATGCAGGGGGCGTGGTTGACCTACTTTCCTTCAAGACGCCGGTGATTGACTACACCTGTGAGGCTCCGCCTCACCTGCTTCTGTTCAGCAATCAGGAAGACTTAAAAGCGGAGCCGTTCCCCGTCACCGGCGTCAGATCGTTGTTCATGTTCAGTCGGTAAAGTCATGCTGTTTTTCGTTCGCTTTAAAACTTACCGTCTACTGGATACTCACCCGTCTCTCCTCGCTCCAGGTCGCCACGTCTCCTGCACCTCCGAAACTACTGGTCGTTGTCTGCTTTCCCTACTCTCCTGGGAAACTCCTCTGCTGACTTCTTCTCCCAGTGAGTTTGTTCCGTGCTGTAACGTCGCCAGATCGCCGAGCCAAACTCTCCGCTGCTGCACTCTCACTTCTCTCTCTTCTCTCACTCAATCATTCACTTCCGCTTGTTTTGGAAGTCGCTTTTGTTTATTCGTTTTTTTGTAAATAAATATTATTGTTTTTACATATACCTACCGTCTCAGTCTGCTTTCGGGTCCACCTCCTGACCTAATCATAACAAGATGAGCTGATCTCTTTAGTTAACTGCTCAAAGAGAGAGAGAAGAGAGTTCTGTCGCGGGGAGTTTATGATCTGTACAGCCAAGTTTCGCTTTTGCGCAAAGAGACTTTCCAGCATTTAATAGGTGCTGTTCCACCGTGTCCTCACATCTTGTTGGAATCGTTTTATTGGTGTTCAAACTGATATTGGACAGACTCTAAGCGGGTATAGACAGGCAAGTGCTGGCCGCAGTTTTTGCATGCATCATCACAACATCGTTTCAATGGTTACCGGGGGAAACGGGAGGAAAAAATAGGGAGTCTTTAGGACACCCTGCCTAAAAGTAGTGCGTCTAATTTCTTATTATTTTCAGTCCGGACGCCCTGCTGGCTAAAAGCCTGTTCCTCTTCGTCTCCATATCCAGCTCTATTTCCCCCTTTGCACCAGCAGCAACGTCACTCAAATTGATCTCCATGACAACAGTGCCCAGGCAAGCACACACACATGCAACACGTGTGCACACACATCACTTAAACGGATCAGAACTTTACACACAGGTAAACACGGCATGGGTAACGCAGAAAAGCGGGTTACTATAGTCAAGTAAAGTAGTGTAGTTACCGATATTTTTAGTGAAATGCGTTAGTTTACTTCGTTACCCAAAAAGTAATATCGTTACTGTAATCTGTTACTTTGTAATTCGTTACCCCCAACACTGCTCCTGTTAGGATTATTTAGTCCCATCGCGATACGACCCCCATAGAGCTGGTTAGCTTTGCTGAGGATCCACAGACTTAAGACCCAGGGTTACCCTAACCCAGACTCAAAGGAAGGAAAATGCCACTTTTCAAAGCCCCGCCCATCAAAATGTACATGTCTGAGCGGCACAGGACTGACGTCTATCAGCTCGTCTAAGAACCCCAAACGACATATAATAAATTCAGACTCCTGCGACCTTTAGGAATAGATTTCCTCCAAAACCTCCACTCTGACCAAAGCGTATGAGGCTGTATAGAGTCTGACTCTGTCTGTCTGTCTGTTTCTCTGTGTCTCTCTCTGTCTGTGTGTCTCTGTGTGTCTCTGTCTGTCTGTGTCTCTGTGTGTCTGTGTGTGTCTGTGTCTGTCTGTGTGTCTCTGTGTGTCTGTGTCTCTGTCTGTGTGTCTCTCTATCTGTGTGTCTGTGTCTCTGTCTGTCTCTGTGTGTCTGTGTCTCTGTCTGTGTGTCTCTGTGTGTCTCTGTCTGTGTGTGTCTCTGTGTGTCTGTGTCTCTGTCTGTCTGTCTCTGTGTGTCTGTGTCTCTCTGTCTGTGTCTCTGTGTGTCTCTGTCTGTGTGTCTCTGTCTGTCTCTGTGTGTCTGTGTCTCTGTCTGTGTCTCTGTGTGTCTCTGTCTGTGTGTCTCTGTGTGTCTCTGTCTGTCTCTGTCTGTCTCTGTCTGTGTGTCTGTGTCTCTGTCTGTCCGTGTCTGTGTGTCTCTGTCTGTCTGTGTTTCTCTGTCTGTCTGTGTCTGTGTCTCTGTCTGTCTGTGTGTCTCTGTCTGTGTGTCTCTGTGTGTCTCTGTCTGTCTGTGTCTCTGTGTGTCTGTGTGTGTCTGTGTCACAGACACAGACACACACAGACACACAGAGAGACAAAATCTAATTCTATCAGTGAGCCACTCTCAACAAACAATGGTGAGGTGTGACTTAGAACTGCACACATACATCGTGTCCAGAAGTAACATTGTATAGATGTTATGATCATTTTTAAGGTTTATATCATGTGGCAGGAGAAAAAAATGGAAAATGTGAAAATGAGCTGAACTCTCTCTAATGCGCACAGAAACATAGAAATAGATCAAACGGATCCAAAAAATTAAATAATTGCAATATTTTACACTGACTGTCCAGAAGTAACATTGTATAGATGTTGTGATCATTTCAAAGGTTTATATCATGTGGCAGGAGGAAAAAATGGAAAATCTCAAAATGAGCTTAACTCACTCTAATGTACACATAAACATAGAAATACAGCAAACAGATCCAAACAATGATATAATTTGAAAATCTTACACTGAGTGGCCAGAAGTAAGTTTAAATAGATATTATGTTCATTTTTAAGGTTTATATCATGTGGCAGAAGAAAAAAATCTCCAAATGAGCTTAACTCACTCCAATGCGCACGTTAACGTAGAATAAGAAGATAAGAAGTCCACAGAATAATCTGAAATACACAGGCGACATTCTCAAGTTAATACCAAAATACGTAAAGTTGAGACCACTTTCAGTCATTGTAACGCTGTGTACGTGTATATTAGCTAGTTAGCAATAGCAACCATTAGCTGACTGCAATTCGTCGTCTCTTCGCGGATCGACGTTTGGTCTCCTGCTGTAGGACGGCTTCCCAAACTTTTCTGTATTTCCCTTGTACTCTTTTCTGGCGATCTGCTCTTCTACGAAGGATCAAAAGCCACAGACCGAGCAGCAAGTACATAGCCGGGTTAGGGTTAGAGGAGGACATCTACGTTCACGTTCTCCATTGCTGTGTGTTTGTGTTTGTTGTGTGCGTCTCGCTTATAAGACGTCACAGCAGATCACGCATGCGTGTTGTAGCCGTGTCGTGATGCCCCCGCCAATGGGGCGGAGGTACTTTCTTGTAGTGGAAACATAACTGAACTGTGCCGTGTCGTGGTGTGTAGAGTAGTGTAGAGTAGTGCAGTTGAGAGTCGCGCAGATGGAAAAGCGCCATTACTGTGGTCTTTCAGCAAGGATGGGATAAGTCAGGCCAAATGACTATGACAGACTATGGTCTCCAGTTTGTAAAATGCAACAGCCAGAGGTTCGGAGAAGCTAATTTACTGACTGGTACAACAATGGTTTGCCACTTCAGTACACATTTTCTCAGTCTTTGAGTTATCTATCACTTTAGAAGCACTGCTGTTTCCGCTCGGTTTCGAGCCGAGGACCTTTCGCGTGTTAGGCGAACGTGATGACCACTACACTACGGAAACTTCGATGAAGTAACTGAGATGGGAGATTTTCACGAAATACAACGAGCCTGGTAGCAATAAATGTGTGTTTTGACAGGAGGGAGCAAAAGGTCACATTTTCATATGAAGGACCCATGGGCACAGAAAACGAAAGAGTTTCCTATTGTGAAATGGAAGCCCAGTCTTCTGTACGAGCAGCGCGGATAGTAGTCCCTAACTTCATTAACTTTTCCAATGCATTGCCTATTGTAGTGTTTACCACTATGGATGTAATATATTTTTGACCACAAGGAGGATTTTGGGGGTGCTGTTTCCCGCTTGGAACAGCAGTAAGGAGAACTTGTCGAACTTCTCAAAGTAAGTGGGGGCACTTTTCTTCAAAAAGTGAATTCATTCTCCTTAATCATATGTATTTTTTTTTTCTTAACAACTGGCTTAAGTTATGCTACGTGGTGTTGTCGACAGTGTCCAGAAACATGAATGTTTGATTAGATTGTGGCGAATTTAGCTAACATTCACATTGATCTTATTGTGATGTATCAAGGTAAAAAGGTATCTATCTATCTATCTATCTATCTATCTATCTATCTATCTATCTATCTATCTGGGGTGTGTTCGATAAATGACAATGACAAGTGACTATGACAAAATATGTTCTCCAGTTTGAACAGTGCACAGCAATTGCACAACTGAGGATCGCAGAAGCTAATCTACTGACTCGAACTACATTGGTTTGCCACTTAAATACAGTTTGTCAGTCTTTGAGTTCTCTATTGTACAAATCCAGAAACAGTTAATTCAATCCAGTTGCGGTTGCCATCTATTTGATTTTTGTTGATCAAAATAAGTGTCAGCAAAATTTGTTTCATGGAGACTTTGAAAGTTTGCTTTTGAACACTACAGAACAGTACCTTGACAAGTGGTCGACTGGGGGATGCAGCCTTTACCAGTATCTACTGATTGTGATAGTCCTTTTCAAAAATCAGCTGCACTCCATTTGTCAACTTTGTTGATTTCTCTCCAGACTTTTGATGTCTGATTTCCGTTGACACCACATGTCTGGCTGACAAAGAGCTTCTGAAGGCTCTCTTCTTGGGCGTATTCCCCATCTGAATCAAACTCAAGAGAGGAGGTCTTCAGTTATGTCTTTCTACAGCAGCTGAAATACTCTGAAATACGCTCTCATTGGGATCAGTTGCCATACACACATTTAATAAATCCCAAAAGCTGTGGAAGCAAACTTGTTTCCGCTCGGTTACGAGCCGAGGACCTTTCGCGTGTGAAGCGAACGTGATGACCACTACACTACGGAAACCTTGGGAAAGCCCTATGGAAATCATCGTTGGAGACTTTCCCAAACTGAGCTGACGTGTGTTGCCACGCGAGGACATTCCGGAAAGAACACATTTCGGTATGATGGTCCCGTGGGCATAGAAGAGGAAAAAGCTCCCCGTCAGGGAATCGAACCCCGGTCTGTCCTCCGCTGTGCTCTGCTCTGCTGTTCTCTGCTCTGCTGTCCTCTGCTCTACTGTGCTGTGCTCTGCTCTGCTCTCCTCTGCTCTGCTCTGCTCTCCTCTGCCCTGCTGTGCTCCCCTCTGCTGTCCTCTCCTCTCCTCTGTTTCCGTTTCCGGTGACTGTGAGCGTGAGTGGTGGTGGTGAAAGTGTGAGTGGCGCTGGATTTGAGTTGGTTATCGGTGGTTTTTCAACTGTCATTCTTCTAATGTGCGTGATCAGGTTAGGTTTTTTCATTTAGTTTTGATTGATGTTAATGGTGTACATAGGTAAGGTTAGGTTTTCTTGTATTTTCTGGAGGTATGGCGTCCACTGAGACGCCACCTCCGTCTATCCGGCAGGGTGTGCGTATAGCTCCGCCGGATAACTCTGTCACTGTGGAGGAAGTCCGGTTAGCAATCGGGGATCAGGTCGGTCACGACAAAGTAGTTTTTGCCTCGAGGATGAACAAAGCGGTGGTCGTGTTTGTCAATGACAAGACTCTGGTGTTCACTCTGGTCGAGAGCGGAGTTTTCGTCAGAGACCTGTATGTACAGGTGTCCCCTCCTCACGAGTCACTGTATCTGGGGTTCCGCCTTTTATTCATAACGAGCTGTTAGAAGTTGAGCTCCGCAGGTATGGAAAATTTGCCAGCAGCTTTAAAAGTGTCAGTTTGGGATGTAAAGATCCCAAACTGAAGCATGTGATGTCTCTGCGCCAGCAGGTCTTCATGTTTCTAGACTCGCCTACACACACAACTCTGAATGAGGTTTCATTCAGAGTTAAACACGGTGACGGCTCTTACATGGTTTACGCCAGTTCAGGAGTACTTAAATGCTTTGAATGTGAAGACGTGGGACACAAGCGATTCGCATGTCCCCACAAGCAACAGGTGACAGCTCGCGCTGATGCTGTGGGCAGCTCCACTCGTGTAGGATCCGTGGATGATGCTGCGCTCGCTGCTGGGTCCGCGGCTGATGCTGCGCCCGGTCCCGGCAGTGCAGCTGATGCAGCGGTCGGCACTGAGTCTGTGGCTGATTTTGCGCCCGCTGCCAGCGGCGCAGCAGGGTCCGCGCCCAGGTTTGAGTTGGTTGAGACTTCCATTGCGCCCGCTGTTAGTGGCGCGGCCGATGTCGCTCCGTCCAGTGCTGAGTGCATGGATGAAACTACTGTCAAACACTGTAATGAATGAATGAATGAATGAATTAAGGAATGAATGGTTTATTTTGGACTAATATACATTGAGACATTTACATGTTCATTTCACAAATAATTGTAAATAAAAATGTCAGAAAAAGGAGTAGGCTGAAGCCGAGGGCTTATTATAGCCTATCCTTTGCTGTATCCTGAATTTTATTCAAACAATATGGCATCCGATGGATGACAATACATAAATAAGAAAAGAAATATATAAAAAAGGAAACAAAGATAAATGTATTGCATTATATAACAATAATAATACTATATTATATACTAATATGGGGTCTATTGTGGTGCTATTTTAATGTTAATATAGACTACCAACATAATTACTAAATATCTTTATAACTGTTTATCGTTTTATATTTAAACATTTTTTTGAAAACATAGATTGAGCTACACATTCTTAAATCCTTATCACAGCAATTCCATAGTTTGACACCTTTCACAGAAACACAGTTTTCTTTACTTTTAGTTCTTCCCCATGTCTTTTTAAACATACCTGTGTTTCTTAGTTCATATTTACTCTCATGAATTTCAGCCTCTGAGAACATCTTGGGAGGAGATTATGATGTGCTTTGTATATAATCACTTAAGTTTGAAGATTGACTATATCCCAGAATGTTAATGTATTCAAATGTATAAATAAAGCATTGGTTGGCTCCAGATACTCTGCTCCCATAATTATACGTATTATTCTTTTTTGTAGTAGGAAAATGGGCTTGAGATTGGTTTTATAAGTATTTCCCCACACTTCCACACAATATGTCATGTATGGAATTATAAGGGAACAATATAACAGGTACTGTGATTTTTTATTTAAAAATTCTTTAGATCTACAAACTATAGCAATTGTTTTGGACATTTACTTTTTGACATGATTAATGTGAGATTTCCAGGTTAATTTGTGATCAATTAAAACTCCAAGAAACTTGTATTCAAACACTCTTTGAATCTTCACACCATCAATCCTTACTGAGACTTCATTATTGATTTTTTGATTTCCAAATATTATAAATTTAGTTTTACTTAAATTTAAAGATAATTAATTTACAGCAAACCACTTCTTCAGTTTGTTTAGTTCCACTTCCATTGTTCTCAGAAGCTGCTCCACATTCCTTCCATGGCAAAACAAACTTGTGTCATCCGCAAACAGGACATAACTCAAAAGCTTTGATACATTAATAATGTCATTAATATATAAAATAAAAAGTTTAGGCCCCAGGACAGATCCTTGAGGAACTCCACATTTTACTTTCAAAAGTTCAGATTGAACATCTTGTACTTGTACATATTGATAGCGCTCATCAAGATAATTTTTTAACCAGATGCTAGCCATCCCCCTGATACCGTAGCATTCCAGTTTCTTAATTAATAGTTGATGATCGACTGTATCGAAAGCTTTACTAAGATCTATAAAAACACCAGCTGTGAATTCTCGTCCATCAGTTGCTGTGGAGACCTGCTCTATTGGTTTACCACTGCCATAGAGGTGGACCTGTTTGTTCTAAAGCCGTATTGTTGGTCACATAATAGATCATGTTTCTCAATGAAGTTGTCGAGTCTGAGAACAAACAATTTTTCTAGGATCTTGGAGAACTGTGGGAGCAGGGAAATGGGCCTGTAATTTGTAAATAAGTGACTATCTCTATTTTTATATATTGGAACAACTTTTGCTATTTTCATCTTGTTGGGGAATATGCCCGTGTGCAAAGATTGGTTACATATATGCTTCAATGGTTTCACAATACAATGTTTACTATCTTTAACTAGGACCATGTCTATTCCTGTCCAATCAGTGGACTTTTTATTTGTGCATTTTCTTACAATATCAATAATTTCACTATCCTCAACATCCCTGATAAAAATGGGGTGCAGATTGTTTTGCATTGTATCTTCAGTATTCAACATCCCAGTCCCATATCTCTGCTCCTCAGTTTCCTTGGCCAGATTGAATGATCACATCTTTTACAAAGTAGTTAGGAATTGCAGTTTTCCCTTCACCCTTTTTAATTACCTTGTTTAACACCTTCCATATTTCCTGTATATTACTCCTATGAAGTTCCAGTAATTTATGGTAATAGCCCTTTTTGCTTGATCTCATAATACTTATTAATTTATTTTTTTAGGTTTTATATTTATTTTCGGCTTCTTTAGTTCTTAATTTTAAAAATCTTCTGTATAGAACATTTTTCTTTTTACAAGCATTTTCTATCCCTTTAGTAATCCAAGGCTTGACTACGTGATGGTACTTTCTTGTATGTTTCCTTAGTGGGCAGTGTTTGTCATAGGACGACATTAATGTGGACAAAAACACATCATAGGCCTTGTTCGGATCACTATTCTCATAAACCTCATTCCAAGTTTGATGACTGAGCTCTAAATCAAGAGCGGCAATGGCTTCCAATGATCTATGTCTATAATTACATGTATTTGCCATTTTTCCCTTCCCTGTCTTAAAGACATTTGGGAAAATAGCAAATACAGGAAGATGGTCACTTATGTTATGTAGAAGAAGACCAGCTCTGATATAATTTTCAATTTTATTTGTAAATATGTTATCTATTAGCGTGGCAGCATCTGTGGTAATTCTACTGGGTTTTGTGATTAAAGGGAAGAGACTTGTCAAGATCTCACCTGCACCTTCTTCAGTATTTTATTATTTTAGTCTTTTGTGTACTGCTGTGTGTCCGGCTCCGCCTCACCTGCTCCTGATCAGCAATCAGGAGGACTTATAAGCGGAGTCGTTCCTCTTCACCGGCGTCAGATCGTTGTTCACTCTCAGTCGGTCGCCACGTCTCCTGCACCTCCGAGAAACCACTGGTCGTTTACCTGCTTTCCCTATTCTCCTGGGAATCTCCTCAGTTGACTCCAAGCCAGTGAGTTTGTTCCGTGCTGGAACGCCGCCATTTTGCCGAGCCGATCCTGTCGCAGCTGCACTCTCATTTCTCTCTCTGTCTCTCACTCACTCGTTTGCTTCCACTAGTTTTGGAAGTCGCTTTATGTTTTCTTTTTTTGTAAATAAATATTACTTTTGTTTTGAAACATACTTACCGTCCCCGTCTGCTTCCGGGTCCACCTCCTAAGTAAATCCTGACATAACGATCTGACCAAACAAACATGGACCCGGCGGATGTTGACGCGCTTAGGCAGGCACTCGCTGCACAGGGTACGTTGATTGGCCGTCACATTCAGATACTCAGTGAGATCACTAACTCACTTCGGGAGCTAACGGCTAAGACCGCTAGGTCTGCTAGTCCTCCTGCAGCCGCAGCCACTTCCTCCTCCGCTAACTCGGGGAGGAACGCTGTTCCGGGTAGCTTCGGGTTAGCCACTTCCGCTACTTCACCACGAGAACCATTCGTGCCCATTCCTGAACGTTTCTCTGGTGAGATTGGGAAATGTTCCAGTTTTTTATTTCAATGCTCCCTGGTCTTTAATCTACAACCCCTCACTTACCCTAATGATAGCGCGAAGATTGCGTTTGTGGTTAATCTGTTGTCGGGACAAGCTGCTCAGTGGGCAACAGCCACACTGTGTAGCGCCGCTCCGGCTTCCGTCAGCTATAGTTCATTCACAACCGATCTCCGATCATACACTTCAGACATCGCTACGCGATTAATCAATACAAACCAGGGTAACTCTTCTGTCGCTGACTTCTCTATTCAATTCCGTATCCATGCCGCGGAAAGCGGCTGGAGTTTATTAGGAACCTTAATGGGGAAATACGGGATGAATTAGCCACTCGAAACGATTATTTTGACCTCGACTCACTTATCGCCTTATCGATCCAGCTTGATAACCGCATCCGGGAGAGGCGCCACGAAAGAATCACCAGTTCAGGTCGAGTAGCTAGCTCATCACTGTTAACTCCAAATCTGTCACCGACTCCCTCACACGCTCCTCCATCTTCCTCTCTACCTCTCTCTGATCCTCTCGAACCCATGCAGCTGGGTCGGACTCGGCTCACTTCCGCAGAGCGGACAGTGAGGCTTAAGAGTGGAGCGTGCTTGTACTGTGGGGCTCTGGACCATCGGCGAAGCTCCTGCCCCATACGGTCAAAAGACTGAACCCGTCAACACACGCAGGAGTGTTGGCGGGCGGAGCTGTTTCCTGTTCCAACCACAAACGTGTCTCCCTCCCTGGCAAGATTCGGTGGTCGCAGCAGTCGATATCCCTGTCCTGTTTGGTCGATTCCGGGGCCGACGATTGCTTCATCGACCTGCAGATCGCTAACCAGGCTGGGATCCCCACGGTGCCTCTCCAGGAGCCCAAAAAGATCCTCGACCTGGATGGCAGAACCCTCGTCCTCTCCAGCATTCACCACAAACTGTTACAACTGTTCCTGATTCCCTCCTCGTCGGCACCTGTCGTTTTGGGTCTTCCCTGGTTGGCTCTTCACAACCCCCGATTCGACTGGGCAACGGGGCAACTTTCTGGCTGGAGCGGCCCCTGTCACTCCCGGTGTCTCCACTCTGCCATGCCATCTTCCGCCATGGTTCCCCCCACGACACCAAGTGCTCCAGATCTTTCTTCGATCCCCAAGACCTACCACGACCTCAGTGAGGTTTTCTCAAAGGAGCTGGCTCTCTCCCTTCCTCCTCACCACGCGTACGGCTGTGGGATTGATCTCCTCCCCGGTGCTATGCTCCCGTCCAGCCGTATGTACAATCTGTCCCAGACCGAGCGCAGCAGCATGGAGGACTACGTTAACCAGTCGTTGGCCACCGGACTCATACGCCCATCCTCTTCTCCAGTCGGTGCAGGGTTTTTCTTCGTCCAGAAGAAAGATGGAACTCTGAGACCCTGCATCGACTACCGTGGACTTAATGACATCACCGTACATAACAAGTACGCCCTTCCCCTTATGGACGCTGCATTTAGCCCACTCTGCAAGTCGAAGTTCTTCACCAAGCTCGATCTCCGCAACGCCTATCATCTGGTTCGTATCCGGGAGGGCGATGAGTGGAAGACGGCATTCAACACCCTGATTGGCCCCTTCGAGTATCTGGTAATGCCCTTCGGACTGACCAACGCCCCGGCCGTATTCCAACACCTGGTGAACGACGTGCTGCGGGACATGCTGGACAAATTCCTGTTTGTTTACCTCGACGATATACTGATCTTCTCGGAAACTGAAGAGGAACACGTCCAGCATGTTCGACTGGTACTAAAGAGACTGTTAGAGAACAAATTATACGCCAAGGCGGTGAAATGCACATTCCACGCCTCTTCTGTTCCCTTCCTGGGGTTTATCGTGGAACAGGGAAAGCTATCACCAGACCCTGCTAAAATCAGCGCTGTGAAAGACTGGCCCACTCCCTCCACACGAAAGCAGCTACAGCGATTTCTGTGGTTCGCCAACTTCTACAGGCGATTCATCAGAAATTACAGTAAGGTGGCAGAAACCCTCACTCGACTGACTTCGCCACAACAAACGTTTTCCTGGTCCTGCGAAGCTAACACCGCCTTCAACCACCTCAAGGAGCTATTCACTTCGGCTCCCATCCTCTCCCACCCTGATCCCTCCCTCCAGTTCATCGTGGAGGTGGACGCCTCTGATACGGGGGTTGGAGCGGTCTTATCCCAACGATCGAATTCGGACCAGAAACTACACCCCTGCGCCTTCTTCAGTCGCCGTCTATCCCCAGCTGAAGTCAACTACGACGTGGGGAATCGAGAACTGCTGGCTGTCGTCATGGCAATACAGGAGTGGAGGCACTGGCTGGAGGGAGCCTCTCAAACATTTATAGTTTGGACTGATCACAAAAACCTGTCATCTACAAAACGCCAAAAGACTGAATTCCAGACAGGCATGCTGGGCTCTCTTCATGGGCCGCTTCTCTTTCACCCTCACCTTCCGACCGGGCTCTCGTAATGTGAAACCTGATGCCCTTTCAAGACAATTTTCACCTGATCCACCTTCCTCTTCTCCCGATCCAATTGTGTCTCCCTCCTGCATCGTTGGGGCTGCATCCTGGCCGGTGGAGGAGGTGGTCCAACGGGCCCAGCAGGAGGAACCTGACCCGGGAAACGGTCCACCTAACCGGCTCTTCGTGCCCAGCTCTGCACGTTCGGAGGTTCTGCAATGGGCTCACGGATCCAAACTTACCTGCCATCCAGGTAACGTTTGCACCCTCCGCTTCCTGCGACAACGGTTCTGGTGGCCCTCCATGCTGCAAGCCACATTAACCTTCATCCAAGCATGTCCCATCTGCGCCTGAGGGAAGACGTCTAATCGCCCTCCAGCCGGTCTCTTGAACCCTCTCTCCATTCCTCGTCGCCCATGGTCCCACATCGCTGTGGATTTCGTCACTGGTCTTCCACCGTCCCGTCTCAACACCACGGTTCTGACGGTGGTTGACCGGTTCTCAAAGGCTGTACACTACATTCCACTACCTAAGCTTCCCACTGCCACTGAGACTGGAGATCTACTGGTCGACCACGTTTTCCGCCTCCATGGTTTCCCCAAAGACATTGTTTCGGACAGAGGTCCCCAATTCACGTCACAGGTGTGGAAGGCGTTCTGCTCGGCTCTGGGCGCTTCCATCAGCCTAACCTCCGGATACCACCCCCAGTCCAACGGCCAGACTGAACGAGCCAATCAGAGCATGGAGAGTGCTCTTCGTTGTGTGGCAGCCCGACATCCTGCCTCCTGGAGCTCCATGCTCTCCTGGGTCGAGTACGCCCACAACTACCTCATCTCCACTTCCACAGGCATCTCTCCCTTCATGGCCTCCCTTGGATACCAACCTCCTATCTTCGAGTTCCAGGAGGAGGAGGTCGCCGTCCCTTCCGTCCAGGCCAACCTGCGCCGTTGCCACGCTGTCTGGAGACAGGTGCGGTCCTCCTTGGAACGATCTTCCCTCCAGACCCAGAAGCAGGCCAACCGCCATCGTACTCCGGCTCCCGATTACCAGCCCAGCCAGAAGGTCTGGCTATCATCCAAGGACCTTCCCCTTAAGGTCGAATCAAGGAAGTTGGCTCCTCGGTACATCGGCCCATTCACCATCGACCGGATAATCAACCAGTCTTCGGTCCGACTCAAGCTCCCCAGGTCCCTAAAGATTCATCCTACCTTCCACATCTCCCTGCTGAAGCCCGTGGTGGAATCGGATCTGGTCCCTCCCTCCAACCCTCCTCCTCCCCCCAGGTTCATCGACGGGGGGGAAGCCTACACCGCAAGGAGGATCCTGGAGGGTCCCCGAGGGACAGTAGATATGTCATCCATAATTCGGCAATCCAAGTTTGCACCCCTCAGTGGGCTTAGTCCATGCGAGGCACTCCACATTCTGTTGGCCGTAGTGCCCCAAAAGAATTGTCTGTGTTGCAAAGCCTTTTGTAAAAAAAAAGGAAATAATGTCCATGTCGCCAGCTGAGCTGGACAAGCGTTTGGAAAAAAAAGGGCCATGGATTATCGGTATTTGTCCAGATCCTTGAGTTCTTTGATCATAATGACTTTAGATTGCTCACCATTCGGCCGTATCATCACCTTGCAGTTTCGTGTCCACGTACCTTTAAATCTTTTCTTTATTCCTTAGCAGGCGTGCGTGCCTGGCGATGTCGCCGTTTTTTTTGGTAAGGTGCTCGTTCAGATAAACCCCTGTACCTCTTAGTTTCTTGGCTTGTTTCAGCAGTTCAACCTTGTGCTTCCGATTCACAAATCGAATTATTATAGCAGGTTTTGTGCCAGGATCCTTTCTAGGAAGCGCATGGCAAGCCGAAAGATCGGAACTCTGGATTGAATGTTGTTCGTTTCAAGAAAGTGTATTACTTGTAATTCCAGCGTCTCTAGCTCCTCGGACTGCGTCTCCTCGCCAAGTCCGGAGTTCCTGATCACAGAAGCATATTATCGATACTTTGCATCCAATCCAGTTATAATAACATCTTCCATTCGCGTGTTCTGCTCCAGTTCATCAATTCTTCGTTCTAGCCCTTCGATTTTGCCGTCCTTCTCTTTGATTACTTTGTTTAAATTTTCAATGCTCTCCTTTAGTTCTTTAACATCCTGCACAACTTGGAGCAGCTTAGGGAGCTCGGCGGTAACTTTACCGACCTCTTTAGTCAGGTGCGTCAGCGTGATCCTGATCTCCGTCAGGCTATCCTCAAGCTGTTTGTTTGATCCCATTTCAGCGTTATCGTTGACTTTATCTTTGTCTTTCTTTTTTATTATTTTGTCTTGATTTCCCGTTTTTCCTGTTCGCAGTTCCATGGATTAAGGTTGTCTCTACTTATTCGTATTTGTTGTTTCGGCGAGGTGCCAGCATTTCACCCACCGCCGCCAACTTGATTAACATGTCATAAAAGAAACATACCTCCAATCAATAGTCTAGAAGCAGCCAGTGACACACAGTCACTGGCTTCCAGCTGTAAAAACCAAACTGTGTCCGTAAACGAGGACTTGAGCAGTCGGGTGACAAATGAGGAGGATGACATGGACAATGATTATGAGTCAGATGCCACTTCAGTGGGAGAAACCCCCAGCGTAAACACAAACCTGTACTCCTTAGAGGAAATAAACCGTTTTCTGGATGAACCTTTAAAAAATCAGTTAAAGTCAGTGATTACTTTAGTGATACCAATAAATTCATAAGATCAGTAGATGTTCTAAAAAGACTGGTTGGTTTTGAACTCTTGGACGAAAAAAAATGTTTCTGTCTGAAAAAATACATCACAAATCTGAGAAAAGAAGCCAATGGTAATACAGTCAAAAGGACAAAACGCCTCAGAACATAATCATGCATTACATTGTGGTTTCCTCTCTGTACTCTTTTCTTCTGGTTTCTTTCTGTCTGTTTCTACTTTATCTTTCTATGAGGAGCCTAAAACTAGGATCTCTTAATATTAACGGGGGGAGAGATAGACAGAAACAGGCACTCATAAATGAGATGTCTACAATTAAAAGGGCTGATGTGTTGTTCCTGCAGGAGACTCACACTGTGCCTGCAGATGACACAGACTGGCTCTATGGTGGGATGGACTTTATGTCCTTAGTCATGACACTAACTTTAGTGCAGGTGTAGCTGTGCTATTTAGACCCTCTGCTAATGCAGTTATTTTGTCTTCAGACGAAGTGGTGAAGGGTCGGCTGCTTGTTCTCAGAGCTCAGGTAGATGACTCTGTTTTCTGCCTGGTAAACATGTATGCACCAAATACAGGGGCAGAGAGAGCAGCTTTTTTCACCAAGCTTAATAATGAGCTGATCAAATATCAAGACCCAATTATCATGGGTGGAGATTTTAACTGCACATTAGATTTCACAATTGACAGATCAAGTGAAGAACCCCACCCACAGTCAGCTCAGATCTTACACAGCACCACCACACACTTAGATCTGGTTGACACATGGAGAGTTAAACATCCACATTCCAGACAGTACACATGGGTAAGGGTCAGAAATAATAGGGTCAGTGCAGCTAGATTAGACAGGATATACATCTCTCAAGCACTAAATTCTAGATTAACACACAGCAATATCAGTCCAGCTGGCTTCACGGATTACCGTTTTGTCAGCATAGACTTGATTCTCTCACCAGGTGAAAGAGTCAAGTCTCACTGGTTTTTCGACAATAAGCTCCTGCAGGACAACCTGTTTTGCCAGAGCTTTGAAAACCTATGGCAACAGTGGAGGATCAGAAAAACTGAGTTCAACTCTTTAAAGTCTTGGTGGGATGTTGGTAAAGCTCAGATCAGAGTTTTCTGTCTACAATACACCTCCCACTCAACTGAAAAGGTTAAAACAGCCATTCAGAACCTTGAAGCTAGCATCAGGACTCTAGAGGCAGGGTTAGACAGAAACTCAGATCCCTCAGTGGGACCTCTGCTACAGGAGAAGAGGTTAGCTCTGAGCTCCTTCCTGAAGGAAAGAGTGAAGGGGGCACTTGTCAGGTCTCGCTTCCTTCAGCTCAAAAACATGGATGACCAGGTCGGCCTCTTTCTTTTTCAACCTGGAGAGATCGGTAGCTCAAAGGAAGCTAATGACCTGCCTCAAACTTCCTGAAGGCAGAATAACCACCGACCCCACTGAGATGAGGAACCATGCAGTCGTTTTTTACACCAACCTTTTTGGAGCTGAACCATGCGACACTGAAAGTCGTAATTAACTCCTGGAAGGTCTTCCTCAGCTCAGCCAGGCGGAGAAGGCTGCTATGGACAGAGGGCTCACACTCGCTGAATTAACAGTGGCCGTTCACCAGATGACTTCTGGACGAGCACCGGGGATCGATGGTCTCTCCACAGACTTTTTTAAACACTTCTGGAAGACTCTTGGACCCGACCTGCACAGTGTTTTTTTGGAGTGCTTTAGAACAGGGTCAATCCCTGTGTCCTGTCAGAGAGCAGTGCTCTCACTACTACCCAAAAAAGGAGATCTGGCCTTAATCAAGAACTGGAGGCCAGTGGCTCTCCTTTGCACGGACTATAAGGTGCTTTCCAGAGCCTTATCCAATAGACTCAAAAAGTGCCTGGAAATGGTTTTAGACACTGAACAGACTTATTGTGTGCCTGACAGGACAATCATGGATAATATCTTCCTTCTCCGGGACATTGTAAATGTTTGTAAATTGTAAAATGTGAATGTGGGTTTAGTTTCTTTAGATCAAGAGAAGGCTTTTGACCGGGTGGATCACACTTATTTGTTTTCGACACTTGCGGCTTTTGGGTTTGGTGATGCTTTTTCAAATTGGGTTGGTTTATTGTATAAGAGTGCTCACTGTATGATAAAAATGGGTGTAGGGTTAAGTCGGCCTATCCCCGTTCAGCGGGGCATAAGACAGGGCTGTCCACTTTCAGGGCAGCTGTATATTTTGGTCATTGAGCCCTTGCTGTGCAGGTTAAGGGAGCGGCTCAGCGGTTTGTCACTGCCAGGGTCATTAAATGTTGACCGTGGTCCCATTGTTCTCTCAGCTTATGCTGATGATGTCAGTATTTTTGTGACCAGTCAGAGGGACGTCGAGGTTTTGCAGGGTAATCTGTTCCTGTATGGAAAAGCCTCATCAGCACGGGCGAACTGGTCAAAAAGTAAAGCTCTGCTTTTGGGTCAGTGGCAGGATCAGGCAGCACCAAGTCTGCCTGGAGGACTTGAGTGGGGAAAAGAGGGGCTGAGAGTTCTGGGAGTGTTTTTCGGAAGTGAGGGGTTTCAGTCTAAGAACTGGGAGGGGGTCCTGGACAAAGTATGCGCTCGGTTGTCTAAATGGAAATGGTTGGTACCCCAACTGTCATATAGGGGAAGAGTTCTGGTTGCCTCAACCCTTTGGCACAAATTTACAGCCCTGACTCCACCGAGAGGCCTGGCAGAGAACATCCAAAGAGTCATTGTGGATTTTTTCTGGTCTGGCAAACATTGGGTGAGGTCAGCTGTCCTCAGCCTGCCTGTGGTCGAAGGAGGGCAGGGACTTGTCAACGTACAGGCAAAGATCGCCTCCTTCAGACTGAGAACTGCACAAAGGCTGCTTTACAGCTGCAGCCCACGCTGGTGTAACACTGCCCAACTGCTGCTGAGGAGAGCTGGGAGGTTGGGATACGACAAACAGCTTTTCCTCCTACAACCAGAGAGTGTGGACTTTTCCAGCCTCACACCTTTCTACAGCTCGGTACTGCAGGCATGGCCCATTCTACAGGCCAAACGGAACATCACTGAGTCTCCTGGTATGTGGTTATTTGAGGAACCGCTGTTCTTCAGTAACTTCATCCGATCTCTATCACTACAGTCTGCCAGTCTAAGAGCTAACCTCAGAGTGGCTGGTTGCACCAAGCTGGGCCACTTGATCAGGATGACGGAAACATCTGTGGAGACCCTGAGACTGACCAGTAACATCACATCTGCCAGACTCATTACTAGAGTGGTGGAGGAAGTCTGTGCTTCCTTGCCACAAACACTTCGGGCAGCTGCAAGGGACAATGACTTCTGCGACCAATGGACGGTGGGCAGTGAGTACAGCTTTCCCTCCCTGTCAATCACCCCAGCTGTGGAGGAGTGCACGGTGCAATAGCTACGAACAGATACAGAGCCACTGCATGAAAAGTGGGATTTTCGGCAGTTATCGTCCCTGAGAATTGCCGTGAAACTCCCAGTCAACTGGGTGTTTCAGTCAGTTGCAGATAACTGCCAGGAATTGCCGTAAACTTGCAGTCTAGGTGAGAAAGTCACAACCCCAGATCCTAGGAGCGGGTAAGGTTTTCATATGTAAATGACTATGTTGTGATCTGTTCAATTGCAAATCAGGAGTGTGTGTCACCATGGAAAAGATACTGTCTCAGGAGCCATTGAGTTTTGCTCAATAGTTTCCCTGTAGAAGGAATTTCAGTTTACATTTTGAAGAGCCATTATTTCTTTGAACAATTGGAGTATTATTTAATTGTATTATGTGGTTAAAAACTGGATTATACCACCACACCTTTAAACTTAGTCATGCCATGTATCAACATTGTGTGTAGATTCCCAGCTGTTCATGGTAACTTTACTATGAATGATGAGAAAACATAAGACAATAACTTTAATAAAAATCTATAAAGGTGCCTGACAGTTTAAAACAGTTTACATGTTTTATATTGTATAACAATATCTATATAAACTGCCCCCAAAAAGAAGAGAAGGTTCTAAATATGAATTTTTTTAAATTTTTTACACTTCAGCGGTTTCAGAGAAAGGGCCACAAGATTTGACCTGAATTGTTCTAAATTTCAGCCAGCGTGCAGAGTGGTATGACTACTGTCACCTTTTCTAGTACAGCTTAACTGCACAGTGGATGTGTTTACAACACATCTTCCAGCAATGTGTTCTACAGGGAGAAACCATTCTGGGTGTGATGTGTCTGTTCCCTGCAAACTCCAAACTTCTACTGGCTGTCATTAAAATGTCTGTGTGGATGGAGATGAAGCCAAGAAACTTTAGTAAGGACATGTTTGAATGCAGTGGTTTTGGACATGACATTAACAACTCAAAACTGCTTTATAACAGCTGGTCTTGGTTCAGATAGAGGGTCAAATGGTCTGTCATAGGGGTGGTAATGCACCTAGGGGGCGGTAGTGCACCTATAGATGGATATAAGCGGTAGAAGAAGAAACAGCAGCGTGTCTGTCTCATGGATGTAAATATGAACCGTCGTTTGAGCTTCTGAGTTTATCGATTGAGAACATGTTTCATAATAAATCCGCGAGTATTTGCTCTGTACTAGGTTGTAATAACCAACACCAGACACTCCACATTCTTCCTGTCGACGAGGACAGAAAAGCGGAGTGGATATCTTTTATTTTTAATGGGAACGCCGCTGCTACATTCCCAAAACACTCCGTGTGTGTGCTAACCGCTTCACAGAGAAGTGTTATTCAAACTTCGGGTAGTACCATGCTGGACTTGGCACACAACTTCATCTAAACGAAGGAACAGTGTCGACATTACGTGGTGGATTACCTGCAGCTCAAGTTGTAAGTATTTCCAACAATGAAACTGTCTTTGTGTATATGTTCTGTCTTGTAGCATTAGCGATAGGCGGCTAAGTGCTAAGCTACACGTGTTTGCCCGTGTTTCATTTGCGTGTGTTTCTCACGCCAGTAAACAAGGAAATGTGTGTTTATTATCCTACATATGTTGAAACACTTGAGATATGCAGCTAAAGCTAAAGACTCGTATTATGTTCGAGTAGAGAACAACTTATTGTAAATATGACGAAGATTCAAGTAAAGTAATGCCAGTCTTTTTTGTAATATTATTTTAATCTTTACTATTTTCCATTCCAGGGTCATTTTATCCACACAGCCACTCAAACAGACGCTAAAACTGTGCCAATCAGCTGTCAATTGGGACCTTGAAAGAACACGTGAACAGCAAAAGTAAGTAGAATTGTAATTTTGTAGAATCCAAATACTGAAGAGCATAAAATGTTCACACATGTATTTACTCTATAGGGACCCAGACACCAAAATGGCGTCCATGGAGGACAGACTGGTGTCTCTGGAGGAAGCAGCTGTCGATCCAGAGCAAACCGTGGCTGTTCTGATTTGAAGAGGAAAAGAGGGGTGCTCAATCCCAAAATTGCAGTAAATGTTTCTCTCGTTTTCATAACTCAGAGGGAAACGACAGGCGCTATGACTCCATACAAGGGTAAGATTTTAAGGAAAAAAACTGTCTGACCTGACTGTATTTATGATTTGCTGACAGACTCAGCTTGACTCGCCCCACAATTCCGCTGTGACTTTACATTTAGTGGAAACTCTCTCTGCAAGGCCGGATATGTGTGGAGTAGACTCTGGAGTCTTTATATGTAAGTAACTTTAATCTAAAAAATTGTCTTGTTTGTGGTATTTTTTTAGATGCCTGTTGCCTCTCTTTTTGTCAGCGGCATGTAAGACATACTACGATACACTCCAGAAGAACTTACATATGAACAGATAAAGTCAGCCAGACCTTGAGGCCCAATCAGGAGCAGTGAGAGGTGCAGCCCGGAGCAGACAGAGAAGAAAGAGGGTACGACTGAAATCAGTGCATGATTTAAAAATGTTTTTTCTTGACCTTTATACTAAGTACTAAGTGTAACATTTTACTAAACTAACTGGTTAATTAGACAAACGCATACATACATACGTGTGTGTATATATACACACATGGAGCAGCACTTATTGTACTACTTGTGTTTCCAGCTGCTGGAAGCGAGGAGGGCTGTTTTAACCAAGGATGAGATGGACTTCTGCAGGGGCATCACAATTGACCTGATGTCTGATGAGGAGGATGGAGGACAAACTGTGTTTTGTAATTGTGGGCTTTAAATTAAAATAAAAAATTAAAATAAAATGTGATTTGATTTGATGGCTCAGCTGATGGAGAAGCTGGGTGGATATTCAGCCTCCATCCTTCAACAAGAGAGGCTGGAGAGGGACCCAGAGTACTGAACAACCCACAACAGAAGGCTGCATAATGGGGCACTCTCTGCAAGACCTGCTCCAACTTCTGACCCTGAAGCAGCCAAGAGAGATTTTTCAGAAAGCAAGTTATTTGTGTGTTTTTTGTTTTTTTTAACTAAAGCTTCACTTTCTATATGTACTTTCTTATGTCTCTTATTCTCTATTGTGTTGTGGAGTTATCACTAAATAATAATAGCAATAAGAATAATTAGTAGTAGTATCATTAATAATAATGTTATTATTAATATCTGTATTATTATAATCATTATTACAAATGGGAGGGGCAAATGATCATGTGTTCCAAAGGTGACCAATGAGTGAGGGAATTGCTGTCCAATCACAGAGGATTTTACTGTGGAACTGTGTGTGCTTTCATCCAATGGTTGTTTGTGTCAGTCAGAGCAGGTCTGACGATCGCTACATTGATATGCTATTTAGAGCCGTTAGCACCTAGCGGGGGTTCGCGAGCGGGCGGCCCCCGCACCCCCCTCCTCCGCGGCTTCCCCCCCCCCCCGTCCGTTATCAACAGTGATCGGGCATTAAGGCCACATTATACTTCTCCGACTGCGTATGCGTTATCCGTCTGCGTCACCACGGAGACGCCTCGAGCCTTTATACTTCTGCGTCGTGGTGACGGATACGCGCTGCCATTTCCCGCCCGATCAGTAGGGGTCGCTGCGCAAGGTTGTTGTGCTTCTGGCTACAGTGAGCAATGGCGTCGAGAGAGAAAGACTGTTGTTGTTGAAACAGTGGCCGTTTCTCACTTTTCTGTGTCACGCAAACGCAGTTTTAAGATCATTTGAGGCGAGAAATTGGCCATTTAGAGTCTAAACATGTGCTGTGTGTGTTAAGATATGACGTATTTATAGTTTGGCAGCGGCGTTGTCGGCTGGGATCAGCTCCGCCTCTGTGAACGCTCGGGTGCCCACTGTGAGCCGGCACAGAGCAGCTTCGCTCGGCCTGTCCTGAGGACCAATCGCAGCTCTTGCCGTCTCTGTTGTCCCTTGACGGAGTGACGGAAACTTAAAATATATTTTGTGCAGTCGGAGACTATGCAGAGGCTCTTCGACAGGCTCTGCGTCGACGCAGAGTCTCTGCGTAACCTACGCAGAGCACTTTACGCAGAAGTATAAATTGGGCTTTATCGGGAACAGGCGAACAGGCGAAGCGTGTCTGGAAGAACCACTCACTACGTCTCTCAACAAAGATCCAGGTGTATAGAGCAGTAGTCATCACCACTCTTCTTTACGGTGCTGAGGCCTGGGTCCTGTACCGGAAGCAGGTGCGACTCCTGGAGCGCTTTCACCAACAATGCCTGCGGTGCATCATGGGCATCAAGTGGCAGGACTATGTGACTAACATTGAAGTCTTGGAGAGAGCAAACCTTCCCAGCGTGGAGGCATTGCTGCTGTCAAAGCAGCTCCGATGGGCTGGCCACTTGGCATGGATGGAGGACTCCAGAATGCCCAAAGCTGTCTTCTACAGTGAGCTGTGCCAGGGCAAGCGGGACAGAGGAGCCCCAAGGAAACGTTTCAAAGACCAACTTAAACGACAACTCAGCTCAGCTGGCATTCCAGTAAAAGAATGGGAGAACATTGCAAATGACAGAAACACCTTGAGAACAGCGACCAAAAAAGGTGCGGAAAGTTTAGAAACAGCTAGAAGAGAGACTGCTGCAGAGAAGAGAAGCCTCAGGAAATCTGCTGCTGCCCAGTCATCACCTACACAGGGCTTTACATGCCCGGCCTGCAGCAGAGTGTGCAGATCAAGGATTGGGTTATACAGCCACAGGAGGGCATGCAGAGGAGGACAACCTTCCCAGTGATCTTCGGAAGCGAAGAAACAGCCATCCATCCATTGAATGAATAATCTAGAGATGGTTCTAATTTGAGTGATTGCACATAAATATGTTATTGCACAGATAATTTAAATAATATGCACAGATCCCAACATAGATGTCAAACATTAAGAGAGGGAGGAGTTGTTGAGTCCAATGACCACAGTTAGGAATGCCTTCCTGTGGTGCTCTGTGCTCTAGTGTTGTAGGTATTTCTCTAGAGCTCAACACAATACGACACTTATGGCAGTACATGTGAACAGTTCAGTGCATGCAAGCATTATCTTGATTTAAACAGATCACATGTTTTGTACCAAATCACAATGCTTTTGGATATTTACATTTACATGGAGGGATTTACATACGTTATTACAATTTCACATATGTAACCTAAAATTGAAGTAGCTTCTTAACCAATGATTTATCACAGGAGTAATGAATGATCAGTTGTGTTAAATCATGTCTTTCATACAATAAATGCTGTGCTCTTGATTCAGAATTCATCCCCAATAGAACGGATAAAAGAATCTTGGGCAAGGAAAGGACTTACAACCTGTCTATCTCTCATCCACACACATCAGAAAGCTACAGAGTTTTCAGTCTTTGCAGGACAAACATGGCCTAGTACAAAGTGACTATTTCACATAACTCCAGGTACGACATTATCTTAAAACTAAGTCCATTTCTAAATTGTATAATGCCTTCTTTTCTGCTAAAACTGAAAACCCCTTACATATCAAAGACAAGTGGGGAACAAGAAGCAGGAATAAGGATATTTTAAGACTACAAGAATAGGAGTTGGACATGCTGGAGACAGTGTGGTTCAATGGAGGCAAATAATTTTCATTAACACTTAAGAGGCTTTCATGTTACCATGTGAAAATATCCACAAGGAAATATCTTTACATACAGTAAGTAAATTACACAATCAATAACATGTACACCTTTATCAGTGGCCTGTCAATAGAACCATTATTATTTTGTATTTACTCTTAAACTTGTAACCAGATATGACGATAAGATATTACTCTCACAATCTCCTCAAAGAAACATAAAATTCCTATTCTTAAAAGCAACACAAAAAATGATCATCTTCATCACAAGGGACTTTGAATTTTAACTTGGCAAGGAAAATGATTAAACCCACTTTTCTACTTACTAACTCCTTTATATGTTCAATAACTGAATTGTTAATTGTTTACATAGTGTCAAAATAAATATTAAAATGTATAAAATATAAATTTTACTATTTTTTTAAATTCTTTTTAGTCAAGAGATTTTGCACACTACGAAATGTTTTTTTTATAATTTTGCAACAATCAAACATAATCTCTTCTTTTGAAAACTTTTCAAAAGGAAATGAAAAACCAACCTAATCTTGTGTAGTCGATGGAGTACAATTTTGGAAACATAAAATCTTTTAACTTGTAACTGCACCGACTTATATCAAAATAATCAAACAAACTCAGTTACTTTAATGCCATGCTCACCATAGCATATAAATACCAAAACATTATTTGGACCAGAACTAAATATTGTCATTTCCTTCCCCACTGAACATGAACTGTTATCAGTTCTGCAGTGACTTATGTTAAGATTTATGACAATAATCATTTGTTAATGTAACAGTTAGGGTGGTATACCTTACCTACAACCATAGCATGAATCAGTGTAGATTTGTACACTGTTTAACTAGTTTAACCAGCTGCTAATCTAAAGGCTTCATAAAGAGCCACAAGCTCAGTGTCTAGAACTGAGTAGTGGACAGGAGCAGAACCTGAGGACAGAACAGCATGATTAAGAACAAACAGCATAGATACAACATAACCACAGACTGTTAGTAACAAAACAGAAACATCAACACACAAAAATACATCAGCATTTAACAGAGGTCCAGTCTGGGAGTGCACAGGACAAAAAGACCTATGCATCATCACAATGTTTTTTTTTTGTTTTTTTTGTTTTATATATATATACATATATCTAGTTAGGCACTGATGACATTATAAAGTTCAAACTGTGCAGAAATAAGTGATATAGCCAATGCACACCCATGTCATCTATGTGCTGACCAGAACATGTGTGTATGTATGATTATTATTATTTTTAAACCCATCTCTACACAAATGGAGGGTGGAGGCTGGAGAGATTTTGTCTCCAGGTTGGCCATTCGCTGTCCATGGAGCCTCAGACCACCACTCTACTCGATCCCACTTCTGACAAAAAATTGTCATGGCAAATTCTTAATAAGAACATCATGAGTGTACAGACATTAGTGAGTGGATAGATAAGGACATAAAAAGTAGCTGTTTTGTGAATTTTAGTATCTTTCTGCAAGAGGAGCAGACAGAACAGTGTATCAAGGTTGTCTGTGCAGTAGTTCTCTGGAATAGAGTCACAGTTTAGATTATTATTTCATTATCCTATTTATTCTTCACTCTAAACTGACCAATACCTATATAGACACTTAAAAAACAATGTGTCAGCTTTTCAACAGCATCAGAGACTCTTCACTCCTTTAATTTTCTTTTGTTTCTGGGACCTGTGTGGGTTATGAGTGATTATTTTTAGCCCCTTGTGCACATGGAATTTTGGGCGTCCACGATTCCCCCAGGACACAGTGCAGATTTTCGGTCTTGACACCAAACGAGGCGGCCTTTTTCATCCCCCCGAAAACTTAATTTTCCAAAGATTTGGTTCTCACAAGGCCCCCTGTGCCGGATACAGCCTGACGCTGAACCGGAAAAAAAACGTCACTCATATAATGTGACAATTATCTTGTACTATATACCCCCACACTCCTCCCCAAAGAAACACTTTTGTTCTACTTTTGAACAAAATCACTCTATTATTATTTGAATATTTACAA
This sequence comes from Microchirus variegatus, assembly GCF_963457635.1. Lineage (NCBI taxonomy): Eukaryota > Metazoa > Chordata > Actinopteri > Pleuronectiformes > Soleidae > Microchirus > Microchirus variegatus. Next base: position 1,709,893 of record NC_139813.1, on the reverse strand, counting down.
GAATTGTTCACACTTCTTGTAAACAATTAATTGTAAATCAGTCGATAATCAATCCCGTTAATCTACACAGTTCTTTGGATTTCGTCAAACTTAGACATGGTAAGGCAAACTAAGAATGTTGCACTTACCAGTCTGTAGTTCTGTTGAAATCCTGTTCGTGACACCAATTTGTTGCGGAGATTTGATTATTTAGTGAGTCAACCAAAGATGGAGTTTCCTGGAGTCAGAGATGAGTTAAGTTGAAAAGCTTTATTGGAAGCAACTCAGATCTGAGGAGAACTGAGATAATGCCGAACATACACAAGTATGTTAACAGTTGGGCATCCTCTGTCAGTCTGCATGTGCGTCCCAGAGTTAGGACACTTAAAGGTGCTTCCTCTGCTGATACATGGAGCTGACCTTGGGGAGGACTGCGCAGTAGCGTCAGTCATCTGCCCCAATCCGGTCAGGCTCAGCGAAAACATGAAGAGACGAATTTCTGTAGACAACAGTGCTATACCGAGGCCGCTGTGACAACAACAGTTTCAGCAGGCGCCGTCCTGAATTGTTTAGGCTTGTGCTTATGCAATGGGAGCTGATAACTTTAGAGAAGGTCGAATAATGTTTTTCCCTTACAGTGACAGTGAATTTATAATCCATTTCCTCCTTCCAAGGCAAGGAGACAGCTGTCCAAGGATGAGTTTGGTTGGGTTGTGCCTGCAATGTACCATGACGTGGCGATGGCAGACTGCTCTTCCGTTCATTAAGGAGGCTGTGGATGTTTGTAGCCTGAGGATGAAAGCCCTCATGCCCACCTCAGACTCTGGGGATGAGGAAACAATGTATGCTGAAAGCTAGAGCTGTCCAAAATGATTATTTTTCAAACGACTAATCTATTGATAATTGTTTCGATTAGTCCACTAATCTAACGACTAATCTTACGATTATTTTTCACAGTTACCGATTATTTCACATTACTTCATCAATGTAACTTTTCACACAATATTGATATCAAAACACTTGTTGTTAAAATATCAACATTTATTTGTATAGCCCAAATTCACAAATCACGGTTTGCCTCGGAGGGCTTTACAATCTGTACAGAGATGACACCCTCTGTCCTTCGACCCTCAATTCCAGTGAGGAAACCACCCCCCCCCCCCCCCCCCCCCAAAAAAAACCCCTTTTAACAGGGAAAAAATGTGGAAGAAACCTCAGGAAGAGCCACATAGGAGGGATCCCTCTCCCAGGATGGACAGACGTGCAATAGATGTCGCATGTACAGAGCAGATCACAAAATCACAATGTATACAATGATAATAGATGGTTAACAGTAATGAAGGAGGTATTACAGCAACAACAATGAAATGCATAATGGAAATGTGACAAGTAGAAATGACAGTAGCAGTGGTCATCAGCAAGGACAGCCTGTAGCGATACACCACAACAGAAGTAGTATGTAACAGAGATATGACTAATATTAGCAACAGTAGTGGTGGGTGTCGGGCAGGGCCATGGCAGTAGGCGCATCCACGATCCACGACCAGGGCGTAGCCAGGATCCATGAGAGCCTGCAGGACTAGAAAGCACAAGGACTCCGGGAAAGAAGTGAAGTCAGTGACATGCAGGGATGGGGCATGTATACAGGCATAATGTATACAGATGTTCCCCTGCTGTCTGGGCCTATAGCAGCATAACTAAGAGCTGGTCTAAGACAGGCCTGGGCCAGCCCTAACTATAAGCTATATCAAAAAGCAAGGTCTTAAGTCTACTCTTAAAGGTAGAGAGGGTGGGTGGGTTAACCTACAGGAAGATGATTCCACAGAAGATGAGCTTGATAACTGAAGGCTCTGGCTCCCATTCTGCTATTGGAGACTTTAGGAACTACAAGTAACCCTGCTTTCTGGGAACATAGTGCTCTAGTTGGGTAATAGGGTAGTATGAGCTCCTGGAGATATGATGGTGCCTGACCATTAACAGCTTTGTAAGTGAGGAGAAGGGTTTTAAACTCTATTCTTGATTTTACAGGGAGCCAGTGCAGAGAGGCCAATGCAGAAGTAATATGATCCTTTTTCTTAGTTCCTGTCAGTACATGTCCTGTGCAGACCAGCTGTGCCAGGTCGTGGAGCACGTCATCAAGATTAGCCTGAAGCTGTGTGGTACCAGTGCTAAAGGTGGCGCACCCGAAGGACCTCAATAGCTACAGGCCAGTGGCGCTGACATCACACCTGATGAAGACACTGGAGCGGCTGGTACTCATCCATCTCCATCCCCTGGTTGAACCATTGATGGACCCGTTACAGTTTGCCTACCATCCTGGCTTTGGGTGGTTGACGCCGTCATCTTCCTCCAACAGAGAGCTCTTTCTCACCTGGAGAAGCCTCGAAGCACTGTGAGGATCGATTTCGCCAGCGTTTTCAACATCATCCAGCCTGAGCTTCTGAGGGACAAGCTGGAGCTCACAGGAGTCAATCGTCACCTCACATCCTGGATTACAGACTATCTCACCAACCGTCCACAGTATGTGAGGTCAAAGGACTGTGTCTCAGACATGGTGGTCACCAGCACAGGGGCTCCACAGAGAACAGTTTTGGCTCCTTTCCTGTTTACCCAGTAGACTGCAGACATCAGACACAGTTCAGCCAATTGCCATCCCATCATCAAGTTTTCTGATTACTCTGCCATCATCGGCCCCATCTCAGAGGACAATGACAATGAGTACAGAGACCTGAGCAAGGACTTTGTGTACTGGTGCCAGCGGAACCACCTTCAAATCACGCAGGAAAAACCAAGGAGCTGGTCATGGATTTCCACAGGCGCAGACACTCCCTCCCGACACCGGTGAACATCCAGGGATTGGACATTGAGAGAGTGGACTCTTATAAGTACCTGGGTGTTCACCCAAACAATAATCTGGACTGGACTGTAAACACTGATGCTCTCTACAAGAAAGGCCAGAGCAGACTCTATATGTGACCCGCCACGGACCAAGCGGGATCAAGTCGGCTGAGCACAAAACGAGAAAAACAGGAAAACGTTTTTTTTTTTCAAAATTAGGGATTTCCGTTTTTTTCAAAATTACACAAGTTGAAGTTTTGAAGAAGCCACTACCTGCTTCAAATCACAGTATTGTGGGTCTTAAAACCATAAACTTTGTGTTTGAATTAAGGTTGTTTTATCGATGTGAATCGCTCCTAGTTTGGGTGTGACGATCTCACATTCCAGAGCTTTTGTTGTTTTTTCAGCCAATCAGCTGACGATCACAGAGAATACACATGGCTAATTATACGGAGAGAGAGAGAGAGAGAGAGAGAGGGAGGGGGAGAGGGAGAGAGAGTGTGTCGAATGTCCAGCGTCCAGCGTATGTGTGCAGTGTGTGTGTGTGCAGTGCGAAATTAAAGCGTGATTATCATCAAAGCAGTCATCATCAAAGCTTTGTTTGACAAAGGAAGGCAAAGAGAACAGGACAATAAGTCAGCTGTGGCTGAGCAGCTTCTTCACAGGGACAGCGAAAGCACAGAGACTGCTGTGTGTGGACTGTTAGCATTTTAAGCTAGCGATCTTTATGCTAACATGTTAGCAGACTTCATCGTCACAAAAACAACAAACAGATGATTATTCCGCGGCTGAAAAAGAGCAGGACAGACACGGTAGTTGTCTGAGATGATGACGTGACGCTAGCACCGCGCTATCTCCTATCGAATTGGACTTTTGGAGGCGAACAGACGTGAAACTGCAACGAAAAGGAAGCAAGCCCGGACCTCTTATGATCAGAGGCACTGAAGTCTGCCGGAATACCTTTCAGGTTCTTATGGGGTGAGTTTTCATTAACGTTGTTTATCTATGTTATGTTAGTGTTCATTCAAAGTCACATACAGACGCACATAGGGAAGCTGTCTTTTAATAATCCACTGTGCATTTCATTATGCCGTTTGGCTACATTGTTATTAGCTATTCTTGCTTAGCTCGCTAGCTCGGTACTGTATTATTACAATGACAATGATGCGCACATCGAAACTTTTGTTCGGTCAGATGAGCGTATTATAAGCCGTAAGAGGAGCATGTCACGACCCTCTTTGAGATTTTGTACACCCGCAGGTTCAGTTTGATAATTCAAATGCTTTGAGACAAAACTCCCGTGTTCGAAACCTAACATTGCATTGAATGATGTGTGAATGCCACACCTTTGCATGCATGAATCACACATGATTAACACAATGTGGGATGAACGTGTTAATTACACGTGCAATTCATGCACATAAAGGTGTGGCATTCACACATAATTCAAGCAATACTACTGATCAATCTATACTGATTCAGTGATAAAGTGCCTGTTAACATGAACCATGATCTGAAACAAGTATTTTTTAATTTTTTTTCAGAATCCTGGACATAAGGATTGGCATGTGAAGTTGCTGCCAACCCATGTGTCCAAGGCCTCAGTGTGTTGTCTATACATGAGGTCGGCTAAGGCTCTTGGTATATGTATAAATTGATTTCTGTACAATAGCCAAATGCTTATATAGACTGCTATATGTAATGTGTAAAATGTGATTTTTTTGGAAAAGTAAAATAATTATTTTCATTGTGGTTCTTGCTGTCAACAGGTAGTGGAACACAGCTCTCCTGAAAGTCGCCTCAATATTCTGCAGCTTGTTGGAACGGCAGATGGCAGAGTGATAGTAAAGACCATCGACTGGCAGACACATCTGAGTCCCTACTTTCGAAAGCTCCCACAGATCAAGAGTTATCAGCACTTTAGGTATTTATATTCAAAATTCTGCATTTTATGAATAAAAAAATCCCGAATGGACATGATAGTGTTCCATGTGAACAGTGAGCCATGTTTTAAAAATCCTGTTGTGTGCTTCTATTCTGTCACAGCTTTGATGCCAACAGACCAGGTGTGGTGATTGCTCAAACTCACAGTGATGCAGAGCCTATCGAGTTTCAGCTACTGCGCAACCCAGGAGTTCTGCCCCCTGTTGACAGTCTTCCCGTCCTGGCCCCACCTGGACTGACCATGGACAGGCAGACGTATCTTTTTGAAAAAAGCAGGCCTTTCTGTTCTGATGAGGCAAAATACTTCACATGCCCAGCACCAAAGGTTACAGCACAGAAGAGGAAGCAGAAGAGGGTGCGTTTGTGATGTCATCATATAGTCCGCATGTCAACTGTGATGGACAGAGTGGGTACAGCCACATTGTGGGGGAGTAACTGGTATTGAAGATGATAATATAGTCCATGGTCTGGAAAATAATGAACTCTCCTTCACACACTTAGATATATTTTATTTGATATTTGAAATATGTATCTCTTTCACCTTTCTTGTTTCTCATTTTTATTCAAGTGCTTTTTGTAACAGAAGAATTTCCCTCTGGGGATCAATAAAGCAAATTCTGATTCTTATCAGTCCACTGAAGTACTTAAAGCAAATAACACTACATTGACATGAACTACATTCATTCCTTTGTTTTCAAACTGCTACACTGTTTCTGTCCTGTGGGCTAACAGACATCAGATGTCACTGACAGCTAGACTGGGTGGGGGGTTGTGACCATGTTAATGTGATGCAAATGAGCAGCTATTGGCCTGGCTCCTCAAGAAGGTCGAAATCTTTCAGGCTGAATTTCTCCCTAAAGCAGTTTGAGGAGTGCCTCCATTCAAATGGCCACATCTTCTTCAAAAATGATCAGATGTGTTTGACATTGTTGGAAAGCGTAGAAATCACACTTTCAGAATGTGTAAATAACTCCAAATGTCCCAAAGTAGACTTGTGAACCCTTTTGCCATGGCTGGACACATATGCTTATAAGACTGAGGTCGTTTGAAGTGCAGGGAGCTCTCATCAAGACCTTCTTCAATACTGTGGTGGCATCAGCCATCTTTTTCAGAGTGGTTTGCTGGAGCAGCAGCATTTCACTGACAGGAAGAGACTGGACAAGCTGATAAAGAGGGCCTGCTTTGTCCTGAGCTGCCACCTTGACTCAGTGCATGTGGTGGGAGAGAGGAGGATCATCAATGATGGAGAACGACTCCCACCCCATGCAGGACACTGTTACTGCACTGAGTCAGACTGTTCAACCAGCACTGCTCTCAGTAGACCACTCATACACTCAGACCCAATAATAAACTGTTATGTCCAATAGATACCCAATTTCGCATGCAGATTAAAATTATTCATTGTGTACTGTTGCCATTGTCTTGCCGTTGTTTTTTTGTCACTTTATGTCGCTCTATGTCACTGTTGTTGTTGTTTTTATTCCTGTTCATATTGTATATACTGTGATATTTATCTATTACTATTCTATCCCCTTGCTGCTGCAATAAGTGGAATTTCCCCACAGTGGGACAAATAAAGGATATTCTATTCTATTCACCCACTCTGACCCTGACACCAGACAACCATAACCACCCACTGTTCTACTCACCCCTTCCCACTCACCCCCCACCATCAATGAGGACCTGTGAAGGGGATGTGTACCAGCTCTTCAGAAGACAGAAGACCAGGAAGGCCCCAGGTCCAGACGGTATCTTACCCTCCTGTCTATAAGTCTGTGCTGACCAGCTGTCCCCCATCTTCATACGGATCACTGGAGATGTGTGAAGTCCCCTCCTGCTTCAGACACTCAACAATAATTTGAGAGATTGGTGTTGACTCACCTGAAGGGCATCACCGGACACTTGTTGGGCCCCCCGCAGTTTGCAAACTACAAACATGTCAGTGGAGCATGCAGTCAACACGGAACTGCACTACATCCTCTAACACCTTGACTCCCCAGGGACCTATGTAAGGATCCTGTTGGTGTACTTCAGTTCAGCGTTCAACAACATCATTCCAAAAGTCCGCCACACCAAACTGACCCAGCTCACAGTTCCAGCCTCCACCTGTGAGTGGATCACAAACTTCCTGACGGACAGGAGGCAGCAGGTGAGGCTAGGCCAAATCACATCCAGCACCTGGACAATAAGCACTGGAAGCCCCCAAAGATGTGTGCATTTGGAAGCCCCCAAAGATGTGACCTCCAACTTCTAGAACCTGGCTTGGACATGTGATATAAGTGCTTCCTTACAGGTTCAGCTCATTTGGCGTGATGGAATTTTACATTCTTTGTAGTAACATCTAGAAAATATTCCACTCTTATGTAGTTTGATGTTGTACTTTCTGTAGTTAGTCTGTAGCTGAACTGTGTACTGCTGGAATGGCCAAAAGGATGGTCTGGTCAACTCTGCTGTTACGACCCCACTGTTTATGATCCCCTAAGTAGAGAGGAGGTTATACCTAGATATAAAATCCTGAAAGGGGTTTACAATCTCTTTTGTATTCCACCAGATTGTTTTCTAATCCGTTAAGGAAGTTCTGTGTTTCTTCATCAAAGGGCCAGGGGCATGTCAAACAGTATAAGAACGGGGTGAAACATTTGGTCAGGGGGCACAACTCTGAACTGCTTATGTGGTTCTGTGTGATGTTCCCTCTCAATAGAGAATAAATCCATTATGCTCCGCTGCCATTGTCATGCTGTTGTTTATGTATGTCCCTGTATGTCATTTTTTTTTCTTTTTTTCTGTTTATATTGTATATACTGTTATATTTATTTATTACTCTCCTATCCTCCTGCTGCAGCAATAACTGAAATTTCCCCACTTACCGGACTTATGAACTGCGGAAAAATAAATTCTACTATTTTTCAAGTTGAGCAGTTTAATTGAAAACATCAAATTCAAGGAACTCTGTATGGAAACTGAACATTTTAATGCTGCATAATTTTTGAACAGTTTCTAATTCCTCCTGCCTTCTCCTTTCTTCTTGTCATTCTTGAAATTTCCTTCTCTTCAAAGGCATCTTCAAGGTTTGTGCTGCTCCAGTTGATCCTTCCTCACTTTCCCTCTCACTCCTCTTTTTTCTTTCTCTTTTGCACTTTTACTTTACTCCTCGTCACCACATGCTCATCTTTAATCTTTGTTTCTCTCTTCTTTCCCCTTTCACACTTACCCTCCATGTTCTCCAAAGTCTTCTCTTGAATCTTTGTTTCTCTCTTCTTTCGCCTTTCACTCTTACCCTCTATGTTCTCCAAAGTCTTCTCTTGAATCTTTGTTTCTCTCTTCTTTCCTCTTTCACTCTTACCCTCCATGTTCTCCAAAGTCTTCTCTTGAATCTTTGTTACACTCTTCTTTCGCCTTTCACTCTTACCCTCTATGTTCTCCAAAGTCTTCTCTTTAATCTGTTTCTCTCTTCTTTCCCCTTTCACTCTTACCCTCCATGTTCTCCAAAGTCTTCTCTTGACTTCTTTCGCTCTTTGTTGTGATTCAACTTAGTAATTGGTGGGAAAATATTAACACAAATGATTAATTATTTTTAATAATTAATTTTGTTATTAATTTCTTAAAAACGGAGCACCACTCCTCTTAGCGTGAGGAGAATGACAACTGTCACTTTACAACCTTCAAGTGTCTCTTGACTATCAGTTATAACTAATTAATAATAAGTATATTAATATTAATTAATAAATAACAAAGAAGGTGTGAGGTCGTACACTGGCTTCTTTCAATTACCCTTTGTTACAAACAAGCAAGCACAAAAGACAGAAACGGTACTTTTAAAGTAAAGGTTCAACATTTATTAAAGCATTAAAATTAATCAATAACAGCAACAAACCTCAATCCCTTAGTCTAAAATAACTGCTTGTAAAAACGTTTCAATATAAAAGAAAGAAAGTAAAATAAAATAAAAAGGGGTATGGATCTGAGTGCAGGAATTTGTGTGTGTGTGAAAAGGGGGCGTGTCACTTTAGCAGCAGGTAACAGGAAGTGAACAAAACAAAGCCAAAGTAAAACAGGAAGCAACAAACAAAGCCAAAAGGTAAAGGAAGGAGGGGTCTCTGATGTGACGGTTGTCACGGCGACGCGCCTCCCACCTCCGGGTTACCAAAAGTTACGTCACGTGAAAATGGCGTCACTCGCTGTTACCGTGAGGCGACGCGAGATGGCGCTCATGCTCTGATTTCTTCACTCCGCTCTTCTGTCTTTCACCAGCGGAAGCGCTGAGTAAAAGAGGAGAGTTGAAGGAGGAAATGAAGTCAGCAGTGACGTGGAAAATTTAAAGGTAATGGCGGCAAGAAGTGAAAAAGACAAAGGAACGAGTCTGATCAGAAAACTTCTGTAATCACACAGTTTATTCGGCTTGTCCGACTTAAACTGTGGTTCTTACAGATCACAGAAGTTTCCTCTCAATGAGTGATCGCGGGCTGTGTTGAGGACACAAGATCGCGATACACGAAGACAAATCACAGTACAAAAGGGGAGACAAGTGAGGAGAAATAGAAACCGAATTCGACCACACAGATTAGCGAGAGTTTATCTCGTGAGCCTGTCTTCTTACCGGTCAAATTAAGCTCCTATTACGATCGCCGCTGGCGCCGCGCGCAGAGCGAAAGGCATAAAGAATAATAAACACATATCATGAAGACTCTGGAGAGACTCGTGCTGGAGCAGCTCAGGCCTATGGTCAGGTCGCATCTGGATCCCCTCCAGTTCGCCTATCAGCCCCGGATAGGAGTTGAGGATGCCCTCATCTACCTGCTGAATCGTGCCTATGCCCACCTGGACAAGCCGGGGAGCACTGTGAGGGTCACATTCTTTGAGTGCTTTCAATACCATCAGGCCTGCCCTACTGGGTGACAAGCTGACGACGATGCTGGTGGACCCTCCCCTTGTGTCCTGGATTGTTGACTACCTCACTGGTAGACCACAGTACGTGCGCTTGCGGCACTGTGTGTCTGATGTATTGGTCAGCAACACTGGGGCCCCACAAGGGACTGTCCTCTCTCCTTTCCTCTTCACCCTTTACACCACAGACTTCAGCTACAAGACAGAGTCTTGTCATCTTCAGAAGTTTTCTGATGACTCTGTTGTGGTTGGATGTATCACTAAGGGTGAGGAGGCTGAGTACAGGGCTGTGGTGGACAACTTTGTCTCATGGTGTGAGCTGAACCACCTGCAGCTCAACACCACAAAAACCAAAGAGCTGGTGGTGGATCTGAGGAGGAACAGGACACCAGTGACCCCACTTTCCATCCAGGGGCATAATGTGGACACTGTTGAACACTATAAATACCTGGGAGTGTTCATTGACAATAAACTGGACTGGACTAAGAACACTGAAGTCCTTTACAAGAAGGGACAGAGCCGCCTCTATTTTCTGAGGAGGCTCCGCTCCTTTAACATCTGCCGGACAATGCTGAGGATGTTTTATGAGTCTGTGGTGGCCAGTGCTGTTCTGTTTTGTGTTGTGTGCTGGGGCAGCAGACTGAAAGTAGCAGGTGCCAACAGACTCAATAAGCTGCTCAGGAGGGCCAGTGACGTTGTTGGGATGGAGCTGGACACTTTGACAGCAGTTTCAGACAGAAGGATGCTGTCAAAGGTGAGGGCGATACTACAGCATGACTCTCACCCTCTCCACAACACTCTGGTCAAACAGAGGAGCACCTTCAGCCAGAGACTGATTGCTCCTAAATGCACCACAGAGCGCCACCGGAAGTCATGTCTGCCTGTGGCCATAAATCTTTACAACTCCTCCCTCTGATGATCAGACTCTTTATAAATAAATAAACAAACAAACAAACAAAAGACAAACTATAATTACCCATTCTCATCTAACTTCTTTCATTTGTTTATACATACATTCTCTGTATATTGTATATATTTCCAGATTGTCTACATTGTTTATTGTATTGTTTATTTTATTTGATTTAGCTTATTGTCTATTTTCGCTGTCTTATTTTATTTTATTTTAGTTAGATATTTTATTTTATTTACATCTGTATATCTAGCTCTTGTTTCCTCATGCTGTATTTCTTCTTACTTTGCACAGAGCATCTGGAACAAAAACAATTTCCCCCCGGGGATTAATAAAGTATTCTGATTCTGATTCTGATAAACAATATCAGCGGGGCGGACGGCACCACGGTGGTTCCGCTAAACTGTCCGCTAGCTTAGTTCACAGGTATTATTCTACACAAGTTACAGCCGTGTGTGAGACACACAAGGTGACAATGAAAGAAAATAAAAAGTACATCAACAATAAGAACTCGATGAAACTACGGGGTGTACTCCCGTGTTTATAATAAGCTCTGAATAGCTATTTTGCCCAGACACAATCGCTTACTATGAGTTGCCTTACAACGAGTAAGGAAGGGGTCCGTGGATCGCGTTGCGCGATTCTGCTCCGTGCGTCGGCTGGTTCTGCCGGAATGGGAGAGATGAGAGGGCGCCTCTAGAGCTGTGTTACTCGTGGTTCAATCCGTGGTTCAATTGACAGGGATTTAAGAGCACGGTGTCCTATTCTGCAGGAATAACGGGAATAACTCGCAGGGGTTATTCACGGGGTCCTGGGATCAAAAATAAAAACAAAAAGGGAAAAACCAAAAATGGGGTAGGAATGGACGAAGAAGAATCTTCAAAGCTTGGCCAGCAAGGATGTAGATCTTCTTGATGTTTTCCTCTCCTTAAACACATACATCCGCTCTCGCTAGGAAAATATGGTGAAGAGACCAAACTCTGGGGTTCGCATAGCTTTGTTACCTTTGCCCAGGGGGCGGGGCATCCTGTGGTGTCCACCAATGGGTGAACGGCTGCCTGCCGTGGACGTCATCTGCCGCCCTGGCTAGTGGGGAGGGGGTCCCTCACAGACTGGACCCCTGGTGGGGTGGTCTGTTTCTTTGTTCTCAACCATGAGGCCTTTTATGACCCCAAACTTTTCACCAGGCTTTATGACTTCCAGTAGGCCTCAACAGATGACAATGGCTGGGCCCAACACTCTTCTTTCGCCTTTCACTCTGACCCTCCATGTTCTCCAAAGTCTTCTCTTGAATCTTTGTTACTCTCTTCTTTCCTCTTTCACTCTTACCCTCCATGTTCTCCAAAGTCTTCTCTTGAATCTTTAATTCTCTCTTCTTTCGCCTTCACTCTTACCCTCCATGTTCTTCAAAGTCTTCTCTTTAATCTGTTTCTCTCTTCTTTCCTCTTTCACTCTTACCCTCCTTGTTCTCCAGTCTTCTCTTGAATCTTTCTTTCTTTCTTCTTTCCCTTTTCACTCTTACCCTCCATGTTCTCCAAAGTCTCTTCCTGAATAATTTTCTTTGTCTTTTGTCCTGCTCCACCATCACTGTGGATCTTTTCCTCTGCCTTTTGTCCTTCTTCACCATCACTGTCCATCTTCTCCAAAGTCTCTTCCTGTGTGTCTTTTTCTTTGTTCTGTCCTTCTTTTAGCTTATCTTCTGTCTTATTTCTTTCGTGCAATGTTGTGCCTCCCACTGAGACTTCATTCTCCAGTAGCCACTCCTGGGACACTGTTTCCCCCCATGGATCATTTATGTTAAGTCAATAACAGATTGGTTACTATTGAAAACTGTACCAGTATTTATCCTTTGCATTATACTATGTATGTACCTGAGGGAATCATCTGTCCAACTGTGGATCCAGCCTGGTGTTTAATGTTGTCACCTTAAAAGTGTATATTAAATACATAAATGTATTATAACATGGAACTTTTCTTGTCCAGGCTCTATTACTTCACTTTGTCATAGTTTCCCATAATTACCAGATATTGGCATGATGTCTTCAAAGAAAGATGACTGGTGGAAAATCGTCTTATTCACCATATTGATTTTTCTTGCGTGAGTTAACAAATTTTTTGCTGTTCCTGGGCTTACAAAAGCTTGATGCATCTAAAAAAAGGAAAAGAAATAAGCCGTGAAAATATATTCTAGATCATGTAGTTCGTCTAGCTCGGATGTTTAGGTGTGTTTTAGTGCAGCGTTCTTACACCAGGACGGACTTTGACTGCCACCTTGTCATTCTGTGGGAAAAGGTCAAAGCATGTTGTAAACACTTTAGAAAGCCACTAATTATTAACAAAAAGTCAGCACATCTGCTTCACAGTCAAAAGTTATCATTTTGATTTGTCTTATAGAAACAGATTGTATCACCTACACACAATGGCAAAGATCCAACATCTATGTAAGAGTCCCTTTATTGTAAAGAATGGACCTGATGTCTAAACAAGCCTGTTTACTGTAAAATACTTTTTCTGACTAGACATGAGTAACAGCTTTTCTCGTTTGTGTTATATGTGGTTTATGGTGGTATATGTTGACATTATACTTACTACAGGTGTGTTGAGAGTGACAGGACTCAGTGAAACCAGGGCTGAATTCAGTTTTAGGTCTGGAGATTGGCTCATCAATGCTTGTGTATCCTGTTAATTTAGCAATATGAATTAAAGAACAAATTAAATAGACAAGTGTGGGTTTTAAAAGCCAAGTTTGAAGTTTTTATTTTGTTGCTTGACTGTTTGATGTACCACTTCGCTTACCTCACTCTGCAACAACCCTTCTTCACCACTTTCCCCCACATTTCCTTTTGACAGGGCTTCCTCTTCTGATTCTTTTTCTATTACTCTCAGTTCACAGACCCTTGAACCAACCCGCGCAACTTTAGACAAGCTCCTCAGCTGGTTTCATGAAAGACAAAGATAATTTGTTAATTTGGACTTAAAGTTTTAGTATTTTCAAAAGCCTTCCCAGACCAGTTACTCTTTTGACCCCATTTGGCAGCTGAAGCAGATGGAGGTCTGAAATTTGAACGATGTACCAGGGGACAAGGCCAGAGGCCCCATGTAGCATCCATTATATTCTTAGGCTGAAGGGGCATTGATGCATAAGTTGGGTGTTTCTTCATTTCTATCATGAGAATATGGTCTTCAGTTGTCTTTGGGCCTCTCAGGTTATATTGTTTTCATTTCCTGTTTCGTGAGACAGACTATGTCATAGGTACTTTACTAACACCTCAGCTTCACAATAAAAATTGATAGTTGATAAACCTCTATTTGATTGAACAGAACTGGTGGTATATGTTGACATTATATCAGAATCAGAAAACCTTTGATGTCCCACAGCGACAGAATATTACAGAAAGCAGAAACATATTACAAAATAAAAAAATAGCAAAAATAAGCATTACAATTAAAAAGGGAAGACATATACATATATATACATATTCACATGATATAGTGCAGTTGTTTTGTTTGTTTGTTAAACGTAGATTTTAAGTACAGATAATAAATATGGAATAAATAAATTTGACCAGATCTCATCATCTTTTTTTAGGAAGAATAAAGTATATTATGCTCATTTTAGAATGATGTATTTCAATTTGTGTGTGAAAACACTGCAGCTACTCTCACCTGCTGGTCTGACAGCACAAGGGTCTTGTTGCTGTACAGCTGGTTAAGCCTTTTTCTCACAGGCTTCTCTTGGCCCAATGGTTCCTGCTCCTCCTCTTCAAACCCTTGACTGTGTTTATTGTGTGCAGGTTTGTTGTCCTCCCTTTCATCCTCAGAAGAAGCAATGGTCATGGTGTTGTCTTTCTTGTGGTTCTCTCTGCGTTTCCTTGTCTTTGCAGCATATGTAGAAATTGCCATCATTGACAATCCTCTACTCTGGAGTGTGACCTCTGCTGGGTCCTCCGCTGTGCAAAGTAAATGATAAAATGAATACAAGTTGATGGATACTACAAGAAAAAATAGGTATGGTATTGACTTAGATTGTTTTAAAAACCTTGATAAAATCTTTTGGCTGTGTTTGCATCATGGCACATAAAGGTTGCCACTTTCTGGTAGGTTTTATGGTCCAATTGCCGCTTGGCCTGGAGGAATGAATGTAAAAAAGAAATACACTGTTGGGTCCAGCATGACTGTGAGACCTCACTGTCTCTTTGGGAAAACCTGAATGCAGCCTGGACCTAAAATGGCGGTCTGAAAGACCCCAGGAGCCACATGGGGGAGAACAAAGGGAAGGAATCTTTTCCCCCAAGGCGTCCAGCTGTGAGGTACCCATCCCCCACAACCCACTGCGGCAGATGACGTCCACGGCAGTCAGCCGTTCACCCATTGGTGGACACCACAGGATACCCCGCCCCCGAGGCAAAGTTAACAAAACTATATGAACCCCCAGAGTTCGATCTCTTCACCATAGCTCTCAGCGAGAGAGGACATATGGGTTTAAGAAGAGGAAAACATCAAGAAAATCTACATCCTTGCTGGCCAAGCTTTGAAGATTCATCTTCGTCCATTCCTACCCCATTTTTGGTTTTTCCCTTTTTGTTTTTATTTTTGATCCAAGGACCCCGTGAATAACCCCCTGCGAGTTATTCCCGTTATTCCTGCAGAATAGGAGACCGTGCTCCTAAATCCCTGTCGACCAGCTGTCCCTGTCGTGATACAGCACCAGGGCCGCGCAACGAGACGCCCGCTCCCGTTCTCTGATACCGGTATACTGACCGAAGAACAGATTGAACCACGGATTGAACCACGTGAAGCACCAGGACTCCTCCTTACTCGTTGGAAGGCAACTCATAGTAAGCGATTGTGTCTGGGCAAAATAGCTTATTTAAGGCTTATTATAAACACGGGAGTGCACCCCGTAGTTTCATTGTGTTTTTATTGTGTATTTACTTTTTATTTTCTTTCATCACACGGCTGTAACTTGTGTAGAATAATACCTGTGAACTAAGCTAGCGTACCGTTTAGCAAAAACGGCGCCGTCCGCCCAGCTGATCAATGGTTATTATTCTTCGTGCCTTTCGCTCTGCGCGCAGCGCCAGCGGCGATCGTAATAGGAGCTTAATTTGACCGGTAAGAAGACAGGCTCACGAGATAAACTCTCGCTAATCTGTGTGGTCGAATTCGGTTTCTATTCCTCCTCACTTGTCTCCCCTTTTGTACTGTGATTTGTCCTCGTGTATCGCGATCCTGTGTCCTCAACACAGCCCGCGATCACTCATTGAGAGGAAACTTCCGTGATCTGTAAGAACCACAGTTTAAGTCGGACAAGCCGAATAAACTGTGTGATTACAAAAGTTTTCTGATCAGACTCGTTCCTTTGTCTTTTTCACTTCTTGCCGCCATTACCTTTAAATTTTCCACGTCACTGCTGACTTCATTTCCTCCTTCAACTCTCCTCTTTTACTCAGCGCTTCCGCTGGTGAAAGACGGAAGAGCGGAGTGAAGAAATCAGAGCACGAGCGCCATCTCGCGTCACCTCACGGTAACAGCGAGTGACGTAGCTTTTGGCAACCTGGAAGTGGGAGGCGCGTCGCCGTGACAACCGTCACGTCAGAGACCCCTCCTTCTTTTACCTTTTGGCTTTATTTGTTGCTTCCTGTTTTACTTTGGCTTTGTTTTGTTCACTTCCTGTTACCTGCTGCTAAAGTGATACGCCCCCTTTTCACACATACACACACACCCCCACACACACCCACACACATTCCTGCACTCGGATCCATACCCCCTTTTATTTTATTTTACTTTCTTTCTTTTATATTGAAACATTTTTACCAGCAGTTATTTTAGATTAAGGGATTGATGCTTGTTGCTGTTATTGATTAATTTTAATGCTTTAATAAATGTTGAACCTTTACTTTAAAAGTACCGTTTCTGTCTTTTGTGCTTGCTTGTTTGTAACAAAGGGTAATTGAAAGAAGCCAGTGTACGATCTCACACCTTCTTTTTTATTTATGAATTAATATTAATATACTCATTATTAATTAGTTATAACTGATAGTCAAGAGACACTTGAAGGTTGTATAGTGACAGTTTCTCTGTCATTCTCCTCACGCTAAGAGGAGTGGTGCCCCGTTTTTTTGGAAATTAATAACAAAATTAATTATTAAAAATAATTAATCATTTGTGTTAATATTTTCCCACCAATTACTAAGTTGAATCACAACATACACACAAGTGCAAAATTCATTCACTTTTCACCACACCTTCACAACATGATAAGTTATCGCACATAAGTGGCAACAGAGGAGCGCAGCATGTTGAAAGTTGGGGCTGTCCCCAAGCCCATCCCCTGCCAGGCCTCCTTAAAATATTCAGACAGCTTCAGCAGGACGCCTCCACTGGTTGTGTGAAAGAAGGTAGAAGCCTCTTTGCCTCCTTCAATTTTGTTTCGAAGCAGGTTGTAAAGCCGCAACCAGGAATACTCGCTTGGTTTGAGGGGTACAGCTGCTTCACCAAAGTACCTTTGAGTCTTGTGCTGTCCAACCTAATAATTCCGGAAAGTTGACTTTTCACTCTGAACAACTGATATAACAATGTGTATGTCTCTTGTGTCCTTTCTGTTTTTGTAATAATGTTTGCACTTACACGGATGATGCAGGCACCCTGCTTAGTCTTTTCTGCTGCCTTGACCTCCTTTGTGGTCATGTTGATCACAACACCCTTTCGGTGGCCTGTTGTTGCAATAATATATCTACCCAGCAGTCCAAAAAACTCTTTCAGACATGCGCGGTCCTCTGGATGCTTTTCAAGCTTAACTGTAAAAGCAGAGGAAATACATTTTATGCATTTACTCGCAAGGATGTTCTTTACCTCAGTACCACACAAAAGCAGCAGAGAAAACCCAGTTTGTAGATTATAATCCTTGTAATGTAAAATCTGCAGAACGGTATATTCACCCAAATTTTGAGTGTGGAGAAGCCTCATAACATTAAATAAACCATATTTTTACAAATCTGAAACTTATGCTGAGCAATGATCCATACCCAGTACTGTGGTAATCTTCTTCGGAGCCTCATCTATAAAGCATGCATGTTTCTGTGCCTTGACCAGTCTCTCTGAAATTTTTAATAGCATTTATTATATGCATGTTCCCTGCTTTTAACAATGGGATGTTAATGTTTGGACGTGGGGTTATGAATGTTAAACATACCAGATTTACTTCGCCTCACACTGAGCTGGTGCCTGACCACATCCCGGCCAATATCTCTGATCCGGGCCCTCAGCTCTACCAAGATGGCGTTGATTTTTTTTGTTCCCAGTCTGACAGATGCTGGTGCCATGTTTGAAATGTATTTCATAAAGGCCACAGCATCCATCAGATAGCATCTCTGTGTTGTTGGTTTGAAGCCTTTTTCTTGAAGGACTGCAACAAAACTTGAAAGACAAAAATACAAATGTCCTCTACCCTTCGATGCACGGATGCTTCTTACAGTGTACCTACCCACGGATTCTATCATGGTTACTCAGGAAAAGAAGGTCAACATTTGGGATTGCTGAGTCTGCCATGTACTCTAGAAAATCAACAACATGTTTGGCTCGCTGCTTGGCATTTTCAGAAGTTTTCCTACCAGGGTTGGCACCTTCTGTGTGGCCCCTAAATTCCTCGACCAATCTTACTGAAGAAGAAAGAATATAAAGCAAATACAATATTTTTGCATGGATCTGCACGTTAACACAAGATCCCCTATCTTTCAAGTTCAATACTAGTACAGTGACTATCATATGAGAGTATCTTCACCATAGCGAGGGGCTTTGCCGGGGGAAAATGGTGCATGTCTGCAATGTTTTGATGCCTGGAAAAACCACATGAAGCAGATTGTTTTAATCAAGAGTTACTGAAAAAATTGGTCATATTTAAGAAGTACACCAGAGGAATAACTTAACACTCACAGTTGCACACATTGTTGAAGAATGTAGCTGCTTGAGCTCATCGTTCCTCATCTGGAGCAGGTTCCTTGCCACCATAAGTTCAGCAGAGAGAAGCTGGCAGTTCCTGCACCCAGGATCAGGAGCCCTCAGGACAGAACGCCTTCGTCTTCGCTTGGCCTGTTGGTCAACTGTTCCTGTGTAGCAGGAAGCCTGGCTGGTTGAGGGAAAAGGATCCAGCATAGCTGGTGCTTCTGGGTCACAAGAAGCCTGGCTGGTTGAGGGAGAAGGATCCTGCATCGCTGGTATTTCTGGGTCACAAGAAGCCAGGCTGGGAGAACAACACATGGGGACCAAAAGAGGAGGCACAATGGCAAAAGCTGCAGCATGAGGAGCAGCTTGTGGTCTGGCCTCTATCACCTTCCTGACACCCTCTCCGTTTGCTGCATCATCCACCTCTTCAAGATGTGAGACCATTAGTGGTGTGGGGTTTGAAGTACGTAGGAGGGCCAGTTCTCTCGCAATGTATCTGTCCTTAGCTTTCTGGATGTACAGTTTAACCATTGGGTTCTACAAAAGAAAGCAGAACATACATTTAGTAAATAATTTCATTCTGTATGAAAAAGTTGAATTATGAATATCTCATTACCTTTAGCATCATGCATGTATTTAACCAGCAATATTCTTTCTGTTGGATTTGTAGCACTAAATACATACAGCATTTCCGAATCTATATCAGCCACACAAGGATCAAATGAAGACCACAGACCCACCACACAGCAAGGAAGAACAAGCAGCATTACAAGGACCAAAGTTGCTGGGCTTATGATCTTGACCTGTCTCACACCACATAAATCACACAGAGGGACTACCTTCAGGCTGTGGATCCTTTGCAGATGCTTGTCGAGTCGCTTAATATATTTAGACTGGCAGAAACGCACTGGGCAGTCCAGATTTGGGCGAAAACTGGAGAAGCAAGAAGAAACTTTGATTTAGTAGTAGAAAAAATGTTTGAAGAAAGAAAATATGCAGACATTTCTGTGGAACCACTAACCACTAAAGTGGAACCACTAACACTTAAAAATGTTTAAAAAAAATCCCCCCCAAAAAAAGGATTGGGGAGGCATGTGGTAGTATCCCAAGACTGAATGAGACTTGTGCAAATCAAACATGGCGGCTACTTGGGAAGAGGACAATAGAGGGAGACTGAAGGTTTACATCGACGAGTACTTTCAGCGAGTAGTCATGGAGAAATCTAAAAAAACAGCGGCTACCCCCTCCTCCAAACACAGCCGGAGAATTCCCCCAAATTTATGGAGATCCTTACCTCCATAAATACTAAACTGGACAGCTTTGATGCTCGACTTTCCTTGGTAGAAGTACAGAAAGAATTTCAATCCCTGCGCGAATCTCTGGAGTATGGCCAGCAACAGGTGTCCCTACTTGCGGCCAAAAATAAATCGCTGATCCTGAAAGGATCAATGAAAACCCTCACTGAGGAAATGAGGCATCTTAAAGAAGAAAACAGACATATTAAGGACACAGTTATAGATCTACAGGCAAGCAGCATGAGGGACAATATGGTTTTCTCCAGGATCCCAGAAAAAACAGAAGAGGATGCAAAAGCGACAGTACGGAACTTTATTGAGAAACAACTGAAACCCCCGTCGGACACAGTCAAAAACATCCAGTCCCAACGAGCACACCCCCTGGGAGGGAAACGGCAGGAAGGTCAGCGCCCGTGTCCGATTGTTGTCAAATTCGAACAATTTAAATAAAAGGAGCTGGTTAAGAGTCGAGGCAGGGAGCTACGAGGAACAGACTTCAGCGTGAATGACCAGTTCCCAAAGTAGATCGTGGAGCGATGCAGGAGGCTTCCCGGTGAGAAGGATTTTATCGATGGTGGAGCCCGGGCAGTGATCGCAGCGGACAAGCGCTACGTCAACGGTCAGTTATACCGGGACAAAGAGGTAACCCCACTGGCTGTATTAAAGTTTAGAAAAGCAGATGCATCTCCCCTCAATAAATCAAAATGATTAACCTCTAATTAAACCCTCACAAAAATGTGTTTCCCCATCTTGTTCTCTTATCGGTCACCAATCTCACTTAATAATACTATCATTGCACGTCTCTGTAATGTACACTGTGATATCTGATCATTGTTTAACCTGAAATGGTGAGAGCTGGATGGTGTGTCACAAGTCACAAATGGCCTTTTGGTATAATGGGGGTAGGATGTGCATTCTCTGACCTCGTAAAATAAGAGGAGTTTTAAATAGCCCTTTGATTGGAAGAACAGGATTTGGGTTTTGCATGCTGAATGAAGTGGAAAAGTACTGAGACTGTTTGAGGAAGGGGGTTTGGAGGTATATATATTGGATATATGCAGAGAAGAGTCAGACTCCTCTCGGCTTAGGTGGCGAGTAGACATTCGGTCAAGCTCCCGGCGGGGTCTCCAGATATATCTGTTTTTTGTTATAATAAAGGTGTTAAGCTAAGGGAACGTCTCCTGATCATCTCTCCTCATCAACAAACTCGGGGAAGTCGGCGTACTTCAACAACACCCTGCTGATTTTGGTTCAGTTGGTCTCTGTCACAGTCCCCCTATGTGTTTTTCATGTTTATGTTTAAATGTTTTTCTATGTTCATGTATTTTTGGAAATCTCTGTGTCATTGTTTACAATATATATCCTGTAATTAATGACCATATCAATACGAGGCCCCTGTATACAATAGCACGAACGAATACCATCTTCTCTCTTACACACACACACACACAAACGAACACACACACACACACATCCCAAATGCGTAAACACATGTACACATACATCCACATATAGGCCGTAGCTATACTTACACAGACTCAGAATCAGATAGAAAGGTCCTCACATACCCCATGCCAGAACCTATTGACAGGTGGGCAGTTCCACATAGTGTGCATGTAGCTGTCGGGAATATTTTTAGTGCAGTGTTCACAGATGTCAGAATCTCTCAGACCCATTTTGAACATTCTTTGTCCTGTGTAATGAACTCTGTGTAGAATTTTGTATTGTACAAGTTGAAGATTTGGATTTTTAGTCATTTTAAATGTTTACACATACATTCGTCCAAAAGTCTTGGTCTGGTCTGATGGATAAATCCATCTCACATTTCAAAGATGGTAGTGATAGAGATATATCTATGCTGGATAGTATGTGAATAACTTTTGATATTATTTTCGGATCCGATAAGCTTAAAAATGTTTTAGTTATTGGAGAAAGTTCTAGGCTGGTTTTATTATTCCTAACCTCTTATTAATTATAGATTTTATCTGCTGGTACTCCAAAAAATTATTTGTACTGATTCCAAATGTGTCTTTTATGTCTTGAAATGGGATATACATGCAGTCTCGCAAAATATTTTCAAATTTAGTGATTCCTTTAAATTTCCAAGTGGAGAATTGTATCACTTTTTTGTTCTGCAGGATGTCAGGATTGTTCCATATGGGTGTGAGTTTGCATGGGATGAGTGAGGACCTTTTTATTTTAAGGAATTCCCACCAGGCTGTCAGAGCAGTGCTTATACAAAGTGTTCTCAAAGTGTTGACACCTGAAGGCCAATTTAGGAACCCAACATTGGACTGAGGGCCGCCAAAGGAAAACAAAGAAAAAAAAATCTGAAAGAAATCCCATTTGTAATAATTTTAATGACCAGATTGCAGTTCTACAGTTTAGCGTTAAGTAATATAAGGGTTAATATAATGTAACTTAACTGTTACCATATATTTACTGGGCAAATAGCTAGTAATTGGCGGCTGTAGCTACCTGCTTATTACCAGCTTATAACACAATAATACACAAAAATTCACCATATAGAAACCAGGTAAATACCCAGTATTTTTGTTTATACTTATTGGTCTGTATCCAGTAATGTCCAATAAACATTTAACAAGCTTAGTAGCTCCTGGATTAAAACTATCAACTGTAATTCATTGCGGGCCGCCAGAAATGTTTCTATGGGCCGCCATTGGCCCCCGGGCCGCACTTTGAGAACCAATGCTTTAAAGCGATCATGTTTTTTGATTATGCCGCTAATGAATGGTAAATCAGATATGTTAATGTCTTTACAAGCCATCTGTTCTATATCCATCCATGAGTTGCTCTCATGGTTGGAGTTAATCCTTTTTAAAATAAACTGTATTCTGTTAGCAAGAAAATAATGATACAGATTTGGTAGTGCGAGACCTCCCAAACCTTTCCTCTTTTGCAGAGTTTTAAGACTAATTCTTGGTGGTTTATTTTTCATAGAAACTTGGAGATGCTTGAGTCCAGTGATTTAAACCACACAGAGGGAGGTTTGGTAGGTATCATTGAGAATAAGTAATTAATTCTTGGTAAAACCATCATCTTTATTGTGGCAATTATCCGCATTAGTGATAAAGGCAGGTTTCTCCAGCGACTAAGGTCCTCCTCTATGATTTTAAGAAGTGGAGTGAAATTCAGCTTTGATAATTCCGACAGCCTGGAGGAAATATTTAGCCCAATATATTGAATTTTTCCTGATTGAAGCGGTATTAATGGTATTGGTTGGAATCTATAGTTGATTGATAAAATTAAAGATTTGGACCAGTTGTTACGGTAATTTTGGATTGGTTTTAAATAATTGTAATAGTTTGACCTGCAGTGACCTAAGATCAAGGGACCATTTGCTATTTTGTTTTACAACAGTTGGAGACAGGGGTTTGAGTCGTAAACACCCTATCTTCCTCTTTCCCAATGGGGGTCTTCCTGATTCCCTCTCTTCCCGTGGGAGGGAGGAAACCTTTTGTTTTACTCTGTCTGTGTGGGGGGGGGTCTTTGACACACCCACCAGACAGGTTAACTAGAGAGATATTCCATCTTACTGGCAGTCTTCGCGGGGTGACTGAATCTGCAAGTTGCTTCGTGATTGCTCTTTCTGTACAGAAATAAACTCTTGTTTGATTCCTGAGCTGGCTCCAACATCCATCGTTTACCAAATTATCCTGACACCAGTTAATTGAGTAGTCCAAGACAGAAGAGTATTCGTTGAAGAGTGACACTACCTTAGAAAGTGAGGCTTGTGAGTTCTGAAGGAAAAGTAATACATCATCAGCATAGAGACTTATCTTGTGTTTTATATTTTTCATCTGGATTCCTTCTATATCTCTATTTTGTCGGATATATGCTGCTAATGGTTCTATAAAAATTGCAAAGAGTGAGGGGGGGAGTGGGCACCCTTGAAGAGTGCCCCTGTGAAGATTAAATCTTAATGAGATTTGCTCACAAATGCCTTTTCTGCATGTAAAGATACAATAGTGGTTTCCACATTGTTAAGAACAGAATAGTCAATCAAGTCGATAAGCCTCCGTGTGTTGTTGGCCGAGTGTTGACCTTTAATGAATCCTGTTTGGTCAGGATGTTTTATATAAGGAGTAACTTATTCTAATCTCTTTGCTAGGGTTTTACAGATAATTGTGAGATCTACATTTATAAGAGATATGGGACGATAGCTAGATGGCAGTGTTGGGTCTTCACCCGGTTCAAGGAGCAGGTTAATATTTGCTGAGTTTAGGTGTAGAGATAATAAGTTACTTTCTTTTATTTACCTTACCATTCTATAGAATAATGGGCCCCATACGGTCCAGAATTCTTTGTAAAACTCAGCTTGAAAACCATCTGGACCTGGGGCTTTATTATTTGGCATATGTTGAAGGGCCTCATGGAGTTCAGACACTGAGATTGGTAAGTCCAGGGCCACTACCTGTTCCTTTATTAAGCTTTGGTGTCACAATTTTTTCCAGAAATGATTCAATGCTTGAGTCTGATGGCTCCGTCTCTAATGAATATAAGTTCTGAAAAAAGTCTCTAAAAGTTTTATTTATTTCATCAGGATTGTGGGTAATGTTTCCTGCTGATACAGCAATAGCTGGGATTGATGATTTTTCTTTATTGATTTTAATTGATTAGCCAAAAAGCCTCCTGATATGTGTCAATGTTAATAATTATTCCAGCGGAGTCTGGAATAATAAGACTTTGTATCTGAAATTGGGTCTGTTTGTCGAGGATTTAATCGACAAACTTTTAACTTTCTCAGATCTCTCTGTATGTGTTCTTGTGTGGAAGCAGTATAGGCCTCTTCTAGATTTTTGATTTCATTTTCCAATTTTGATATTACTATTTTTTCCTTGTTTCTTTTTGTGTGATGAGTAGGAGATTATTTTACCTTTCATTACTGTTTTTGATGTTTCCCAAAGAACACATGATGAGATTTCAGGTGATTAATTTATTTCCAGGAATGTGTCCCATTTACTTATAAAGTAATTAATAAAGTCTTGATCTTGAAGCAATGAAGTATTAAATCTCCAGTTTGTAGGTGATGGTGCAGATCTCTTGTTGCCCAAGGTGATTGTGACTGGTGCGTGATCGCTGATAGTGATGGGATGAATCAGAGTGTGAGTAGT
Source organism: Microchirus variegatus (assembly GCF_963457635.1). NCBI lineage: Eukaryota > Metazoa > Chordata > Actinopteri > Pleuronectiformes > Soleidae > Microchirus > Microchirus variegatus. The sequence goes on along the minus strand of NC_139813.1, from coordinate 1,684,964 downwards.
TTCTTTCAGAAGTGAGCTGCTAACCAAGAAAAAGTCTAGACGGGAGTGTGAATGGTGAACTGGTGAGAAGAACGTATATTCCTTCCGTGTTGGGTGAAGAGAGCGCCAAGCATCACAAAGACCAAAATCACTCATGCACTGTTTAAGAATATCCACTGACTGCCAGCTACGTTGTGTCCCTGCTGTACAGAGCCTGTCCAAACCTGGGTTGCAAACGAGGTTGAAGTCCCCTCCAATTATAAGTGCTGTATCACAGTGTGCATAAAGTGCAATGAAAAGACCATGAAAGAAGGAGGGATCATCAACATTTGGACCATAAATGCTGGCAATTCATAGGTTAGTACCTTGAACTGATATATTAACTATTACAAATCTGCCCTCTGGGTCTATAATCGTGTTGTTTAGAGAGAAAGAGACAAACTTATCTAAGACAGATTTCCAGTTCACTTCATCACAATTTCCCCACATATACACAGCAAACTACAACTCAAGACAGAGAGGAGTAGCCATCATGATCAATAGAAAACTACATTTCACACATAAAAATACTGCAACAGAACCAGAAGGTAGATTTATTATACTCTACCTATTAATCATTAACACAGACCTCTGTATTTCGAACATATATGGTCCAAATGTTGATGACCCCTCTCTTCACACACTTCCACACTCTCTTCACCTCACTGTCCACTCACCTAGACACGACACTCATAATGTGAGGGGACTTCAACATGGTACTTGACCCAGAATTTGATAGGCTTAGTAAGGCAGGAACAACACGGAACTGGCAATCGACAGAAACGAGTGAAGGTTTCGCGTGTAGTCACGGAGGACGTGAACCGCCGGGTTTGTGCCCTGGAACAGCAATCTGACCATGGCAGTGCTGGCTTCGTTGCGCCGGTGAGGCAGCCAAACGCAGGGAATGCTTGCGCTGTGCAGGATACCAACTCAGCGGCCAACGGCTCGGAAGAGGTGACTGAAACTCCAGTGGACAGACACCGAGGAGAGCCACAGGGACCGCTGCTTCTAACAGTGGAGAGCGCCACACCACCACTTAACCCTGGGTTAACGATGACCTCGCCTGGATCATCAATGTAGAGCCAAGTTGTGCAGAAGGAAAAATGAAAGTGCATTGAGGATTACCAACATGGATTATGCACATCTGCGGTGGGAAAGAAGAAAGCTGCCAAAACTACTGTGGGCGCTCATCTTGAGAATAAACTTGGACGTGGCGTGTCATGTGAAAGGATTGTTACTGTCAACAGCAGATACGCATCATTTAAAGTATCTGCTGAATGTAAAGATGTATAATCCGGAGCTTTGGCCAGAGGGAGCGTGTGTACGGCGTTTCTATGAACCACGTAAAGCTGGAGTCATTGCTAATGCGGCTACTCTATCTGCTGGGGCTACGAGTGTGGTCGCTACTGGCAAAAATGCCTAAATATGATGTTGCTATGGATTTAAGCATCCTGTCATACAACTGTCGTGGTCTGCGCCTGGCTCATATCTGAAATTGTAAAATGTACAAATAATGTTAATCTTAGTAAACTGGATTGGTCCTCTCTTTCATGTGAATACATTGCTTCTTACTGTAAATATACTGATCAGTTATTGAGCAATATCTCTCTCTCTAGAGAGGCACTCGTATGTAAAAATAGTAACTGTGTTCAGAATAATGACTAACAAGTAGCAAATGTTAAAAATATAGATATGATCACAACTCATGGGGTGTTAGGGTTAGGGTTAGACCATCTGACAGATGATGAGGACATTTATCGTCAATGTCGTATGCTGTATGTCCGAGCAAATATACTGTCACGTAAATTTGGCTGGTGCACTGTTGGTGTGAAGCTGACTCTGTTCAAAGTGTACTGTTCACCTATGTACACTGCACATCTATGGTTGAAATATAAAAAAGCTAGCCTTCAGAGACTGCAAGTGGCATATAATAATGCTTTGAGGATACTTTTAAAAATGTCCAGATGGACTAGTGCGAGTGAGCTGTTTGTGAGTGCTGGAGTGAACACACTGCAAGCAGTTCTAAGAAATGTAATGTATAGGTTCATCTGCCGGTTAAATGAGGAAAAACAAACGAGCACACATTATCTTAAAAACCCTCCAAAAAGCCTATGGGTGTCTGGAACTTTCAAACTTCCACAATTACTTTCTAGCAAATAAGCTTCAGTATGTCCAAAAATGGATTAAACCCAACAGCCTGGACAGCCTGTGGCTTGACATAGAAGAAACACTCCGATCTGCCATTTATAGGCAAAACCATCAAACGGTATCAGTGCTTTAAAAGCATAAATATAAATACTTCCCTGTCAGCCTGGTGGGAATTTATTAAAGTCACTGGGTCCTTACATGTCCCATGTAAATTACAAATGTACAAAGTACAATCTGGAATAATCCAGACATCCTGAGGAATAAAACTGGACTGGGCTGCCCCTGGGCGGTGGGTGGGGTCGGGGGGCTGGGGATCGCCATCGTGGACGATACATTTAGGGCACTGGGGGGAGATATGGCGGGGCTGTGGGAGGTGGAACCACGACATGGTGGGGCCACTCTCCACGGCCCCTGACGATCTGCAACTCTCCCCCTAATTTTATTGCATCATAGATAGCAGGGTCTGGTGGGTGAGGGAGCACGTTGACGTCCACTGTCTGCCAGCAGTGGGTGGAGGCGGCTACAGTGGCTTGGGGATATCGCTGGATGTGGGGGGATCGGGTCGCATTTGCTCAGCTGGGGGGACTGAGGAGCATTGCTGCTGTCCATCATGGCACACCTCCCTGAAGGTGCGGTGGTGGGCGGCTGACTGCTTCCCCAGCGGGGGCCACCTGGATGTTTGGTGGGGCCCCTGGCTGGGGCACCGCGGGGTCGGGCATGGCGGCTCCTCTGACCTCTGTCCCCTCCTATGCTTGGGGGCTCTGCCTTGGACTGGCTTGGGGGTCTTCCTGTCTTCCATCTTCGGGGGGCCCCTGGCTCGGGGTCCTACATGGGCCTCTACCTGCCCCTCCTAGGGGATGGGGGGGCATGCGGTCGGTCTTTGCTATGTGGTGGGGGTGGTTGTAGCGGGCTCTGGGCCGCTTTCCCGTTGGGCGGTCTGGGGGGGTTCCCGGTGGCCCCACCCTGGTGTGCTAGCGGGCTAAGGTTGCGGGAGGCCTGGGCCTCCTCGATCTGCCTGGGTGTGGAGTGGCTTGGCCCCAGTCCGTAGCTTTGCCGCCGACCTGACCTGATCACCCAGATTTCAACCACATCTGATGACATCTAATGTGCGTGCTCATGGTCTCACACATACACACATGCGCACCCCACTACACTACACGATAAATCTGAACTGATATAGCCGTTGTAAACCTGGACACCCTCTCTTGATATGGTCGTTAGCGATTACTAGAAACCGTACCTATTATACAAATGAATGTCAGTCAAATGTTGTTTATGTTCTGTTTTGTAAATTATGTTCTGTCTGTTTTGTATTACTTTAATTGTTTCATGCTACACACCTAGACACTATCACTGTTAATGTTGTCTGTGCATCTCTCTCTCTCTGTCTCTTTCTCCACCCCCCCCCCCAAACTCCCCACCTTCTCCCTTCAGAAGACTCAACTCTGTTTTGTTGACCACCTTTTCTGTGCTTTTCAGGTGCTGGACTATATCAGCATACCGTTCCCTACAAATGGGACACTTGTGCTTGCACCGCTCATACGGCTTGTTTGAAGGGCTGAAGTCAGAAGATTCCTGCTGCTGTGGTCCTGCTGTCTGAGGCTCCTCATCAGGTTCCTGTACATGGACACAAAAATATTGCTCATAAAAGTCGAACAGTAGAGTATTATTACTTTATTATTACTTTAATTATCTGGATGTAAGTTTATGCTTTTTTTTACTTTACAAAATAATATTTCCAAAATTCCTGGGTAAATTAGTAAATGTAGCTTTTGTTTCCCTGTTTATCTCATGTAAACACTGAATCGATCCATAATGTTATGATTTGGTCTCTTTGATCTTTTGTTTAATGAATGAGTTTTTTCATTCCTACATTTGGGTCCTGTGCCATTGTGTTTCCTTAATCCAGTGGTTCCCAAATCTTTTCTGTGGGCCCCCCCCCCCCCTTTGGTATATAAGACATTTTTGCAACATCATGCAGCTCGGGACTCAGCTGTTTAGACATCGAAGTGGTGCCCACGCAGGTAGTGATGAAGTCCCTCCATCCAAGTGGACCATAGCGGGCCGGGAAGGTCCCACTGCGGAGCAGCCGGTCATTGAATGGGTGAAGAGTATGACGCGCACCGTGCGTCCTCACATAATCCTCACATAATGCTGAGATGTCGAAAAGAGCAACTGCTGCAGGACACTGGAATGGCCCAGTCACAAATAAATGCAGTTAACAACAGTCACCTCTGTCATTCAGAAATATTAACGTGAGGAAAAAACTTGTTCTCTGCCTTTTCTGCCAGTGCGCCTCAGTCTCCTCCCCTCCACAATAACAGCAGCCATCTGTGCGCAACGTGCAGCTGATCAGCAACTTCCCTTCAAACATACTAAATACAGACGCAGAACCACCAAAATCATCATCTGGTTTAGTAAATCACATTGCGTGTGCTAAATGAACACATTTGTATTTTCTTGTCACTGTATTTTGCACACTTCGTTAAAAACACCCCAAATTGCATTATGCCAAACGTGCAAAATTGACAGCGTGAGCTTTTTTACACATTTGATAGACGCAATCCTCAGTGCACCCCGTGAGTTGATCAGCTGGTGATATCAAGTTTGCAAACGTTTTTACACATGCCCTAAGACAGACAACAAACTGCGGTCTCTCCTCATTATCCACTGTTGTACAGGTGAAGACAAAGGCAAGATATGTGTCGTCGTATTTTCGTCTTTGCCTTGGAAAGAAATTGCTTTGGAAGCACATCTGATGATGTTTTATCCTCTGCTTTGCGTTTACGTGGGAGTCCATGTTATAGCAGTGTCATTTATCCCAGTGTTTTTCAACCAGTGTGCCGTCAACACAGTCTCACTCCCAGAACGTCAAATAGCGACTGTGGGTAAGGGCCCTTTAGCGTCAGTCACTGACGGGAAAAGTGCCCTTAGCCGTCGTCTGCTGACGGAGAGAGGGTTCAATTCACTACAATGCTATGCCGTCCCCGGCGATATTTGACGTTCGGAGCGGGTGCTCAATCAGCCCATTCATTCCTGTATTAACCCGACCACGTCTGTAGTGGACGATGTGAGCATCCGTCCTATTGGATAGTTATGAGGAAGCTTTTATGATCAGATTTTTCAATGACGTCAGGTTACTCGGGGTTACGGCTGAAAGACGCCGGAAGTACGTCCTTACCGTACTATTGCTTATGTTGTAATGTCATAATATTGTTGACAATAAAGTTAATTGGGAACTCCAAACTGTTCATGTTGTAAACTTACTGATGTGATATGACAGCTTATTTAATTTTTCCTTCAGTACCGCAGTGTAAAATGTTCGTATCTTTATAAATAAAGTTTTGTATTCAAAAGTGCGACATCAAACGAAATGCGAAGCGATTATCGGTAAGGGCCCTTTAGCGTCAGACACTGACGGGAAAAGTGTCCTTAGCCGTCGTCTGCTGACGGAGAGAGGGTTCAATTCACTACAATGCTATGCCGTCCCCGGCGATATTTGACGTTCAGAGCGGGTGCTCAATCAGCCCATTCATTCCTGTATTAACCCGACCACGTCTGTAGTGGACGATGTGAGCATCCGTCCTATTGGATAGTTATGAGGAAGCTTTTATGATCAGATTTTTCAATGACGTCAGTTTACTAGGGGTTACGGCTGAAAGACGCCGGAAGTACGTCTTTACCGTACTATTGTTTATGCTGTAATGTCATAATATTGTTGACAATAGTTTGTTGGGAACTCCAAACTATTCATGTTGTAAACTTACTGATGTGATATGACAGCATACATAATAGGCTTATTTCAATCTTCCTCCTGTACCGCAGTGTAAAATGTTCGTATCTTTATAAATAAAGTTATGTATTCAAAAGTGCGCCATCAAATGCGAAGCGCCCTTTAGCGTCAGTCACTGACGGGAAAAGTGCCCTGATCCGTCGTCTGCTGACGGAGAGAGGGTTCAATTCACTACAATGCTATGCCGTCCCCGGCGATATTTGACGTTCAGAGCGGGTGCTCAATCAGCCCATTCATTCCTGTATTAACCCGACCACGTCTGTAGTGGACGATGTGAGCATCCGTCCTATTGGATAGTTATGAGGAAGCTTTTATGATCAGATTTTTCAATGACGTCAGGTTACTCGGGGTTACGGCTGAAAGACGCCGGAAGTACGTCCTTACCGTACTATTGCTTATGTTGTAATGTCATAATATTGTTGACAATAAAGTTAATTGGGAACTCCAAACTGTTCATGTTGTAAACTAACTGATGTGATATGACAGCTTATTTAATTTTTTCTTCAGTACCGCAATGTAAAATGTTCATATCTTTATAAATAAAGTTTTGTATTCAAAAGTGCGACATCAAACGAAATGCGCGATACACGTATCTCCGGTCCACACTCCAGAGCAGAAGGGGACGATAATGCACTTACAGACGGATGCCAACCGCATATATATATATAAGAAAAGGAAGAAGATACTGTCACGATTCCACCTGCACCTTCTCCTCAATTTTATTATTAGTGTTGTTTTTGTGGCTGCTGCTCTTTCCCCTCTCCTCTGACTCTGCAGGGGGCATGGCTGACCCAGTTCCCAGACACCGGTGATCACTTGCACCTGCGCGGCTCCTCCTCACCTGCACCAGATGAATAATCAGCGGGGCTTAAAGGCGGAGCCGTTCCTCCTCACCGGTGTCAGATTGTTCTCTAACTTCCATGGGTAAAGACATGCTGCTTGCTCTCTCGCTATACTTACCTCAGAAGTTACTTACACGCACGTCTCCGCTCCAGGTCGTCACGTCTCCTGTCTGGTCTCAACTCCTTGGCTGTTCCGGTCTCCCTACACTCCTGGGATCTCCTTCGCCACGTTTGTGAGTTGCTTTCCACACTGGATCACCATCAACCTGCCGAGCTCCCCCGCAGTTGCTGCAAAGACAATTTTCCAATCTATCTATCCACTATCACTTCTCCCTTTTGAGAAGTCCATTTATGTTCACGTTTTTGTAAATAAATATTTTTGTTTTGAAATAGTCACTACCGTCTCCGTCTGCTTTCGGGTCCACGCCAAAATCATTACATAACGATCTGACCAACATGGACCCGGCGGACTTTGACGCTTTAAAGCAGGCTATTTCCGCCCAGGGCGCACTCATCGGGCGCCATAGTCAGATGCTTTCCGAGATCACTCTTTCACTCCGCGAACTCACGGCTAATGCTGCTAGGTCGGCTAACCCTCCCGTAGCCTCCGCCACTTCCGTTTCCGCTAGCGCGGAGCGAGTAGTTGCGGCTAGTAGCGCTAACGTAGCCACTTCCGCTAGTTCGCCGCGGGAACCTTTTGTCCCCATCCCCGAACGATTCTCCGGGGAGATTGGTAAATGCACAAGCTTCCTTTTTCAATGCTCTCTAGTCTTTAGCCTACAACCACGCACCTACCCCGATGACAACGCCAAGATTGCATTCGTGGTAAACTTGTTGTCGGGGCGAGCCACTCAGTGGGCAACGGCCACGCTATCCCACGCAGCCCCCGCTTCCGTTAGCTACTCGTCGTTCACCACCCAATTGTGCAAAGTTTTCTATCACTCTCCTCAGGAGTCCGACATTTCCACCAAATTAATCAACACCGAACAGGGTAATTCGTCGGTGGCTGATTTTTCCATTCAGTTCCGCATTCACGCTGCGGAGAGTACGTGGAACGACTCGGCGCTGCGCGCTATGTTCATTAGGAACTTGAGAAGAGAAATACGCGATGAACTAGCGACACGGAACGACGCCCATGATTTAGATTCACTCATTGCCTTATGTATCATGCTTGATAACCGCATCCAGGAGAGAGATCGAGAGAGAACGGTGAGTAGCCGGCGCGTCACTAGCCACTCACGTCCTCACAATCCGGCTCCTATTCCTCTGCCTCCTTTTCCTACCTTTCCTGGTTCACCTGAACCGATGCAGCTGGGGCGTACTCGACTCACCTCCGCGGAGCGGACGGTGAGGGTGAGAAGCGGGGCCTGTCTCTACTGCGGCGAACTAGGCCATCAACGGGCAAACTGTCCAGTACGCCCAAAAGACTAAGCCCGCCAACACACGCAGGAGTGTTGGCGGGCGGTGCCGTTTCCAGTGCCGCAAAGAAGCGTGTGATCCTCCCAGGTCAACTCCGGTGGGACCAGAAGTCGGTCACGCTCTCCTGTCTGGTCGATTCTGGCGCAGACGACTGTTTCCTGGACTTGGACACTGCCCTCCAGGCCGGGATCCCCACGATCCCGCTCGAGACACCGAAGGAGATCCACGACCTCGACGGCAAGATCCTGGCCACAGTCACCCATCGCACCAGACCCATCGCTCTCCAGCTGGAGCGTTCCCTGCCACTCCCGCTGCCTCCGCTCAGCACTGCCCGCTCCTTCGACCACTCCGGTTCCGGTTCCCAAGCCATCAGATCTTTCCACGATTCCGGCGGCGTACCACGACCTCGGGGAGGTGTTCTCGAAGGACTTGGCTCTCTCTCTTCCTCCCCATCGACCATACGACTGCGGCATTGACCTGCTTCCGGGGTCCACGTTACCTTCCCGACGGCTGTATAATCTCTCCCAGACCGAACGCTCATGCATGGAAGAATACGTCAACCAGTCTCTGGCCGCTGGTCTCATTCGTCCCTCTTCATCCCCTGTCGGCGCCGGTTTTTTCTTTGTCCAGAAGAAGGATGGTACCCTGCGCCCTTGTATTGACTATCGTGGTCTCAATGAGATCACAGTCAACAACAAGTACGCTCTGCCACTTATGGACGCTGCCTTCAGCCCTCTGTGCAAGGCTAAAGTTTTTTCCAAACTCGACCTTCGCAATGCTTACCATCTGGTTCGCATAAGGGAGGGAGACGAATGGAAGACCGCCTTCAACACGCCAATAGGACACTTTGAATACCTGGTCATGCCCTTTGGATTAACGAACGCTCCAGCAGTCTTTCAGCACCTAGTCAACGACATTCTGCGTGACATGCTGGACAAATTCCTGTTCGTGTATTTGGATGACATCCTCATCTTCTCGGAGTCCGAGCAGGAACACGTCCAGCATGTCCGCATGGTGCTGCAAAGACTGCTGGAGAACAAACTGTATGCCAAGGCAGAGAAGTGCGTTTTCCACGCATCATCGGTTCCCTTCCTTGGATTTATTATCGACCAGGGTAAGCTGTCTCCAGACCCGGCCAAGATCAGCGCGGTGAGGGACTGGCCGACCCCCTCCAACCGGAAGCAGCTGCAGCGATTCCTGGGTTTCGCGAACTTCTACCGGCGATTCATCCGGGACTACAGCAAGGTGGCTGGACCCCTCACTCAACTCACCTCTCCGCTGCAACCATTCTGCTGGTCCGATGACGCAGAAAATTCCTTCCAGAGACTCAAGGTACTGTTCACGTCTGCCCCAATCCTCTCCCACCCTGACTCTTCCCTACAGTTTATCGTCGAGGTCGATGCCTCCGACACTGGAGTTGGAGCCGTTCTCTCGCAACGCTCGACTGCCGACCAAAAACTGCACCCATGCGCTTTCTTCAGCCGACGCCTTTCCCCTGCCGAGGCGAACTATGACGTGGGGAACAGGGAGCTGTTGGCAGTCGTACTGGCACTTCAAGAATGGCGCCATTGGTTGGAAGGTGCGTCTTTTCCGTTTATCGTTTGGACTGACCATAAAAATTTATCATATTTACGAGACGCTAAACGTCTCAACTCCAGACAGGCACGTTGGGCCCTGTTCCTGGGGCGATTTGTGTTTACCCTCACCTTCCGACCTGGGTCAAGGAACGTTAAACCGGACGCATTATCTCGACTATTCTCACCTGATCCACCTTCTCTGTCTCCCGAGCCGATCATTCCCCCAGCCTGCATCGTGGGAGCTGCTTCCTGGCCGGTGGAGGAGAGGGTTCGTCTGGCCCAATGAGAGGAACCAGACCCAGGAAACGGTCCTCCCAATCGGCTCTTCGTCCCCGGCGCGGCGCGATCTGAGGTGTTACAGTGGGCACATGGCTCTAAGCTTACCTGTCATCCCGGCCACAATCGCACTCTCCGGTTCCTTCGCCAGCGGTTTTGGTGGTCCTCCATGCCTCAGGACACTGCTGAGTTCATCCGAGCCTGTCCCGTCTGTGCCCGAGGGAAAACCTCGAACCGCCCTCCAGCTGGTCTCCTGCAGCCGCTCTCCATTCCACGTCGTCCCTGGTCCCACATTGCGGTGGACTTCGTTACCGGTCTACCACCGTCTCGCCTAAACACCACGGTCCTGACGGTGGTGGACCGGTTTTCGAAGTCCGTCCACTATGTACCGCTCACCAAGCTCCCAACTGCCATCGAGACAGGGGACCTCCTAGTCGAACACGTCTTCCGACTCCACGGGTTCCCGCAGGACATCGTCTCGACCCAGTTCCCAGACACCGGTGATCACTTGCACCTGCGCGGCTCCTCCTCACCTGCACCAGATGAATAATCAGCGGGGCTTAAAGGCGGAGCCGTTCCTCCTCACCGGTGTCAGACCGTTCTCTAACTTCCATGGGTAAAGACATGCTGCTTGCTCTCTCGCTATACTTACCTCTGAAGTTACTTACACGCACGTCTCCGCTCCAGGTCGTCACGTCTCCTGTCTGGTCTCAACTCCTTGGCTGTTCCGGTCTCCCTACACTCCTGGGATCTCCTTCGCCACGTTTGTGAGTTGCTTTCCACACTGGATCACCATCAACCTGCCGAGCTCCCCCGCAGTTGCTGCAAAGACAATTTTCCAATCTATCTCTCCATCTATCCACTATCACTTCTCCCTTTTGAGAAGTCGATTTATGTTCACGTTTTTGTAAATAAATATTTTTGTTTTGAAATAGTCACTACCGTCTCCGTCTGCTTTCGGGTCCACGCCAAAATCATTACAGATACAAGTCCACATGGTATGTGACTGGCGTACCTGGCTGCATTTGCAGTTTTTCTTATCAGGTAAGAGCATGCGTGCATGGTTAAGAGAGTAAAAAGCAAAATACAGGCTAAAGCAAAAAAATGATTTTAACAGCCCATTTAGAACTGTAGAGTATCAATTTAATTTAATTTGATTAATTTAAGACACTGCGCTGTCATAAATGTGCGGAGACGTTAGCCAGCTAGCTAGTAGGCCTTAAATGGGGGCTTTAAATGTTTAAATGTCTATTTTGTTGTAATTTTATTTGAAGAGCATTTAGACAGCCTACCCAAGAGTCTACCATATCATTTCCCACTCCTCCAACATGTATGCCTACCGCTGTCGATCATAGACCGTATATATATATATATATATATATATATATATATATATATATATATATATATATATATAATGAATATATCTCGGTAAATTAGCAACTTGTTTGCAGAATAAAAATTCTTTAAATAAGTACGGTTCTGTCTGAAAAATCACAAAAAAGGCTTTAATCATTGTAATCATTGTTTCCACATTTTTAGGCTAAATTATTACAAGTTGTAGCCTAGGCCTAGTTAAATCTAGAAGTGATATGCTACCACTGGCAGTTCAACAAAGTGATCAGTGAGGGGCAGGGCAAAATCTGTGGGCCTTCACATTTTGTAATGGCTGAAGGCTGTGATTTTTTTGCAGTGACCTAGCATATACCTAGACTACATATACCTTCAAGTGAAATTGTACCTTTTATTTGTCAATTATGATAATACAATCTGTTCTCTATCTCCTTCAGGTTTGAGTTCCCAATTCTGCTCTCTTTTCTCAACAGATCATCTGTCATCTTACCAACCCTTTCCTGTTTTATTGAAAACAAAACGACCCAAAGGCACTTTTTAGAGCCACGTATTTCTTGTTAACCTGTCCTTGCTGTGTTCTATTTCATCCTTACTGACCGCCAGAGGCGGTGCTTAAAGCACTGGATATCTCCACCTCGCGCATGCGCATTTCGAGTACCTAATATCAACATAGTCACTTGTGACCCTCCCCGTGACACCGGGAAGGCTATAACTTCCGGTGTCATCGGAGGCTCAGTTCCTTTAATCTTCTCGCTGCGCATGTACCGTCTTGCACTTTGTGCTGAGAAAAAAAAAAAGGAAAAACTTCGTTTACAGCTGGCCGCGTGCAGCTTCGCGACGACAGTCGGAGCCGCGGGGAACCCGTCCTCCAGAGGCTGTGGCCAGCTGATCATCTGAAACCTGACGACAGAAGAGAGTAGCAGGTCTGTGTCGGTGTTTGTTGGCGAAGGCAGCGTGTTCGCGCCCTCTCCCAGCGTTCGCTGTCCTCATTGCTCTCAATGTTTGGGTTATCGAGTTGGTGTGTTAGCCGTTAGCTTGCTCGGTTCTAAAACACCGCTCTGTGTATCTTACTGGGACGGTAGTGTTCTCGCTCCCGCCTCCAGTAACGCTATCATTTATTGTTTCTATTGGCAGCAGCGCTCACGCTCGGCCTGATTGATATGCTTTATCGCCGTAGTTATTGGTGACGGCGGTGTATTCGCTCGCCCGCTCCCAGCGCTCATAGCATTTTGATTTTGCGTTAGCGGTTTAATACTACCGCTTCAATTATTTAATTGGTCTTTACCTTACCGGTGATAGTAGTGTTTTCGCTCCCGCTCCCGGTAACGCTATAATTTGTTATTTCTGCTGGCGGCAGCGTTTGCGCTCCGCCTGTTTCTATACTTTGTCACCTCCGATTGCTGGTGAGGGCAGTGTGTTCGCTCCCGCTCCCAGCGCTTGTAGCGTTATTGATTTTGCAGAAGATTAGCGGTTTAAGACTACCGCTTTGATTATTTATTTGTCTGTACCTTACCGGTGATAGTAGTGTTTTCGCTCCCGCTCCCGGTAACGCTATAATCTGTCATTTCTGTTTGCGGCAGCGTGTGCGCTCCGCCTGTTTACTGTACTTGTCACCTCCGATTGCTGGTGAAGGCAGTGTGTTCGCTCCCGCTCCCAGTACTCGTTGCAGATATTGATTTGCGTTAGCGGTGCTAGGCTACCGCGTTATTTATTTATTTGACCATACCGGTGACGGTAGTGTTTTCGTTCCCGCTCCCGGTAACGCTATAACCTGGTTATATTCTGTTGGCGACAGCGTTTGCGTGTAGGCAGTGTGTTCGCTCCCATTCCCAGCAACGCTGCTTCGGCTGCCTTCTTGATGGCCCATCCTTGTGTCGCCTGTGCGGCTCCTCTTGTTCCCGAGGACGGTCACGACCACTGCCCTCCTTGCCTCGGTCTCGAGCATTTGAGGGAGGGCCTCACTGAAAGCGCCTGCATGAACTGTGGCCTCCTGAATGGGGGCTAAAGGTGGCTAGGGTGGCGGAGATGGAGCGGGCGATGACTGACGACCCTTCCACCTTAACCGGTCTCCCCCCACATCAACCCGACCGTTCTCGGTGTCGGCGTGAGGGAGCTGCGGTGGTAGGTGCCCCCCCCAAGAAAAAGGGGAGGGGCGGGCTGTCCTCCAAGGTGGACGGTTTGGCGGCTGACATGGAGCAGATGAAGTCGCTCCTCCTGGCCCTTCAGCCTGGGACTACTGGGGTGCTGGCTGGGCTACAGCCTGGCCCTCCCTCGGAGAATGCGCCTATGATTGATGATGCCTTATCACTGGCCGCTTCATCCGGTCTCTTCCATGAGGCTGTTACAGAGGACGATGCCTCCCGCACATTGGGGGAGGCCTCTTGCTCTTCTGTTCAGAGCTCTCTGCAGGGGACAGCAGACACTTCCATGGGGGCCATCATGCGTATGGCTCTTGCTCGCCTACAGCTTGACGTTCCGCAGACTGACTCGGCGCAGGCTAGCGCCTTCTTCAGGCGCAACCCTGCCCCGACCACTTTCACTGTTCCTTCTTCAGGGGAATACCTGAAGGAGCTTCATGCCTGTTGGAGGGACACGAGGGCACTTTCTCATTTAACCTCAGATGCCCGAACCTTAGCCGCCATGCAGGATGCAGCACAGGTTGGGCTGGGGCGTATGCCGTCCGTTGAGCCAGCCATTGCCTCCCTCATTTTGGCTCCTGATGAGGCCTTGAGGCCGGATGCCAGATGTCCCCGACCACAGTGCAGGGTCACAGACGACCTTCTTTCGAAGGCCTATGATGCGGCAGCACGTATGGGTCGTATTGGGAACTCCCTCTCCCATCTACTGCTGAGCCTGTCAACCTCTCTGCAACAGGCTCAAGTGGATCCTTCACTGCAGAGTCTAAGCGATGCCTCTTTACAGGCATTCGCTTTCATGTCGAGAGAGTTAGGACGGACAATGTCCACTCTTGTCCAGACTCGCCGCCAGGTTTGGCTTGCTCAGTCGCCCCTGTCTGAATCATGTAGGAAGGTTCTTCGTGCTGTGCCAGTGGAACCAGGGGATCTTTTTGGCCCAGCTGCCTTGGAAGCACTGGAGAGGGTGGCCCAGGCCACGCAGACCAGGCAGCGGCTTTCTGGCCTTCGCAGAAGAGTCTCCACTCCTAGCAGGTCTAGGGGCCCCGCTGCTGTTCCCCGGCAGCACTCTCAGCCACCTGCTGGTGGCCTACGGAGGTCTCAGCGGCCTGCTCAGCGGCCTGCTCAGCAACCTGCTGACGGGTTTCGGGCCCCTGAGCGCCTGCCGTCTTGGCAGCCTCGTGCGCCGCAGCCTATCCGCCGTCCCCCCAGAGCCTCCGGAGGCCGGGGGGGCAGGCGCTAGGGGTGCGGGGCCGGCCGTCGGATGTTTTTCCCATCAGCAGCTCAGTTACTGGGCTGCCTGTACTTCAGACCCGTGGGTGGTTTCCACCTTGACCCGGGGGTACGAATTGCAGTTCCGACGCCGGCCCCTAGCCTTCGGCCGGGTCAATATGACTGTTGTCAGCGACCCGGCGAAGGCCTTAGCTCTAAGTCAGGAGTTGTCTGCCCTCCTGGCCAAGGGCGCAATCGAACCAGTGGACCCTCTGCTACGTCCCGGGGGGCTCTACTCAAGGTACTTTCTTGTGGCGAAGAAAGATGGCGGATTCCGTCCCATTCTCGACCTGAGGGGACTCAACAGGTTCCTGAAGGTTCTGCCTTTTCATATGCTGACTGTGTCAGACACGCTTCGTGTGGTTGCCAGGGGAGAGTGGTTCACCACTGTCGACCTGAGGGACGCATACTTCCATGTCCCAATTGCATTGCACCACCGGCACTTCCTCAGGTTTGCCTTCCGCGGACAGCATTTTCAGTTCAGGGTACTTCCCTTTGGTCTCTCCCTTTCCCCGAGAGTTTTCACCAGGGTTGTAGCAGCAGCTCTGGCACCCCTGCAGAAGCAGGGCATGAAGGTCCTGCCGTATTTGGACGACTGGCGTGGGCCGGCTGGGCCTGAACGTGAATTTTCAAAAAAGCAGCCTGGACCCATCCCAACGGGTCATATACTTGGGGATGGTTCTGGACTCGGTAGCCATGATGGCCTCTCTGGCACCTCGGCGTGTGGACGATATCCTCCTCCGCCTCCCCCTCTTCAGGGTTGGCAGGATGGTGCCGTTTATTCAGTTCCTCCGGCTCTTGGGAAAGCTGACCGCTGCTTCGTCTGTCGTTCCCTTGGGCTTGCTGTCTCTGCGCCCTCTTCAAATGTGGCTGAACAACCTCCACTTGGACCCCAAGTGGCACGGTTACCGGAAGGTCAGGGTGTCTCGGCGGTGCCTCCTCTCTCTGTCCCCATGGGGACAGAGGGAGTTTCTGTCTATGGGCGTACCGATGGGAACTATTCCATCCCGCCGGGAGGTGGTCACAACCGACGCCTGCCTCTCGGGGTGGGGCGCGGTGTGGCAGGGCAGGACTGTCCAGGGTCGGTGGCCGGCCCAGCACCACATGCACATCAATACACTGGAGCTCCAAGCTGTGCAACTGGCACTCGTTCACTTTCTGCCTCAACTGGAAGGCAAACATGTGCTTGTTCGATCGGACAACAGGTCCACAGTTGCCCAGATCAACCACCAGGGGGCACCCGGTCTGCACAACTACTCCGGCTATCTCGGAGCCTGTTGACTTGGGCATATCCCCGCCTGGCCAGTTTGCGAGCAGTCTTCATTCCGGGGGAACAGAACCAGGTCGCAGATTTTCTGTCACGACAAAAGCTCCCACCGGGGGAGTGGCAGCTCCACCCGCAGGTGGTGGAGATGATATGGGGTCTTTTTGGCAGGGCGGAAGTGGACCTCTTCGCCTCGGCGGAGTCGGCACATTGCCCCCTCTGGTTCTCCTGGATGGAGGTGACCAGCCCCCTCGGCCAGGACGCTTTGGCTCACGATTGGCCGCAGAGACCACTGTATGCTTTCCCGCCACTGCCCCTGATTCTTCCTACGCTCCAGCGGGTGCTTTTGCAGGGCCACAGACTCCTTCTGGTGGCCCCCTTTTGGCCAGGGAGACTCTGGTTTCCACTGCTGCGCAGCCTCTGCTGCAGCTCCCCATGGCGCCTCCCCTGCAGGAAGGACCTCCTTTCGCAGCGGCGGGGTCAGATTTGGCATCCGGATCCCGGTCGCCTCCAGCTCTGGGTTTGGCCGCTTCAGGGCCCGACCCTCTACTGAGGGAATGTACTGTGGGAGTCAGGGGTACTATTCTGAACGCCAGGGCCCCATCTACCCGGGTTCAGTATGAGAACAGGTGGAAGCTGTTCTCTGACTGGTGCAGGGATAAGACAGAAGACCCAGTGCGTTGCTCTGTGGCGACTGTTCTTGAGTTTCTGCAGTCTCTGCTGGATCGTGGTCGTTCTCATTCCACTTTGAGAGTCTATACAGCTGCTATTTCTTCCAGACATGAAATGGTCGAGGGTTCTACAGTAGGGTGCCACAGACTGGTGTCCCTCTTCCTTAAAGGGACACTGAGGCTGCGTCCTCCAAGGACCCTGAGGGCTCCAGCATGGGACTTGCCCCTGGTGCTGGAGGCCATGCGGTCACCTCCCTTTGAGCCTCTGACCCAAGTGGAGCTGAAATGGCTTTCTATGAAGGCTGCTTTTCTGCTCGCCATTACCTCCGCGAAGAGGGTCGGGGAGTTACATGCCCTGTCAGTGGCTGATACCTGCCTGCGATGGAACCCTGATGGTTCAGGTGTGGTCCTGTGGCCGAATGTGGCGTTCCTGCCCAAGGTGCTTTCACGTACGCATCTCAACCAGCCTATTCAGCTCGCACGCTTTGGCTCCCTGTCTGAGGAGGGTAGGTCGGAGCTGCTATGCCCGGTCCGGGCACTAGAGGCTTATGTTGCTGCTACGGCCGGTATACGGCGGTCGGAGCAGCTGTTTGTGTGTCATAGTGGCCCTAACAGAGGTTGTGCACTTTCCAAACAGAGGCTGTCCCACTGGGTTGTCGATGCCATCATGCAAGCCTATAAGGCCAGTGGCTGCCCCCCGCCATCCGGGGTGAGGTGCCACTCCACTAGAAGTGTCTCTACATCATGGGCGGCGCTGAGAGGGGTGCCCTTGGAGTCAATCTGTGCTGCGGCATCATGGACGTCGCCTGGCACATTTGCACGGTTTTATCGTGTCAACGTCGCTGCTCCCCATCCGATGGATGTGATCCTGCGTCTGAGCTCTACTGTCTCTGATGAGTGAGGTGGGTGTCGGATTCTTTGTGACCTTGTTGGTATGAGTCATCCAGTGCTTTAAGCACCGCCTCTGGCGGTCAGTAAGGATGAAATAGAACGAAAGTTACGAATGTAACTACGGTTCTATGAATCCTGGATGACCGCCAGAGCGTCCAGTCACTCAGAATCCTTGTGTTCTCGCGAGAAGATTCTGGGAACTGAGCCTCCGATGACACCGGAAGTTATAGCCTTCCCGGTGTCACGGGGAGGGTCACAAGTGACTATGTTGATATTAGGTACTCGAAATGCGCATGCGCGAGGTGGAGATATCCAGTGCTTTAAGCACCGCCTCTGGCGGTCATCCAGGATTCATAGAACCGTAGTTACATTCGTAACTTTCGTTTTATGTTTCAACCGTTCTCTCCCTCTTCCTCACTCACTCTAACACTTTCTCTCCATCACTGTCACTGTACTTACATTGGTGTTTGTCTTATTTGTCCAACTTTCTGTTGTCTGTCTGTCTGTCTTTTATATCTATTTGTCGTCATCATGAGCGATTCAGAGCTCCAGGATCTGCTCAAGAGTGCAGATAATCTGGTAGAAAATCTTAGCGATGACCTGCAAGGGGTGGATGACTTGCTTGGTGATCTCCAGAAAGATCTCCAGGAAGAGCAAGCTAGTGCACCTCTGCCAACAATAAAGTGGAAGAAGAGGGACAGTGATGGCAATGTAATCAAAAGACCACACTCAAGCAGGCGTCAGTCTGACCGGGGTCAGTATTGTTTTTTGATTCATGACATTTTAAAGATCCGAATGTTTGTTTATACCAAACCAAGGAAAACATAAAGCTTTTATGTATTATACCATGACTAACAAACCAGAACCAATATTTAGGTAACTGATTTGCAAAGTGAATAATTTTTTTTTTCTTCTAGTAACCACATAAAATTTCGCAATTGCCATACTACACCACTACACTGGCTTATACAATTTGGGCTTTGTCAGAAGGGGGAACGGAACATGGCTGGGGTGTGCGTTGTCTTTTAAATGTGCGCTGATATCACTGATACACTGTAGATGTTATCAATGATGTTCTGGGAAGTTTTAATCACATGCTGCAGAGTCTTTCTGCCCTTCTGTATATCAACCATGTCAGTTTTTTACATATATTGTTCTTTGCAAGACTGCCTTTCAAATAGTTTATTTTGATTGCGTTGCCAGTATTTAATTTACTGTCATTGTCTGTACATTTCAATACAAAAAAAGTCCACTTGTCCCTCCCACTTAGTCTCCTCTAGATAAATGTTTGATGGTGAGGATTTCATAATTTACTCTGTTAACCAGTCTATCAAGTAGTGTTGGTATAAGTAGACTACACCATTTTAATGCTGTGAGTAATTGTTTGTTATTCTGGTACAGCTGGCTGCAGTCATTCTCTTCCTCCTGTTGATGCTCCTGGCACTAGTTCTGAGGTGGTCTTTGCTCCAGAGGCTATTGGTATGTATTTTATGTTGCTTCCAGTAGCCCAAGGCATTATTTTTACTTGTATCTGCAGTGTATGTAATACATAGGTAAGATGTAAACTCTATCTTTGTATTTGAAATTCAATATATCATAATTTACACTGTAAAATAGAATAAAATCAGTTCTTTTGAATATATTTTTTCTTTTTACCATTTTAACAGAGGGGTTTTTACAAGACCTCCAGGATTCATTGTCTGATGCCACAGGAGATGAGATGGAAGCACCATCCCCAAGAGCTCCTCTGGCTTCATCAAACTGGAGCACCAGAAAAAGTATATTTTCTGAAAGCTGGAGGGCAGCAAGACCACAGCTGGTTAACACCGCTGTGGCACTAGAAAATGTGGAAGACCACATCTGCCAACAGTGTTTGAGCAACTCCGCTGTTGTTCGTTGCCGTGATTGCCGTCCACGTCCCTTCTTCTGTGCCTCATGTGATGTCAGCATGCACACCAGACACCCCCTCCACAACAGAGATGGCAGTACTTTGGGATTTTTCCAGCCATTGCCCCCAACAACTTATGTGCTGAATGGGGCCCTTTCCCCCTGTGGTAAGTTCTGGTTTGTGAGTGTACAAAATATATGTACTTGCTTAATTTTAGCTTCTTCATGTTCACTTTAATACTTATCAGCAGTGTGCTTCACATTCTTCAATTCTTCTTTAATTTTCTACTGTAAAGTTCAGTCTTTTTAGTCAGTAAAACACAATTACATTACAATGTTGTCTATCCCAGTCGATATAAATGTTTCTTAATCCACATTTTCTTTTTTCAGTGCGTTATGTACCTGTGGAGATCCCCAAGAAAATATGTGGTTGTCCAACAGACACATTGATGATCAAACCAGGAAAGGCTGTGGCTGTGATCACAATGAATGGTAAGAACATTTTCCTTTTACACTCACCTTTTTGAGAGAAAGCCTCATATGGATGTGCATAACATCACATTTTTTTGTATTGAGAAATGCCTAATGTATAACAACATTGTTTGAAAATTTACATTACTGTTTTTTTTTGTTTTTTTTTGTCAAGGACGACATGAGCTCAGTATGCCAGAGTTGGCTTGCAGTGCATGCAAAGCCACATGGACCGCTGGAGTTGATGACGTTTTAAAGAGTGATTACTGGCCAGCTACCCTTCACTTTGCCACAATTTATGCCACAGATATTTTCTTCTCGTATGAAGAAATCAAAATGGCTGCTCCTGGACTGTCCTGTCAGGCATTTTTAAAAATGCTGGATCAGCGAACTGTCCGCTTTGGCCGTGTGAGTGTTGAAATTATTTGTCATTTTTGACCAGTTTGTATTCTTAGTAGTTTTTAAATGAAGATGTCCTTTTTGTGATAGACTGGAAAAATATCACGTGATAGCTTTATCAAAAGCTTCTTCGAGTGGGAGGCTGTGAGGTATGAGGTGGACGGCCTCTGCAAGGAGGAGCCCTTCACCTGTCGAGCATGCAGCCCGGATATGCTTGCAGTTTCCATGGATGGAAACCGCAAGCATTACCGCTTTAAAAACGCAGCAAGGTACAATAAAAATGTATGATGTCGCAGTGTTTGAACTAATTACAAGAAATAAGTCTCTTAATGTCTACCAATTAACCTTAGCATTTGAGATCTCATAAACTGTCCCTTTGTTTTATTTAGATCTGAGGAGCAGGCCATTTTTGATAACATCTTCATCGCAAAGGATGAAGACGTAACACGATTTGTCAACTACATTCACAGCACGACTAAACATGTAATATTGCAGATTATAATTATATATCCAAGAATACAATAATCTCCTATTAAAGAGTATTGATATGAACTGTAAGTCTCTTGACCATTTTCATCAATCAATTTTAATATTGTAGGTCTCTGGAAGAGCTGTTTGTGGCGGGGAATGGTCAGCGGCCCGAGAGACGTCCCAAAAATCAGCCAGCAAACTGGACGAGGAGGGACTGGAGCTGGCTGTGTGTCGGCATGGAGTCCTCCTTTGTGCCCTCAACATGTACAGAGGAGAAATTTTTGCCTATCCCCTTTTTCTTCAGGAAAAGCTGGCCAGTAGTAGGCGTACATTCTTTTGCATGGATGTAGCCTGCAAGTATTGGCCATACCTGGAGAAAATCATTAAAAGCTGCCCTGAGTTTGAACATCTGCTGGAAATGAAGCCCTTCCTCTCTGTGTTTCATGCAAAAGCTCATGATTTTAAATGTGAAGTAAGTAATCATCACCATATGACAGAATAACTTTATGTGAAAACCTTAACGTCAACATTGACAAATTATAACATGCTTTGTTTTTTCATATATTTTAAACAGATCAAATGGAGTGGAGCATTTCTGGAGGGGGCTGGGTTAACACTTGGGGAGGAGGTGGAACAAGTGAACGCCTTCCTCTCTAGGATAGCAGTTACGACAAAGCACATGTCAAAAGCAGGTGAGTTGGCCACATCACATAGTATAAACTTTTGTTTAGGAAATAGGAAAAATAGTGATCACATCATATTTTCTATTTTCTGTTTTCTGTAGGGCGTACAGACATGTTAACGCTCATGGCCATGCGGTGGAATGAGCAAAAGTTGAACAACTTGGCCACCTACCTGTCCCGCAGATATTTAAAAGTAATTACATTTTTGGAAAGTGTTTGAGATTCTTTGGTAGTTATCGTTCAATTGTGGACTGATTTTTATACTTATTTCAATGTCTCTGATTCTTTGTAGACCACAAAAGCTCTTGAGGTTAAGACCAGGGAAGTGGAGTCGATGAAGACCGAGTTGGCAGCGACCGATGGGCAGTTTGACGATTGGGTCAGGGATGTAAAGGATTGGGCAGAAAGTGAGGAAATTATTACTGGGTTTTTTTCAGCAGAGTTTATGACTCACTTTTATGTACATCATGAGTTAGTTTTTTCTTAGTTTCAGAATTAGTGATAACAGTATTTTATAAAATTCTTCACTAACTAGTATCCAGCTTTCAGGATATATTATGATACATCGTAGTTATAGCAAATGTTGGGTTAATAGAAAAATGTGTTTTCTGTTAAGTTTAATTTCAGATTCAAAAATACATAAACTAAGGTTTTCAGTTCATTGCCTTGATAATATGGTATTGGAGAATTAAAAAAAATTGCGACGAAATCTCACTACTATATAAGTTACTCAAAGTGTAACACACTTTTCTTCTCTACAGCAACAACCAACAACACGACAGATGCTGCTGCCTTGGCCAGGAAGATAGAGATGCTGGTTGTGAGTGTGAAGAGACGCTCCCAGCGGCTTTATAAAGACTACGACTCCAACAAAGGTCGCGCAAGGATCCGCCGGAAGATCAGGGAGGAGAAAGGGATCTTGACTGCAGTTGTACAGCAGTACAACAGAATGGTTCCAAGCACAGACGCGTTGTGCTTGGAAACCATTCTGTCTGGAGAGACAGCTTGGCCATGGCAGCTACCTGACAATGGTAGGGACAACGGCTGTTTAATACTTCCAGCAAATGTGGCACACTTTTGATGGATTCAATTGGATTTATTTTTATCTTTCAAATGTATGTATGAAATTCTTGACCTAAATGCTTCACAGACACTGTCGACCTCAGGACAAAGAGGAGAGTCTTTGACTGTGTCATGGCGGAGCGGCGACTTCGAGAAGAAAAAGAGATCCTTCTGTCAGAAATGAACCGCCACTGGAAGTCCCTAACTGTTCGAGGGGATTCCTTAAAAGAGCTGTCCTCTCTGACAGCAATGCAAGGTATGTTTTGGGATTTGACATCACATAAATGTATGCATCAATGACTGATGATAAAGTCACTAATACTGGCTTGGTGTTATGTTCAAGATTCACCGTGGGCTTTGACTGAAGATGGGATGAAAGGTCTGCAGAGCATCGCCAAACAGAAGCTACATCGTGTCAGGGAAATGATGGCTTCTGCGAGACAGTGCTACCTTCAAGTTTTGACTGGAACAGAGAACTTCATTCAAAGCTTTTCAGAGGAATATTCTGACAGTGACTCCGACTCTGACTCTGACCATGAGGATCTGGAGTGAACGCTGCCGCGAACAGGGCGTGAATATGATGGTAATGTTGAGCAATGAAGAGCGTGCAGAAATGGGTCCTTTAGTTCCTGGTGCTCCAATGTGCAGGGTAATGTCTGCCTACACCCACCCACAATCAGTTAGTTAAACATAATTTGCAGAATTGATTTGTGTAATTTATATTGTTTAATATTACATTGTTTGAGTGTAAACTGTTAATTATTGTTTCCTTTTTTCAAGCAGGTCGCTTGGTGGGGGATGACTCTCTGGGGACAAAAGGCGTGGCCAAGGGCAGCAAGCACCTGTATACGATCAGCTTCACTGGACCAAACCATCGGATGTGATGTCACAGGGGAATTTGGGATTTCGTTTTGGATACAATAAAACCCTACTTTTCTTTGGAAATTCGACCGTGTCCTGTTCCTTCCTACTTGGTCCCTGACAGTCCAATACCAATAAAGTTCACTATCAACATTGTTGCTATTATAATAATAATAAAAAAAGCCTCAATTAATTCTTACTTTCCTTGGTTACAATAGATACATTATGTGAACTACATTAATACAATAACTATTTTATGCCACTGTATGCTATGTGTAGATTAATATGACGATGTCATCTTGAAATATTACCTTTAATAACCTTACAGGCTGGCTGTTTTGACTGATAGAGGCGCATAGAGCACATTGCACAAGCATCAAATAGTCCAGATTTGGCTTGGTTGTAATACACATGCATGTAGTAATTGAATAGTAAGATCGCGCTGCTCGACGCAGCCGGCGCTCCAGACGGCGGTGTTCGCGACCATATTACCATAATACTCGCGCCTTTTCGAAATCCGTCATTGAACGCACCCGTTCTTTAGGACAAACAGCAGGTGGAAACACGTCTAAAATAAAAGGCTATAAATGTAGCCTATATTATATCTATAACAATCTCGATACAATATGAACAAAATAATTATGCTCAGGTCCTCTCTTGAAAAACGGGCAAAACCCTAACCAGGGAAATCTATTAAAAAAAAAAAAAAAAAAAACTACAAACGTTCTAAAAATGCAATACACACAAGTGTGCGGCGCCATGTTTTTTGTAGTTCTAAAGTGTTTTCCCTATTATGTGAAAATGTGTCAATTAACTTTGCAAGTGTATTACATGTTTTAGGGACTGGGGAGCACATTTATTTGGTCAGATTCAATTTTTACTATTGTTAATTGGGTGAAATCATGTTTTTTCCAGGTTTTGACCCCACCCAGTTACCCCCCTGTTGGTCTGACAAAAGGCCATGATAGAAGAAGTCAAGAGCTTTCCAAAAATGTTTCCCCCATTTTTGTATCTAACTGTGTTGCTTTTCTATAAGCCTTTAAAAGTGCCTTAAGTTCAAGGTTCAAAGGGCATTCCTGAGGATCAGGAATCACCCACAGTGTTCACAGTGGTATATCTGTACTCTGCAGATCAAGACCTTTCCAACGATGTCTTCAATGTCATCCTACGACAAAGTTTCATTTTCATCTTGCTCACTGCCAAGGCACTCTGATGTCTACTTTCTCACAGCCTATATAGAGCCAAGATGGATAAAATAAATAAAACATATTTTAAGGGATATTTAGTGGCAAAATGTGTTCAACATATTCATAGTGAGCTTATCCTTAGTCATGCTTAACAATTTGGAAAAATTGTGTCCCCTTCCCCAGGGCTAATATGATTGCCCTGGATGAACCAATAGTATATAATATGGTAATGCTAGTGTATTTATGTGTGCAGTTAAGTTATTTATGTAGTAAATGACCAGGATATGTGCTTTTGAAAGACAGTAGGCCTGTGCCATAGTAGTAACATGCTGTGCATGGTGAAGGGAGACATATAGGCCTACTTCACAGGACAATTAATGGTTTATGTTAATCACATGATATGGATATGTCTCTTTACCCATCTTTCCTCTTTGGGTAATTATT
Organism: Microchirus variegatus; assembly: GCF_963457635.1. Lineage (NCBI taxonomy): Eukaryota > Metazoa > Chordata > Actinopteri > Pleuronectiformes > Soleidae > Microchirus > Microchirus variegatus. The sequence goes on along the minus strand of NC_139813.1, from coordinate 1,659,843 downwards.
GTTGTATTTGAATAACAAAGGTCTTTCTGGTCTATCCTGATCAGAAAAAGACAGTATATATGGTGGAGAGTAGCTTTAAAGAGTAAGGCTTATTGTGTGTGTTGTTTTGGAGGTCAATATATAGAGCCTATCGGAGGTTTAGGTTATTAAGACTTAAGTTTAAAAAAAATACAAAATTAACATTTTCACTTTTTATTTTCAACAAGACAGACAAAAACATTACATAATGAGGCAATTTAGCATTTCAAAATGCACAAAAAGACAACAAACATACCAGAAACAATACATATAAATAAAAATTATAAAATAATATACATGTAAATAAAATAAAATACATACATTTATAACCTAAACATATAAACTGAACTCAACAGGATGTATTTTTGTACTGCTCCGCTGGCTCCCACGTGTCATCCCAGTCCTTGCCACTGCCAGGAAATGAAAGAGAAAACACATATGAAAAGATAGTAAAGCTTAAAGGATGACCTTCATTCTGACATAATACATTTTTTTTTACACTTTGCTTACTAAAAATGTCTTGCTTATTAGTTTGTCATGCGATAGTACATCTTAAAAGCAATTAAAGTGTTTGTGTGCACTAACACTACACAAAGTTTTTGTATGTTACAATGGGCGGACTACAAGTTGGTCACCAGTCAATAACCTCCCACTGTACTACACAGTGTTCGGATGAGATCAGGAAAGAGTTGCTACTACACTAGTGTAAATAGACATTGTCGTTTGAAGCGGTATGTATGTTGTTGTCTTGTGCTCCAAAAATATAAAAACAACAAATAAGAAAATACTGTAACTACTGCTCAAGAACATTCCTCCTGTTTGTCAAAAATCAATTGGCCCCCCTAGATTAGCCTCTAGGGCAAAAAAGGCCACAAAGGACACTGTCGTCTGCCTGCTGCATCTCTGTCCTCCAGCACCTAGAATCCTCAGGCATTCTCACCAGGATCCTCTTTGTCAACTTCAACTCGGCTTTTAACAACATCCAAAGGAAAATACATGACCTCAACACTCCACCCATCCTGATCCATCTCTTGCACAACTTCCTCTCAGACAGACGGCAAGGGGTTCGGGTGGACACAACAACATCACCGACACTGCCATCCACACTCTCCCATCGGACAATAATTCTGTATTAGTCTACCACAACACTGTCGCACTGCATGAAATAAAACAATCAACTGTAATCAGCCAAAAGAGTGTATTTAAAATGGAAGGATATCTGCTGTAGCACTGTATAAATACTTTTTTCCCGTCCAGCACACCTGTTTGTTGTAAATTAGGAAGAACTTACCATTTAGAGCATGGTTGCCACCTCACTTTCACCTCTTTTTTTCCCTGAAAGGCATGACATTCGAAAAAAATTATTAATAAATAACATAAAGTAGATATGAGGGAAAATTGCAATTCAGACAGGGACAGTTCTTAAATATATCTGTACTAAGAAATCACTTAATATATTTAATAATTGATCCATTTCCAAAAAGCACCTATGACAGCAAAGCTGAAAAAACATGCCCAACGGTGTTGGTGGAGACAGCTGCATAGATTAACATGAGAGTGTTTGTGTGCCGTTACAAGCACGAGTAAAAAAAAAACATCTGAACGCATTTGGTCTTGACAGGTGATAAGCCCAACATCAGAATTGGCTACGTTCAGCCTAGTGATAAATACAGCTAAAACTGCAACCAGTGCATTTTGCATGCTCAGCGTCTTCTTATAATGACAGGGGGGCAGCCCCGCTGTAAAATTAATATTGGAGAAACTGAAAGAATCTCTCATTATTATTTCAGCCTGAATGCCTGCTGATGTAACCTGTATGTCAGACTTTACATTTTGTAATTTTTCTCACCAATCTTGTGCCCTAAAATCTTTAAATTGTCCCCTTGGAAATTACTCAGGACATATCACTTTACATCTACATTTGACCTGAACATGAGTAGAATAGGTAATCTTTAAATTACTTCTATTGTTTCAAGGCTTGTCTTATGACTGAGTGTCTGTCCTGGTGCAACCGATCCCAGGACAGAGAGGCTCTGCAGTAGGCGAAAAACAAATGAAACTTTCCAGAACATCATAGGACATCACCATCTACACTCATCAAAAGTTTAGATGATGGTAGAGGGTTCCAGGTGGAGTGCTACAACAAGGGTAGCAGTGTTTATAATCTATTGTGGTTTATAACCACATTGTCTTGTGTCATCACATCGTGCATCATTCTGTACAGGGCACTCCTCGCTCTCCAGCCGCCCGACAGTGCTCTGTGGTGATGCCTTGCCCATCAACACCTTCCACCAGCTGTTTTCCAGAGTGGATCATGGCACAGAACTGCCGATAGCTAGAGTCACAGGCCGCCCTCTCCAAAACAATTGGACAGCCAGCGCATTATCAGGAGTATAACCGCTGATCATGTGCATAGGCCTTGATTGTGCAATTAAAAATCATCATGATTTGACAATCAGTTTAGTATAGGAAAGACATGACAAATCAGATTCGACTCTGTAAATTCTTAGTCGGGGACAGCCCTTCACTACACTATTTGTTTTATTGTCTTTTGAAACAAAGGACTACAATTTGCCTTTTGTAATATAATCCTCATACAACACTGTGTGTAGAATGAACAATAAATTGATTGTGAACCTGTTTTTTCATTGTATTTTACCAGAAAACCAAGAGGAAGAACGGAGAACATACTTACGTTTACAACTCTTCTGTCAACAATTTCTTCAAAAAAGAAGATTTTCTGGGTCTGGTGTTTTCTGCATTCTAAAGAAAGAAAGAAAGTAAAAAAAATAAAAAACAAATTAGAAACCCAAGTATTAAGAGCTCTAAAGCAACAACTCTAACAATTTTATTTTAAATTAGGCTAGTTTACTTCTACCAGTGAAACAGTTTAAAATAAACCTACAATATGTTATGCGTGTCGATCAACTAATATGGCGTGTCCACACTGAAAACTAACCACATGTGCAGGTTGAACTTTTATATTTAGAAAGTTTTGGCTTTTTACTTGCAAAGTTGTTATTGCTCTTACTTAGTAACTACAAGCATAGTGTGTGTCTGTGCGTATGTGTTTGTGCTGTATAATATACTGTTCCTTTAAAAAAAAAATTGTCCTCTATAGAATAAATGAACTTGAATAAAACAGCAAAACATAATAACACAGTAACACATTATTATATTGTTTCAAAACAATATTCAGGGACAAGCCTTGCACACAACTGCATGGAGTAAAATGGGTGAGTTTGCTGTTGCATGGCAAAAACCTTATTTCACTATAGATGCACAAACATACCACAAATGCATATTTTATTAGAAATATGTTGGGATAGGAATTCCCAAATACTTTCCCTGTGATGTATTTTGGTAATATTGAAGATGTCGTGATGAGAGAAGACATATTTAACTACATTTCTTATTAAGGACAAGATGTTACCAAAATGGCTTGTAAATGCCATGTATATGCAATACGGGACATACTAATATTTAAATGTGTGTATATTCTGTACATATATGAATGTGTGTATGTATGAATACATTTGGCTTTGTTTGTGTATTTGTAGGAGGTTATTAGGCATGAAGAACAGAGTAAATCTAACCTTTCACCAGTCTTTTTTTCAAGGGAGGAGAGGAGCTGGAGGTTGGGGGGGCAGGCAGAGAGGAGGTGAAGGCTGGAGAGGGAGTAGGCAGTGTAGTGGTGAAGGTTGGAGAGGGAGGAGGCAGAGTAGAGGTCAATATTTGGGGGGGAGGGGGCAGAGTAGAGGTGAAGGTTGGAGAGGGAGGAGGCAGAGTAGTGGTGAAGGTTGGAGAGGGAGGAGGCAGAGTAGAGGTCAATATTTGGGGGGGAGGGGGCAGAGTAGAGGTGAAGGTTGGAGAGGGAGGAGGCAGAGTAGTGGTGAAGGTTGGAGAGGGATGAGGCAGAGTGGAGGTCAATATTTGGGGGGGAGGGGGCAGAGTAGAGGTGAAGGTTGGAGAGGGAGGAGGCAGAGTAGTGGTGAAGGTTGGAGAGGGATGAGGCAGAGTGGAGGTCAATATTTGGGGGGGAGGGGGCAGAGTAGAGTTGAAGGTTGGAGAGGGAGGAGACAGAGTAGTGGTGAAGGTTGGAGAGGGAGGAGGCAGAGTGGAGGTCAATATTTGGGGGGGAGGGGGCAGAGTAGAGTTGAAGGTTGGAGAGGGAGGAGACAGAGTAGTGGTGAAGGTTGGAGAGGGATGAGGCAGAGTGGAGGTCAATATTTGGGGGGGAGGGGGCAGAGTAGAGTTGAAGGTTGGAGAGGGAGGAGACAGAGTAGTGGTGAAGGTTGGAGAGGGAGGAGGCAGAGTGGAGGTCAATATTTGGGGGGGAGGGGGCAGAGTAGAGTTGAAGGTTGGAGAGGGAGGAGACAGAGTAGTGGTGAAGGTTGGAGAGGGAGGAGGCAGAGTGGAGGTCAATATTTGGGGGGGAGGGGGCAGAGTAGAGTTGAAGGTTGGAGAGGGAGGAGACAGAGTAGTGGTGAAGGTTGGAGAGGGAGGAGGCAGAGTAGTGGTGAAGGTTGGAGAGGGAGGAGACAGAGTAGTGGTGAAGGTTGGAGAGGGAGGAGGCAGAGTGGAGGTCAATATTTGGGGGGGAGGGGGCAGAGTAGAGTTGAAGGTTGGAGAGGGAGGAGACAGAGTAGTGGTGAAGGTTGGAGAGGGAGGAGGCAGAGTGGAGGTCGAGGTTTGGGGGGACGGTGAAACAGGCACCAGGTGAAGAACAAATTCATCTTCTTGTGCTGGTGCTGGTGCTTGTTCTTCCACTTGTGCCTTTGCTTGTGCTGGGCCTGATCCTGCTCCTGTTTTCCCAGCTACTTGTGGAAGAAGCAACTCTGCAAATATAAGGAAAAATAACTAATTCGTTTTTAGGGCTACAGTAGAGGATTTATTCTCATAAAAGCTCAGGTAGTTAAGGTGGTAGATGAGGTTTCAATGCAGCAAAGGGCTAGAGATATTTTAGGGATGGGCACGTTTAGTGAATACCAAGAGTCAAGTCATCAATGCAAATAAAAATGAAATAGGATGATCTTACTTCTCAGGAGGTGCTCATAAAGCGTCCCCATTTTCTTCAGGATTTCACGCACAAGTCCATCTTCAGAGATGTGGTGGATCATATCAGCTTTGATTTCCCCCTTTCGTCCACGTTGTGCCACAAAAAGCAGTGGCTGGTAGCCAAGTGCATTTAGTTTAGAGACCTGCAAGATATAGGGTGAATAAAAAGTATATGGAATTACACTGTGACTAAGTATAACGGGGAGGTGTGTGTGTGTGTGTGTGTGTGTGTGTGTGTGTGTGTGTGTGTGTGTGTGTGTGTGTGTGTGTGTGTGTGTGTGTGTGTGCGTGTGTGTGTGTGCGTGTGTGTGTGTGTGTGAGGGGAGGGGGGGGGGGGTGGTTAGTGGCTCGCCTATTGCACAGCAACCTGGAAGTATAATCTATAATCTAGGACATGTTTAATAATGGAACATATTTTTGGAACAGGTGTTGGCCAAATTAAATGTAAACATTTAGGAAATACACAAATCAATATGGGGCTACATAGCTTATGAGTAATACACAGTATAAACTATGGGCAAGGACACCAGGCATCTTCCCGCAAAGATGTTAGCCAACTCCATCGACTACAACACCAATTTACATAATGATCATTATGTAAATGTGTAAGAGGCCAAACCCCTTGTTACATTGAAAGGATTAAAACTCACAGTTATCTCGGCAGACTTCAAGGTCCGGTGTTTGTTTTTGTTCTTTGTCACACCAGATGCCCAACTGGCCAAGTCTGGAGCGCTCTGCTGAAGAGGGCAGATGCAGCTCGAACAGGTCTTCCTCTTCAGGGAATTTGGGGCCTGGCAGGAAGGGCATGGCAAATAGTGAAATGTTTGCTGTCAGTTCATTACAGTATCAAATACATAAATATGGTACTTCGTTTCATTCATTTATATTGGTCCTATTACAAGCTATAATATGCAATCAATACTTGTCATAGTAAACTTCCACAGGTTAAAATGTTTTGTAATGTCTATTTTATTGATGCACATTGTAAATATACAAAGACAAATGGCAATTAGGTTATGTATACCATCTGGATGTACTGTAAGGGCTGCCAGTGGGAGGGTAACAATGACTGTATAATTAGTCAAATGTCTATCAAGATTAGCCTATATAGTGTATGGACTTTAAAAAAAAATTAAAATGAAATGGCAAATATAACAAAACGAATACATTTGTGTATGAAATGTCTATTTTGCTGCACAAGAATATCAGAATGACAGTCGTAAATGTGTAAAATTAAGACTCCAATTCAACTAAAAGCCACTTTGGGCAACAACTAGCCTATAATTTACTAGTAATATTAGTACTAGTAGTAACCTAGCTAGCTAGCCATGCGAGAAGCTTTAACACACCAAAAATTTAGAGGGAGTTATCTGAAAGTTTCTTTCTCCCTCTATTTCTTACACAAATCGTCTTTTTTTTAGATATTTAATTTTTGTTAGGCTATTTGTGTCGAGGTTGAAATAAACATGACAGTTTTCTACAATTTACCTTGGTCTGGTGTAGCGGAAACTGTAGGTCTGGTAGGCGAGTCGATCCAGAGTTCCGAAGAATCACGACCGGTCCCGACTACTCCCGACATGAATCACGTGTACTACAACTCCCAATGTGCACTGCAGTGTTTGGTGTTTGTGTTTTGTGCCCCCAACAGAGCCTTCGCAATTTTAGGGTAATTATCATAATAAAAATAATAATAATAATAATAATAATAATTATTATTATTATTATTATTGGTTGGAAACGTCACAGGTATTATTGTAAAATCATCGCTAGGGTAAAAACCTAAAGGATGACGATACTTCCGGGTGATAGGTCCTCCGTTATCCAATGGGACAGGTGATCGCGGCGTATTTCCGCCGTAGCCCCGAGTAACCTGACGTGATTGAAACATCTGTCTGACCATAACATCTTCCTCATAACTATCCAATAGGACGGATGCTCACATCGTCCACTACAGACGTGGTCGGGTTAATACAGGAATGAATGGGCTGATTGAGCACCCGCTCTGAACGTCAAATATCGCCGGGGACGGCATAGCATTGTAGTGAATTGAACCCTCTCTCCGTCAGCAGACGACGGATCAGGGCACTTTTCCCGTCAGTGTCTGACGCTAAAGGGCCCTTACCGATAATCGCTTCGCATTTCGTTTGATGTCGCACTTTTGAATACAAAACTTTATTTATAAAGATACGAACATTTTACACTGCGGTACTGAAGGAAAAATTAAATAAGCTGTCATATCACATCAGTAAGTTTACAACATGAACAGTTTGGAGTTCCCAATTAACTTTATTGTCAACAATATTATGACATTACAACATAAGCAATAGTACGGTAAGGACGTACTTCCGGCGTCTTTCAGCCGTAACCCCGAGTAACCTGACGTCATTGAAAAATCTGATCATAAAAGCTTCCTCATAACTATCCAATAGGACGGATGCTCACATCGTCCACTACAGACGTGGTCGGGTTAATACAGGAATGAATGGGCTGATTGAGCACCCGCTCTGAACGTCAAATATTGCCGGGGACGGCATAGCATTGTAGTGAATTGAACCCTCTCTCCGTCAGCAGACAACGGCTAAGGGCACTTTTCCCGTCAGTGACTGACGCTAAAGGGCCCTTACCCACAGTCGCTATTTGACATTCTGGGAGTGAGACTGTGTTGGTGCCGTGGGAGCTCGTCAGGTGTGCCGTGGGAAATTATCCAATTTCACCTAATTGGTCTAAAAACATTTTTTGAAAAAAATAATGAAATATCTGCAAATAATATGGATATAAATATTCAAGACACTTTGATAAGAATGACTAAATTGTTAATATAGGCTACAGAGTAGCATTTTTTAAACATTTTTGTTTGGTGGTGTGCCTCGTTATTTTTTTTATGAAAAAAATGTACCTTGGCTCAAAAAAGGTTGAAAAACACTGATTTAGCCTACTGTATTTATATTTTTATTCATTCATTCGTCCTGTGTCCCGTGCCCCCCTTGCAATTGCTCTGCATCCCCCACTTTGGGAACTACTGCCTTATTCGGACATGACCAGTGCTGGGCACAATACTTTAAAAAAGTAATTAGTTATAGTTACTAGTTACTTCTCCCAAAAAGTAAGTAAGTTAGTGACTTAATTACTTTACTATAAAAGTAACCAGTTACCAGGGAAAGTAACTATTGCGTTACTCTTTCTTTTTTTTCAAAGTTTAAATATGTGTAAGAATTTGGCTGGCACGCACACTGCTGAGCTCAACTGAACTAAGAAAGGAATGAATCAGTTCATGAAGTGCAAAAATGTCTAAACCGCCATACCTAAATGAAAACTAGCCTACGCTGTTGGGGGCCGACAGCAAAGGGTATATCCGCGAACTTGTCCAATCCTCAACTTTCCAATATACCCAAAGTATACGCACTTGCACCTGCCACTAACTGTTTTAATTAATTATTAATAAATTCAACAAAATAACTGTTAAATATTATGATATAATGCTGACTACACTTTATACATGTTCAAAGTATCCATATAAACTCCATATTGAACACAGAATACCTGAACTCATAAATTTCTCTCTAGTTTTTAATAAAACTAGTTAACCTATTATACCTTGTTAAATATTATGAATATTAAAATGCTAACCACACCTGCCATATCTTCAAAGTGTCCAAATGTCATGAAAAAAAATACACTATGTTTATTAAATTTCATGAAAAAGCTACAATATGTTCAAACTTTCCATTCAATGCATTAATAAAGAAATGGAGGCTTAACTATTTTTCATATGATCATTAATAAATTTATATTATAATGTAATAAATATTATGAATAAGTGCTAAATAAACCCATGATATCCTCAATGTGTCCAAATGAGCTCAATAATAAAGAAAAAATGCCTTAACTATTTTTTCTGAGTTCACTAATAAGTTAACCAGTTAACTTATTATGTAACTATTACCAATCATAGCCAAAGTAATAATGATTGTACTTGTAGATAGATGTTACATGAATCATTGTACAACATTTGAAGGCAATATCTCCATCAGCCTGGAAGATAAAACCGAAAATGTGTTTTTAGCATAATAAATTAATTAATTTGCTAATTAATAATAAAGCTACATAGATAGGAACAATTCTCAGGTGGTAGGTGATGCCCATGCAAAATTTGAAGCCAATACCTGCAATACTTTGGAAGATACAGGCGAAAATGTTTTTTATATCATTCATTAATTAATTAACTAATTAATAATAATGGTAGACAGCTCAAAATCAATAGGGATCATCTACAGGGGGTATGTGACCCATAAAAAAATAAGAAAATTTAATCTCAAACGCCTTTCCAGTTATCGCGTTAACGGCTAAAATCTGCGGACGCGCGTTTCTCGCGGATATAATGATTGTAACTTCTGAACTGCTCTGGCTACATGTACGCATGAGGTGATGCTAGAAAGAAAACTCTGTAGTTTCTTGTGCAACTGAAACTGAAACTGCAACAGAAACACTCCAGGTGACACAGACACAGAGTAATGGCCCACAGTAAAAAATTAACATTTTGGGCCGCCTAAAATCAAAAATGTTTTTCAGGATGAATAACTGCCTGTGGGTTCATCTGAGGGAATACATGGCAGTATGGAGCTGTAGGCACAGTATAAGTGAACTCAAGCACAAAGTGTGACCATTCTACAGTGTTTTTCCATGAAGAGATCCAGGCCGAGTTCCAAATGGACACATGGTAACCGAATGATATTCTGAGACAATAAAGGTGTTTTTTATTTACATTTTGACATATTTCATCAGTTGTTGTTATCACAAACCATATACTAATGTCCATAACTGCTCTGTGTTACTGCGCATAGGCGAGACTGAACGGCCATACTGTTACGTTCAGGTATACACTACTCTGGCGAGGGGTCAATTAGCACATGCCATACGTCATTTGAAAGGTTGAAACCTCTAGAAGATGGAGATGACAAATCTAAACTCTTCATGACAGTCTAGCAATGAAATGCATTTGAGCAAAAGCACCCCAAATTCGAGAAGAGGAGTTAAACAGGAAAACAAGGATTCAAGGATTCTTTATTGTCATACCAGACATGTTCACACTGCATGATACAAAAAATGGATCGTTGGCTGGACCTTCTGCCATGGCCCTGCCTGACACCCACTAATGCTGTTATTAATATCAACCAAATCTTATCATTCAGATACATTATACACCACCATTACTGCTGAGCTTTACTGATGTTAGTGCCAATCACTCCTGTCGTATACATGTACTGCAACATTATATACCTTTGCTACTGTTAACGATTTATTATTGTATGCAATGTGATTTAGCAGACACTTGACCACTTTGCTCTCCACTTTACCGACTTTTTTTCCAATGCAATCTTTTCCTTCTGAAATTTATTTTATTTTATTTTTTTATTGAAAGCACGTCCTGGATAACTGCATATCACTGGGAGCTTAATTTATGATAGTTACCGAAGGCTACCACTACTATTTTAAACTGTTTTACTTTGAGAGTGTGGCTTATCAGCTTATCAGTGACTGGGATTGAGGAGCTCAGCTAACAGAAGCTAATTAGCAGCAAGAAGCCTCCCATTTCCACGGATAATTACCACAAACTGTTCCAGAAGATAGCAGTACTGGAAAAAAAAAATGAATCGCATCGAAGTCAACGTGGAGATAAATGGACAATATGGGAATTAAACTACTCTGCCAATATCCCAAAGCACTGAAAGGGAACAGGCTAACAGAAAGCTAACTAGCACCACCAAGACGCAACACGATCCAGGTTTAAATGCCAGGAAATCAAACAGTCCTCTCTGGAACTCTCTTGGTACAAAGACATAGCATTACAAATCGCCTCCCTCAAATATGGGAAGACGGTTATCAAGCAGAACCCAGCACCCGGAGACTCATGACACAGAGTGGCCTGCACTGCCATCACACAGGAATGTCTCTTCAACCCCAGTACCATGAATAAAGGAACCATGGACCGAGGCTACTACAAAAACTGAGAGCAAAATGCCCGAGGACACAGGGATTCTACTAGAGAACCGATTTGTGACCCGCCACGGACCAATCGGGAACAAGTCGGCCGAGCGCAAAACAAGAAAAACAGGAAAACATTGTTTTTTTTCAAAATTAGGGATTTCCGTTTTTTTCAAAATTACACAAGTTGAAGTTTTGAAGAAGCCACTACATGCTTCAAATCACAGTATTGTGGGTCTTAAAACCATAAACTTTGTGTTTGAATTAAGGTTGTTTTATCGCTGTGAATCACTCCTAGTTTGGGTGTGGCGATCTCACATTCCAGAGCCTTTGTTGCTTTTTCAGCCAATCAGCTGACGATCATGGAGAATACACATGGCTAATTAATATGCAGCTCTCACTCAGAGAGCGAGAGAGAGGGAGGGAGGGGGAGAGAGAGTGTGTCGAATGTACAGCATATGTGTGCAGTGTGTGTGTGTGTGTGTGTGTGTGTGTGTGTGTGTGTGTGTGTGTGTGTGTGTGTGTGTGCGTATGTGTGCAGTGCGAAATTAAAGCGTGATTATCATCAAAGCAGTCATCATCAAAGCTTTGTTTGACAAAGGAAGGCAAAGAGAACAGGACAATAAATCTGTGGCTGAGCAGCTTCTTCACGGACAGGGACAGAGAAAGCACAGAGACGGCTGTGTGTGGACTGTTAGCATTTTAAGCTAGCGATCTTTATGCTAACGTGTTAGCAGACTTCATCGTCACAAAAACAACAAACAGATGGATTATTCCGCGGCTGAAAGAGAGCAGGACACACACGGTAGTTGTCTGAGATGATGACGTGACGCCAGCACCGCTCTATCTCCTATCTAATTGGACTTTTGGAGGCGAACAGACGTAAAACTGAAGAAAAGGAAGCACGCCCGGACCTCTTATCTGATCGGAGGCACTGAAGTCTGCCGGAATACCTTTCAGTTTCTTATGGGGTGAGTTTTCATTAACGTTGTTAATCTATGTTATGTTAGAGTTCATTCAAAGTCACATACAGACGCACATAGGGACGCTGTCTTTTAATAATCCACTGTGCGTTTCACGCCGTTTGGCTACATTGTTATTAGCTATGCTTGCTTAGCTCGCTAGCTCGGTACTGTATTATTACAATGAGAATGATGCGCACATCGAAATTTTTGTTCGGTCAGATGAGCCTATTATAAGCCGTAAGAGGAGCATGTCACGGCCCTCTTTGAGATTTTGTACACCCGCAGGTTCAGTTTGATGATTCAAATGCTTTGAGACGAAACTCCCGTGTTCGAATCCTAACATTGCATTGAATGATGTGTGAATGCCACACCTTTGCATTCATGAATCACACATGATTAACACAATGTGTGATGAACGTGTTAATTACACGTGCAATTCATGCACATAAAGGTGTGGCATTCACACATAATTCAAGCAATACTACTGATCAATCTATACTGATTCAGTGATTAAATGCCTGTTAACATGAACCATGATCTGAAACAAGTATTTTTTAATTTTTTTTCAGAATCCTAGACATAAGGATTGGTATGTGAAGTTGCTAAGGCTCTTGGTATGTGTATAAATTGATTTCTATACAATAGCCAAATGCTTATATAGACTGCAATATGTAATGTGTAAAATGTGAGTTTTATTTTGGAAAAGTAAAATAATTATTTTCATTGTGGTTCTTGCTGTAAACAGGTAGTGGAACACAGCTCTCCTGAAAGTCGCCTCAATATTCCGCAGCTTGTTGGAACGGCAGATGGCAGAGTGATAGTAAAGACCATCGACTGGCAGACACATGTGGTGGTTGAAAAAGCTTACAGCACCTGGTATTCCCAGGCGGTCTCCCATCCAAGTACTAACCAGGCCCGACCCTGCTTAGCTTCCGAGATCAGACGAGATTGGGCGTGTTCAGGGTGGTATGGCCGTAAGCGGAATAGTAGTCAACAAACACTCTATTTATGCTGATGCACTTTGACAGTGAGCTGACTTTGTTGCGAAAAAACTCACTTTTTGCCCAAAAAGTATGTCTAAATGACTTGAAATTTTACATCGTAATAGTCGGCATCGCCCTGAACAAGGATCCGTTGAAAATATTCACATATCTCTTAAGGAATAATTTAAATGATTTTTTTTAAATAAGGAAACGATCCATTTGCCCTGATGCACTTTGCACATGTGGTGGTTGAAAAAGCTTACAGCACCTGGTATTCCCAGGCGGTCTCCCATCCAAGTACTAACCAGGCCCGACCCTGCTTAGCTTCCGAGATCAGACGAGATCGGGCGTGTTCAGGGTGGTATGGCCGTAAGCGGAATAGTAGTCAACAAACACTCTATTTATGCTGATGCACTTTGACAGTGAGCTGACTTTGTTGCGAAAAAACTCACTTTTTGCCCAAAAAGTATGTCTGAATGACTTGAAATTTTACATCGTAATAGTCGGCATCGCCCTGAACAAGGATCCGTTGAAAATATTCACATATCTCTTAAGGAATAATTTAAATGAATTTTTTTAAATGAAACGATCCATTTGCCCTGGTGCACTTTGCACATGTGGTGGTTGAAAAAGCTTACAGCACCTGGTATTCCCAGGCGGTCTCCCATCCAAGTACTAACCAGGCCCGACCCTGCTTAGCTTCCGAGATCAGACGAGATCGGGCGTGTTCAGGGTGGTATGGCCGTAAGCGGAATAGTAGTCAACAAACACTCTATTTATGCTGATGCACTTTGACAGTGAGCTGACTTTGTTGCGAAAAAACTCACTTTTTGCCCAAAAAGTATGTCTGAATGACTTGAAATTTTACACAGTAGTAGTCAACGTCGCCCTGAACAAGGATCCGTTGAAAATATTCACATATCTCTTAAGGAATAATTTAAATGAATTTTTTTAAATGATGAAACGATCCATTTGCCCTGATGCACTTTGCACATGTGGTGGTTGAAAAAGCTTACAGCACCTGGTATTCCCAGGCGGTCTCCCATCCAAGTACTAACCAGGCCCGACCCTGCTTAGCTTCCGAGATCAGACGAGATTGGGCGTGTTCAGGGTGGTATGGCCGTAAGCGGAATAGTAGTCAACAAACACTCTATTTATGCTGATGCACTTTGACAGTGAGCTGACTTTGTTGCGAAAAAACTCACTTTTTGCCCAAAAAGTATGTCTAAATGACTTGAAATTTTACATCGTAATAGTCGGCATCGCCCTGAACAAGGATCCGTTGAAAATATTCACATATCTCTTAAGGAATAATTGAAATGAATTTTTTTAAATAAGGAAACGATCCATTTGCCCTGATGCACTTTGCACATGTGGTGGTTGAAAAAGCTTACAGCACCTGGTATTCCCAGGCGGTCTCCCATCCAAGTACTAACCAGGCCCGACCCTGCTTAGCTTCCGAGATCAGACGAGATCGGGCGTGTTCAGGGTGGTATGGCCGTAAGCGGAATAGTAGTCAACAAACACTCTATTTATGCTGATGCACTTTGACAGTGAGCTGACTTTGTTGCGAAAAAACTCACTTTTTGCCCAAAAAGTATGTCTGAATGACTTGAAATTTTACATCGTAATAGTCGGCATCGCCCTGAACAAGGATCCGTTGAAAATATTCACATATCTCTTAAGGAATAATTTAAATGAATTTTTTTAAATGAAACGATCCATTTGCCCTGGTGCACTTTGCACATGTGGTGGTTGAAAAAGCTTACAGCACCTGGTATTCCCAGGCGGTCTCCCATCCAAGTACTAACCAGGCCCGACCCTGCTTAGCTTCCGAGATCAGACGAGATCGGGCGTGTTCAGGGTGGTATGGCCGTAAGCGGAATAGTAGTCAACAAACACTCTATTTATGCTGATGCACTTTGACAGTGAGCTGACTTTGTTGCGAAAAAACTCACTTTTTGCCCAAAAAGTATGTCTGAATGACTTGAAATTTTACACAGTAGTAGTCAACGTCGCCCCGAACAAGGATCCGTTGAAAATATTCACATATCTCTTAAGGAATAATTGAAATGAATTTTTTTAAATAAGGAAACGATCCATTTGCCCTGATGCACTTTGCACATGTGGTGGTTGAAAAAGCTTACAGCACCTGGTATTCCCAGGCGGTCTCCCATCCAAGTACTAACCAGGCCCGACCCTGCTTAGCTTCCGAGATCAGACGAGATTGGGCGTGTTCAGGGTGGTATGGCCGTAAGCGGAATAGTAGTCAACAAACACTCTATTTATGCTGATGCACTTTGACAGTGAGCTGACTTTGTTGCGAAAAAACTCACTTTTTGCCCAAAAAGTATGTCTAAATGACTTGAAATTTTACATCGTAATAGTCGGCATCGCCCTGAACAAGGATCCGTTGAAAATATTCACATATCTCTTAAGGAATAATTGAAATGAATTTTTTTAAATAAGGAAACGATCCATTTGCCCTGATGCACTTTGCACATGTGGTGGTTGAAAAAGCTTACAGCACCTGGTATTCCCAGGCGGTCTCCCATCCAAGTACTAACCAGGCCCGACCCTGCTTAGCTTCCGAGATCAGACGAGATCGGGCGTGTTCAGGGTGGTATGGCCGTAAGCGGAATAGTAGTCAACAAACACTCTATTTATGCTGATGCACTTTGACAGTGAGCTGACTTTGTTGCGAAAAAACTCACTTTTTGCCCAAAAAGTATGTCTGAATGACTTGAAATTTTACACAGTAGTAGTCAACGTCGCCCTGAACAAGGATCCGTTGAAAATATTCACATATCTCTTAAGGAATAATTTAAATGATTTTTTTTAAATGAGGAAACGATCCATTTGCCCTGATGCACTTTGCACATGTGGTGGTTGAAAAAGCTTACAGCACCTGGTATTCCCAGGCGGTCTCCCATCCAAGTACTAACCAGGCCCGACCCTGCTTAGCTTCCGAGATCAGACGAGATCGGGCGTGTTCAGGGTGGTATGGCCGTAAGCGGAATAGTAGTCAACAAACACTCTATTTATGCTGATGCACTTTGACAGTGAGCTGACTTTGTTGCGAAAAAACTCACTTTTTGCCCAAAAAGTATGTCTGAATGACTTGAAATTTTACACAGTAGTAGTCAACGTCGCCCCGAACAAGGATCCGTTGAAAATATTCACATATCTCTTAAGGAATAATTTAAATGAATTTTTTTAAATGATGAAACGATCCATTTGCCCTGATGCACTTTGCACATGTGGTGGTTGAAAAAGCTTACAGCACCTGGTATTCCCAGGCGGTCTCCCATCCAAGTACTAACCAGGCCCGACCCTGCTTAGCTTCCGAGATCAGACGAGATCGGGCGTGTTCAGGGTGGTATGGCCGTAAGCGGAATAGTAGTCAACAAACACTCTATTTATGCTGATGCACTTTGACAGTGAGCTGACTTTGTTGCGAAAAAACTCACTTTTTGCCCAAAAAGTATGTCTGAATGACTTGAAATTTTACATCGTAATAGTCGGCATCGCCCTGAACAAGGATCCGTTGAAAATATTCACATATCTCTTAAGGAATAATTTAAATGAATTTTTTTAAATGAAACGATCCATTTGCCCTGGTGCACTTTGCACATGTGGTGGTTGAAAAAGCTTACAGCACCTGGTATTCCCAGGCGGTCTCCCATCCAAGTACTAACCAGGCCCGACCCTGCTTAGCTTCCGAGATCAGACGAGATCGGGCGTGTTCAGGGTGGTATGGCCGTAAGCGGAATAGTAGTCAACAAACACTCTATTTATGCTGATGCACTTTGACAGTGAGCTGACTTTGTTGCGAAAAAACTCACTTTTTGCCCAAAAAGTATGTCTGAATGACTTGAAATTTTACATCGTAATAGTCGGCATCGCCCTGAACAAGGATCCGTTGAAAATATTCACATATCTCTTAAGGAATGATTTAAATGATTTTTTTTAAATGAGGAAACGATCCATTTGCCCTGATGCACTTTGCACATGTGGTGGTTGAAAAAGCTTACAGCACCTGGTATTCCCAGGCGGTCTCCCATCCAAGTACTAACCAGGCCCGACCCTGCTTAGCTTCCGAGATCAGACGAGATCGGGCGTGTTCAGGGTGGTATGGCCGTAAGCGGAATAGTAGTCAACAAACACTCTATTTATGCTGATGCACTTTGACAGTGAGCTGACTTTGTTGCGAAAAAACTCACTTTTTGCCCAAAAAGTATGTCTGAATGACTTGAAATTTTACATCGTAATAGTCGGCATCGCCCTGAACAAGGATCCGTTGAAAATATTCACATATCTCTTAAGGAATGATTTAAATGATTTTTTTTAAATGAGGAAACGATCCATTTGCCCTGATGCACTTTGCACATGTGGTGGTTGAAAAAGCTTACAGCACCTGGTATTCCCAGGCGGTCTCCCATCCAAGTACTAACCAGGCCCGACCCTGCTTAGCTTCCGAGATCAGACGAGATCGGGCGTGTTCAGGGTGGTATGGCCGTAAGCGGAATAGTAGTCAACAAACACTCTATTTATGCTGATGCACTTTGACAGTGAGCTGACTTTGTTGCGAAAAAACTCACTTTTTGCCCAAAAAGTATGTCTGAATGACTTGAAATTTTACACAGTAGTAGTCGGCATCGCCCTGAACAAGGATCCGTTGAAAATATTCACATATCTCTTAAGGAATAATTGAAATGATTTTTTTTAAATGAGGAAACGATCCATTTGCCCTGATGCACTTTGCACATGGTGGTTGAAAAAGCTTACAGCACCTGGTATTCCCAGGCGGTCTCCCATCCAAGTACTAACCAGGCCCGACCCTGCTTAGCTTCCGAGATCAGACGAGATCGGGCGTGTTCAGGGTGGTATGGCCGTAAGCGGAATAGTAGTCAACAAACACTCTATTTATGCTGATGCACTTTGACAGTGAGCTGACTTTGTTGCGAAAAAACTCACTTTTTGCCCAAAAAGTATGTCTGAATGACTTGAAATTTTACATCGTAATAGTCGGCATCGCCCTGAACAAGGATCCGTTGAAAATATTCACATATCTCTTAAGGAATGATTTAAATGATTTTTTTTAAATGAGGAAACGATCCATTTGCCCTGATGCACTTTGCACATGTGGTGGTTGAAAAAGCTTACAGCACCTGGTATTCCCAGGCGGTCTCCCATCCAAGTACTAACCAGGCCCGACCCTGCTTAGCTTCCGAGATCAGACGAGATCGGGCGTGTTCAGGGTGGTATGGCCGTAAGCGGAATAGTAGTCAACAAACACTCTATTTATGCTGATGCACTTTGACAGTGAGCTGACTTTGTTGCGAAAAAACTCACTTTTTGCCCAAAAAGTATGTCTGAATGACTTGAAATTTTACATCGTAATAGTCGGCATCGCCCTGAACAAGGATCCGTTGAAAATATTCACATATCTCTTAAGGAATAATTGAAATGAATTTTTTTAAATAAGGAAACGATCCATTTGCCCTGATGCACTTTGCACATGTGGTGGTTGAAAAAGCTTACAGCACCTGGTATTCCCAGGCGGTCTCCCATCCAAGTACTAACCAGGCCCGACCCTGCTTAGCTTCCGAGATCAGACGAGATCGGGCGTGTTCAGGGTGGTATGGCCGTAAGCGGAATAGTAGTCAACAAACACTCTATTTATGCTGATGCACTTTGACAGTGAGCTGACTTTGTTGCGAAAAAACTCACTTTTTGCCCAAAAAGTATGTCTGAATGACTTGAAATTTTACATCGTAATAGTCGGCATCGCCCTGAACAAGGA
Organism: Microchirus variegatus; assembly: GCF_963457635.1. Taxonomy (NCBI): domain Eukaryota; kingdom Metazoa; phylum Chordata; class Actinopteri; order Pleuronectiformes; family Soleidae; genus Microchirus; species Microchirus variegatus. Next base: position 1,641,031 of record NC_139813.1, on the reverse strand, counting down.
TCCGTTGAAAATATTCACATATCTCTTAAGGAATAATTTAAATGATTTTTTTTAAATGAAACGATCCATTTGCCCTGGTGCACTTTGCACATGTGGTGGTTGAAAAAGCTTACAGCACCTGGTATTCCCAGGCGGTCTCCCATCCAAGTACTAACCAGGCCCGACCCTGCTTAGCTTCCGAGATCAGACGAGATCGGGCGTGTTCAGGGTGGTATGGCCGTAAGCGGAATAGTAGTCAACAAACACTCTATTTATGCTGATGCACTTTGACAGTGAGCTGACTTTGTTGCGAAAAAACTCACTTTTTGCCCAAAAAGTATGTCTGAATGACTTGAAATTTTACACAGTAGTAGTCGGCATCGCCCTGAACAAGGATCCGTTGAAAATATTCACATATCTCTTAAGGAATAATTGAAATGATTTTTTTTAAATGAGGAAACGATCCATTTGCCCTGATGCACTTTGCACATGGTGGTTGAAAAAGCTTACAGCACCTGGTATTCCCAGGCGGTCTCCCATCCAAGTACTAACCAGGCCCGACCCTGCTTAGCTTCCGAGATCAGACGAGATCGGGCGTGTTCAGGGTGGTATGGCCGTAAGCGGAATAGTAGTCAACAAACACTCTATTTATGCTGATGCACTTTGACAGTGAGCTGACTTTGTTGCGAAAAAACTCACTTTTTGCCCAAAAAGTATGTCTGAATGACTTGAAATTTTACATCGTAATAGTCGGCATCGCCCTGAACAAGGATCCGTTGAAAATATTCACATATCTCTTAAGGAATGATTTAAATGATTTTTTTTAAATGAGGAAACGATCCATTTGCCCTGATGCACTTTGCACATGTGGTGGTTGAAAAAGCTTACAGCACCTGGTATTCCCAGGCGGTCTCCCATCCAAGTACTAACCAGGCCCGACCCTGCTTAGCTTCCGAGATCAGACGAGATCGGGCGTGTTCAGGGTGGTATGGCCGTAAGCGGAATAGTAGTCAACAAACACTCTATTTATGCTGATGCACTTTGACAGTGAGCTGACTTTGTTGCGAAAAAACTCACTTTTTGCCCAAAAAGTATGTCTGAATGACTTGAAATTTTACATCGTAATAGTCGGCATCGCCCTGAACAAGGATCCGTTGAAAATATTCACATATCTCTTAAGGAATAATTGAAATGAATTTTTTTAAATAAGGAAACGATCCATTTGCCCTGATGCACTTTGCACATGTGGTGGTTGAAAAAGCTTACAGCACCTGGTATTCCCAGGCGGTCTCCCATCCAAGTACTAACCAGGCCCGACCCTGCTTAGCTTCCGAGATCAGACGAGATCGGGCGTGTTCAGGGTGGTATGGCCGTAAGCGGAATAGTAGTCAACAAACACTCTATTTATGCTGATGCACTTTGACAGTGAGCTGACTTTGTTGCGAAAAAACTCACTTTTTGCCCAAAAAGTATGTCTGAATGACTTGAAATTTTACATCGTAATAGTCGGCATCGCCCTGAACAAGGATCCGTTGAAAATATTCACATATCTCTTAAGGAATAATTTAAATGATTTTTTTTAAATGAAACGATCCATTTGCCCTGGTGCACTTTGCACATGTGGTGGTTGAAAAAGCTTACAGCACCTGGTATTCCCAGGCGGTCTCCCATCCAAGTACTAACCAGGCCCGACCCTGCTTAGCTTCCGAGATCAGACGAGATCGGGCGTGTTCAGGGTGGTATGGCCGTAAGCGGAATAGTAGTCAACAAACACTCTATTTATGCTGATGCACTTTGACAGTGAGCTGACTTTGTTGCGAAAAAACTCACTTTTTGCCCAAAAAGTATGTCTGAATGACTTGAAATTTTACATCGTAATAGTCGGCATCGCCCTGAACAAGGATCCGTTGAAAATATTCACATATCTCTTAAGGAATAATTTAAATGAATTTTTTTAAATGAAACGATCCATTTGCCCTGGTGCACTTTGCACATGTGGTGGTTGAAAAAGCTTACAGCACCTGGTATTCCCAGGCGGTCTCCCATCCAAGTACTAACCAGGCCCGACCCTGCTTAGCTTCCGAGATCAGACGAGATCGGGCGTGTTCAGGGTGGTATGGCCGTAAGCGGAATAGTAGTCAACAAACACTCTATTTATGCTGATGCACTTTGACAGTGAGCTGACTTTGTTGCGAAAAAACTCACTTTTTGCCCAAAAAGTATGTCTGAATGACTTGAAATTTTACACAGTAGTAGTCAACGTCGCCCCGAACAAGGATCCGTTGAAAATATTCACATATCTCTTAAGGAATAATTGAAATGAATTTTTTTAAATAAGGAAACGATCCATTTGCCCTGATGCACTTTGCACATGTGGTGGTTGAAAAAGCTTACAGCACCTGGTATTCCCAGGCGGTCTCCCATCCAAGTACTAACCAGGCCCGACCCTGCTTAGCTTCCGAGATCAGACGAGATTGGGCGTGTTCAGGGTGGTATGGCCGTAAGCGGAATAGTAGTCAACAAACACTCTATTTATGCTGATGCACTTTGACAGTGAGCTGACTTTGTTGCGAAAAAACTCACTTTTTGCCCAAAAAGTATGTCTAAATGACTTGAAATTTTACATCGTAATAGTCGGCATCGCCCTGAACAAGGATCCGTTGAAAATATTCACATATCTCTTAAGGAATAATTGAAATGAATTTTTTTAAATAAGGAAACGATCCATTTGCCCTGATGCACTTTGCACATGTGGTGGTTGAAAAAGCTTACAGCACCTGGTATTCCCAGGCGGTCTCCCATCCAAGTACTAACCAGGCCCGACCCTGCTTAGCTTCCGAGATCAGACGAGATCGGGCGTGTTCAGGGTGGTATGGCCGTAAGCGGAATAGTAGTCAACAAACACTCTATTTATGCTGATGCACTTTGACAGTGAGCTGACTTTGTTGCGAAAAAACTCACTTTTTGCCCAAAAAGTATGTCTGAATGACTTGAAATTTTACACAGTAGTAGTCAACGTCGCCCTGAACAAGGATCCGTTGAAAATATTCACATATCTCTTAAGGAATAATTTAAATGATTTTTTTTAAATGAGGAAACGATCCATTTGCCCTGATGCACTTTGCACATGTGGTGGTTGAAAAAGCTTACAGCACCTGGTATTCCCAGGCGGTCTCCCATCCAAGTACTAACCAGGCCCGACCCTGCTTAGCTTCCGAGATCAGACGAGATCGGGCGTGTTCAGGGTGGTATGGCCGTAAGCGGAATAGTAGTCAACAAACACTCTATTTATGCTGATGCACTTTGACAGTGAGCTGACTTTGTTGCGAAAAAACTCACTTTTTGCCCAAAAAGTATGTCTGAATGACTTGAAATTTTACACAGTAGTAGTCAACGTCGCCCTGAACAAGGATCCGTTGAAAATATTCACATATCTCTTAAGGAATAATTTAAATGAATTTTTTTAAATGAGGAAACGATCCATTTGCCCTGATGCACTTTGCACATGTGGTGGTTGAAAAAGCTTACAGCACCTGGTATTCCCAGGCGGTCTCCCATCCAAGTACTAACCAGGCCCGACCCTGCTTAGCTTCCGAGATCAGACGAGATCGGGCGTGTTCAGGGTGGTATGGCCGTAAGCGGAATAGTAGTCAACAAACACTCTATTTATGCTGATGCACTTTGACAGTGAGCTGACTTTGTTGCGAAAAAACTCACTTTTTGCCCAAAAAGTATGTCTGAATGACTTGAAATTTTACATCGTAATAGTCGGCATCGCCCTGAACAAGGATCCGTTGAAAATATTCACATATCTCTTAAGGAATAATTTAAATGAATTTTTTTAAATGAAACGATCCATTTGCCCTGGTGCACTTTGCACATGTGGTGGTTGAAAAAGCTTACAGCACCTGGTATTCCCAGGCGGTCTCCCATCCAAGTACTAACCAGGCCCGACCCTGCTTAGCTTCCGAGATCAGACGAGATCGGGCGTGTTCAGGGTGGTATGGCCGTAAGCGGAATAGTAGTCAACAAACACTCTATTTATGCTGATGCACTTTGACAGTGAGCTGACTTTGTTGCGAAAAAACTCACTTTTTGCCCAAAAAGTATGTCTGAATGACTTGAAATTTTACATCGTAATAGTCGGCATCGCCCTGAACAAGGATCCGTTGAAAATATTCACATATCTCTTAAGGAATGATTTAAATGATTTTTTTTAAATGAGGAAACGATCCATTTGCCCTGATGCACTTTGCACATGTGGTGGTTGAAAAAGCTTACAGCACCTGGTATTCCCAGGCGGTCTCCCATCCAAGTACTAACCAGGCCCGACCCTGCTTAGCTTCCGAGATCAGACGAGATCGGGCGTGTTCAGGGTGGTATGGCCGTAAGCGGAATAGTAGTCAACAAACACTCTATTTATGCTGATGCACTTTGACAGTGAGCTGACTTTGTTGCGAAAAAACTCACTTTTTGCCCAAAAAGTATGTCTGAATGACTTGAAATTTTACATCGTAATAGTCGGCATCGCCCTGAACAAGGATCCGTTGAAAATATTCACATATCTCTTAAGGAATAATTGAAATGAATTTTTTTAAATAAGGAAACGATCCATTTGCCCTGATGCACTTTGCACATGTGGTGGTTGAAAAAGCTTACAGCACCTGGTATTCCCAGGCGGTCTCCCATCCAAGTACTAACCAGGCCCGACCCTGCTTAGCTTCCGAGATCAGACGAGATCGGGCGTGTTCAGGGTGGTATGGCCGTAAGCGGAATAGTAGTCAACAAACACTCTATTTATGCTGATGCACTTTGACAGTGAGCTGACTTTGTTGCGAAAAAACTCACTTTTTGCCCAAAAAGTATGTCTGAATGACTTGAAATTTTACATCGTAATAGTCGGCATCGCCCTGAACAAGGATCCGTTGAAAATATTCACATATCTCTTAAGGAATAATTTAAATGATTTTTTTTAAATGAAACGATCCATTTGCCCTGGTGCACTTTGCACATGTGGTGGTTGAAAAAGCTTACAGCACCTGGTATTCCCAGGCGGTCTCCCATCCAAGTACTAACCAGGCCCGACCCTGCTTAGCTTCCGAGATCAGACGAGATCGGGCGTGTTCAGGGTGGTATGGCCGTAAGCGGAATAGTAGTCAACAAACACTCTATTTATGCTGATGCACTTTGACAGTGAGCTGACTTTGTTGCGAAAAAACTCACTTTTTGCCCAAAAAGTATGTCTGAATGACTTGAAATTTTACATCGTAATAGTCGGCATCGCCCTGAACAAGGATCCGTTGAAAATATTCACATATCTCTTAAGGAATAATTTAAATGAATTTTTTTAAATGAAACGATCCATTTGCCCTGGTGCACTTTGCACATGTGGTGGTTGAAAAAGCTTACAGCACCTGGTATTCCCAGGCGGTCTCCCATCCAAGTACTAACCAGGCCCGACCCTGCTTAGCTTCCGAGATCAGACGAGATCGGGCGTGTTCAGGGTGGTATGGCCGTAAGCGGAATAGTAGTCAACAAACACTCTATTTATGCTGATGCACTTTGACAGTGAGCTGACTTTGTTGCGAAAAAACTCACTTTTTGCCCAAAAAGTATGTCTGAATGACTTGAAATTTTACATCGTAATAGTCGGCATCGCCCTGAACAAGGATCCGTTGAAAATATTCACATATCTCTTAAGGAATGATTTAAATGATTTTTTTTAAATGAGGAAACGATCCATTTGCCCTGATGCACTTTGCACATGTGGTGGTTGAAAAAGCTTACAGCACCTGGTATTCCCAGGCGGTCTCCCATCCAAGTACTAACCAGGCCCGACCCTGCTTAGCTTCCGAGATCAGACGAGATCGGGCGTGTTCAGGGTGGTATGGCCGTAAGCGGAATAGTAGTCAACAAACACTCTATTTATGCTGATGCACTTTGACAGTGAGCTGACTTTGTTGCGAAAAAACTCACTTTTTGCCCAAAAAGTATGTCTGAATGACTTGAAATTTTACATCGTAATAGTCGGCATCGCCCTGAACAAGGATCCGTTGAAAATATTCACATATCTCTTAAGGAATAATTGAAATGAATTTTTTTAAATAAGGAAACGATCCATTTGCCCTGATGCACTTTGCACATGTGGTGGTTGAAAAAGCTTACAGCACCTGGTATTCCCAGGCGGTCTCCCATCCAAGTACTAACCAGGCCCGACCCTGCTTAGCTTCCGAGATCAGACGAGATCGGGCGTGTTCAGGGTGGTATGGCCGTAAGCGGAATAGTAGTCAACAAACACTCTATTTATGCTGATGCACTTTGACAGTGAGCTGACTTTGTTGCGAAAAAACTCACTTTTTGCCCAAAAAGTATGTCTGAATGACTTGAAATTTTACATCGTAATAGTCGGCATCGCCCTGAACAAGGATCCGTTGAAAATATTCACATATCTCTTAAGGAATAATTTAAATGATTTTTTTTAAATGAAACGATCCATTTGCCCTGGTGCACTTTGCACATGTGGTGGTTGAAAAAGCTTACAGCACCTGGTATTCCCAGGCGGTCTCCCATCCAAGTACTAACCAGGCCCGACCCTGCTTAGCTTCCGAGATCAGACGAGATCGGGCGTGTTCAGGGTGGTATGGCCGTAAGCGGAATAGTAGTCAACAAACACTCTATTTATGCTGATGCACTTTGACAGTGAGCTGACTTTGTTGCGAAAAAACTCACTTTTTGCCCAAAAAGTATGTCTGAATGACTTGAAATTTTACATCGTAATAGTCGGCATCGCCCTGAACAAGGATCCGTTGAAAATATTCACATATCTCTTAAGGAATAATTTAAATGAATTTTTTTAAATGAAACGATCCATTTGCCCTGGTGCACTTTGCACATGTGGTGGTTGAAAAAGCTTACAGCACCTGGTATTCCCAGGCGGTCTCCCATCCAAGTACTAACCAGGCCCGACCCTGCTTAGCTTCCGAGATCAGACGAGATCGGGCGTGTTCAGGGTGGTATGGCCGTAAGCGGAATAGTAGTCAACAAACACTCTATTTATGCTGATGCACTTTGACAGTGAGCTGACTTTGTTGCGAAAAAACTCACTTTTTGCCCAAAAAGTATGTCTGAATGACTTGAAATTTTACACAGTAGTAGTCAACGTCGCCCCGAACAAGGATCCGTTGAAAATATTCACATATCTCTTAAGGAATAATTGAAATGAATTTTTTTAAATAAGGAAACGATCCATTTGCCCTGATGCACTTTGCACATGTGGTGGTTGAAAAAGCTTACAGCACCTGGTATTCCCAGGCGGTCTCCCATCCAAGTACTAACCAGGCCCGACCCTGCTTAGCTTCCGAGATCAGACGAGATTGGGCGTGTTCAGGGTGGTATGGCCGTAAGCGGAATAGTAGTCAACAAACACTCTATTTATGCTGATGCACTTTGACAGTGAGCTGACTTTGTTGCGAAAAAACTCACTTTTTGCCCAAAAAGTATGTCTAAATGACTTGAAATTTTACATCGTAATAGTCGGCATCGCCCTGAACAAGGATCCGTTGAAAATATTCACATATCTCTTAAGGAATAATTGAAATGAATTTTTTTAAATAAGGAAACGATCCATTTGCCCTGATGCACTTTGCACATGTGGTGGTTGAAAAAGCTTACAGCACCTGGTATTCCCAGGCGGTCTCCCATCCAAGTACTAACCAGGCCCGACCCTGCTTAGCTTCCGAGATCAGACGAGATCGGGCGTGTTCAGGGTGGTATGGCCGTAAGCGGAATAGTAGTCAACAAACACTCTATTTATGCTGATGCACTTTGACAGTGAGCTGACTTTGTTGCGAAAAAACTCACTTTTTGCCCAAAAAGTATGTCTGAATGACTTGAAATTTTACACAGTAGTAGTCAACGTCGCCCTGAACAAGGATCCGTTGAAAATATTCACATATCTCTTAAGGAATAATTTAAATGATTTTTTTTAAATGAGGAAACGATCCATTTGCCCTGATGCACTTTGCACATGTGGTGGTTGAAAAAGCTTACAGCACCTGGTATTCCCAGGCGGTCTCCCATCCAAGTACTAACCAGGCCCGACCCTGCTTAGCTTCCGAGATCAGACGAGATCGGGCGTGTTCAGGGTGGTATGGCCGTAAGCGGAATAGTAGTCAACAAACACTCTATTTATGCTGATGCACTTTGACAGTGAGCTGACTTTGTTGCGAAAAAACTCACTTTTTGCCCAAAAAGTATGTCTGAATGACTTGAAATTTTACACAGTAGTAGTCAACGTCGCCCTGAACAAGGATCCGTTGAAAATATTCACATATCTCTTAAGGAATAATTTAAATGAATTTTTTTAAATGAGGAAACGATCCATTTGCCCTGATGCACTTTGCACATGTGGTGGTTGAAAAAGCTTACAGCACCTGGTATTCCCAGGCGGTCTCCCATCCAAGTACTAACCAGGCCCGACCCTGCTTAGCTTCCGAGATCAGACGAGATCGGGCGTGTTCAGGGTGGTATGGCCGTAAGCGGAATAGTAGTCAACAAACACTCTATTTATGCTGATGCACTTTGACAGTGAGCTGACTTTGTTGCGAAAAAACTCACTTTTTGCCCAAAAAGTATGTCTGAATGACTTGAAATTTTACACAGTAGTAGTCAACGTCGCCCTGAACAAGGATCCGTTGAAAATATTCACATATCTCTTAAGGAATAATTTAAATGATTTTTTTTAAATGAGGAAACGATCCATTTGCCCTGATGCACTTTGCACATGTGGTGGTTGAAAAAGCTTACAGCACCTGGTATTCCCAGGCGGTCTCCCATCCAAGTACTAACCAGGCCCGACCCTGCTTAGCTTCCGAGATCAGACGAGATCGGGCGTGTTCAGGGTGGTATGGCCGTAAGCGGAATAGTAGTCAACAAACACTCTATTTATGCTGATGCACTTTGACAGTGAGCTGACTTTGTTGCGAAAAAACTCACTTTTTGCCCAAAAAGTATGTCTGAATGACTTGAAATTTTACACAGTAGTAGTCAACGTCGCCCCGAACAAGGATCCGTTGAAAATATTCACATATCTCTTAAGGAATAATTTAAATGAATTTTTTTAAATGATGAAACGATCCATTTGCCCTGATGCACTTTGCACATGTGGTGGTTGAAAAAGCTTACAGCACCTGGTATTCCCAGGCGGTCTCCCATCCAAGTACTAACCAGGCCCGACCCTGCTTAGCTTCCGAGATCAGACGAGATCGGGCGTGTTCAGGGTGGTATGGCCGTAAGCGGAATAGTAGTCAACAAACACTCTATTTATGCTGATGCACTTTGACAGTGAGCTGACTTTGTTGCGAAAAAACTCACTTTTTGCCCAAAAAGTATGTCTGAATGACTTGAAATTTTACATCGTAATAGTCGGCATCGCCCTGAACAAGGATCCGTTGAAAATATTCACATATCTCTTAAGGAATAATTTAAATGATTTTTTTTAAATGAAACGATCCATTTGCCCTGGTGCACTTTGCACATGTGGTGGTTGAAAAAGCTTACAGCACCTGGTATTCCCAGGCGGTCTCCCATCCAAGTACTAACCAGGCCCGACCCTGCTTAGCTTCCGAGATCAGACGAGATCGGGCGTGTTCAGGGTGGTATGGCCGTAAGCGGAATAGTAGTCAACAAACACTCTATTTATGCTGATGCACTTTGACAGTGAGCTGACTTTGTTGCGAAAAAACTCACTTTTTGCCCAAAAAGTATGTCTGAATGACTTGAAATTTTACATCGTAATAGTCGGCATCGCCCTGAACAAGGATCCGTTGAAAATATTCACATATCTCTTAAGGAATAATTGAAATGATTTTTTTTAAATGAAACGATCCATTTGCCCTGGTGCACTTTGCACATGTGGTGGTTGAAAAAGCTTACAGCACCTGGTATTCCCAGGCGGTCTCCCATCCAAGTACTAACCAGGCCCGACCCTGCTGAGCTTCCGAGATCAGACGAGATCGGGCGTGTTCAGGGTGGTATGGCCGTAAGCGGAATAGTAGTCAACAAACACTCTATTTATGCTGATGCACTTTGACAGTGAGCTGACTTTGTTGCGAAAAAACTCACTTTTTGCCCAAAAAGTATGTCTGAATGACTTGAAATTTTACATCGTAATAGTCGGCATCGCCCTGAACAAGGATCCGTTGAAAATATTCACATATCTCTTAAGGAATAATTTAAATGAATTTTTTTAAATGAAACGATCCATTTGCCCTGGTGCACTTTGCACATGTGGTGGTTGAAAAAGCTTACAGCACCTGGTATTCCCAGGCGGTCTCCCATCCAAGTACTAACCAGGCCCGACCCTGCTTAGCTTCCGAGATCAGACGAGATCGGGCGTGTTCAGGGTGGTATGGCCGTAAGCGGAATAGTAGTCAACAAACACTCTATTTATGCTGATGCACTTTGACAGTGAGCTGACTTTGTTGCGAAAAAACTCACTTTTTGCCCAAAAAGTATGTCTGAATGACTTGAAATTTTACATCGTAATAGTCGGCATCGCCCTGAACAAGGATCCGTTGAAAATATTCACATATCTCTTAAGGAATGATTTAAATGATTTTTTTTAAATGAGGAAACGATCCATTTGCCCTGATGCACTTTGCACATGTGGTGGTTGAAAAAGCTTACAGCACCTGGTATTCCCAGGCGGTCTCCCATCCAAGTACTAACCAGGCCCGACCCTGCTTAGCTTCCGAGATCAGACGAGATCGGGCGTGTTCAGGGTGGTATGGCCGTAAGCGGAATAGTAGTCAACAAACACTCTATTTATGCTGATGCACTTTGACAGTGAGCTGACTTTGTTGCGAAAAAACTCACTTTTTGCCCAAAAAGTATGTCTGAATGACTTGAAATTTTACATCGTAATAGTCGGCATCGCCCTGAACAAGGATCCGTTGAAAATATTCACATATCTCTTAAGGAATGATTTAAATGATTTTTTTTAAATGAGGAAACGATCCATTTGCCCTGATGCACTTTGCACATGTGGTGGTTGAAAAAGCTTACAGCACCTGGTATTCCCAGGCGGTCTCCCATCCAAGTACTAACCAGGCCCGACCCTGCTTAGCTTCCGAGATCAGACGAGATCGGGCGTGTTCAGGGTGGTATGGCCGTAAGCGGAATAGTAGTCAACAAACACTCTATTTATGCTGATGCACTTTGACAGTGAGCTGACTTTGTTGCGAAAAAACTCACTTTTTGCCCAAAAAGTATGTCTGAATGACTTGAAATTTTACATCGTAATAGTCGGCATCGCCCTGAACAAGGATCCGTTGAAAATATTCACATATCTCTTAAGGAATAATTTAAATGAATTTTTTTAAATGAAACGATCCATTTGCCCTGGTGCACTTTGCACATGTGGTGGTTGAAAAAGCTTACAGCACCTGGTATTCCCAGGCGGTCTCCCATCCAAGTACTAACCAGGCCCGACCCTGCTTAGCTTCCGAGATCAGACGAGATCGGGCGTGTTCAGGGTGGTATGGCCGTAAGCGGAATAGTAGTCAACAAACACTCTATTTATGCTGATGCACTTTGACAGTGAGCTGACTTTGAGCTGACTTTTTTTTGCCCAAAAAGTATGTCTGAATGACTTGAAATTTTACACAGTAGTAGTCGGCATCGCCCTGAACAAGGATCCGTTGAAAATATTCACATATCTCTTAAGGAATAATTTAAATGATTTTTTTTATATGAGGAAACGATCCATTTGCCCTGATGCACTTTGCACATGTGGTGGTTGAAAAAGCTTACAGCACCTGGTATTCCCAGGCGGTCTCCCATCCAAGTACTAACCAGGCCCGACCCTGCTTAGCTTCCGAGATCAGACGAGATCGGGCGTGTTCAGGGTGGTATGGCCGTAAGCGGAATAGTAGTCAACAAACACTCTATTTATGCTGATGCACTTTGACAGTGAGCTGACTTTGTTGCGAAAAAACTCACTTTTTGCCCAAAAAGTATGTCTGAATGACTTGAAATTTTACATCGTAATAGTCGGCATCGCCCTGAACAAGGATCCGTTGAAAATATTCACATATCTCTTAAGGAATAATTTAAATGAATTTTTTTAAATGAAACGATCCATTTGCCCTGGTGCACTTTGCACATGTGGTGGTTGAAAAAGCTTACAGCACCTGGTATTCCCAGGCGGTCTCCCATCCAAGTACTAACCAGGCCCGACCCTGCTTAGCTTCCGAGATCAGACGAGATCGGGCGTGTTCAGGGTGGTATGGCCGTAAGCGGAATAGTAGTCAACAAACACTCTATTTATGCTGATGCACTTTGACAGTGAGCTGACTTTGAGCTGACTTTTTTTTGCCCAAAAAGTATGTCTGAATGACTTGAAATTTTACACAGTAGTAGTCGGCATCGCCCTGAACAAGGATCCGTTGAAAATATTCACATATCTCTTAAGGAATAATTTAAATGATTTTTTTTATATGAGGAAACGATCCATTTGCCCTGATGCACTTTGCACATGTGGTGGTTGAAAAAGCTTACAGCACCTGGTATTCCCAGGCGGTCTCCCATCCAAGTACTAACCAGGCCCGACCCTGCTTAGCTTCCGAGATCAGACGAGATCGGGCGTGTTCAGGGTGGTATGGCCGTAAGCGGAATAGTAGTCAACAAACACTCTATTTATGCTGATGCACTTTGACAGTGAGCTGACTTTGTTGCGAAAAAACTCACTTTTTGCCCAAAAAGTATGTCTGAATGACTTGAAATTTTACACAGTAGTAGTCGGCATCGCCCTGAACAAGGATCCGTTGAAAATATTCACATATCTCTTAAGGAATGATTTAAATGATTTTTTTTAAATGAGGAAACGATCCATTTGCCCTGATGCACTTTGCACATGTGGTGGTTGAAAAAGCTTACAGCACCTGGTATTCCCAGGCGGTCTCCCATCCAAGTACTAACCAGGCCCGACCCTGCTTAGCTTCCGAGATCAGACGAGATCGGGCGTGTTCAGGGTGGTATGGCCGTAAGCGGAATAGTAGTCAACAAACACTCTATTTATGCTGATGCACTTTGACAGTGAGCTGACTTTGTTGCGAAAAAACTCACTTTTTGCCCAAAAAGTATGTCTGAATGACTTGAAATTTTACATCGTAATAGTCGGCATCGCCCTGAACAAGGATCCGTTGAAAATATTCACATATCTCTTAAGGAATAATTTAAATGAATTTTTTTAAATGAAACGATCCATTTGCCCTGGTGCACTTTGCACATGTGGTGGTTGAAAAAGCTTACAGCACCTGGTATTCCCAGGCGGTCTCCCATCCAAGTACTAACCAGGCCCGACCCTGCTTAGCTTCCGAGATCAGACGAGATCGGGCGTGTTCAGGGTGGTATGGCCGTAAGCGGAATAGTAGTCAACAAACACTCTATTTATGCTGATGCACTTTGACAGTGAGCTGACTTTGTTGCGAAAAAACTCACTTTTTGCCCAAAAAGTATGTCTGAATGACTTGAAATTTTACACAGTAGTAGTCAACGTCGCCCCGAACAAGGATCCGTTGAAAATATTCACATATCTCTTAAGGAATAATTTAAATGAATTTTTTTAAATGATGAAACGATCCATTTGCCCTGATGCACTTTGCACATGTGGTGGTTGAAAAAGCTTACAGCACCTGGTATTCCCAGGCGGTCTCCCATCCAAGTACTAACCAGGCCCGACCCTGCTTAGCTTCCGAGATCAGACGAGATCGGGCGTGTTCAGGGTGGTATGGCCGTAAGCGGAATAGTAGTCAACAAACACTCTATTTATGCTGATGCACTTTGACAGTGAGCTGACTTTGTTGCGAAAAAACTCACTTTTTGCCCAAAAAGTATGTCTGAATGACTTGAAATTTTACATCGTAATAGTCGGCATCGCCCTGAACAAGGATCCGTTGAAAATATTCACATATCTCTTAAGGAATAATTTAAATGATTTTTTTTAAATGAGGAAACGATCCATTTGCCCTGATGCACTTTGCACATGGTGGTTGAAAAAGCTTACAGCACCTGGTATTCCCAGGCGGTCTCCCATCCAAGTACTAACCAGGCCCGACCCTGCTTAGCTTCCGAGATCAGACGAGATCGGGCGTGTTCAGGGTGGTATGGCCGTAAGCGGAATAGTAGTCAACAAACACTCTATTTATGCTGATGCACTTTGACAGTGAGCTGACTTTGTTGCGAAAAAACTCACTTTTTGCCCAAAAAGTATGTCTGAATGACTTGAAATTTTACATCGTAATAGTCGGCATCGCCCTGAACAAGGATCCGTTGAAAATATTCACATATCTCTTAAGGAATAATTTAAATGATTTTTTTTAAATGAAACGATCCATTTGCCCTGGTGCACTTTGCACATGTGGTGGTTGAAAAAGCTTACAGCACCTGGTATTCCCAGGCGGTCTCCCATCCAAGTACTAACCAGGCCCGACCCTGCTTAGCTTCCGAGATCAGACGAGATCGGGCGTGTTCAGGGTGGTATGGCCGTAAGCGGAATAGTAGTCAACAAACACTCTATTTATGCTGATGCACTTTGACAGTGAGCTGACTTTGTTGCGAAAAAACTCACTTTTTGCCCAAAAAGTATGTCTGAATGACTTGAAATTTTACATCGTAATAGTCGGCATCGCCCTGAACAAGGATCCGTTGAAAATATTCACATATCTCTTAAGGAATAATTGAAATGAATTTTTTTAAATAAGGAAACGATCCATTTGCCCTGATGCACTTTGCACATGTGGTGGTTGAAAAAGCTTACAGCACCTGGTATTCCCAGGCGGTCTCCCATCCAAGTACTAACCAGGCCCGACCCTGCTTAGCTTCCGAGATCAGACGAGATCGGGCGTGTTCAGGGTGGTATGGCCGTAAGCGGAATAGTAGTCAACAAACACTCTATTTATGCTGATGCACTTTGACAGTGAGCTGACTTTGTTGCGAAAAAACTCACTTTTTGCCCAAAAAGTATGTCTGAATGACTTGAAATTTTACATCGTAATAGTCGGCATCGCCCTGAACAAGGATCCGTTGAAAATATTCACATATCTCTTAAGGAATGATTTAAATGATTTTTTTTAAATGAGGAAACGATCCATTTGCCCTGATGCACTTTGCACATGTGGTGGTTGAAAAAGCTTACAGCACCTGGTATTCCCAGGCGGTCTCCCATCCAAGTACTAACCAGGCCCGACCCTGCTTAGCTTCCGAGATCAGACGAGATCGGGCGTGTTCAGGGTGGTATGGCCGTAAGCGGAATAGTAGTCAACAAACACTCTATTTATGCTGATGCACTTTGACAGTGAGCTGACTTTGTTGCGAAAAAACTCACTTTTTGCCCAAAAAGTATGTCTGAATGACTTGAAATTTTACATCGTAATAGTCGGCATCGCCCTGAACAAGGATCCGTTGAAAATATTCACATATCTCTTAAGGAATAATTTAAATGAATTTTTTTAAATGAAACGATCCATTTGCCCTGGTGCACTTTGCACATGTGGTGGTTGAAAAAGCTTACAGCACCTGGTATTCCCAGGCGGTCTCCCATCCAAGTACTAACCAGGCCCGACCCTGCTTAGCTTCCGAGATCAGACGAGATCGGGCGTGTTCAGGGTGGTATGGCCGTAAGCGGAATAGTAGTCAACAAACACTCTATTTATGCTGATGCACTTTGACAGTGAGCTGACTTTGTTGCGAAAAAACTCACTTTTTGCCCAAAAAGTATGTCTGAATGACTTGAAATTTTACATCGTAATAGTCGGCATCGCCCTGAACAAGGATCCGTTGAAAATATTCACATATCTCTTAAGGAATAATTTAAATGATTTTTTTTAAATGAAACGATCCATTTGCCCTGGTGCACTTTGCACATGTGGTGGTTGAAAAAGCTTACAGCACCTGGTATTCCCAGGCGGTCTCCCATCCAAGTACTAACCAGGCCCGACCCTGCTTAGCTTCCGAGATCAGACGAGATCGGGCGTGTTCAGGGTGGTATGGCCGTAAGCGGAATAGTAGTCAACAAACACTCTATTTATGCTGATGCACTTTGACAGTGAGCTGACTTTGTTGCGAAAAAACTCACTTTTTGCCCAAAAAGTATGTCTGAATGACTTGAAATTTTACATCGTAATAGTCGGCATCGCCCTGAACAAGGATCCGTTGAAAATATTCACATATCTCTTAAGGAATAATTGAAATGAATTTTTTTAAATAAGGAAACGATCCATTTGCCCTGATGCACTTTGCACATGTGGTGGTTGAAAAAGCTTACAGCACCTGGTATTCCCAGGCGGTCTCCCATCCAAGTACTAACCAGGCCCGACCCTGCTTAGCTTCCGAGATCAGACGAGATCGGGCGTGTTCAGGGTGGTATGGCCGTAAGCGGAATAGTAGTCAACAAACACTCTATTTATGCTGATGCACTTTGACAGTGAGCTGACTTTGTTGCGAAAAAACTCACTTTTTGCCCAAAAAGTATGTCTGAATGACTTGAAATTTTACATCGTAATAGTCGGCATCGCCCTGAACAAGGATCCGTTGAAAATATTCACATATCTCTTAAGGAATGATTTAAATGATTTTTTTTAAATGAGGAAACGATCCATTTGCCCTGATGCACTTTGCACATGTGGTGGTTGAAAAAGCTTACAGCACCTGGTATTCCCAGGCGGTCTCCCATCCAAGTACTAACCAGGCCCGACCCTGCTTAGCTTCCGAGATCAGACGAGATCGGGCGTGTTCAGGGTGGTATGGCCGTAAGCGGAATAGTAGTCAACAAACACTCTATTTATGCTGATGCACTTTGACAGTGAGCTGACTTTGTTGCGAAAAAACTCACTTTTTGCCCAAAAAGTATGTCTGAATGACTTGAAATTTTACATCGTAATAGTCGGCATCGCCCTGAACAAGGATCCGTTGAAAATATTCACATATCTCTTAAGGAATAATTTAAATGAATTTTTTTAAATGAAACGATCCATTTGCCCTGGTGCACTTTGCACATGTGGTGGTTGAAAAAGCTTACAGCACCTGGTATTCCCAGGCGGTCTCCCATCCAAGTACTAACCAGGCCCGACCCTGCTTAGCTTCCGAGATCAGACGAGATCGGGCGTGTTCAGGGTGGTATGGCCGTAAGCGGAATAGTAGTCAACAAACACTCTATTTATGCTGATGCACTTTGACAGTGAGCTGACTTTGTTGCGAAAAAACTCACTTTTTGCCCAAAAAGTATGTCTGAATGACTTGAAATTTTACATCGTAATAGTCGGCATCGCCCTGAACAAGGATCCGTTGAAAATATTCACATATCTCTTAAGGAATGATTTAAATGATTTTTTTTAAATGAGGAAACGATCCATTTGCCCTGATGCACTTTGCACATGTGGTGGTTGAAAAAGCTTACAGCACCTGGTATTCCCAGGCGGTCTCCCATCCAAGTACTAACCAGGCCCGACCCTGCTTAGCTTCCGAGATCAGACGAGATCGGGCGTGTTCAGGGTGGTATGGCCGTAAGCGGAAAAGTAGTCAACAAACACTCTATTTATGCTGATGCACTTTGACAGTGAGCTGACTTTGTTGCGAAAAAACTCACTTTTTGCCCAAAAAGTATGTCTGAATGACTTGAAATTTTACATCGTAATAGTCGGCATCGCCCTGAACAAGGATCCGTTGAAAATATTCACATATCTCTTAAGGAATAATTTAAATGAATTTTTTTAAATGAAACGATCCATTTGCCCTGGTGCACTTTGCACATGTGGTGGTTGAAAAAGCTTACAGCACCTGGTATTCCCAGGCGGTCTCCCATCCAAGTACTAACCAGGCCCGACCCTGCTTAGCTTCCGAGATCAGACGAGATCGGGCGTGTTCAGGGTGGTATGGCCGTAAGCGGAATAGTAGTCAACAAACACTCTATTTATGCTGATGCACTTTGACAGTGAGCTGACTTTGTTGCGAAAAAACTCACTTTTTGCCCAAAAAGTATGTCTGAATGACTTGAAATTTTACATCGTAATAGTCGGCATCGCCCTGAACAAGGATCCGTTGAAAATATTCACATATCTCTTAAGGAATGATTTAAATGATTTTTTTTAAATGAGGAAACGATCCATTTGCCCTGATGCACTTTGCACATGTGGTGGTTGAAAAAGCTTACAGCACCTGGTATTCCCAGGCGGTCTCCCATCCAAGTACTAACCAGGCCCGACCCTGCTTAGCTTCCGAGATCAGACGAGATCGGGCGTGTTCAGGGTGGTATGGCCGTAAGCGGAATAGTAGTCAACAAACACTCTATTTATGCTGATGCACTTTGACAGTGAGCTGACTTTGTTGCGAAAAAACTCACTTTTTGCCCAAAAAGTATGTCTGAATGACTTGAAATTTTACATCGTAATAGTCGGCATCGCCCTGAACAAGGATCCGTTGAAAATATTCACATATCTCTTAAGGAATGATTTAAATGATTTTTTTTAAATGAGGAAACGATCCATTTGCCCTGATGCACTTTGCACATGTGGTGGTTGAAAAAGCTTACAGCACCTGGTATTCCCAGGCGGTCTCCCATCCAAGTACTAACCAGGCCCGACCCTGCTTAGCTTCCGAGATCAGACGAGATCGGGCGTGTTCAGGGTGGTATGGCCGTAAGCGGAATAGTAGTCAACAAACACTCTATTTATGCTGATGCACTTTGACAGTGAGCTGACTTTGTTGCGAAAAAACTCACTTTTTGCCCAAAAAGTATGTCTGAATGACTTGAAATTTTACATCGTAATAGTCGGCATCGCCCTGAACAAGGATCCGTTGAAAATATTCACATATCTCTTAAGGAATGATTTAAATGATTTTTTTTAAATGAGGAAACGATCCATTTGCCCTGATGCACTTTGCACATGTGGTGGTTGAAAAAGCTTACAGCACCTGGTATTCCCAGGCGGTCTCCCATCCAAGTACTAACCAGGCCCGACCCTGCTTAGCTTCCGAGATCAGACGAGATCGGGCGTGTTCAGGGTGGTATGGCCGTAAGCGGAATAGTAGTCAACAAACACTCTATTTATGCTGATGCACTTTGACAGTGAGCTGACTTTGTTGCGAAAAAACTCACTTTTTGCCCAAAAAGTATGTCTGAATGACTTGAAATTTTACATCGTAATAGTCGGCATCGCCCTGAACAAGGATCCGTTGAAAATATTCACATATCTCTTAAGGAATAATTTAAATGATTTTTTTTAAATGAAACGATCCATTTGCCCTGGTGCACTTTGCACATGTGGTGGTTGAAAAAGCTTACAGCACCTGGTATTCCCAGGCGGTCTCCCATCCAAGTACTAACCAGGCCCGACCCTGCTTAGCTTCCGAGATCAGACGAGATCGGGCGTGTTCAGGGTGGTATGGCCGTAAGCGGAATAGTAGTCAACAAACACTCTATTTATGCTGATGCACTTTGACAGTGAGCTGACTTTGTTGCGAAAAAACTCACTTTTTGCCCAAAAAGTATGTCTGAATGACTTGAAATTTTACATCGTAATAGTCGGCATCGCCCTGAACAAGGATCCGTTGAAAATATTCACATATCTCTTAAGGAATGATTTAAATGATTTTTTTTAAATGAGGAAACGATCCATTTGCCCTGATGCACTTTGCACATGTGGTGGTTGAAAAAGCTTACAGCACCTGGTATTCCCAGGCGGTCTCCCATCCAAGTACTAACCAGGCCCGACCCTGCTTAGCTTCCGAGATCAGACGAGATCGGGCGTGTTCAGGGTGGTATGGCCGTAAGCGGAATAGTAGTCAACAAACACTCTATTTATGCTGATGCACTTTGACAGTGAGCTGACTTTGTTGCGAAAAAACTCACTTTTTGCCCAAAAAGTATGTCTGAATGACTTGAAATTTTACATCGTAATAGTCGGCATCGCCCTGAACAAGGATCCGTTGAAAATATTCACATATCTCTTAAGGAATAATTTAAATGATTTTTTTTAAATGAAACGATCCATTTGCCCTGGTGCACTTTGCACATGTGGTGGTTGAAAAAGCTTACAGCACCTGGTATTCCCAGGCGGTCTCCCATCCAAGTACTAACCAGGCCCGACCCTGCTTAGCTTCCGAGATCAGACGAGATCGGGCGTGTTCAGGGTGGTATGGCCGTAAGCGTAATAGTAGTCAACAAACACTCTATTTATGCTGATGCACTTTGACAGTGAGCTGACTTTGTTGCGAAAAAACTCACTTTTTGCCCAAAAAGTATGTCTGAATGACTTGAAATTTTACATCGTAATAGTCGGCATCGCCCTGAACAAGGATCCGTTGAAAATATTCACATATCTCTTAAGGAATAATTTAAATGAATTTTTTTAAATGAAACGATCCATTTGCCCTGGTGCACTTTGCACATGTGGTGGTTGAAAAAGCTTACAGCACCTGGTATTCCCAGGCGGTCTCCCATCCAAGTACTAACCAGGCCCGACCCTGCTTAGCTTCCGAGATCAGACGAGATCGGGCGTGTTCAGGGTGGTATGGCCGTAAGCGGAATAGTAGTCAACAAACACTCTATTTATGCTGATGCACTTTGACAGTGAGCTGACTTTGTTGCGAAAAAACTCACTTTTTGCCCAAAAAGTATGTCTGAATGACTTGAAATTTTACACAGTAGTAGTCGGCATCGCCCTGAACAAGGATCCGTTGAAAATATTCACATATCTCTTAAGGAATAATTTAAATGATTTTTTTTAAATGAGGAAACGATCCATTTGCCCTGATGCACTTTGCACATGTGGTGGTTGAAAAAGCTTACAGCACCTGGTATTCCCAGGCGGTCTCCCATCCAAGTACTAACCAGGCCCGACCCTGCTTAGCTTCCGAGATCAGACGAGATCGGGCGTGTTCAGGGTGGTATGGCCGTAAGCGGAATAGTAGTCAACAAACACTCTATTTATGCTGATGCACTTTGACAGTGAGCTGACTTTGTTGCGAAAAAACTCACTTTTTGCCCAAAAAGTATGTCTGAATGACTTGAAATTTTACACAGTAGTAGTCGGCATCGCCCTGAACAAGGATCCGTTGAAAATATTCACATATCTCTTAAGGAATGATTTAAATGATTTTTTTTAAATGAGGAAACGATCCATTTGCCCTGATGCACTTTGCACATGTGGTGGTTGAAAAAGCTTACAGCACCTGGTATTCCCAGGCGGTCTCCCATCCAAGTACTAACCAGGCCCGACCCTGCTTAGCTTCCGAGATCAGACGAGATCGGGCGTGTTCAGGGTGGTATGGCCGTAAGCGGAATAGTAGTCAACAAACACTCTATTTATGCTGATGCACTTTGACAGTGAGCTGACTTTGTTGCGAAAAAACTCACTTTTTGCCCAAAAAGTATGTCTGAATGACTTGAAATTTTACACAGTAGTAGTCAACGTCGCCCTGAACAAGGATCCGTTGAAAATATTCACATATCTCTTAAGGAATAATTTAAATGATTTTTTTTAAATGAAACGATCCATTTGCCCTGGTGCACTTTGCACATGTGGTGGTTGAAAAAGCTTACAGCACCTGGTATTCCCAGGCGGTCTCCCATCCAAGTACTAACCAGGCCCGACCCTGCTTAGCTTCCGAGATCAGACGAGATCGGGCGTGTTCAGGGTGGTATGGCCGTAAGCGGAATAGTAGTCAACAAACACTCTATTTATGCTGATGCACTTTGACAGTGAGCTGACTTTGTTGCGAAAAAACTCACTTTTTGCCCAAAAAGTATCTCTGAATGACTCGAAATTTTACATCGTAATAGTCAACGTCGCCCTGAACAAGGATCCGTTGAAAATATTCACATATCTCTTAAGGAATAATTTAAATGAATTTTTTTAAATGATGAAACGATCCATTTGCCCTGATGCACTTTGCACATGTGGTGGTTGAAAAAGCTTACAGCACCTGGTATTCCCAGGCGGTCTCCCATCCAAGTACTAACCAGGCCCGACCCTGCTTAGCTTCCGAGATCAGACGAGATCGGGCGTGTTCAGGGTGGTATGGCCGTAAGCGGAATAGTAGTCAACAAACACTCTATTTATGCTGATGCACTTTGACAGTGAGCTGACTTTGTTGCGAAAAAACTCACTTTTTGCCCAAAAAGTATGTCTGAATGACTTGAAATTTTACACAGTAGTAGTCGGCATCGCCCTGAACAAGGATCCGTTGAAAATATTCACATATCTCTTAAGGAATAATTTAAATGATTTTTTTTAAATGAGGAAACGATCCATTTGCCCTGATGCACTTTGCACATGTGGTGGTTGAAAAAGCTTACAGCACCTGGTATTCCCAGGCGGTCTCCCATCCAAGTACTAACCAGGCCCGACCCTGCTTAGCTTCCGAGATCAGACGAGATCGGGCGTGTTCAGGGTGGTATGGCCGTAAGCGGAATAGTAGTCAACAAACACTCTATTTATGCTGATGCACTTTGACAGTGAGCTGACTTTGTTGCGAAAAAACTCACTTTTTGCCCAAAAAGTATGTCTGAATGACTTGAAATTTTACACAGTAGTAGTCGGCATCGCCCTGAACAAGGATCCGTTGAAAATATTCACATATCTCTTAAGGAATAATTTAAATGATTTTTTTTAAATGAGGAAACGATCCATTTGCCCTGATGCACTTTGCACATGTGGTGGTTGAAAAAGCTTACAGCACCTGGTATTCCCAGGCGGTCTCCCATCCAAGTACTAACCAGGCCCGACCCTGCTTAGCTTCCGAGATCAGACGAGATCGGGCGTGTTCAGGGTGGTATGGCCGTAAGCGGAATAGTAGTCAACAAACACTCTATTTATGCTGATGCACTTTGACAGTGAGCTGACTTTGTTGCGAAAAAACTCACTTTTTGCCCAAAAAGTATGTCTGAATGACTTGAAATTTTACACAGTAGTAGTCGGCATCGCCCTGAACAAGGATCCGTTGAAAATATTCACATATCTCTTAAGGAATAATTTAAATGATTTTTTTTAAATGAGGAAACGATCCATTTGCCCTGATGCACTTTGCACATGTGGTGGTTGAAAAAGCTTACAGCACCTGGTATTCCCAGGCGGTCTCCCATCCAAGTACTAACCAGGCCCGACCCTGCTTAGCTTCCGAGATCAGACGAGATCGGGCGTGTTCAGGGTGGTATGGCCGTAAGCGGAATAGTAGTCAACAAACACTCTATTTATGCTGATGCACTTTGACAGTGAGCTGACTTTGTTGCGAATAAAGTCACTTTTTGCCCAAAAAGTATCTCTGAATGACTTGAAATTTTACATCATAATAGTCGGCATCGCCCTGAACAAGGATCCGTTGAAAATATTCACATATCTCTTAAGGAATAATTGAAATGATTTTTTTTAAATGAGGAAACGATCCATTTGCCCTGATGCACTTTGCACATGGTGGTTGAAAAAGCTTACAGCACCTGGTATTCCCAGGCGGTCTCCCATCCAAGTACTAACCAGGCCCGACCCTGCTTAGCTTCCGAGATCAGACGAGATCGGGCGTGTTCAGGGTGGTATGGCCGTAAGCGGAATAGTAGTCAACAAACACTCTATTTATGCTGATGCACTTTGACAGTGAGCTGACTTTGTTGCGAAAAAACTCACTTTTTGCCCAAAAAGTATGTCTGAATGACTTGAAATTTTACACAGTAGTAGTCGGCATCGCCCTGAACAAGGATCCGTTGAAAATATTCACATATCTCTTAAGGAATGATTTAAATGATTTTTTTTAAATGAGGAAACGATCCATTTGCCCTGATGCACTTTGCACATGTGGTGGTTGAAAAAGCTTACAGCACCTGGTATTCCCAGGCGGTCTCCCATCCAAGTACTAACCAGGCCCGACCCTGCTTAGCTTCCGAGATCAGACGAGATCGGGCGTGTTCAGGGTGGTATGGCCGTAAGCGGAATAGTAGTCAACAAACACTCTATTTATGCTGATGCACTTTGACAGTGAGCTGACTTTGTTGCGAAAAAACTCACTTTTTGCCCAAAAAGTATCTCTGAATGACTTGAAATTTTACATCATAATAGTCGGCATCGCCCTGAACAAGGATCCGTTGAAAATATTCACATATCTCTTAAGGAATAATTTAAATGATTTTTTTTAAATGAGGAAACGATCCATTTGCCCTGATGCACTTTGCACATGTGGTGGTTGAAAAAGCTTACAGCACCTGGTATTCCCAGGCGGTCTCCCATCCAAGTACTAACCAGGCCCGACCCTGCTTAGCTTCCGAGATCAGACGAGATCGGGCGTGTTCAGGGTGGTATGGCCGTAAGCGGAATAGTAGTCAACAAACACTCTATT
This sequence comes from Microchirus variegatus, assembly GCF_963457635.1. NCBI lineage: Eukaryota > Metazoa > Chordata > Actinopteri > Pleuronectiformes > Soleidae > Microchirus > Microchirus variegatus. The sequence goes on along the minus strand of NC_139813.1, from coordinate 1,616,671 downwards.
TATGCTGATGCACTTTGACAGTGAGCTGACTTTGTTGCGAAAAAACTCACTTTTTGCCCAAAAAGTATGTCTGAATGACTTGAAATTTTACACAGTAGTAGTCGGCATCGCCCTGAACAAGGATCCGTTGAAAATATTCACATATCTCTTAAGGAATGATTTAAATGATTTTTTTTAAATGAGGAAACGATCCATTTGCCCTGATGCACTTTGCACATGTGGTGGTTGAAAAAGCTTACAGCACCTGGTATTCCCAGGCGGTCTCCCATCCAAGTACTAACCAGGCCCGACCCTGCTTAGCTTCCGAGATCAGACGAGATCGGGCGTGTTCAGGGTGGTATGGCCGTAAGCGGAATAGTAGTCAACAAACACTCTATTTATGCTGATGCACTTTGACAGTGAGCTGACTTTGTTGCGAAAAAACTCACTTTTTGCCCAAAAAGTATGTCTGAATGACTTGAAATTTTACACAGTAGTAGTCAACGTCGCCCTGAACAAGGATCCGTTGAAAATATTCACATATCTCTTAAGGAATAATTTAAATGATTTTTTTTAAATGAAACGATCCATTTGCCCTGGTGCACTTTGCACATGTGGTGGTTGAAAAAGCTTACAGCACCTGGTATTCCCAGGCGGTCTCCCATCCAAGTACTAACCAGGCCCGACCCTGCTTAGCTTCCGAGATCAGACGAGATCGGGCGTGTTCAGGGTGGTATGGCCGTAAGCGGAATAGTAGTCAACAAACACTCTATTTATGCTGATGCACTTTGACAGTGAGCTGACTTTGTTGCGAAAAAACTCACTTTTTGCCCAAAAAGTATCTCTGAATGACTCGAAATTTTACATCGTAATAGTCAACGTCGCCCTGAACAAGGATCCGTTGAAAATATTCACATATCTCTTAAGGAATAATTTAAATGAATTTTTTTAAATGATGAAACGATCCATTTGCCCTGATGCACTTTGCACATGTGGTGGTTGAAAAAGCTTACAGCACCTGGTATTCCCAGGCGGTCTCCCATCCAAGTACTAACCAGGCCCGACCCTGCTTAGCTTCCGAGATCAGACGAGATCGGGCGTGTTCAGGGTGGTATGGCCGTAAGCGGAATAGTAGTCAACAAACACTCTATTTATGCTGATGCACTTTGACAGTGAGCTGACTTTGTTGCGAAAAAACTCACTTTTTGCCCAAAAAGTATGTCTGAATGACTTGAAATTTTACACAGTAGTAGTCGGCATCGCCCTGAACAAGGATCCGTTGAAAATATTCACATATCTCTTAAGGAATAATTTAAATGATTTTTTTTAAATGAGGAAACGATCCATTTGCCCTGATGCACTTTGCACATGTGGTGGTTGAAAAAGCTTACAGCACCTGGTATTCCCAGGCGGTCTCCCATCCAAGTACTAACCAGGCCCGACCCTGCTTAGCTTCCGAGATCAGACGAGATCGGGCGTGTTCAGGGTGGTATGGCCGTAAGCGGAATAGTAGTCAACAAACACTCTATTTATGCTGATGCACTTTGACAGTGAGCTGACTTTGTTGCGAAAAAACTCACTTTTTGCCCAAAAAGTATGTCTGAATGACTTGAAATTTTACACAGTAGTAGTCGGCATCGCCCTGAACAAGGATCCGTTGAAAATATTCACATATCTCTTAAGGAATAATTTAAATGATTTTTTTTAAATGAGGAAACGATCCATTTGCCCTGATGCACTTTGCACATGTGGTGGTTGAAAAAGCTTACAGCACCTGGTATTCCCAGGCGGTCTCCCATCCAAGTACTAACCAGGCCCGACCCTGCTTAGCTTCCGAGATCAGACGAGATCGGGCGTGTTCAGGGTGGTATGGCCGTAAGCGGAATAGTAGTCAACAAACACTCTATTTATGCTGATGCACTTTGACAGTGAGCTGACTTTGTTGCGAAAAAACTCACTTTTTGCCCAAAAAGTATGTCTGAATGACTTGAAATTTTACACAGTAGTAGTCGGCATCGCCCTGAACAAGGATCCGTTGAAAATATTCACATATCTCTTAAGGAATAATTTAAATGATTTTTTTTAAATGAGGAAACGATCCATTTGCCCTGATGCACTTTGCACATGTGGTGGTTGAAAAAGCTTACAGCACCTGGTATTCCCAGGCGGTCTCCCATCCAAGTACTAACCAGGCCCGACCCTGCTTAGCTTCCGAGATCAGACGAGATCGGGCGTGTTCAGGGTGGTATGGCCGTAAGCGGAATAGTAGTCAACAAACACTCTATTTATGCTGATGCACTTTGACAGTGAGCTGACTTTGTTGCGAATAAAGTCACTTTTTGCCCAAAAAGTATCTCTGAATGACTTGAAATTTTACATCATAATAGTCGGCATCGCCCTGAACAAGGATCCGTTGAAAATATTCACATATCTCTTAAGGAATAATTGAAATGATTTTTTTTAAATGAGGAAACGATCCATTTGCCCTGATGCACTTTGCACATGGTGGTTGAAAAAGCTTACAGCACCTGGTATTCCCAGGCGGTCTCCCATCCAAGTACTAACCAGGCCCGACCCTGCTTAGCTTCCGAGATCAGACGAGATCGGGCGTGTTCAGGGTGGTATGGCCGTAAGCGGAATAGTAGTCAACAAACACTCTATTTATGCTGATGCACTTTGACAGTGAGCTGACTTTGTTGCGAAAAAACTCACTTTTTGCCCAAAAAGTATGTCTGAATGACTTGAAATTTTACACAGTAGTAGTCGGCATCGCCCTGAACAAGGATCCGTTGAAAATATTCACATATCTCTTAAGGAATGATTTAAATGATTTTTTTTAAATGAGGAAACGATCCATTTGCCCTGATGCACTTTGCACATGTGGTGGTTGAAAAAGCTTACAGCACCTGGTATTCCCAGGCGGTCTCCCATCCAAGTACTAACCAGGCCCGACCCTGCTTAGCTTCCGAGATCAGACGAGATCGGGCGTGTTCAGGGTGGTATGGCCGTAAGCGGAATAGTAGTCAACAAACACTCTATTTATGCTGATGCACTTTGACAGTGAGCTGACTTTGTTGCGAAAAAACTCACTTTTTGCCCAAAAAGTATGTCTGAATGACTTGAAATTTTACACAGTAGTAGTCGGCATCGCCCTGAACAAGGATCCGTTGAAAATATTCACATATCTCTTAAGGAATGATTTAAATGATTTTTTTTAAATGAGGAAACGATCCATTTGCCCTGATGCACTTTGCACATGTGGTGGTTGAAAAAGCTTACAGCACCTGGTATTCCCAGGCGGTCTCCCATCCAAGTACTAACCAGGCCCGACCCTGCTTAGCTTCCGAGATCAGACGAGATCGGGCGTGTTCAGGGTGGTATGGCCGTAAGCGGAATAGTAGTCAACAAACACTCTATTTATGCTGATGCACTTTGACAGTGAGCTGACTTTGTTGCGAAAAAACTCACTTTTTGCCCAAAAAGTATGTCTGAATGACTTGAAATTTTACACAGTAGTAGTCGGCATCGCCCTGAACAAGGATCCGTTGAAAATATTCACATATCTCTTAAGGAATGATTTAAATGATTTTTTTTAAATGAGGAAACGATCCATTTGCCCTGATGCACTTTGCACATGTGGTGGTTGAAAAAGCTTACAGCACCTGGTATTCCCAGGCGGTCTCCCATCCAAGTACTAACCAGGCCCGACCCTGCTTAGCTTCCGAGATCAGACGAGATCGGGCGTGTTCAGGGTGGTATGGCCGTAAGCGGAATAGTAGTCAACAAACACTCTATTTATGCTGATGCACTTTGACAGTGAGCTGACTTTGTTGCGAAAAAACTCACTTTTTGCCCAAAAAGTATGTCTGAATGACTTGAAATTTTACACAGTAGTAGTCGGCATCGCCCTGAACAAGGATCCGTTGAAAATATTCACATATCTCTTAAGGAATAATTTAAATGATTTTTTTTAAATGAGGAAACGATCCATTTGCCCTGATGCACTTTGCACATGTGGTGGTTGAAAAAGCTTACAGCACCTGGTATTCCCAGGCGGTCTCCCATCCAAGTACTAACCAGGCCCGACCCTGCTTAGCTTCCGAGATCAGACGAGATCGGGCGTGTTCAGGGTGGTATGGCCGTAAGCGGAATAGTAGTCAACAAACACTCTATTTATGCTGATGCACTTTGACAGTGAGCTGACTTTGTTGCGAAAAAACTCACTTTTTGCCCAAAAAGTATGTCTGAATGACTTGAAATTTTACACAGTAGTAGTCGGCATCGCCCTGAACAAGGATCCGTTGAAAATATTCACATATCTCTTAAGGAATAATTTAAATGATTTTTTTTAAATGAGGAAACGATCCATTTGCCCTGATGCACTTTGCACATGTGGTGGTTGAAAAAGCTTACAGCACCTGGTATTCCCAGGCGGTCTCCCATCCAAGTACTAACCAGGCCCGACCCTGCTTAGCTTCCGAGATCAGACGAGATCGGGCGTGTTCAGGGTGGTATGGCCGTAAGCGGAATAGTAGTCAACAAACACTCTATTTATGCTGATGCACTTTGACAGTGAGCTGACTTTGTTGCGAATAAAGTCACTTTTTGCCCAAAAAGTATCTCTGAATGACTTGAAATTTTACATCATAATAGTCGGCATCGCCCTGAACAAGGATCCGTTGAAAATATTCACATATCTCTTAAGGAATAATTTAAATGATTTTTTTTAAATGAGGAAACGATCCATTTGCCCTGATGCACTTTGCACATGGTGGTTGAAAAAGCTTACAGCACCTGGTATTCCCAGGCGGTCTCCCATCCAAGTACTAACCAGGCCCGACCCTGCTTAGCTTCCGAGATCAGACGAGATCGGGCGTGTTCAGGGTGGTATGGCCGTAAGCGGAATAGTAGTCAACAAACACTCTATTTATGCTGATGCACTTTGACAGTGAGCTGACTTTGTTGCGAATAAAGTCACTTTTTGCCCAAAAAGTATCTCTGAATGACTTGAAATTTTACATCATAATAGTCGGCATCGCCCTGAACAAGGATCCGTTGAAAATATTCACATATCTCTTAAGGAATAATTGAAATGATTTTTTTTAAATGAGGAAACGATCCATTTGCCCTGATGCACTTTGCACATGGTGGTTGAAAAAGCTTACAGCACCTGGTATTCCCAGGCGGTCTCCCATCCAAGTACTAACCAGGCCCGACCCTGCTTAGCTTCCGAGATCAGACGAGATCGGGCGTGTTCAGGGTGGTATGGCCGTAAGCGGAATAGTAGTCAACAAACACTCTATTTATGCTGATGCACTTTGACAGTGAGCTGACTTTGTTGCGAAAAAACTCACTTTTTGCCCAAAAAGTATGTCTGAATGACTTGAAATTTTACACAGTAGTAGTCGGCATCGCCCTGAACAAGGATCCGTTGAAAATATTCACATATCTCTTAAGGAATGATTTAAATGATTTTTTTTAAATGAGGAAACGATCCATTTGCCCTGATGCACTTTGCACATGTGGTGGTTGAAAAAGCTTACAGCACCTGGTATTCCCAGGCGGTCTCCCATCCAAGTACTAACCAGGCCCGACCCTGCTTAGCTTCCGAGATCAGACGAGATCGGGCGTGTTCAGGGTGGTATGGCCGTAAGCGGAATAGTAGTCAACAAACACTCTATTTATGCTGATGCACTTTGACAGTGAGCTGACTTTGTTGCGAAAAAACTCACTTTTTGCCCAAAAAGTATGTCTGAATGACTTGAAATTTTACACAGTAGTAGTCGGCATCGCCCTGAACAAGGATCCGTTGAAAATATTCACATATCTCTTAAGGAATGATTTAAATGATTTTTTTTAAATGAGGAAACGATCCATTTGCCCTGATGCACTTTGCACATGTGGTGGTTGAAAAAGCTTACAGCACCTGGTATTCCCAGGCGGTCTCCCATCCAAGTACTAACCAGGCCCGACCCTGCTTAGCTTCCGAGATCAGACGAGATCGGGCGTGTTCAGGGTGGTATGGCCGTAAGCGGAATAGTAGTCAACAAACACTCTATTTATGCTGATGCACTTTGACAGTGAGCTGACTTTGTTGCGAAAAAACTCACTTTTTGCCCAAAAAGTATGTCTGAATGACTTGAAATTTTACACAGTAGTAGTCGGCATCGCCCTGAACAAGGATCCGTTGAAAATATTCACATATCTCTTAAGGAATAATTTAAATGATTTTTTTTAAATGAGGAAACGATCCATTTGCCCTGATGCACTTTGCACATGTGGTGGTTGAAAAAGCTTACAGCACCTGGTATTCCCAGGCGGTCTCCCATCCAAGTACTAACCAGGCCCGACCCTGCTTAGCTTCCGAGATCAGACGAGATCGGGCGTGTTCAGGGTGGTATGGCCGTAAGCGGAATAGTAGTCAACAAACACTCTATTTATGCTGATGCACTTTGACAGTGAGCTGACTTTGTTGCGAATAAAGTCACTTTTTGCCCAAAAAGTATCTCTGAATGACTTGAAATTTTACATCATAATAGTCGGCATCGCCCTGAACAAGGATCCGTTGAAAATATTCACATATCTCTTAAGGAATAATTGAAATGATTTTTTTTAAATGAGGAAACGATCCATTTGCCC